>NC_090319.1:48918743-49566918 GCF_040869045.1 Eurosta solidaginis
ATTTTGCGTCAAAAAACCAATCCAATCACCATGTTTCATCCATATTTTCGTATTTGTTAAAAATGATGGCTTTTTTTCATTTTTCGACATTTTTGATATCGATAAAGTGGGCGTGGTCGGATTTCGCCCATTTTTAATACCAAAATAAAGTGAGTTCAGATAAGTACGTGAACTAAGTTTAGTAGAGATATATCATTGTTTGCTCAAGTTATCGCGTTAACGGCCGAGCGGAAGGACATACGGTCGACTGTGTATAAAAACTGGGCGTGGCTTCAACCGATTTCGCCCTTTTTCACAGAAAACAGTTATCGTCATAGAATCTATGTCCCTGCCAAATTTCACAAGGATTGGTAAATTTTTTTCAAATTATGGCATTAAAAGTATTCTAGACAAATTAAATGAAAAAGGGCGGAGCCACGCCCATTTTGAAATTTTCTTTTATTTTTGTATTTTGTTGCACCCTATCATTACTGGAGTTGGATGTTGACATAATTTACTTATATACTGTAAAGGTATTAAATTGTATTAAAAAAATTTTTTTAAAAGTCATCCGATTTTGCTAACTTTTTTGTTATTTAGCTCACATATAGTGATAGGAGTAACGTTCCTGCCAAATTTCATGTGACATCTTCAACGACTGCCAAATTTCAGCTTGAAAAACTTTTAAATTGCCTTCTTTTAAAAGTGGGCGGTTCCACGCCTATTGTCCAAAATTTTACTAACTTTATGTTCTGGGTTTGTGCGGCGATTCTCAGTCGAATTTCTAAAAATATAGTTCAAATAGACCAAGTTCCTCAGTTGAAAAATCGCGTATGAATTTTGTTGTAGTTGTTGTTATAGCAGTACTTCGTTCTATCCAATAGTGCTACCACTCACAAATTGTCATGAATATCCTTTACCAAGGGTCTGAGGAAACTTGCAGTTTCCACAGGGTTGGACCAGAGAGACAAGTATAGTGGAGACGTTGGTTCCACACTTATGTTGAAAAGATGTTTGTGGCACGTTACAAGCAGAACATATATACATTGGGTTTGTCGGAGTTGATTCTGGATAAGCAAGCGTTTAACTTTTACAGTATCCAGACCGAATTAGGGCTTAAGTGACTCGCGTCTCTTAAGGGGTTTGCTTTTCTCAACTGCGAGTTGCAGGTATTTGTCTTCAGGAACAGGGCTTACCGGCCAATCTGTGGCACAGTACTCCGACGAGTTTTTGTGGATGTCTTTGAGATTCGTTTCTAGCTCCCCTTCTTCAACTGAATTCTTATGTGCTGAATTTCTTCATAGTGCTTCCGCAGATAACTTTTTTAGTTTTTCTTCAATAAGATGTGTGTTGGGATGCCCAGGTTTCTTGGTAGTCAGCAAAAACTGCTTGTTCAGCATTTCATTCTTCTTCTTTACGCGGAGTATTATCGCCTCACTGTGTAGATGATATTCTGGAGACGTCGGAAGACACCCAGTATTCGCATATCTCAAGATTCCTTCTTTAAAGACAACAGATACTCTGCGCACCAACTTTCATTTTAGATCTGCTGCTAAAATTTTCTCGCTTCTTTCGCATCTCTATAATGAAATGCCTGAAGCTTTGTTCGTTTTTAATTTACTCGAGGAGGTCCTTACCAGTCCTTACCGAGCTGATGGTGTTGGCCTATATCACCACTGGCTTGTGGTATGACAGTCCTTTGACGAACACTTGTTCTTTCCGGTTTAATTAAGAATTTGTATACCTTTTATGAACATGAAATGGTATATTAACTTTGGTCCGATGTTTGTAACGTTGAGAAATATAGAAGATAGACTCACCATTAAGTATACCGAATTGATCAGGGCGACGAACTGAGTTGATATAGCCATGTCTGTCTGTCCGTCCGTCTGTCTGTTTGAACGCAAACTAGTCTCTCAAATTTTGAGATATCTCAATGAAATTTGGCACAAGGATGTATTTTTGTATTATATTAGACATTTGTCGGATCCGGTAGGATCGGACCACTATAACATATATCTCCCATACAACCGATCGTTCAGATAAGACGATTTTGGTCATTCCTGCCGCAATTTAGAAAGTATAAACGTGAAACTCGGTGATATATATTCTAATATATTATAAAAGATATACTGAAAAAAATTACTTTGATCGGAGCTATATATAGTTATATCCCATACAACCGATCGTTCAGATAGAAAGATTTTTGGCCATTTCTCCCTTAACTTATAAAGACTATACGTGAAACTCGGTGATATATATCCTAATATATCATAGAAGATTTCCTGTAAAACTCATTTCGATCGGAGCTATATATAATATATATCCCATACAACCGCTCGTTCAGATAGAAAGATTTTTGGCCATTTCTCCCTTAGTTTCCAATATAAAAGCGTGAAAGTTGGTGATATATATCCTAATATATCATAGAAGATTTCCTGTCAAACTCATTTCGATCCGAGCTATATATAATATATATCCCATACAACCGATCGTTCAGATAAGGGGGTTTTTTGCCATTTTTTATTTTATATTTATCTTAAAAATCGTTTAGGTATGCACATCTGTTCACTATATATTTCTTATCTTATACAACCGATTATTTGGAGATTACGAACGGGATAAGATTATTGTTCAGCCGCATTCATGATAGGTATGAAGTCTTCGGCTGTGCCCGTCCTTACTTGTTTTTTTTAGCTTAGGCGCATCTAATCGTCAAATGAAATTTTCTTACTGATTACCGTTCCACACCTGGGTATACACACATGTTTTGGTAACACACGAACAAATAATAGTTTTTTAAATTATCATTAGACGTATCTTTTCTGTGCGTACATAAATTGAATGACTTTTATGTATGTAAGATTATTTCGATAATAAAAAATTTTACGATATTTGTATGAAGTTTTGTTTTGTGTTCAGTATTTATCTACTATTAACCCAACTAAAATCCCTAATAAAAGTGTCTGCCTCATGTCGGCTTAAGCTAATTAAATTTTCTTTAAATAATTTCAAGTGTTCAAATATGTTTGACATTTTCCGATGTCGGTCTATTCGTGTTTACAGTTGTGTTGTTTTTTTTTGGATTAAGGGGACACAATGAAAGAACTGGCGCTGCTGATGATGTCGTCAAATAACAATAACCATTAGTTTGTCATCAATTGTAACGTAGATACCTAAACTTAGTTGAAAATTAATTTATTTAAATAAGCTAAAAAAACAATAAAAATGAGCGGCATAGATACTTTGGTACAGATAGTAAAGAGATAGTGTGTTCACCTATCATACTCCCCGCGACATGTAATACCAAACAAAAGGCTAGAGAATTGAATACTCGTGAAGTTCGATGTGTAAGCCTACAGATGAATGTCTGGAAACTAAAGCAGGGACTGAAGTGAAACCACCACAGTATAAATGCGTTCAACGTAATCTTATGCATTCCGGTAACAACGCCTCAATCACGCAAGATGTTGCGTTTGTAAATATAAGGAAACTTCAGACTTGGTAAATGAAGTTTATTTCGCCTTACCCGTTCACATACAAAGTTTCGCGAAGCAGGGTTTTAAACATTCTCACTTATAAGAAAAATACTTGCTAACATATTTTGTGTCGTATTCACTTGTTAAATTGAAGTTTTTAACTGTGAAACATGTTAAAAAAGTATCAAGAATTGGCAAAAATAATTTCAATAGGAAAGTGTGAAAACACCCTTAACCAAAGCAAATGTCGAAATCTTCTTCTTATGCGTTGCTTGCAACAAAAGTTGCAAGTTGGCTACTTTTTCATGTCAGATGGTGCCAGTGTCGCTCAATCTGCCGTTCTCCATAAAAAATACGTTCAATCTACTCACATTGGTGATTGCGTTAAACGCATCTATGTATATGAAAAACAACTTATGTGAAGTGGTTTTTACCTACTTAATTGACGCTTAACCGTTTAAACGATGATGACCGTACAACAAGACGCGGCTGTTTGTTCTTCTTACTGGCGCCAATTGGTCACACCAAGAGAATTTAAATTGTTTTCCACATGGTCCTTCCAGCGAAGAGTCGCCCCCCCCCCCCTTTTCCTCTGCTTAAATAGACGGGTTCCGATAAATATACTTTCTTACGCGGAGCATCATCTTTCATTGGCATAAAATGGCCTAGACAGCGCAGACGCTGCGTTTTAATTCGCTAGACTTTGTTGATGTCTGCGTAAAGCTCGTACAGCTCATCATTAAATCTTCTTTTGTACTCACCATCGCCAACACGTAGAGGTACGTAAATCTTCCGAAGAACTTTTCTGTCGAATACTCCCAGAGTCGCTTCATCTGATGTTTGGTATTGTCCATGCTTCTGCACCATATAGCAGGACGAATACGATAAGTGACTTGTAGAGTATGCTTTTCGTTGCCGAGTACGGAACTTATTTTTCAATTGCCTACCTAATCCAAAATACCATTTATTGGCAAGAGTGATTCTCCGCTGGATTTCAGAGCTGGTGTTATTTGTTTGTGTCAATGCTAGGTCCCGAATAAACGAAGTCTTTAACTTTTTCGAAATTATGGCTGCCAACAGCGGCGTGGTTGCCAAGGCGCAGAAGTGCTGACTCTTTACTTGATGACAGCAGGTACTTCGTTGTGCCTCATTCGCCATCAAACCCATCCTTTTCGCTCGTTTTTCCAGTTTAGAGTTGGAAGAACTTACGGCGCGATAATATCAATGTCGTCAACATACGCCAGTAATTGCAAATTAAAGAAATCGCACGATTCAAACGGCTCGGAGAAGTCTGATGGCGTTGCTCAACGTCATTTTGCACAGTCGAATAAGTTTTGAGGGGAAACTTAATACAGACGTAGCGACGTATAGACAGCTCGTTTTCGCGCTGTCGAAACCGGCTTTAAAATCGACGAAGAGGTGATGTGCGTCAATTTTTTTTTCGTGTTTTTTTTTTTTGTTCAAAATTTGGCGCATTGTGAAAATCTGGTCGATGGATGGACAAATTTAATGGCCTAAAGCTTTCGAGAGAGATGTGATAATTTTTCCCCGTTAAGACATGATAGGGACTTTGACTATATTTGAAGACAATGTCCCCCGTAATGCCTAGAGTTGGTGGCGTAAATGGGAGCCAGCCAACTGCATGGGACCCATCGGAAAATGAGTTGCCAATTGAAAACCAAGGGACACTTCTTTGCGCAGCGCGCCGTGTCTACCTCCAAGGTAACCCTCCCAGGTACCCCATTCGAACAGGATTCTTCGGGAGGATCATTCTGAGTCTCGCGCTATCACTACACCCTTCCGCATTCTCGCAAACGTTTAACAAGGTGTCCTGGTTGGCTCCATCGATGTCAGAGTTAAAAGTACTTAGCTCCGCCTGGGAGAGCTCCCACCTGTTTTAAGTGTGTCAGCTTTATTGAAGAGCCGCCTACTAGCAGCTATGAGGACATAAAGCGTCACCACCTACTAGGTTTACTCCTATTTCATGAGTTTTCATACGATCTTCTGTGGAACTTTTTCCTCTGGGATTACTAAAAAAGTTTTTCTTGAAAATGACTCTGAACTATGGAGGGAGCCCTTCTTTTCATTGCTAGATAGCGAGGAAGATGGCAAGCCTGTAAACCAATCTCTAAAGACGGAACATACTTTAAGCTATGATGAAGTGAAAATGCCAAGTTCCATGCGTCTGCCCAGAAAACTCATGTTTCTAAGTTAGCTAGAGCTCGTCCAGATATTGAAGTTAAACCACAATACCCCGATAACAAATTGGTAACACTCCGATAACAAATCGTTAACTTTTTCATAGAAAATCAATATAATTTCTATAGTAAATCAATAACTTTTTTGTAACAATCTTTCGATTAACTCGATAACTTGTTGGAAAAAATCGAAAACAAATCGGTACACACCGATAAGAAATTGCCAGCATTCTGATAATAAACCGATATACATATATATATCGATAGCAAATTTAACACATTTTAGTAGCAGATCGCTTATTTTTCGATATATAATCGATAATATTTCGATAATCAATAGATAAATTTTCAATATTTATGCCATAACTTTTTGATAAATAACATTCACATAACATGCCGATAACTTTTCTGTAAGAAATTGATAGTCATCGCATAACCCATCGATAACAAACCGATAACTCAACTATATATGTATTCCCCTGTATAGCATACCAATGCCAAAAACTACGCTCATGTTTACGCTTTCATTCTAGATCCTCCCATTCCATACGAATGAATGTTAACACATCAAAAAACAGGGAAACTACAGACTTTCATTCGACAGTGAAGAGTTTGTTAAGACCATGCATCAACGCCTATGCTCCCATGTTGAACGCGCGCAAATTGCAATTGAAGTGTGCTCTACACTAGCTATTAGAGACGCGACCATATTTTGACCTACCTCCAAACCCGGTCGAAGACTGACATTGTACATTCCATACTAAAAACGCTCCTCACAAACGCGGCTGTTTGTTGTTCTTTTAGCGATAAGAACACTCCCCGAAGGCCTTGGGGAGTGTTATCGATGTTGATGGTCTTTTGCCGGATGCAGATCCAGTATGTTCCGGTAACAAGCACCATAAAGGTACTATTCCGACCATCTCGGGAACGATTGGGTATGACCACATGAAACCTTCTGGGCCATACAGCCCTCACACCCCCTATATCCGTCAGGAGTTCGGGGTCGCCAGAGCCTTGGCTGTTAATGAAACAGGATTCGCGACGGGTAGGTGAGTTGGACAATTGGGTTGGAGAAGCTATATATTGCGCTGGCAACCCCTTGAGAGGGTTGCGTTACACAACCCCTTGAATCAATTTCATATTTTAGTCGCCTCTTACGACAGGCATACCTACCGCGGGTATATTCTAGGCCCCCTAATCCGCTGGGGGGCACAAAAGCTGTTCTTCTTCGTCCTTGAATGCGTTAGAGATAAATTTGCGGCAAATTGTTATTGTTTGTCTCAACGCTGCCAACAAAAAACTCTCTAAATTCATTCTATTCACTTAAACTAAAATTTGGTTTAAAATTTTAATTACTTGGCAAACTTTACTTGTTTCATGAGATGGTAGCATGATGATAAACGTCAAACGACCAACGACGAATGCCAAATGCCAACAATTATTTTAGTCTCTTTAAATGTCTGAACGTGTTTTTATGCTGGTGATGCTCATTACCCAGTTATTTGACTTTTGCAGGAGCCAGTACTCAACTTACATATATGTACATACTGACAACTACAAGGATTCTGAAGCAATTTAGCATCTCAGATGGGGTAATATGGATATGTTAACGGTATTGTTAGGGTGCGATAAAAGGTTAGAGTTGTTCGGGTGCGTTTATGTGCTTACGGTTCTTTTGTAAATTCGCTTAATTACTTAACTTTTTTTGACATGTCATGAAAAAAAGCAAGCATATTTCAATATGAAATTTCAATTGTTCTCCTTGAATCTTGCCTCATAACCATACCAAAAATTTCATGATGAGTCAGTTGTGACGCATGAGTAAGCAGCAATAAATTCTGGTGTATTTCCAGTTATAGGTTTGCTAGCGAAGAGTTATCGATCTATTTTCGAAAATTTATCGATATGTTATCAAATATGTATCGATTGGTATCGAAAATGTATTGTTATGCTATCGAAAAGCTATCGCAGTGTTACCAATTTATAAACGGCGTGTGAGTATTTATCAATTGGTTATTTAAATACTATCGATTTATAAACAAACAGTTATGAGTTTATCATCGAAAAATTACCAATTACCGGAGGTTTACCTATTTATTATCACAAAGTTACCGATAAATTATAAAAAAATTATCGCTTTATTATCGGAGTGCTACTAATTTGTTATCGGCGTGTTAACGTTTGTTATCAAAGACTTATGGATAAATTATCAAAAACTTACAAAATTTCTCATCGGAGTGTTACCAATTTGAAATGAAACAGATACCAATAAAACTTTAATATTAAATCGATGACACATTCGTATCCCGTCGCTAAGAAATTCGGTAAGGAACCAATAAGAAGCCGAGGACTTACCGATAACACGACGATAGTAATTCGCTATCGATAATAAGCCGATAAGAAAACATTAACATAAACATAATATTTGTGGGAACCAAACAAATTGAGTTTATATAACGCTAGATTGAGTTAATTTATGAAGATACCAAGAGAAATACTCAGAGAGTAGATGTAAAGCAAATAAGAGTAACAAAGGCGGAATAGGAGCAGAGTAATATGAAATAGAGACATGAAGGGAAAATGCAAAATAACAAGTAAGGAAGTCTAAATTCGGTTGAAACCGAACATTACATACCCAGCTGTACACTTGAAATGCTTTTGTTGTTTGTTTTGTGTGCTTAATAGTGTTACAAAGCTGCGCAATAATACATATTGTGACGAATATTAGCAACACTAAGGAATACTATCATCTCTAAGCCGATACTAAGCAGGCTGCGCAATAATACATATTGTGACGAATATTAGCAACACTAAGGGATACTATCATCTCTAAGCCGATACTAAGCAGTCTTCGGTATGTACATAAACAAATCAATCATTATGTCTACACATATGCACATACAAGCAGCGGAGAAGCGGCGGAGAGATACGCACAAACACATGCATATATCTGAGATACTCACAAAAGTATGCAATCATTTGTGGAAGTATTACTCACATAAACACACGCATATTGCTATGCGAGATGGTATAAACATGCATCTGTAGTTTATAGCTGGTAATTTTATAGCTGATAACTAAGTAGTAAATTCTAGAAGAAGAAACGCCTAGAAGTATGCGAACGAGGAAACCGAAGAGTACAAAAGCATCACAAGCTGAGGAATGAGTTTGATTTAAGCACGCTATCAGTTGCGAAGTATAAGTGTTATTGTGAAGTATTTTCAAAGTAGTCTACGAACATTAGCAGAATATTTGGAATAAGCGGAATTTCACTAAATTCGTTACAATATATGTATGTACATATGGTTCTATTCTGAATTAATTTTCGTTTAAAAGAAGCAAAAAAGATACAGAGGCTAACACCAATGACCTTGAGCGGGTAATAATGTAGTTTTCCTTCAGATATGAGGATTTCCTACTGTTTATTTTAAAATAAAGATATAACAGAACAATAACCATAAACACACAAGTGCCATTGTACTAAAAAGCGTTATTACAAAAAAAAAAGGGCAGTGTTATTAACGAAATTTTTCAACTTTTACTAGAAATAGCTTATTACCTGCATCTACGCACTTTTACAAAATCTTTTATATAAAAGAAGGCGATTTAACCGATTTAGTCATTTTTACTGAAAATATTTCCTGTTAAAAACCAAATTTTTCGTCGAGTTATGGCTCCAGAAACGTTGGAAAATGCATTGTAAGAAAGGGACTGTGCTACGCCCATTTTCAAAGATTTCAATTTTTTCCCATTTCTTGTTATAATGGCACAAAATACGATTGGTACAAAACTATTTTTCGCTAAGATTTGACTTTTTTCTAGAAATATTTCCTGCTATAGGGAAAATTTGTGTACCCAGTTTTATTGCGATCCGTTAATTTTTCTTCAAGTTATGGCACCCGAAACATAGAAAATTGCTTGGTAATAAAAGGGGCGGTGCCACGCCCATTTTTTTAAATTTTAAGTTTTTCCTATTTATAAATCTACTTGGGAATGAAATACCATTGATATAAAGCTCTTTTTTGCAAAGATATAGCTTATTTTATTCGTCCACGACCCTTTTAAAAATCTTTTGTATAAAAGTGGGCGTGGTCTTTTGTTATTATAGGTTTAACAATTTTTATTATTTATGATTAATAATATTTGTAAAATTGATTTTATCACAAGTGGACGGTACCACGCCCATTTAAAAAATGTTTTTCAAATTTTTATCAAGAGTCTCAATATCAGTCCATATGTCAAATTTCAACATTCTAGGTGTATTATTTACTAAATAATCAGGTTTTTTGTGTTTTCCAAAATGTTATGTATATAAAAAGTGGGCATGGTTATGATCCGATTTCACTCATTTTCAATACCAAACTATTCTGGGTCCAGATAAGTTAGTGTACCAAATTTGGTGAAGATATCTCAATATTTACTCAAGTTATCGTGTTAACGGACAGACGGACGGGTGGACGGACATGGCTCAATCAAATTTGTTTTTCGATACTGATGATTTTGATATATGCAAGTCGATATCTACTTTGATTCCTTTATACCTGTACAACCAACCGTTATCCAATCAAAGTAATAATACCCTGTGTACAAGTACAGCTGGGTATAAAAAGGGATAGATAGAGGAAGGTGTAGAAAAGGATACATAAATTAAGGATGGTTGAGGATTGAAAGAAGGAATCGGTAAAGGGAAAAGGAAATATGTGCACAAAATGTAATGGAAAACTCGACGTAGGGAAAACAAAATGAGAGGTGAAGCGGATTGGTGAGATATGATAGAAGAAAAAAAAAGGTAAATGAAGTAGAAGCTACGAGGGTTTAGGATTACGTCTGCAGTAACAGTAACAGTAAATAGCTACTCTTGCGGTTCGGCATAAGATGGTTCACTTTACGATAACTTTAACGGATTCAGCTTAATTATGTATTGGAGAATCCGGATATACATAAGTGTAGGGTGAATGTAGATGTAAAAATTGGGGGGTGGAAAGAGGCGACGAAAGAAAAGGAAAAGAAACAAGAAGAGAGGGAAGAGGAAAGGAAATATGACAAACCTAAACCGATACCGGAATCCTAACTAGATGGCCTATTATCTATTTGTTACAGACGTGTTAACGGTTTCTTACCGACATGAACGGTTGTCGACGAGTTAACGTATTGTTATCGAGAGTTGTCCATTTATTATACAAATGTAATGATTTTTTTTCTGTTATCGATCGGTTTTCGGTTTGCTATCGAAGAGTTATCAATATGGTTTCGACCAGATATTTGTTTGCTATCGAGGGGTTAACGATAACAACCTCATTGATGGCTTATCGGTTTGTAGTCAGATCCATAGCACCCTGCGAAAAAAGCTATCTAATTAATCCCTTAAGGGTTTACACAACATTCTACTATCGAAGAAGACCAAGAGATAATGCCGAAAACGTTTACTCCTAGATTTCATTGCTCGTTTCTCACATTCAATACAATTCAAATTTTGTACGATTTCGTACAATGTCTCCTTTAGTATTTCGGCTTCCGATCAGATAAATAGTCTTCGGTTCCAAAGTTCCAGTAGTAGGTAATGCTTGCATTAATCCAATATTTTCGGAATTTGAAGTAGTACATATAGTAAGGCCTTCGACTAACTCGTAGATTGGAGTACTTTTTGGATGTAACGAAGTACTCTTTCCATACTCGCATGCAATACTCGCGCAATCTGTGAGTATATTTATCTATGTATAAACATTTGTGCATATATATGTGGGTTTATATCTTATACCATGCCGGTTTCGATAAAAACAAGAAACCGGCTTATTTGCAACTCGTAAATCATGATTTCGCTAAGGCTGAAGTGCAACATTAAATTATTTGGCCGTTTTTGGGTTTTTCTTGGTTATCTTTTTAATGTATTGCTGTTGTTTATTTAAATTGTATTTATTGTGTATATGAAGAATGTGTAGCAGAGCAACATTCTGAGACAGTCAATAAATACTTTAACATAAAATGTAGTGATGTATAGAATCCGATCAATTGGATCCATAGAACCGGGTTAGTTAATGAAAAATAGCTTCGTGTTATAGTAACTAAAGCTATAAATCTGGTCGAAGATCTTGTTCAAAGTATGTGTCATATTTTTATAGAACAATTTTATAACGGTCTGAAACCTGGTCTCAGAAAATACAAAATACCCACTAAAAATTAGTTATCTCCAAAAAGCCCGTGTATTTTTCTTCATCGACGACTACGCTTAGAACTACTTTGACACAAAAATGATGGATTCAGCAACCAACTTCCCGCAAGGTCCTTATTATCTTTGGTCCACAAGGAAGGAGCTGACGCAGAACAGCTATGTCCACAGTCATGTCAGTTAATCGACCTTGCGCATCCGATGTAGGCTTTCACTCAAACAATCGTCCTGTTAAAGATTACGTTAGGTAGAAGTTGGCTGTTGCGACGATTTTTGTTGTTGTTGCCCTGCCATTTGCCCTGCTTAGATGACACACTTATTCAAGAATTGCCGTCGATATTATCCAAAGTTTCCTTTCAATAGAGTCATACCATCCTGTCGTCGTTGTTTGGAGTATTTGTTTCACAGGAAAAGTCATGAGTATGTTTAATGGTTTAGGTAAAAGCGGGAACCGTCCATTTGCCAAATGTGTAGTGGACCAGATTGAAGTTGCGCTAGACTCATCTACTCTTTTGCAAAAGGAATTGACTGAGCTCAGGTAATAGCAACCGCCTATAGAAAGTAGACGAAGGAGGCTTTCGGTACACCATCTGCTTATTTGGCTGTCGCGCTACTGTCTGCTTAGTAGTTCCTTGTGCTCTTCAGGCTTGAACAATGGAGCTACGCTGGTTTTGGGCGTTAAAAGCAGCTCATGGCAATAAAAGAAGAAGGGTACTCTGGAGATAAAGAAATGTGATCCACAAGCCGTCATGGATTGGCGTCGGAACGATCTGGTCACCCTAGTCGTGCGCCATCACCACTGCTCTTTTGTTCCGACGGATTACAGCTGTCTTTACTGGCGCCGGTAGCTTACAGATTCGCTTATGGACAAAATTGGTAGCCATGAAACCAATTCTTTAAACACTCAACAAATCACGTCACTTATGCGGATATATATACATATACCTACATATCTACAAAATTTTGCACAGTCAAAAGAAATACATCCGTAGCGTGCATTGTATACGGGGATGACATTAACTGGCGGCAAAAATGTTTGCAATGATCAAAACAAAATGGTAATGGCCTGACAATGTCTCATTGGCTATGAATTTTTGGCGAGGTTGTTGGCTTTTGGGTTGATTTAACCTTTCTTTCTTGTCCAAATGACTTTAGGCATAGCCTTTGTAGTGCGCAAAAGAAAACTTAATTAGATGTTTGAACTCAATGTTGAATTATTTTAAAATTCAACTCAACTTGTGTTATGCTGTGTTTTTAGGAAGTATCCCTTCGTTCGTTTGTGGAGAAGGAACACTACACGCAGAGTTTTTCATCGAATATCTATTTGATAGACTTAAACCCAAGTCGTAAGTTGTTTGGACGGCAGATGATTGCGTTGGAGAAGGGATTTGATGGCGGTAGGCTTTTAAGACCAACAGCAAGGAATCTCATTCCACACGGAACTAAAGCCGTGGGTTTTAGTGGAAACTATTATTTAATTGAACCCTTCGGCAAGATCCAGAATTATTGTAAATGGTTGCCAATATGTTTAAAAAGCTGGCAGGACTGGTTGCTGATTATATCTACTGTTTTATGGGCTTTATATTGTTGGTTGGTTGGAGTGGCGAGTTCAAATTGACTCCAATTAGCGCTCATGCGCCGTCTTGATACCACAACTCGTGAGTTAACTAATGAAAGGGTGTTGTAAGAAGACTGATAAGAATTTTCAAGCGCCTCAGGGAAACCTGTCCACCTATATCCATCGCGTAGAGTTTATAAATTTGAGAAGCTCTCCCAGTCTAACATCCTTGAGTTCTGGTAGGCCTTGGAAAAATGGTGTTGCAAGAATCTTTATTCTGCTTCGACAGTGTGCTGGGCATTCGCACAGCAGATGCTCAACCGTTTCTTCCGCCTCCGGACGCTTGCAGCTGCGACAGGGGGTATTGTGTTCCATTCCCATCCATGCCACATGTATCCCAGTTGTCCAAAATGTACCCCCCCCCCCCCCCATCTTTCCTTGTGGGGAAGAGAATTGTGTAGTTTGTGTCGAAGACTGCCCTTGGACATTTGTAGTCTCTTTTTGACGTGATGCGGGAGTCGTTAATATTGAGCAGGGCGCGGCCGTGCCCATATGTACGCTCCATCCATATGCCCAACTCCCGAAGCCTTAGGGCCCCTTGAGATGCCGTTTCCTTGATAATCCAAATTGGTTCTAATGAATTCTAAAGTTATGGCTCAAATGCTAAAGCTTTATATAGAGTTCATCCTAAAAGCGGGTGTCACAGTAAGGATTTTGAAGAATGATGTGATATACTGCATGTATTTCTGTGGTCACAGCTCGGTGAAAGAAGAAGCGACATAATGAACATAACATGAAAGACTCAGCGTTTAATGGCAATGCTCGGGCGCCAGTTTAGGATTTGTTGAAGTTACTCAACGCTGTGGATTCAGATATATCATTTCGAATTAGGTAAAAGCTATTGAAAATAAGTTTATGCAATTACCAAGGGTCATTGAAGTCACTGTTTTAGTAGCCGATTGGCAGTCATAGTAAATATTGATCTCTCTTAGTATGCGCAGACTAGATAGCATCCAATAGATCGCATTCGAGCGCTCCCCGATAGAAATGTTTTTTGACCATAACCTCCGTCGAAACTTTCTTATCTCTGGTCCACACATTATGAAAGAACGGATTCATATATGGACAAGGCCCGTCATTCTACTTCAAATACCGCAAAGGTATAAGTGGCACAAGCAATGATATAAGTAGCAAATCGATTCAATTGAAGAGAAACATAATGCATCGCAATAAATAGAACTCTCACGAATGTCCGATAAATGTAATAAATATGGCACCCGAGCAGGTTTACTTGCTACCAAAACGACAACAGCAGTCCCACATATGCACAATTATAGAAACAACATTCCAATCAAATCTCGCTAAAACGAGTCGCTCTTTGTTCGGCCTTGATATTGAAAGTTTTGCGAAGAGCTTTACAAAAAGAAGCGTACCAGGACCATTCACAATATTTTATTTATTTTTTTTAATTTTCTTACTTTGCGCTTACATATTTATATTGGTGTTGTAGTTGCGTGCAGGCAAAAGAGGGCGTGGTTATTACAGAATTTACCTCATACCTACATATATACCTATAAATCTAAGAACCATCATTCTGCGAAATCCCAAAGTGGTGCTAACGGCTTCTGATTTACGGCTTACAAAACTTTTGAATTTTCTTCTACAAAATGTCGGCGATGGCACGCCCCTTTTTTTAAATCTACCTTAGCTGTTACTAAGCTTTTTGTTGAAAAACAATCCTTATAACAAATTTTGTTGGTCTTGGTAAATTTTCGTTCGACTTATGGCATAAATTAATTATTATAGAGAGATAACCTTAAACAGGGGCGGGTCCACGAAAATTCTTAGCTTCAAATGTAACATTCTGAACTTCAATTGTAATTTCCTGCACTTCAATTGAAAATTTTGAACTTCAACTGTATTTCAATTTAATTTCAGAAAATTACAGTTCAGAAAATTAAAACTGAAGTTCAGAATTTCCATTTGTAGCTCAGAATGTTACAATTTAAGTTCAGAAAATCATAATTTAAGTTCAGAAAATTACTGTGTGTGTTTGTAATTGTGTTTTCTAAACTTCAATTGTAATTTTCTGAACTTCAATTGCAATTTTCTGAACTTCAATTGCAACCTTCTGAACTAAAACTGAAAAAGGTGTAAACTATTCTGATATTTCTGAACTAAAACTGAAAAGGGTATATTCATATACTGCAAAGGTATTACATTTTTTGTTGAAAATAGATTTTGCAAAAAGATAATCGGTTAAGTGCCGACCCAGCCGTCAACCGATTTTGATAATTTTCGCCGATTTTGATATATTACCAAGGACATGCTCCGTGCTCCGTAAAAACATTTAAATGTTCTTCTTCTAACTGGAGGCGGCGCCACGCCCATTTGCAAAATTTAAACAATTTTCCATAATTTTTTATAAAGTCAACTCATATATCAGGTTTAATTACGTTATCGGTTTTTGGTATAAGCTTATCGAACTATTTCCATTTTTTGAAATACCTTTTTCATGTCGACTTTTATTAAAATGGCTGGGGTGGCCAACCGATCCCGTTTATTTCCACACATTGTATATATGATAGCAACGCCAAAATTGATGCCAAATTTGATTTGTAGGTATATATAGTTTTATATTATGTAGTCGACCATTTTAATTTTGTCGTCGACTTTAAATAAATTGATAAATATGAGCGGTGCCACGCCCATTTTATAAAATGTCTATTTTTCGTGCAAAAGTCAGTCTACGTATCAAGTTTCTTCACTTTATCGTATTTTTTCCATTTTTTGAAATTTTTTTTAAAGTAGGCGTGGTCTCGATTTGATTAATTGAGTGCCAACAGGAACACTATGGACATAATCAGCCTATGTGAGGTCTTTATTGACCGGCCAGTTCAACCTAGTGTCAACAGGAACCTCCATGCAGAATTTCAACACGATATCTGCAACGGGTTTTTATTTACGGCTTGAAAAACATTCAAATTTTCTTCTTCTAAATGTAGATATTGGAATGCCCATTTTCCAAAATGTTTCCAAATTTCTATTTCTCGTTATATAGTCAACTCACATATCAAGTTTCGTTACTAAGAAGATATCGCATAATCTCCATTTTTCGAAATTTTCGATATCGAAAAAGTAGGCGGATCCGATTTCGCTTATTTTCAATACTAATCTATTGCGACTCTAGGTAAGCCAGCATAACAGACTTTTTTTTATTTATTTGTTAATGAACGGACGAACATGGCTTAATCTATGTATTATACATATATCAATACTTTACGTACTACCGTTATGCAATCAAATGTTTAACACACTTGTGTACAAGACAAACTCAAATACAAATAAAGAAACTCTTTCCATATGCCGATTTAAATTAAAATTTCGAAAATAAATACCTAATAAATGCGGTCCCTGGTAATTTTTTGGTTTGAGAAACCGCACTCTGTATAGGCGCTTATGCCCTACACACAGCTTGTTGTTATTTTGTGGTATTCCTCTTTGCATTTTCATTTATTTTTCTTGTTTTATCCGTTACACTATAATATGCTGTTTCGCATTTTTACGTTCAACGTTCGCTCGGGTATGTTGCCGCTTTTTGTGCTGTCGGTCTGCCTGCCTTATTTTGTGTGTACGTGTGATTGTTTATTGAATTCCCTTTTGTGCAGCCATTTGTTTGTCAGCATTTGACGCTGTCGGTTTTGTTATTGTTTGGTTTTTGTTTTATTTTAATATGGTCTTCGTCTTCTTGTTCCTCCAGTTCTTGCTCGAGCGATATGTAGTTGTACTTTGGTCCCAAACCACATTTAATTTAGCACACATTCATTCTCTTTTTATGTATGCCTTTTATTATTCGTCTATGCATGTGTCCACTTGCTCTCTCACAATCTCTCTCATTACTAGTTGTGTTACTACTTTGTATACATTCATTCATATTTATATATATGTGCTCTATATACTATTTGCTCTTTCTCATCGGCAATCTCTTTAGCTTCTGCACCACTCTCATATATAATTTACGATTAGACTCTTCAAATTGAAATTGAAAAATTCCGCAGCCCATTTGAATTGTCGCCTTTTGCTGCCTGACGCCGTGACTTCATTCATTTGCACCGATTTTTATATGTGATTTATATATGTATGTGTCTACTTAAGGGTGCCTCAACAATATATGTTGGGTTTTTGTTTTGTCGGAATTTATAATTATTATGGACTGTGCCTAAATAAAAAGAAAATACACAATTCATAGAAGCTAAGATCAAAATTAGTTCGCGAGAACCCGAATCCTTTGTCGAAAATTTCAGAACTAGCCGGTGGCGTAGTGAGCTTATCTTCCGTCCGGAGCACTATAACTCTTTAACTTAACAGCAGTTCAAGTTATATTGGACTAGCTGGTCCATGAGGACCTCATATAAACAGAGCGAAGCAGTATTGTTACCTGAAGTTTGATTAACGAGCAAACAGAAAACCCTATCAAAAACCATGGCCTATGCTATAAAATAGCTCCGTCCTAGCTTACTACGAGCTATGCCACTTGCTGCTTCTAGATGTGATGGCTGGTATCACTCCAAATAGCCGGAGTCTTAAGGTGCGTCCACACCAGTAACAAAACATGTTACAAACAGTTATATAACCAATGTTATGTAACTTGTTAGAAATTCAACTGAAAAATGTTGTATAACACGATGTTGTGTAACTTTTTTTCTGTTTTATATCAGGTTACATGTTACCCAGAGGTTGTCGGTAAAGATCAAAGGAATTAGATAACTTGGTTGTGTAACAAGTTGCAAGTTGTTTTAAAACAATTGTTATACAACTTTGGTGTGGACGTACCTTTAGACTGGCATGCTAAGGCATGAGCACTAAACGTGCTCCATTGTTTTCTCCTCAAACCCGAACTTCACTGATTAGGCCTCATTTAAAAGCATGTGACGCCAAAAGGCGGTGTCCAGTCAGAGTACATTTAATGGCCACTGATTTCTTTTTAATGATAAGAGTAACTTTGTTAGTCTAACATCGTAAGACTTGCACGTAGTAGTATACCGCTATCAAATATTGGATGAACAGACAACTGGATCATATCCTGTCCTTCAATGGGGATTTTAGATGAAAGAAAACGGTTAGCGTCAGGAGGCGTAAATGCGAAAGGAGGATATACGCGTATATTACAATGGTTCAAAACTAATGGATATGATCGGATCTGCGGTTCTAGTGTCTTTCATGCTCAATTAGTAGCCGTGACAAAAAAAAAGTAGAAACGCTGGAGTAAAATAGCTTAAACAGCAGCCACGTGCACTTTAATAATCATTACCAACCAGTAATTAAGGCAATAATCACGCATAGCACAACAGAGTTCGGATATGAAGAAACACACAACTATATTGAGCCCCCGGGCAAAGGCTATCCCTCGAAACGTACGCCGTATTCATCCCAATCAGAATGGACGGTATATAAAGAGGGAAGAAGTTGCAGATGATCAACTAAGCGGGAAAGTCGTTGAACTGGGCACGAGCTGCAAAGTGTCGCAGAGCATGATACGTATTCTGAGTTAATATTGCTTCCTGGTTTCACAAGATTTTAAATTAGTTGTCTTACGTGATGACAGTGTGTGCTCGTGTCCTGCGCTCAGGCTAAAACTTCAGCTATTAGATCTAGAAGCACAGCAAGTAGTATAGATCCGAGATAGCTTCTCATTTATAGAGTATTTCAGTTTGTACATCAAACAAACTTCTAGCAAGACTTTGTCCTCATTCAATCTATGTGAGAGCCTAGTTTCTAGAGTCTTTCATTTTGCAGACATTAGCTCGATGTGAGGTGCTCAGGGAACTGTAAGCTTAACCTTACCTAAGAAGAAAAACAACATATAACCTTACCTTCTAACAAATCACAAAAAAAAAAAAATGTCTCACCGTTGTGCTGGATGCACTTTATAATACCCAAAATTCACGAAAAAAAGGAAATTATTATTTTTGTTTTTAGGATATGAGCAAATCCAAATAAAAAGGTTAACAAAGTATTATACCATAATTTATATGACCTGTGTATTTTAAAAAGTTTTAAGGGTAGGTTAGGTTAGGTCATATCACTTTGAATTCTTTCTTTCTGACTTTCATAGGCAGCTATGGATAAGTATTGAAAATTGCACTAAATGTGTCAAAAAATCAAATAAAAACATTAAAAAACTATGGATGAATAACGAAATTTTATCTTTAATCAAAGAGAGAAATAAATTTTACAAACTGAAGAAGAAGTATCAGAATCACTTGTATTTCGAAACTCAATTTAGAACTTTGAAAACTTTAACGCGCAATAAAATAAACAGAGTAAGAAAACAGTTTTATGCAAGCCAGATAGAACAAAATATCGAATCTAGTGCTAAAACATGGAGAGTTCTTAATCAGCTTATATAACGGCAAAAGAATGCATCGTCTCTGGAAATCTTTCAAGTAGAATACAATGATAAAGTTTTAACAAAACATTCTGAAATATCCGATGCTTTTAATAATTATTTTATTAACATTATAAACGTTCCGGAAAACTTTGAGTACTCCCCAGAGCCCGAAGCTGAAGTACCTTATCCTTTTGATATGAGTCACTGCGATATTGAGGAAGTAAACCGTGCAATTTGCAGCCTTAACCGAAGGTCAGCCAACGGGCCCGATGGAATTTCAACAAGATTTTGAGAGAAATATAAAGACATGTTATCTGGTCCCTTGTCGAATTTTATAAATCAGTGCTTCGAGAGCGGTCAGTATACAGATGAATTAAAAATCGGGTCTGTAATTCCCATTCACAAATCGGGAAGCAAGGAGGTTTGCTCAAACTACAAGCCAATAACAAAATTGAGTGCAATCGATAAGATTTTGGAGCATTTTGCTGAACCGACTCAAACATTTTATTAAATTTAACAACATAATAAGCGATAATCAGTTTGGATTTACCGAAAACTCGACCACATTATCTGCCAGTAGCAATTGCACAGAATTTTTATACGAAAACGTAGATAAGAAAAAATATGTTGCTGTTATCACTCAGTATATATATATATTATGATCCAAAAGCTTAAGGAGTTGGGAATTAATGGCAGTGCTATTAACCTCTTCGAAAGCTTTTTAACTAATAGAAAACAATTTGTCCAAATCAAAGATACAAAAAGCTCAATTAAAAATGTTAAACCTGGCGTTCCACAAGGATCGAAGTTAGCTGCCACATTTGTCGTCTTTCAGTGAGTTTTACAGCTCCGGCCTACGCTCAATTCTCACGGGAATGCTCTGGATCATTGAGAGTCGTGAGAAGCAGATGTCGTGAAATTTTCGCACACGTGAAATGTGATAGGCAGATGTCGCCGCTGTTTTTCATTTAACTCATACTGCGAAAGGCTAAGCAGCGACTTCTATTTATGAAAAAGTAGGTATATTAAAGGCCGCGTTGTCAACCTAAAAAGAAGTAAGTAACAAATTATCTGGCTCACAAATTGAACCAGACTTCTATCTGGATTTATCTGGCTCAAATCGTTGTTGTTGCATTTACATGCAAAATTATTTATCTGGCTCAGGATGTTGCCACCGGATGATAGCTATTATTTTTATTATATATAAACAGTATATTTAAACATGACTTGAATGGAATTCCGCAATTCTATGCCGATGACGGGACCTTTTTGTATGCCACTGATACCCTCGGTGACCTCTTCGCTAATATGCAAAGAGATCTTAAGTTAAATTCACAATGGTTTCAGCGTAATTTATTAAAAATTAGTCTATCTAAAACTAACTTTATAATATTCAACAATTATATAAATATACCTAATTTGAATGATTTGAAGGGAATTTATCTGGAGAGCTTTATTTCGAGAGTCGTCAATTTAAAGTGCCTCGGAATTTGGTTTGATGCCAATTTAAACTGGCGAGAACATATACAGACCAGTTCTAAATATTCTCGCGGATTTTTTTATTCCCGCGGAAAAATTCCTCCCATTCTTTTCTCCTAGAGAGAAGAATAATTGGGGAATAGGAATTTCGAATTCTCGAAGTCAGCTGTTTTGTCAATTGAAATTTCCTTGCGCATTTCTTATTTTGTTTAAAAAATTGTAAAGTTTAATTATTGTTGCCAATTTGTTTGAAATTAAGAAATAAGGTATAAACAATGCACATTATTGCATTTCATGTGGTATTCACTAAAATGAGTAATGAATTGGTGCCACATCAACTATCAACAGAGGAGCATAAGAAGAAGACCGGCGGTATAACACAAATCCGCCGGAGTTGCCTGCATTCATTCTGCAAAGCAATTTTCGGGCGGCAAAGTCGAGTTGAGTTCGCCTTTCGCCATATGCCAAAATCTATTTAAGCCATCTTAAAACATCCTTGCGCAATTTCTGGATGGCTGCATCAAATATGCGTTTAGATGGTTAAGCGCCAATTAAGTAAGTAAGTAAGCATCAAATATGAGAAGAGCTCTTCCTTTGCTTATGATATACTTTTCGACTTGAAATAAAGAATATTGTGGTTGTTGTTGTTGTTGTTGTATTAACAGTGAGAATATTGTGGTAGAATGTAAATACATATTTTAGCAAAAATTTATACAAATAAGTGTTCTTTCTTAAAATAACCAATTTCCTTTAACTATTTTGATGCATTCCCTTTAATTTAACTAGTGAAAAAACTCTTATGAAATGACAGAGAAATCTCCCTCTCCTTCACATTCATAATACCTACTTTTCTCCCATAACCGGTTTCCGCTTTTTAGAACATTGTTCAGAACAGGAGGTAAGGGAGAAGTGAAAAAACTCACAAGGAATTTTTATTTAGAATACGAGGAATGTGAGAAGGGAAAAAACTCGCACGGAATTTTCGTTTAGAATTGAGCTGATAATCAAATTGAAAATGAAATTAATACAACCAACGTTTAGAATTGGGCTGATAATCAAATTGAAAATGAAATTAATACAACTAAATTTTGCTATTTATAGAAATCGGAAACTTATTCCACAAGCAAAAATGTGGCTTCTGTACAACGCCTTGGTTATGTCACATATTAATTACTTAAATCCAATTTGGAACACTTGTTCCGAACACCTAACAAATGAAATGCTAAGAATTCAAAATAAAATAATGAAAAACATTTTAAATTTGCCGCTAAGGACAGCAAGTGTACTGCTATACCAAGACAGGCTTGATGTACGCAAGAACTCCATCCCTCAAACTTTAATATTATTCTATAAAATTAAAAATAACTTAATAAAGCATAATTTAGACATTCCAGAAGAATCAACCCTAAAATATACACCTAGAGTTAGAATAAATATGAAATCACTAAGACAATATGGCGTTAAACTTTTCAACAAACTTCCAGTTGAAGTTAAAAATGCAAGAAATGTGCAATGCTTTAAATTTGAGGTCAAATGGCTACTTCATACAAATTTTGATTTTAATATCTAGATGCAAAGTACGTTCTACACTATATTTAAAATTTTACTCATTTAAATTAAATTATTAAGCTAAATTTTAGTTGTAATTAAAGTTTTAATTATTATTTCCTTACTGCTGTCTTTCATTGTAACCTCTCATAATAATTGATGACAATAGAAATAAGCTATTTTCTCTCGCAAAAACTTCTCTTTTTATGAGAAATCTTGTAATAATTTTAAACTTTATTGTCAATGAAGAAAAACAAAAAAATTATTTATGTAAAAAATTATTTTGAACCGAACCGAACTATGTATTTTTTTGCTTGTGATTTTTGGTTCAGCCTTTGAATTTTTGGTTCGGTCCAAAACAGTTCGGTTGGAACCGGTTTTGATAGGACATTTTTTTAGATTTACATAGGAAACAAAATATGTTTGGTGTCTTCTGGCGTCACATGCCTTTAAATTAGGCTTGGTCAGTGATAGCAGATGTAGGAAGTGCGGGCTGGAGGAGGAAACGATCGAGCACGTTATGTGCTCGTGCCCTGCTCTTGCCAGGCTAAGACTCCAGCTATTAGGGGTGATACAGATGTCAGATCTAGAAGCAGCAAATGGTTTAAGTCCTAGGAAGCTTCTAGTATTTGCCAAGAGGACGGAGTTTATTTATAACATAGGTCCTGGTTTTTGATAGGGTTTTTCAGTTTGGTCGTTAAAACAAACTTCTGGTAACACTACGGACTCAATCAGTCTATGTGAGGTCCTCATGGACCGCCCAGTTCAACCTAACCTAACCTCACCTTCTGTGAGTGATTTTGTATTAGCTCTTTCTAGCCCCTCCTTTTTTGTGTTTAGCACAAAAGATAATTTTCGCATGTCAACACCAAGATGAGGATTCATAGGTAGGTGAATCCCTTAACCTAGTTCGGAGATTTGTTCACTCAAACAACGAAATAAATTTAGAAACTAATTTTGTTTGTGAAAAAATTTAATTTTAGAGAACAAAACCAACTGACGTGAGTTCTTAAATTTGTCCAAAATGTGGGATGACATCTTTTTTGTATGCTGATGAAGACAGTCTAGTGTTCATAGGCTGCATGCAAACATACATACGTATGTCTACAAATGTATTTAAGTCGTATGTGTATACCATATCTCTGTTTGCACTCGTTTCTATCGTGTTGATTCCCTCCTATTTTGCGCCCGCTCTTTGCGCCCGCTCTTTGCGCACACTTATCTGGGCCTTCGTTCTCATTTCGATTTTTTGACTTGTTCTGAGCTTTGTGTATATTTTTTTCATAACATTTTTTTTTTATATTTTTTATATTTGTTTTGAGTTCTATTTCTTGTTTTTGTTTTGAGTTTCATATGCGCGCCATACGTTTTGTGTCCGTCTTTCGGGGTCAACGTCATCTTGAGGGTGGTTTTCATTCGTTTTTTGCTCTCGTCTTCAATCGCGGCAAACGTCTGTTGCCTTACATTGTTGCTCATCATTTCATCGTCACATTGCACTATGGATAAGTTTGGAGTTTTCGTCAAATTTCAGATTTTTTCGTCCTCCTTAGTTACGTATGTATATGTTCTGGGAAATGATCTCCTTTAAAGAAGGTGAGCAGCACTTCGCCTATGCATCCACAGTAGAGGTGGTGCGCTGTTCCATTTTTCCGCGTACAGTGAAACATTGTATCGGCTAGAATTCGACCACCTCATGCTACCATTTCAATCATGGCTCTATATCGTGCTTTAATACCCAGATCAACTTTTTGTAAGTTCTCCTTCCGCATTACGTTTGCCAGCTTCCGATTGATTTCTCTTGCGTCCAAAAAGCCGTGCCTTTTTCTATTCTGAGCTGAATAATTCGCCGTTGTGGTCATTCCTGGAAAACGAGATTATCTTCTTTGTATGGACAGATGAGTATATTTCTCCATTGACCACTATATAACGCCCTACCTGGTTCGACAACGAAATTTCTTCATGACTAATTTGTATTTTTGTTCTACTTGATCAACGGAAAGCTTTATCCAACACATAACTACGTTGTCTTTATGGTGGGACTTAGAACATTCTTCGCCTACTTGTACGGTTTTCTCAATTCCTGAGTCTCATACAAGCAGCTTGCGCGGGTAGTTAGTACCTCTTCCTCTTGGAGCGATAAGGAGACTCCACGAAGGTTGCAGTCTTTTGTTGCAGATTGTCACGGCACGTCCCGGAAAATAGCACCATTAAGCTACTAGCACGATCATCTGGTAAACGATTTGATATCGGCTCAAAACAGTGATAGCGACAACTTTTGCTCCATATTAGTTCCTTGCGTTGACACGTCTCTGACCGGTAGTATTGAACGGAGTATGACGTAGATATAATGCTTGCCTGTAAGGACCTCTATCAACGTTTGGTAGCACGTTTTCTGAAACTGACGTGTTATATTGAAGATCTGGGCCACAAACTTCACAATAAGAGCGGGCTTTCCGAGAAATAGCTAGGTACTAGAATTAATGAAGTAACTACGTCCTGTCGGCATAAACTAAAAGTTTTCGGAGACCGGACTTAATTGCTGCCTCAAGATCTGTCAACTAAAGCTGTTGAAGTTACGATTTTTGGTTAAGGAGGAATCGCATATCCAGCCAGTGCTTAGATATCGCACACCTAGATCTTTAAGGAGATAACTCAAAAATTTTGAAACTTCGAATTTATGAGTGTTTCCGAGCTTCCCAATTCTGTTCCCAACAAGTATTTTTCGTTTTCTGGACGTTGCAATATTTGTAGTTGTTCGCTGTTTTGATCTTGTTGTGCGAGATGATTGTACTCAGAACCAGAAAATTCTAGCGCCCGTCATGCAGATATTTGTCAATGTAATATAAGCAATCGTTGCACTGTGCATTAGCGAAGGTTCTTCAACATACAACGAATATAGTACCTAGATATATTTGGGCTCTTTTACTGATGCCATTGTTGTATTTGATTTTTTGTATTTATTATCTGTGTGTGTATGCGTGTGTTTTTCGTGGTAGCCGTCAATGTGTGCGCCACAAATGTCTGCTGCCTATTTTGATACCAACGGCTGAGTCTAATGACGCGCCCTTCTAGATGGCGCTGACCTTTTTTCCTGTAGTAGTATGCTGTTTTACACTACCCTTCACCTCGTCCATCAACCTTCACTTAAACGCATTCCCAGACTGTGTTTGCACACCTTTTATGTTTTGTTTTGAATTATTTGTTATTTTTATGCATTTTTAACTGACTGCTTATTATGTTGTTGTACTCGTAAGATTTTCGGCTAATTTAAGTAAATTTTTCAATTTTTCAAAAAGTGGTTTGAATTCTATGTGATTTTTGTGGTTCTGTGACGTCGCAGAGGGATATATGTACATACATATGTAGCCAGAGCTCGGAGGTAACACTCAACCGATTGAAAAAATATCTAGTAAAAACTGTTATTTAAGGAGATGTAAATATTCGGACCGTAAATAACTGTTATTTTTTATTAGATTGACCGCAAGTCCTCTCTCAGGTGTTTTTCGACACTTAAATTCTCTTTCGTGCGCTCTGAGCTACGTGACGATCTGTGAGCCAGATTCTAGAACAAGATGAGCTTAAAGGCTCACCGAGAGCGACAGCGCGGAGCTCGCTACATACATACATAAACGCGCAATTACCCAGCCACCAGATGAGTCCGCAAGGAGCTCAGTTTGAAATCCCTCGCGGCACTTACCAGCCTAGGAGGGTTTGAAAAAGTTTTTAATGAGGTATCCGTCGCAGAAAATTGCTTTTTCAAATGCATTAAAAACTGGTTACATTAAAATACATTCATTGCGCATCTCATGAGTTTCGAAACGATACTTCGGACTCCTAAAATCATGCAAATAAACCCAATAACAAAAACAGATAGCCGGTTTCATATCCGGAAAGCTATTCCATGGTCGTGTTGTGGTAGTAACTTTGCGCTCCTAATTTGGGACGCTCCATACATGGTTGGCTGGATATTTGTCAATCTGTTTGGAACCATCTACGAAAAACTTCTTTTAATTAAAAGTCTAGGTTGAAAGCTTCGGAAACAACTATTATTTTTCATGAAGACTATGGTAAACATTTTAAGGTTTCTGCGTTGAGGTACCTGAAGGGTTGAACCTTTTAAAGGAGGGTACCTTGATATGTGGCCTTAAGACATTTACCTCGAAAGCTGGAAAACGGAATGCAAAAGACGTACCTTATTGTTGCATTTGTGGTGGGAAAATGACTTCGAGACCAAAAGATGTCCTTCATACGCGGGAGCTTGTATCTAAGCCCACAAGCCGACGATGAGGCAGCCGACGTGATTAAGAACTCCTTTTATGATAAACTAGAAAATACTTTCGAACACTTCCCTAGGCTGGCATCGAAATCATGCTTGCAAACCTTAACGTCAGGGCGGGCAAGCTAGCGATCTATGGTCCTCATCATCATCATTAAATGATGGCTACGCCATTCTTGCTCAAGTTATGCCAGTCATCGCTGCTCTGATTGTTGTCTCTACGATGACTGACACCTATTGTAAGCATCAAGAGAGATCAACTCTACTTCCAACTGTACCTCCACAGTTTAAAGGAGGTTTCCCCATCTGTTCGCTTTCATTTACTTTTATATGGAGCGTCTTCATCAGTTCTAATATCTTGGCCTAGCCAGAGAAGCCTTTGGCTTTTATTAGTCGTAGTATGCTCATTTCTACGTTAAGCACTTCATTAAACTTCCTTCGATCTCATTTTTCTCAAATATGTCCATGATTCTGAGCCGCACATCAGGACAGGTATGATGAGTGACTTAAAGAGCGTGATTTCTTGATATTGAAAAGTTCTTTTAGTTTTAAATTTCCTTTGGCCTTTGGTCGCACGCTCGTAAAATTACGCCTCCACGTTGTAGCATCTACCAACAGGTCGGGACTCCGAGGTAGTACCAAATCTTAGTATACTTAAGTTCATTACTTGATCAAAGAAAGCATAGGTTTCCCCTTTCTCCAAAATATCGATTCGGCCCATTATAACGCGGTATTAAAAAAACACATGAAACTTAGCATCGCAGTCTCACAGATGTGGGAAGCTGCTCATTGAAGGGTCAGCTGATAATTTTTCATTTCAGATTTTACTCAAATTACGTACCCACAAGTGGAATGACAGTGTTTCAGCGAGGTAGCCCTATGCTGCTATGATGAGGATTAACGCGTGGTCTAAAAAAAAAGGACGCCGCTTTCCTTACATGGCTGCTATTGTTATGTGGCTGACTGTTTGCGGCGGCAGCTAGGTATGCTTGCATCCCAGGGTAGCTCGATGTCTTGGACGAGGTATTTCACCACTGTGCTCAGCACCAGCCAAATAAACAAAAAAGGGGATCATATATGCATCTAAGTTTGGTAAGATTGTAATAGACGTGAGGGGCAGATATAAAGAATGAGAAGTAAAGGGTGGAGAAAAATATGACGCCACATCAGGTTGAGTATTTTCACCCTCCTCAGCGGAACTTGCGCAAAGCCATGGGCGCAGTGCTGTCTAGTGTTTCCTTACAGTGCCCCAATGCTGATATCAGTCTGCCAGTCAATCAAACCGTTTTCCGATTTCTCAGCTTAACTTTACCTTAAGCAGGGGGCAAACGGCGTGACTACGAGGAGCTGCAAAAGCTCGCTGATAGAAATAATTCTCAAAAATTCTTCTGGTAACCAATGTACGTCTCTTATTCTGGCAACTTAATTCATTAAAGATATTTGACTCAGTGAGAAATGCATTATGGGATATCTGCCTCTTATTGTTGAGGTCTGGATGTTGATATTGTGACGAATATTAGCAACACTAAGGGATACTATCATCTCTAAGCCGATACTGAGCAGTGACTTGTATGCACATTACCAAATTTATCATTATGTCCATACAAGCAGCGGAGAGCAACGCACAACCACATGCATATATCTGACATACTTCCAAAAGTAGGCAATAATTTGTGCAAGTATCACTTACATATACATGCGCATATGAGAAGCTATAATTGTGGAAGTATCACTCACATATACACGCGCATATGAGAAGCTATAAACGTAGTTATAGCTGGTAATTTTATAGCTGATAACTAACTAGTAAATTCTAGAAATAGAAGCGCCTAGAAATATGTCAACAAGGGAACCAAAAAGTATAAAAGCAGCACCAGCTGAGGAACGACGAATCAGTTTGATTTAAGCAAGCTATCAGTTGCGAAGTATAAGTGTTATTGTGAAGCACTTTAATAGAGGTCATTTTGCATTATTAAATAGTGGAGTAATTTATTCAACAGTTTAGTGATTCGAACGTTAGTAGAAGGTTGCAAATAAGCGGAATTGCACTAAATTCGTTACAATATCCTCAATTTATATTGTCTTGGTAAAATCAGTTTTTCATTTATTTATTTATTGGTAAAATCAGTTTTTCATTTATTTATTTATTGGAAAAGGCAGCTGTTTCTATCATCGTGAATATTTATCTTAGTATAGCTCATCCTTGTTACTCTCGTTCCACACAATGCATCTGCTTGTAAGTACCCAGCGTACGTCCATGTTCCCATTCTTTTGCACAACAACAAATTCAAGAAGAGCAGGTACAGTCTCTGCCGTTGCCGCCAGATAGACTGCAGCAACTGCATCTGTGATATAGTAAGTATATATGTGTGTATGTTGCTATAGTTGATATGTTTATATGACTGTAAAACAACAAAAACAACAACAACAAAAAAGTTTTTAGTAGACATCACACAAAATTCAACCCGTATCTGCATGAATGCCGCATTTTCTGGGGTAGGTCAGTTTAAAATTCGGATGATTGATTTCCATAGCTGCTGACTGCTGTCTCAACCAGAAAAACAGGCATTGCGACAATGTGTGATATAAGCCCGCTGCTGGTGCTACTGCTACTGCATGTGGCAAGTACTTTGTTGTTATTATTATAATTGTGAGTTGGTAGGTATGTATGTATTTCATATGCATGCATGTATGGTAAATGCAACCCATATTTTACGCCGATGGTGGTAGGGCTGAAAAATGGGAAATTATGCTGACAATGCAAACAAATTTCCAAAATTACATATGTATATATCCGTGAATGTCGTGTATGCTGTAATCCATATGTGTACACATTTATATACCCTGCAAGGAAGCCACTGCCTCTGGATTGTAGTGTTCAATGACCCTTGATAAAAAAATTGCGATACCAATATTCACTGAGCCTGATAATTAGAGCTTAAGCGCGTAAACGATCTTTCCACGATTACAACATAGCGCACCAATCAGAGAAAGAAACTCAATTATTATTATTATTACTAGGCCTGGAAGCACTGCGACCATTGTGCAGATCTATTGTGCATGACCTTTCAGCCTAATTTTATATCTGGAGGCTTTTGATGTATCTAAGTAACTCTTCAGGCTTTTTACTGCATATCACATAGCGATTAAGAGTCACAACACCTAGATGAGAGAGTCTCTGCCTAGCCAGAGCTACGCATTCGCAGAGAATGTCAACTGGCGTTTCATCCTCCAGCTCACAAAAACTACAAATTTGAGTATCGGATAGATTTAATTTACTTAAATGATATCGTAAGCCACAGTGTCCCGTAGTGTACCCAGTGAGAGTTCCTAGGTCCTCCCTGCTTAGATTAATGAGTCTGGCTGATACTTTCGTTGCCGGAAGTATAAACAGTTTGCTCTGTCTCTGCCCTTGGCAGTCAATCCAGTGACGTCTGAACTGTTTCCCAGTTATTTACAGTTTCCCTGACGTGTGCTTTTGTAAGTCCACAAAAGGGCTCTGGACCATAGAATGCTGCTATAGCACATTGCTTTGCATGTTCATTACCTTCATGTCCCTGATGTCGGAGAGCCCATCCTAACAAAACCTTGTTTTTGGCTCCCAGGTCATTAAGGATTTCAGTGCAGTCATCTATTAGCTTAGATGTAACTGTGTAGGATTGCAAGGCACGCAGGGCCGCCTGGCTGTCCGACATAATGTTGATGCTCTTCGATGTTGAGCCTCTCCGCAGATATTCTCTATCACTGACTTCTATTGCATGGTTTTCTGCCTGGAATATGGTGGGGTAGCATCCCATTGGTATTAATTTCTTGAAGTTCGCCCCATAGATGCCAGCTGCCGTTCTTCCGTCATCGAAATTTGATCCATCTCTGAACCAAACGTCGTAGCCAGGGTCATTATAGGGATTCCCTGTTTTCCAGTGGGTTCTGTCCACCATGGACACTTCAAAGTTCCGTGAGATTCTGTGCTTAGGGGACATTACGTCACGCAGTTGTAATGTCGGATTTCTTATGAATTTTCTTATTACTTTCATATACCCTATCATGTTTCCTGGCTTCAACTCCGAAATATTTGGAAGTCTTAATGCGCCTTGCGTTGCTGCTTTCTCTATCAGAATAGAGAAGGGAGGTATTCCCACTAAAGCACTAAGTGCATCAGCATGGGACGTTCTCATCGCATCCGTTATGCCAATGCAAACTAATCGATGTAGTTTGCTTAATTTTGCTGTTGGCGACCTTTTCGTGGGCTTCTGCCACCAATTTAAGGCACATCTTTCTTCACTTTAGGTTCCACCGCCGCGGGGTGCTTTCTTTTTTCCTTTATCGGATCACGTATCTCTAAAATCCCTTAAAACTCCCCTCATTTAAAGGAAAATCAGTAAGCTGAAAAATTGTGTCCTCCGTTTTGTAGCAATGTTTCGCCCTATCCAATATGTGTGATCACTCACAAACTGTCATTGATATCCTCTAACTAGAATCCTAACAGCTTCAATTGGGTCGGACCAAATAGATATGGGCGTGAGAGGCGTTGGTTGCTTATTGCAATTGAAAAGATGGTTGGTGTCATGTGGGGATACATTACATGCAGGACATTGTATGTACATTGGGTATGCCTAAGTTGATTGTGTTTAAGTAAGAGTTTAACCTATTGCAGTATCGAGATCTTGGTTGGAAGTCTGCTTTCTTCTATGGCGAGTTTTTGTTTTTTTCGAATGCCTGGAGGAGGGTAGACATAGCAAATGATAGGGAACGAGATGGCATATAAAAAAGAGCAGGGTTTTCAGGATGGCATTGTGACTTCCGCTTCTATTGTGGGCTCTTTTCTTCACAGCATGTTGTACAGGTATGTGCTTATGCTCTGGCCTAACTGAGTCAAGAAACTTTTCTCGATTCTTGTGCTATGGCATCGTCCTCGAGAAAAATGGCTCCTCGCTACAATGCTCAGTCTGTGCATGTGGCACCTAAGTTTATATTGCTCTGTATAGATAGCAGTTAAGGTTCTTAACTCATTGCTCGACAGTCGAACGATTGCATCTTATCGCTTTAGTACAACTCTTTTGAAATATCTTCTCTGTCCTGCTTTTGTACTCCACACCTTTAATGCACAGAACCCAGGCAAGTGAGGCAGAGTTGTAAATATACTGTATGTTCAACGATAGCCCTCAGATACACCGTGCTGTCTCTTACGATGGCTTTGGCAACTGTTCTTCGGAGCAGAGTTTGTATATACTTACGGATAGGCTCTGAACCTCTACTCCTCTTATGTTCCCGAAAACCTCTCCATTTTCTTCCAATACTTTTTTTTCTCCGACACCGTCTCTATCTCTCTGATCACCCCCTCCGATTTCCCTTCTTCTTTTACTCTTTCGAGGGCACCCGATGGGGTGTTGTGGTAGCGCGCTTCGTGCAACATCAAAAATTTAGAAGCAAATTTAGAAAATGGTTTTTTAAGCGGGATCGTCCCTGGTCAGTGAATTGACAAGCAATCCGAGTGTATTTCAGCCATGAAAAGCTTCCCAGTGAAAACTCATATACCTTGCAGATGCCATTTGGAGTCTGCGTGAAGCATGTAGATCCCGTCCCACCAATTTGTTGGAAAAATTTGTAAGGGAGCGCGACGGATTTTTTCGCGCCTTGCATTTATTTATTAAATTTTTTTCTTTCCCTTTTTCTTTATTTCTCTTCGCTAACCATTTTCCTCTTCTTCTCTCAATATCCGCCAGAAATCTTTTAAAAACTGTAATTTAAACAACCTGTATATTATATATCAACTATTGACAACCACCCGCAGATCACAGAACATAAATTCATATGAAAAATCGAAGCTTTAACTTTTAATTTCATATTCAGCTCATGGGAAATAATGGGTAGAAACATAAGTTTCATACTTAAGCTTGGTTACAAATGTGGCAGTTATTAGTGACAGTAGCAAAATATTTCCATTCTAGGTAGTTAGATATGTACTCAAGTAGCCACAGGCTAGCCGAATGGCGCCAATAATAGGTACCAAAGTTGCTAACTAAGACGGCGTCACAGAACCACCAATCACCATCTCCATATTGGTTGTTGTCTTAATATAGATTGCCACTAGGCCAAGTTACTCAATGTCAACGTGTGCTGTGATATCGTGTTAAAAAAAAACAAAAAAACAAAAAAACAGCCACGACTGCTAGAAAGCAATAAAATGTAATATAAAATTACATCACAAGCATTGCGTTTACATGCTCTTTGCGTAAACTTCATATATATATATAACGGAATGTATATTTGAATAGGAGTCTAAATCGAAACCCAGCCAGCATTATAAAGCTTAAATGGTGGGGTTATCCGGAACGTACAGAAACAATAATATCTGGCAAATAACCATTAACATTGATAAAAATCCCCAAAACCTTCAGGGGGTCTCCTTACCGCTACAGGAAGAATGAATTGAATAGGACTTGACATTATTTTCCTCGATAAGATTTCCGTACGATGTCTGACTAGAAATTGGTATTTCAATTTCGTACCGAACTATGCTATCTCATACGAAGTTTATTTACTCTGAATTATGTCATCAATAACAAAAAAATAAAAAACCAAAGCTGGTTGCCTGTATAGTCGAAGCTCCTGTTTACTAGTCGACGTCGGCTTTTTAATTGCTTCCGCTTAAGAATAAACTGCTACCTTTGTGACTGGTAATGCCTTGATTAAGCTCGGTCCGAAGTGGTCCTGTTTCATTAATTCACAAGCTGTTAGTTCGGTGGCAGAGTTGCAAAAATTAAACCTGATTTACAGTTAGAGGAAATTTCATTTATAGTTTGAAAGACTCTGAATTTAGTCAGCGCAACCTTTTTTTGAAGTTAGAAGGCCTCGGGTCATTAGCCAGAGCTACCCCGATTTACTATCAGAAGGCATCTGAACTCTACTCAGAGGGACTTTGATTTTTAGTCAGGGAAATCCTGGTTTACAGTCAAAGGTGACCTGATTTCAAGTCAGAACGACTCTGGTTTTAAATAACTGCGACACGGGGTCGTGATGAACGCTGCATAAGTTCCTCAAATGCCTCCTGTTTGCCATTTTACGGAGCCTGTATCCAGTTTCATCATGAAACTGGACTGATACTCAACTCATGCTATGGATTGGCCCAGTTCAAAAGAAGATAGGTGGTCCTGGCTTTTCATATACCTTTCAAAACATCGACAAAGTAGGAAATGGAAACAGCACCTTTTCGATCCACAAATATTTGATATTATCTGGAAGGATGCCATAGTACGAGGATCGCATGCGGAAGACCAGTCGGTTCAAATCCCTAAGTCGCTATGTATGGCATGTGATGCGGCATTGCCCAGAAGTCGCGGAAAAGCCCAGAGCACTCCGGTATATTGGTGGAATAACGAAATTGCGGAAGAGCGTAGAAAATGTCACAAGGCACGAAGAATATCTTAGACGGCACGCTCATCACCACGATATGCGGAGTTACACAGCACCTATGTTGCACAAAGAAAGGCACTTAAAAATGGCATAAAGAAGAGCAAGAAATTGTGTTTTACGGAACTGCTGGATAATGTCAACGTATATCCTTGGGGATCAGCCTACAGAACTGTGATGGCCAAAGTTACAGGACCGATATCACAGCAACCTACGTGCCCGATACTAATGAATACTATTGTTGAAACACTTTCTCTGCGCAAGATCGCTGGTCTTATCGAAGCGAGGATCTCGAAAGTACGGAAATTCCGCAAATTAAAGAGCAAGAGGTGCTGGAGGCTGCAAACAGAGTTGCTGATAACAAATCCCCAGGGCCCGATAGAGTACTAAACATAGCCCTTAAAGCCGTGATCACAACTAGGGCTACATTACTTACTGATCTTTTTAATGCCTGTATGCAAGTAGGCGTGTTCCCTCACCCGTGGAAACGACAAAGACTTGTCCTATTGCTGAAACTTGGTAAACAGCCGGAGCAACCATCCTCATATAGGCCACTTTGTATGTTGGATTCCCTAGGAAAATTTTTCGATCGTATAATTAGCGAGCGCCTACAGCTGACTGAGCCCAGGTAGATTTTCGAATAATCAATATGGATTTCGCAAATCAAGATCCACAGTAGATGCAATACAAACAGTCGTCAATATAGCTAGAGAAGCTATCTCTGGAGGCCAAAATAAAAGGAAGGTCTGTGCACTGATTACGTTGGACATCAAGAATGCTTTTAACACTGCGAACTGGATGCAGCTAATGGCAGCGCTGCGAAGCTTCGGCACACCAGCTTACTTACGTGGAATAATAGGTAGCTATCTTAAACACAGAGTATTTGTTTTTGACACGGATCAAGGAGCAAAAGAGTACAAAATCACTGGAGGCGTCCCACAGGGATCTGTTTTCGGTCCAACGCTTTGGAATGTAATGTATGACGGGGTGCTAAAGATTGATTTACCAGAAAATACGCAAATTGTGGGATATGCCGATGATATTGCAGTGGTAGTAGTGGTGCTCCAAGCATTATGTAATGACGCCGTAGGAAGAACAAAGGAATGGCTGACAAATACCGGACCGGAGTTGGCTAGTCAAAAGACGGAAGTGGTATTAGTAAGCTCCAAACGGTCGTCGAACGAGTTAATCTTAACTGTCGAGGACCATCAAATCACTTAAAAGGATTCTCTAAAATACTTAGGAGTGCACGTTGACTCTAAGTTAACTTTCAAAGAGCACTTCAGAGCGGTGGGAGAGAAAGTTACCAAAGTTAATGAAGCACTTCTGCGAATAATGCATGGTGGTCCGAGCGAAGCTACACGTCAGCTATTGTCCACAGTAACCAGCTCAATAATACTATACGCAGCACCAGTATGGTATGGATCTAAACAGACCTATCAAAAAGATATATTAGCAGCGTACCGATTTGCAGCTTTAAGAATAGCAAGTGCTTATCGGACGGTGTCCGACGACGCGATCCTGGTTCTAACCCTCAAAATCCCGGTGGACTTACTGGCAAGCGAAATGTCCGATCTGTATAACACTAATATCGAGCGGCCATCTGAAGAAGCCAAGAAAAGAGCAAGGATACAAATAACAGCTAAGTGACAAGAACGGTGGGAGGCAAGTAAAGAGCGTTGCACCTTCACGCTAGTTTGGAACGTAGCTCAATGGAGCGGAAGCACGGCGAACTGAACTACCATCTCACGCAGATACTGAGTGGACATGGCGGTTTCAAAGAGTATTTATGGAAGCGTAGGATAGAGGAAGATCCTATTTGCCCAATGTGTACCACGGAGTTAGAAATCACAGAACACGTCATGTTCTATTGCCCCCGTTTCCACGAGGAAAGACTCGGTTTGCATAGAGCTTTTGGGGAGGAACCTATCACGAGAGATTTAGTATCACAAATGTGCAACAGGAAAAAGTGCTGGACTCCAGTGAGCAAAATGGCATTTATAGTCATGACACGCCTGATCAGTGCTGAGAGGGAGCGCAGAGAAACGCGCAGGCGAAGCAGTGGCAATTAAATCGACACTCAGAGCAAATAGCGGGAACCTGGACGCAGGGACTACATTAGACTCTTAAAAAATTAGAAATATGGAACGCCACCCTGAAGTAATACGAAAGTGGTACCGGGGTGGGCGACGGTTCCAAAACGGAGCTGTTTTTAAACGGTTTTTTTAGGTTGACTTGACAGGCTGCATGGCCGTTGTGAACGAATTTTGTAATTAAAATTTAAGTAACTTCCCGATAAGCTACAAGCTTGAAACTTGAAATATAGTTCAGCACCCGATGGCAATGCAATAATAAGAAAAACATCGTCGCTAGGTGGCGCAAGGATCGAGATATTCACAAAAATCGTATTTGTAGTCCGATTTGGCTCATATTTGGAACACATAATACCTATATGAATATAAAGCGACCTATGAAAAAAATCGCCGCTAGGTGGCGCAAGGATCGAGATATTCGCAAAAATCGTATTTGTAGTCCGATTTGGCTCATATTTGGAACACATAATACATACACGAATAGAAAGCGACCTATTAAAAAAACCGCTGCTAGGTGGCGCAAGGATCGAGATATTCGCAAAAATCGTATTTGTAGTCCGATTTGGCTCATATTTGGAACACATAATACCTATGTGAATATAAAGCGACCTATGAAAAAAAATCGCCGCTAGGGGCGCAAGGATCGAGATATTCGGAAAAATCTTATTTGTGGCCCGATTTGGCTCATATTTGGAACACATAATACCTACATGAATAGAAAGCGACCTATGATGTCCGATTTGGCTCATTTTTGGAACAAATATTACATACAGTCCGGATGTAGTGACATCAAAATATTTTGGAGTTGGAGGAAGGACAAGCATACGTAGCGCAGAGTCGAGTAAAGTCTTTGGAAGGATTATGTATTGAGGACTTAGATTGTAACAAATTATCAGGAGAGTCCTTGTAATAATGAGTCACTAAATAAAATAAATTTCTATTTATAGTCATATATAAGACCACCTGACCTTAATAAGGTTATGCTACGCCTCACATTGTTGGAAATTTCACGCGCCCAATGCTTTTATTTAATTGGCTGATCAATGCCCTAGATTGATGAGGAGTGTGATGACTAGTACCTAGAACCTACCTAATTATTTTCTAGCTTTTAGTGTTATTATTACCTCATTTTAGTCTACGGACACACGGTTGCTGCGACGGTAGCAATTATGGTGCATTATGCAGTTTTCAGCCCTCCCGCAAAAAAAAAAAAAGAAAATAACTTTCACAGCCTTTCAACCAGATCCCACTACAAGGAGCTCCATGTTCTTCTGGCAATTTCTTATTCAGGTCAGTCTGAACATTTTTTTACATACAGCCAAAGGAGATTGCGTTTGAAGATGCATTCAGCATTGTTTCTGCATTCACTGACTCACTAAGGGAAGGAGGTGTTTTCCTGTCGTACTTTGCTCACATCTCAGTTGTAAGGGTAGATCGTGTTGGAGCGTACGCCGCTGAGAGATATCAGAGTTTCAATGTGTGAATTCCCTTTGGTGGTTTTTATTGGCTCGGCTATAATCAGTTCCCCAATAGGCAATAATGTCTTCCGAAAATGTAGGGCAGATGCATAATATAGTGAGTTGTGCTTATGTCCTAAGCAACAGTTTTGCATATTACGAATCGTACACAACGTCCATATTTCGGAAGCTACTGGTTGCAGCTTCTCTTTAACAGGAGTTTATTTAGCATGCTATTAGAAAGAAGGGCCTTAGCGAAACAGGCAGCCTTGTGATTTTAAGGGGCAAAACACCTGATTCAACTTCTTCCGGTAGCAATAAGGATACTCACTTTTTGAGGTTTATTGATGTTAATGGTTGTCTGACGTATAGTTATCCAGTACTTTCTGGAAAATATCACCAATAAGGCACTAACTCAATATCTCGTACACGATTTGATATAAACAGTTTAACCTTGTAGATCAACCAATATCCTCCTACCGTGAGGAACTTGGGTTCACTACAGTCTCGCCTGCTACATATACTATAAAGAACGACAGAGTTTAAGAGATAAAACCTTTAAAAGCTAGTTAGTTAGTTATACGCTAGTTTAGCCTCTCAGATACTTTGCGTTGCCGATAATCCACCGCTCCCAACAAGTAGACAACTTTTGAAAATTTGGTCACAGTTTTGAAATGATTGTAGCAGCAGTTCTAAGGGTAGCCGGAATCGCTGCCTAGGTGCTACCTGAGTCACAAAGCTTTGATTCCACCAGTTCAGAAAGTTCTCGCAAAGCCCTAGAATTGTATATTATGGACGGTTTGGTTGAACTGGCCAGTCCTGAATGAGTCCATAGTGTTTATATTTTAAGAAAATTAAGTATATAAATATTCAAAATTTTTGCTGGGTATAAGACCGTACACACACTTACACACAAATATCCATTAAATATTTTCCCATAACTAGAAAAATTATGATATACGCAAATTATTTTTTATTATAAACAATTGTACATATTTTTGTTTACTTTTATTAAAGTCTCCTCTTTCCCGCTACTTTTCCTTGCGATTGGGTATTAATGTTGTTATCAAAAGCCACAACAACAACTGTAAATGTAAATTACGTCAAAATAAGCCACATTTTATTAACAAAATAAATACACGGCTGACTTTAAGTCCTCCGCCTCCTCCTAGCGCGATCACTGCGGGTAGACACACAGTGCTGCTTCACGGCACTTGAAAATCAGGTGCATTCAGCACTTCCACCTCGGCCAGACAGACACATGAATGACAGCCGCCAAATGTGTGACTTGCAAATTGTTCATATTTTTTTGTTGCGGTCTGGCACTTGTTTACCATCGATATGATGGCGTTAATTTAAATAGCCGCAATCTTTTGTAATTGAATTGCAAAAATAGCTATGAGTACCAAGTATTCGCGAAGTATGAGCGTATAGCTGTACGTCTAGAAAACGAATGTTTTTAAATTAACTAGAGCTCGACCATTGGTTGACGTCAAAGCTCAACAGAGGTAAATTTACCAAACACATCGATAGCAGTTCGATGACAAATTCTATTACTCATCGCTAAAAATTCAAAACAATTAGAAAAAAAAAAACCGTTAACTCGTTGGTAAAATATCGAGAATGTACTGGTAACAAATCGGCCAGCTCTTACAAATCGATAACAAATTAATATTTTTTTAATAACCAATTGGTCACTTTTCGATGACAATTTGTCGAGAAAAATCGAAAATTCATTGATAAAAATCGGTATCCCACCGATAACTCATGGATAATGCTTATTATAAATAACTATCTAGAACCTTTCGATAACACATCGATACCTCATATATAACACGACGATAACTCGTCATTAATAACACTTCGACAAAAAATCGATAACACGTTTGGTTTCGGCTCAGGTTTCGGGTTTAGTTACTTCTCTTTCCACTTCCTACCCCTACATTTCATTTCCTTACATCCCATCACTCTCACACTGGTTACCAAGAAAACCTTATAACAGTGATGCAGCAGAGAGCCTCATAAAACTAGCTTCATGCCGCCGCCGGGTTAGGGGGCTTAGAATATAACCGCGACAAGTATGCCTGATGTAAGTGGCGACTAAAATAAAAAACTTTTTGCAGGGGTTGTGTAGCGCAATCCTTTAAAGGGGTTGCCAGCGCAATTTATAGCTTCACGCTCCCAATTTTCAATCTGACCTACCCTTGGCGAATCCTGTTTCTTTAACAGCCGAAGCTTTGGCGACCCCAAGTGGGAGGGCGGGATGACCTAGAAGGTTTTATGTGGTCATACTAAATCATGCCCGAGATGGTCGGGCTTGTACATTGATGCCGCTTGTTATCATAATGTATCGGATCCGCATCCAGCAAAGGACCATCAACATCGATACTACTCCCCAAGGCGCCTTCGGGGAGTGTCCTTATCGCCACAACAACAACAAAAATTCGGTGTTCATCAAGTTGTCTTGTGAGAGCTGCAACTGAGAATTCCGCTTTTACTTCAATAAGTAACCATCGCAGGCACATATCCGATAAAAATTTTGTTTTCTACTACTAGCGTTCGACTGTTCAGATGCTAAGCTAGACAGTTATTTAGAGATCAACAGCTACAAGCACCTGAGAGAGTTCTATGTCGGGAACATACCGTGAGAAGATGACGGACCTGTTTACGGCAGAGCGACTTCGATAAGCACTGAGGTAAGCTCGTGGAAATATAATTGGCATTTTAAAAAGCCCAGATGCAAGCTGCTCTATTTCTAGCCATTTTCCTCTTTCTCTTCCAAGCCCGATTCTTTCCATTACCTCTCTTTCTCACTTTTTTTCAATTCCTTGTTTTTTTTCTATAGTTTTCCACCGATTTGTTCTTATTTTCGCCTGGTTTTTAATCTCACTTTCCCCCTGCGTTGTTCCACCCTCTTTCCCCTTTTTTCTCCCTCTCCCTTTTCTTTCTCCAGATTAATGTTATTGAGATGCAGAAGAGATTTCTTGTTCAAAAATGTAACAATAATTTAGAATTTTTTTCGAGTACGAAATGTTGCTCAAGTGTGCCATTTAGATGACCACCGCTGTATATACAGTAGTTAACACGAAAATAGCAGTGGCAGTTTTCATTCAAATGCGTCAGTTAAATTCTTTTTTATTTTATTCGAGTTAATTTTGAAGAATGAATTTTGTCAAGTAATCTATGCAAACCAATCTCAAAGACGCTTTCAAAAAAATTCGTAAAGTCGCGAAAATTTTACAAAAAAATTCGGAGATTGTTATTTAGAGTTTTCAGAATTTCATTAAGCATGCAGTCTGTTAGTCTAGTCTAAAATTTGCATTTCTTTTATATTCTTTTTATGGTGCTTTCTTCCATACTTGGGCCGCATATGCTTATTTTTACATAGAAGAAAATATCAGTCACTCTTCGAAATAATATTCTAAGCAATAAATGCGAATTTTAAGACACCTATAACGTGCACTTTGTGAAGCTTATATTGATTGCCCTACAAAACTGTATACTCCGAAAAATTCTGAAAACTTTAAACAAGAAGTTCGAAATTTTCGTAAAAGTTTCTCGAATTTTCGAATTTTTTCAAAAATTTTCTTGAGATCGGTTTCCATAATTTCAATTACAAAATTCAAGAAGTTAAATCAATAATAATTCGCGCATAATACTTCAACTTGAAACCCCGATGCACCGATAATTATTAGCGCCACTCAGACAGTAGGATAACTTCAAAATTAAGTGTTGACGTAAATTTTTTTTACATCATTTGATTTCTAACGCCTACTATCAACTCTTATATCTTATCCTGACGTCACATAGCTGTCAGTTATATCAGGTGTCAGTGGAACAATGTACTTACTACTCAGTGGTGATTTATTGATTTGCAAATAAATATGAACTCTTATGTGGAATTAGAAAAAACTGTGTTTCAATAAATTTGAAGGAAAAAGTGCGCTCGATAACAACATGAAACAAATCTGGTTATTTTTTCTTAATAGCAAAAAATAGAACCTTTTCAGAAATATAATTTCGTATAGATCATCTTTGCTGAAAAAGCTTATGGTTTAACGGAAGACAAACTAGTAGCGTTACAAATTTTATAAGGACCAATATTTCATAAGGCAACAAATGGAACTCTCCAAATACTGTACGGTTGGTCCAATTATTTCTTGGAACTTGTATACCATTTACGTGCAAATGAAGAAGAACAACGACAAAATGTACTTTCTTTAATAAATATTGTAACGAGTTTCAGGAAATGCTTGATTATTTGCGCCTTTTGCAATTGTTTGAATCACTGAAGTGTCAAATAAATATACTCAAATAATCTGTATATAAAGTACTCTTTATTAACAGCACTACTCTGGTGATAGAACTTCACAGTTTAATATATTCGCTTACTTCACTTATACTAACTTATTTACTTATTGGCGCTTAACCGTTTAGGCGGTTATGGCCGTCCAATAAGGCGCGGCAGTTGCTTCATCGCTCTACTAACTGGCGCCAATTGGTCACACCATGGGAATTTAAATCGTTATCCATCTGGTCCTTCTATACTACTATAGGCGGGTTCAATTAAAAATACCTTTTTAGCCGGAGCGTAGTCTTTTATAGCCATAAATGGCCAAGCCAGCGTAGCCGCTGCGTTTTATTTCACTGGCCTATGTTGATGCCTGCGTAATGCTCGTACAGCTTATCAATCTTCGTCGGTACTCGCCGTCACTTAAAGCAAATCCAACCGATTGACTATTATTTAGCTCAAGTTGCTCTTATACTCTCAGTTGTCTCGTGCGCCCGTTTCCTTCAGGGTCTAGACCAGACGTCGGCAAAATGAAAATGCAGATTTGTTGGTGAGAGCGCGATGAACGCGCACATCATTTGATGCATCGTTTTGCGTTCATTCGCTTCTTAGCAAGCAAGAAGACAAAATCTTTTATTAATTTTAGTTGTTATATCGGCCTACTGATTTGTAAGATCGCGAGTTTGAATTCAGCCAAAAGCAAAACCAAAAAAACCGCTGTGATGGCTGAATGGTTAAAGCAGCGGCGCCTAAACGTTGCCGATGAAGGAATTTAGCAGTTCCCGAAATGGATCTATACAACGAGCTTTGGCAGTTATCTAAATTTTTTCTTTCTTCTATTCTAATTTAAAATTTTTTCAATTAAGAAAAAATATATTATATCAATAATAATGATAAAATAATTAAAAACTTTTATTACTTATTATTTTTTTCAATTTTGCCAATTCTACTCAGTAAAATAATGGTTTATCCTAAGATACATACAATCGACGCATACAATCGATGTACTGCGCAAAATGTTCATCAACTACTAAACTAAAGAGAATAAGAATACGTGTAAATCGAGTGCGAACAATTGTTTCACTATTTGCCGACATCTGGTCTAGACAGCCTTCTCGATTATTTGTTTATTCTCTCATATCTCTGCATCTCATATTCCCTATTGCCTTTTATAGATATGCCTTAGTAATATGCGCTCTTTATTGCTGTGTGCATGTTTGTGTGGCTAGTTCCTATTTCATCTGCTTACCATACTGTTGTTCTTGTACAGCATTTATTACTAGCGGCATAGTGACATATCGAAGCATGTTCGCCACAATATATTATGGCTTCTATTTCACAAAATATTTGATGTCTAGTGTAATCTAAAAAAAAAGAGTTCGCGTTAATAAAAAATCTGTATATATAAAAGACAAATTTTGTGTGTGTGTGTGTTCGCTTTGGAAACGTATTTCCCACACTTCAATCATCGCCAAATTTTGGTTAGGGGTTCCTTCGATCAACGAGAAGGTTTAGGTTAAAAATAATTTCGATATATAAAAGGGGCGTGACACCTCCCATACAAATGGAATCTTTGGTACTACATAACTTTGAAGGTAAACATGCCAGAACATTGAAATTCAGTAAGGAGGTCAATCCCTAACACCACCAAGAAAATATGGAATTGGGAAAAAGGGGGCGTGGCACCTCCCATACAAATAGAATATATTATACTGCATATATCTGGATGTCGTAATGGTAGGATAATTAAAATTGGTATGGAGCTATGTGACGTTAAGTCCTAACACCTCCAATAAAATGTGGAGTGGGGAAAAACTATGGCTGCCGTACAAACTTAAGTTATTTTTACACCTAAAGTTTGACTGCATTGTTGAGTTAGGCTGTTATGCCTTTTGAACGTTTAGTAATCTGCCGCTGTTAAAAAAAAATTGTTTAGCTTCAGTCTATCTACATCTTCTATAAAAATCAAATTCTGTGTGTGTGTTCCCTATGAAAATGTGTTTGCCATCCTTCGATCATCACCAAATTTTGGCTCTAGGTTCCTTCGCCCAAGACGAAAGTTTTTCATATTTCAGAATTAAGAATTTTAAATTTAAATGTTTTTGTTTTTTGGCTATGCGAACGAACTATCTTAGCTCCCAAAAATGATCATGTTAACAAAATCAATGATCGCAATCAAAAACAATTTCCTGGTGAAGTGACGAAATATAAATCGATCGACACAGTTACAGATGAAGATAAAATTGTGAATTATCCAAATGAATTTTTATACTCCAAAAGGAATCCCTGTGCATATATCAACTTTGAAAATTAGCTCAGCAATCATGCTTCTTCGGAACTTAAACCCACCAAAATTGTGCAATGGAACCAGACTTTGCGTTTAGAAATTAATGCCGAATGTAATCAAATCAACAATCATCAGCGGTAAAAGCAACTGTGAAGATGGGCTCATACCACGAATCCCAATGATTCCTACAGATTTTCCATTAAATTTTAAGCGCTTATAGTTTCCTGTACGCCTGGCTTTTGCAATTACAATCAACAAAGCACAAGGACAATCGCTTACTGTTGCAGGCTTAAATTTAGAGAGTCTGTGCTTTTACCATGGCCAGCTATATGTTGTTTGCTCTAGAGTTGGAACACCAAAAAATTTGTTTATCTTTGCACCGAACGAATAAACCAAAACTATTGTGTACCCACATGCATTACAATAGGATACAAGAATAAAATGTTTTAACAGAAAATTTCACCAAAAATGCGTACAAAATTCAATTCAATTTACAGAACAATAAACTAAATTATCAACAAACAAAACAGAAAAAATAACGCAACATCCATTCGATCTCGGGCGTTACAACGTACGCCGGGTAAAGCTAGTGTTTAATAAAATAGCTATTTAATGATTTTGTTTACTGTCTAAGATATTCACGTTTTGTCTGTCTACGTCATTGTGTCATCTGTTATTCAATTGCGGAAAATACCACGTATGATGCGGTGATTTATGACGTGCGAAGAAAATTTTTTTAAATATACATCTAGATCAGTGGTCTTCAGCTGGTGAAATAAATATTCGCACTCACCTCATACACATTACTATTTTCTATCGTTTATTAGAGTAGTAGCAACATCAGAATTTTGTTTAAATTTTTTGTTAGATCCTAGCAATAAAATAGTATTTGTATATTATATGTATATATATATATGGGGTATTCCATCCCATTTCGACCAATTTTGAACCCGACCCCTTTAGAATTGGCTGAAAGTTTTTCTTCTTTTTCTAGCTTACGAAAGATATTTTTCAGAAATTTTTCAAATTTTTTCATCCAACTCAAAAAAGTTATGAATTTTTAAAGAAACACCGCTTTTGGTTTCCAAAATGCTATAACCTTTTTCAAAAATTGACCGTTTTTGATCTTTTTTTTTTTAAATTTGTTTGTAAATCTACTTTTCGGAAAAAATTCAAAAAAATTTTTAAAGTTTTTTTTTTGCAATTTTTCAGTTTTTCGAATTTTTCGAATTTCGGCCTTTTTTTTTCTCATCAAAAACTTCAATCAATTCTGCAATCATCCCCACTAATCCCGGAGTGGGCTGAGAATTTTTTTTTTTTATTTAATTGAAAAAAAAACTTTAAAATTTTTTTTGTATTTTTTCCGAAAAGTACATTTAAAAACATATTCAAAAAAAAAAAAATGATCCCAAACGGTCAATTTTTGAAAAAGTTATAGCATTTTGAAAAAACACCGTTTTCCAACTCAAAATAAGTTTTAAAAATTTTGAAAAAAATGGTGTTTTTTTTTCAAAATTCTATAACTTTTTCAAAAATTGACCGTTTGGGATCATTTTTTTTTTTTTTTAAATATGTTTTTAAATGTTCTTTTCGGAAAAAATACAAAAAAAAATTTTATTTTTTTTTTCTTCAATTAAATAAAAAAAAAAGATTCTCGGCCCACTCCGGGATTAGTGGGGATGATTTCAGAATTGATTGAAGTTTTTTATGAGAAAAAAAGCGCGAAATTCGAAAAATCTCGAAAAACTGAAAAAATACAAAAAAAAAAAAACTTTAAAAATTGTTTTGAATTTTTTCCGAAAAGTACATTTAAAAACAAATTTAAAAAAAAAGATCTCAAACGGTAAATTTTTGAAAAAGTTATAGCATTTTGAAAACAAAAACGGTGTTTTTTTAAACATTCATAAATTTTTTTAAGTTGGATGAATAAATTTGAAAAACTTCTGAAAAACGTCTTTCGTAAGTGTAAGCCTAATTTTTGGAAGTGGTATGCTGCATGGGGGAATACATAATGTAAGTGAAGGCTTATTGTAAATATAATATGCAGAAGTACTGATGGCGCTTTTCGAATAAGTATCGATACCGGTACTCACTTAAAATACTTGGATCAAATTATCGATGCCAGTTCTCATACTCAGTATAAGGCATTGAGTATACTCGAGTGAGTACATCGGAACTTTTAATATAAGTGAAGAACATCCATTTAGCTCAGGTTTTACCGCTTCTATCAACTGTCCCGTTCTGAACCGATTAGAACCAGTTCGGAGGCTAGTCATTGAACCTGTTGCGCGAAACTGTTTTTTTTTTTTTTTCCAGGTTACATACCATAAAATAATGTAACTTTGTTAGGATTAACCCGTAAAGGAACTTTTAAAATAAGATTTTGCTCAAATAGCACAACGAATATTGATTTCCGACTTGTAAACCAACTTTTAAATTTTCTTCTTTAATGTGGGATGCCACGCCCATTTCAAAAAATGTTACTAAATTTTTTTATTTTGCTTCATCAGTTTAATCTACTTGTCAAGTTTCACCACTTTATCAGTATTTGTATTATCTTTTTTTAAAATTTTTTGATATTGAAAAAGTGGGAATTGTCATTTACTGATGTTGCCCATTTGCAATACCAATATTCGACGAAGCCTTAAGAGCTGCTAAGTTCATCCAACAAAACTACACAGTACAACGAAACAACTCAGCTCAATAAAGACGTAACTCAGTATTCCACATTTGAAGGGTATTTTGTTGTAGTTAGCTGGTTTTGGTTTTAGAATTTTTAAGTTTTTTTCTTAGACAATAAATATATGTATATTTCTTTGGCCACCTTGTACGGAATCGTCTCCCATTCCACCATTATCTAAAAAAAAAGTGGAGTTAGCAACTTTTACCGCATAGTTGACGAAATCTTGAGTTCAGATAAGCTCGTGTACTAGATTTGGTGATGATATCTAAATTTGCGCTCATGTTATTGTGTTGATGGACTGTACTTGGTTGAATTTAAACCTTTAGACCGTACCAATTTGTATCGGCGGAAATTATCGAGGCAAAGTGTAGATACTTTACTTAGCTTTTAGGCTTATACATAAAATACAAAAACTCTCGAGATCTTTTGTTCCGGATCTTTTTTGGGATTATCCCCAGACCATTTCATGGTTGTTTCGGCATGATTTTGCGATCTTTATCAGGTTTATTATAGATATATTTCGGAATCATGTTGAAATTGCGTTTGGAATATTTTCTCGACTATATTAGTATACTTTCGGAGTAATACGGCAATCATTTCGAGACTATTTCTGGGTCATTTCGATTTCACGTAATCAGTATCTATAGATAACTTCAGTAATATTTTCCTTATTTTTTGGGAGACATTTGGGGAAGTTTAGGGATACTTTCGAGCTATCTTCGGATTGTTCTGGAATTTTAAAGCTATTTCGAGATGGCTTTTGTGGTGATTTTGAACAATTTAAGAGCTTTTTCGAGGTAGCTTAATAATTCTTTTTATTATGATTTTTTCATCTCCCGGTAATCTCGGAATTTTTTTCGGCATAGTTTAGGGACAGTTCGTGGTCATTTGGCGACCATGTGTGGCCCATTTCGGAATACCCTACGGATTTTCTGGATTTTTTTTTCCTTTAAAACTTTGTGACCATTTTGGAATAGTTTTGGCTTTTTTCTGAAAAGAAAATATTTAATTGAGAAAGCGTTTCCTTAAAAAATTTCTTTAAATTAAGGAAATTTTCAATTTAAATAATCAGAATTTAAAATTTTATGATAAAAAACTTTTATTAATTTAAGAAAAATGTTTTCTTCAGTATTTTCATTAACAATACTTGATTAAATATTTCTCATGACTTTACATGTACGAGTTAGATTAGTGAATAAGAGCATTCGGCCGTAACGTAAAGCACCTCGAAAAGAAATCCACGGCCGTTACAATTACACAATTGAATTTAATTTTCAAATTGTTTTTTACTCAAGACTATTTTCAGTTTGCTCCATTTTTAAGAAATATATTCCAACGGCGGCCACCGTGGTGTGATGGTAGCGTGCTCCGCCTATCACACCGTATGCCCTGGGTTCAACTCCCGGGCAAAGCAACATCAAAATTTTAGAAATAAGATTTTTCAATTAGAAGAAAATTTTTCTAAGCGGGGTCGCCCCTCGGCAGTGTTTGGCAAGCACTCCGGGTGTATTTCTGCCATGAAAAGCTCTCAGTGAAAAGTCATCTGCTTTGCAGATGCCGTTCGGAGTCGGCATAAAACATGTAGGTCCCGTCCGGCCAATTTGTAGGGAAAATCAAGAGGAGCACGACGCAAATTGGAAGAGAAGCTCGGCCTTAGATCTCTTCGGAGGTTATCGCGCCTTACATTTATTTTTTTTTTTTTTATTCCAATAACCAAGGAAAAAGTTGTTTTATTATCAGAGAAAATTACTTGCTTACAAGGACGGAAAATAATAATTATTTTTTTTTTCGGAGTCGAAAAAGTCCTGCACAAAAAATTGTCCTAGGTGAAAATGTTTGAGTTCCCAGGTATCCCTATAGCAATATCATGTCGAATCATGCATCCTTTTTATTTTTCGAACTTTTTCCATAAAAGTCCACATATAAAAGTAAAATCTGTATTTTTATTTTTTGAGTCCGATAGAACTAGTTACACTTGGACTTTTAAAAATAAAAGTACGGAAATAAAAGTTAAATCAAGACTTTTATTGTTTAAGGCCCAAATAAAAAAAAATTTTATTTCGGATAAGCCGTTTCTTTGTTATCAAGCGGGACTTTTATTTCCGAAAATACTTTTTATCTTGATCCAAATATATTTAAAGTCCAAAATTAATAGTTTTGCAAGGATTTATATTATAAAGGAATAACAGTTTCAGCCCCTGCTTGTTTAGGAGCCTTATTATGTAACTCGATTCGGAAGAAATTTCTTTCGAATTTGATAAAAAAAATGTATGTGGCAGCTTTCGAAACGCATTTCCATTCGAACCGAGTTTCATAATAAGGCCCGAGATTTAGTGAAGGGTTTCTATGCCGAAATATCATATACAATTTCTTCTTATTTTTATAGTAATTGCTGCAAGGATTATATCCGGGCTATATCAGGATCATTTTTATACCTTTCATGAACATGAAATGGTATATTAACTTTGGTCAGATGTCTGTAACGTTGAGAAATATAGAAGATAGACTCACCATTAAGTGTTCCGAATTGATCAGGGCGACGAACTGAGTTGATATAGCCATGTCCGTCTGTCAGCCCGTCTGTCTGTTTGAACGCAAACAAGTTACTCAAATTTTGAGATATCTCAATGAAATTTGGCACAAGGATGTATTTTTGTATTATATTAAACATTTGTCGGATCCGGTAGGATCGCACCACTATAACATATATCTCCCATACAACCGATCGTTCAGATAAGACCATTTTGGTCATTTCTGCCGCAATGTAGAAAGTATAAACGTGAAACTCGGTGATATATATTTTAATATATCATAGAAGATTTTCTGAAAAATCACTTTGATCTGAGCTATATATTGTATACATCCCATACAACCGATCGTTTACATAGAAAATTTTTTGGCAATTTCTTCCTTAATTTCCAATATAAAAACGTTAAACTTGGTGATTTTTTTTCTAATATATCATAGAAGATTTCATGAAAAAATCATTTCGATCGGAGCTATATATAATATATATCCCATACAACCGATCGTTCAGATAAGGGGGTTTTTTTGCCATTTTTTATTTTATATTTATCTTAAAAATAGTTTAGGTATGTACATCTGTTCACTATATATTTCTTATCTTATTCATCCGATTATTTGGAGATTACGAACGGGACAAGATTATTGTTCAGCCCCATTCATGAAAGCCGAAGACAGTCCCGTCCTTACTTGTTTTTTTAAATTAACTTCGTGAAAACGGAGCGGGTTGTTTTATGCCGACTCCAAACGGCATCTAAGAGATAGATGGCAAAAAACACTTGGAGTATTTGCCAAACTGCCGAGGGGCGATTCAGCTTTAAAAAGCTTTTTGGTAATTGAAAGAACTTATTGCAAAATCTTTGATGTTGCTTTACCCGGTATCGGTGTAACTTTGAGCCTATTTTGCCTGGACCAATAATATTTAATATACTCTATATGTTCAAAAAAGTGAGCAGCTGCACTTTGGGAATGGGAGTTAGCGTTAGAGTTGGAGTGGGAGTAGTAGTGGAAGTGGTAGTGCTGGTAGTAGTGGTAGTGGTGGTGGTAATGGTAGTGCTAGTGCTGGTGGTAATGGCAATGATAGTGGTAGTGGTAGTGGTAGCGGAAGTGGTAGTCGTAATGGTAGTGGCAGCTATAATTTGTATTGCCGTTACCGAAGTGGCTTGTTGCCAATTAATGGAAAGTTGGAAATCGGAGTAGGTAATATATCTTGTATAAACATCAATCAAGTAGTGGAAGTGGTAGTGCTGGTAGTAGTGGTAGTGGTGGTGGTAATGGTAGTGCTAGTGCTGGTGGTAATGGCAAAGATAGTGGTAGTGGTAGTGGTAGTAGTAGCGGAAGTGGTAGTCGTAATGGTAGTGGCAGTTATAATTTGTATTGCCGTTACCGAAGTGGCTTGTTGCCAATTAATGGAAAGTTGCAAATCGGAGTAGGTAATATATCTTGTATAAACATCAATTAACTGTATAAAAAACAGACATAATAGTCACTAGTTGGGTTCGGGGTCCAAACAAACTAGTTGCCAGTTAATTGAAAAGTAGCTGGGCTGACTGTAGCGGTTTCGTAGCCGCACTCGTTAGATATCCGCCTATATCTATGTTTGAATTGAAAATATTGAACTTTTATACACACACATCTATGTATACCTAGATGTGTTTGGTTGCATGCATGTGTGTATATATGTATGGCTACAAGTCCTATATGCCGGTGTAGTCGCTTTGGGGGTTTATTTTGTGCGCTTTTACTTTATGCTTTAAGTTTGTTTTGCCATTTTCACTTTTTTTATTTTAGCTCTCGCTTCGCTTTTTGTGCGACGAAGAAACTTGAGAGCGTTGCGCTCCAAATATATAAATTCAGTCGTTATTTTACATTCGGCGTTGTATGTACTATTATATAGATCGCAGTGTAGTTCATTTTGTTTTTTTTTTTTTGCTAGAAAAGAAACAAAAAACGTTTTCAACATACAAACAATACATACGCGTATATGTTTGTATTTATATTAATATACGTAAACCTACTTATATATTTAAGCGCGCGTGATTTATATATATGAATTGCTCTTTGATTTAAATAAATAAAAAAAAAAAATTATGATGAAAAGGCGAAAAATGAGAAATCTGAGATGGAATGGAGAATTTTTTATCACAAAAAAATGTATAAATTGATATAAAAAAGTTTTCTCGCTGGTAAAAACAATCGTTTTTTTCTTGATTGTGAAAAAATAAAATTTTTATTCTAAAAATAAACCTTTTTTACTAATCAACTCATTTATGCTTGAAACTATTTTTGAAAAAAAAAAAAAATAAAAAAAAAATTTAAAAAATAACGCTTATCGGTAAATTTTCTAAGGAAAAATTGTTTTCTAAATTTAAAAGGCAGTAGTGGCACGTGTAGCGCTATTTGCGCCCCCTTTCAACTCTCACCACCCAGCACATACATGGCGTCATATAATCAGCAGCTCGTCGCGCTGTGACAAAAACATAAAGTGAGCGTAAATTGTTTAAAGAAACGCAGAGCAAAAGCCAATAGAATGACAACAAAAATAGTATAAAAAAAGTTGCATACAAAGCAAAAACAACGATTTTTATATGAAGTCCGAAACGACAACAAGTGATATGAAATTTACAAATACATACAAAGGTACTTACTTACACAAATAAAAGTCCATAAAAAGACACAAATACGTACATATTAAAAACAGAAAAAAATTAAAAGCAAACAAATAGAATAGAAACCCGTAAAAACAAATAGCGGAAATCGAAAGTAATTTTTCTTAGAATAACACAACCATTGTTTATAATACAACTTTAGGTGAGGGAATTTGAAGAAACGACATTCAAATTGACAATTTCTGGTGTATGGAAAATTAATGAAACTGAAATTGTTTTACTCAAAGCTATTCAAGCACGGGGTGGATTCATGTAGGAACGTTAATGACGACCTGATAACTGACGTACAAAGTGTACTTTAGCTGTGGAGCGAACACTTCCCCTCAGTGCTAGCTAGCAAGGAAGAAGATGAACCCGATACCCCAATCGCCGATGATGGAAAATACGTTCCGGCAACCGACTATGACGAAGTGAGAATGGTACCCCCGGCGGGTTAGTGGGTTTAGAATATACCACCGGTAGGTATGCCTGTCGGAATAGCGGACTAAAATACAAAATTGATTCAAGGGTTTGTTTGGCGCAACCCTCTCAAGGGGTTGCTAGCGCAATATATAGCTCCTCCAACCCAATTGTCAATCTCACCTACCCGTGGCGAATCATGTTTCATTAACAGCCGAGGCTCTAGATCCTGATGGATCTAGGAGGTGGGAGAGCGAGATGGCCTGGAAGGTTTTATGTGGTCATACCAAATCGTTCCCGAGATGGTCGGGATAATACGTTTATGGTGCTTGTTAATGGAACGTACAGGATCTGCATCAAAGAACCATCAACATCGATAACACTCCTCAAGGCCTTCGGGAAGCGTCCTTATCGCTACAGCATCCGGCTAAATTACAAGCGTGAGGTATTGGTGGAATAGCTGCCGACCGGTGCTAGCGCGCAGACGAAGCGTTGGTAAAAAGCATGCATCCTAATTAAAATATGGTCAGATGAGCGCATGCCTCCAGATTGAAACTGAAATGTACTCTGCACAATTTGCAATCCCGCAAACCATGCCAATTACCACGAAATCAGCCCGCTTAATATCGCTTATAAGGTATTATCTAGTGTACTGTGCGAAAGACTGACATTGGATTCGAGCCATTCGAAACCAAACGAGGCTTTGCATTGCCAACTTGGCAGCCACGTCACTGATGACGGATATAAATTCGAGACTGTGAAGGATTTCGTCTATTTGGGTAGCAACATTAACAGCATAAACAACGTCAGCTTAGAAATCAAACGGAGAATAACTCTTGCCAACAAGTTCTACTTTGGACTGAGGAGGGAGGAGGCAACTGAAAGGTAAAGTACCCTCTCGACGAACAAAAATCACGCTCTACAAGTCGCTCATATATGGACCTGATGTATGGCTCTCAATCATGGACGGTGTTGAGAGAAGATGAGAAGGCTCGTGGAGTGTTCGAGAGCAAATTTCTTAGGAATATTTATGGCTAATATCGGAGGATATGTAATGATCAGCTGTATGAGTTCTACGCAGATATGATTATAATGCAGCGAAAGATTTTCAGTCGATACCGCAGCTGAGAAGCAGATGAAGGGGAATTCTTCCACTGAATTAGGGAGACAGGTGGAGGAAGACTTGACTTCCCTCGATACTCCAAATCGGCATCAGTTATCGCGAAACAGGGATAGCCGGTGTGACTTGTTACGAAACCGGCAGAATGATGGTTTCAATTAAATTCAACTCACTTCAATTCATTTAAACTCAATTGAATTGAATTTAATTTAATTAAGTTCAATTCAATTCTACTCTATTCTAAGAATCTGTCCACTCCTTCAAAAATTTGTTGATGGCCCATTAGTATACGTCGTCGGCTTATTCCTCTTGTAACAATAAGAAGACTCCCATAAGTTTTTGGGAAATTTTAACGTTGTTGATGGTCCTTTAGGGGATACAGATACGTTAACGAATAAAATGACCACTTTGATCCTTCTAGGTCATCCAACCCCCTCCTTCCGGAAGGAAGAGACTAGAGCCTCGCCTGCAAAATAAATAGAATTAAAAACGAGTAGGTGATATTAAATGGGGTTGGAGAAGCTCTAAAGTGCACTGGCAGCGCCTTGAGTGTCGGTGTATGTCTTCGTGCCTCCTTAAGAATTAGGCTTTTGTCACGACATGTAAAGTTTACGTTTTTCAAGTCTCTGATTCAATCGAATTATAGCTCACAGCCGTATGCAGTCCCATCCTTACTTGTATTTTATTTATAACTTTTCAAATGTTTACATAGTAAATAAAAATAGTTCTAATAAATATTTTTTTTTTCTTTTTGCTCTCTTTCCAGCTAATTTTTGGTGCGGAACATTCTGATAACTATTTTGTACATATAAAAAGTGTTTCAAGTGAATTATTGTTATAAAACAGCTTGTGTCAAAATTATAAAAATAAAAAATACTAAATTTTGGAAGGCTAAAATAATAAAATTAAGTGAGAAATAAAATATCTTGGCGCTTTTTATACTCAGCGTGCTTTGCACACAGAGTATAATAACTTTGATTGCATAACGGTTGGTTGTACAGGTATAAAGGAATCGAGATAGATATAGACTTCCATATATCAAAATCATCAGTATCGAAAAAAAATTCGATTGAGCCATGTCCGTCCGTCCGTCCGTTACACCAAAACTTGAGTAAATATTGAGATATCCTCACCAAATTTGGTACACGAGCTTATCTGGACCCAGAAAAGATTGGTATTGAAAATGAGCGAAATCGGATGATAACCACGCCCACTTTTTATATATATAACATTTTGGAAAACACAAAAAGCCTTATTACTTAGTAAATAATACATCTAGAATGTTGAAATTTTAAAAAATTTTAAAATGGTCGTGGCACCGCCCACTTGTGATATAATCAATTTTACAAATATTATTAATCATAAATCAAAAATCGTTAAACCTATCGCAACAAAATTCTGCAGAGTGGTTGCCTTTACTATAAGGAATACTTTGAAGAAAAAATAACGAAATAGGTTAAGGGCCACGCCCACTTTTATGTAAAAGATTTCTAAAAGGGTCGTGGACGAATAAAATAAGCTATATCTTTACAAAAGGAGCTTTATAACAATGGTATTTCATTTCCCAAATCGATTTATAACAATAAATAGGAAAAACTTCAAATTTAAAAAAATGGGCATGGCACCGCCCCTTTTATGACTAAGCAATTTTCTATGTTTCGGGAGCCATAACTCGAAGAAAACTTAACATATCGTAATTAAATTGTGTACACATATTTTCCTTATAGCAGAAAATATTTCTAGTAAAAATGGACGGGATCGGTTAAAGACCACTAAAACTTAGATATAAAACAAGTATAAAAGGGTCGTAGACTAGAATAATAAGCTACAACTTAGTAAAAAAATAGTTTTGTATCAATGATATTTCACTTATCAAGTTTTGTTGTAAGAGCAAATGGGGAGAAATTTTTTTTAAACGGGCGGTGCCACGTGTTATGTAGAAAAGTAATTTATCTGAAATGAATTGTACAATTGAAGCTCACGCTGAGTATATAATGTTCGGTTATACCCGAACTTAGACACCTTTACTTGTTTCTATATAAAATTTAAAATATTTGAAAAATACTTATACCGTTATTTTGAAAATTAAGTGCTTTGAATAGTGAATTAAAATAAAAAAAAAACTTTAAGTTTCTTTTTAATTTTAGACAAAAAATATTGTTCCTAATAGTAAATATTCCAGCGATTAGTAACCAACCATAACTCGAAGTTTGCATTGCCAGAATCACCAGATGATATTCATCAAAGTATAACAAAGGTAAGTCAAAATTTGATAAGATATGATTAAACTAGTGTGCCCACCTCTGTATTTTAAATTACTTCAAAAGGTACAAACAAAACAATATCATTTTTTGTTGCCATTCCTTCTATACGAAAATAGGTATATATGTATAATATATGTTTTTAATCCAAATTGTGTGGAATAATTTCAGGCTCGTTCAACAGAACTTGATAAGTAATATTCGATTTTCTAGCAGTATCATTTATATCTTCAGCTTCTCCTTTTCTATCCACTATAGTAGATGTCACGAGGTTCGATTATTTCCATGCTGTGTCTAGTAGATCACATTTTCTGTAAAGCGATTTGATTAAGCACATCAAAATGTACATAAGGAATGGTCTCTCCTACAATTTCTGTTTCCATTATAACTGTCTTCCCGACAATTTGGTAATGTCCTGTAATCGAATTCAAAACTCTTCAAATTTTTACTTAATTTTAAAATTGCAGCTTTTCTAAAATCCTATGGATATAATATATGCCAAAGCTTAGATGTTTGTGACACGATTACGCCAAAACCGCTGGCTAATATTCTGAAAAAGTAAATTTTCTGGAAGGCTCGCTACTTCTGGAACAGTTATTTGCAATCATTGTTTATGACTATGACTTTAGGTATTGGATCAATAAAGGTCGAGGTCCAAGCAATTTCAGAAAAACGTGAAGTACCACATTACCTCCCCCTCTCCCTAGTACCATCCAGGAAACAGTTGCTTAAAGTCGGTATAGCTCTGAGTCCATTTATGTGGGACATATAGATCGAGGCGAAAGCAATTTTATAAAAGTGAGCAGTGAGTCTAATTTTTAATGCATTTCAGGATATCTTCAGAGCAGTGAAGTCTAATTTTTATGCATTTCAGGATATCTTCAGAGTTGTTTTCAAACCAATTTTAGTTTATATCATGATAATTTGGCAATTTTTTCGGGATCATTTAGGGGCTATTTGCAGAACATTTCGACACAATTTTCTTAACATGCAAGGATTGCTTCGGGTCTATTTTGAGAAATTTTCAAGATAAATTCAAAATTGTTTCGGAATATTTTCAAAATCATTTCGGTCATATCTGCGAGCATGTCAGGGTTGGGTGGACTACTTATGGGACGTGGCGGCACTATTTTCGAAACATGTCATTGTTGTTTCGTGGCTATTATGAGATCTTTCAGAATTGCTTTGGAATATTTTCGGAGTGGAGTCGGGATCATTTCGCGATTGTTTAGCGGCTTCGAAATCATCTTTTGATAGTTTCAAGATTTTTTTTCGAAATTATCTAAGGATAGTTTCAGACTATTTTCGGAACATGTCAGTATTGTTTCGTGTCCATTTTGGGATTTTTCAGTATTGCTTTGGAATATTTTCGAAGTGAAGTCGGGATCATTTCGCGATTGTTTAGCGGCTATTTCGAAATCCCTTAGGTCCCGTCTTTTGATAGTTTCAGGATTTTTTTCGAGATAATTTCGGTATATATTGGGAATCGAATAATTTGGGTACGTACTATTTGGAGATATTTTCAGAATTATTTCGATTTTTGTGACTACCGAAAAATCGTTTTTGGGACCGTTTTGTAATTAGTTTTAAAATAATGAGGGGACTGCTTCAGGATTACTTCTAGATTATTGTCCCTGTAGGAATTATAGCTTTTTTTTTTTAATTTTTATACCTCAGAATCTCGGTAGTTGATCTCACGAAATTTTGAGGTTTCCATTCTGGACAGATCGCTTTGAAATCCAGAGAATCTATATACTAACCCTAAATCAGAGGTCTGCTTCGCGAATCGGTCGAAAGGATGACGGAAAAACGAGTGGTGTATACGGGCCGAACTTCAGGAAATAAATACCAACGAGATGCTAGCCAAATATTTTTCAAACGGAAATCCATACAATAGAAATTTGGGTTAGACAATGTCTCTTTTCTTCGAGAAGTATTCTCATTATGCCAGACAACCAGACAGCTTTGCGTACCTAGTAATCTTTCACAACTATGTACTCCTCAGCTAACAAATAATTGCATTGCAGTCTAGGAGCTAAACATAAGGTTTAGTTAGGATGGGTTCCCCCCGGGCATCAACGACATAAAGGCAGACTACGTAGCCACGCAGGGTGCTATAGCAGCATTCTATGGTTCAGAGCCCATCTGTGGACTCACAAACGCGCACACTAGGGAAACCACAAGTAACTTGGAAAAAAAAAGCAGCTCATACAATACTGGATTGAATGCCCAGGGCAAAGACAGGCCAAATTGTTTATACTCCCAGCAACGATAGTATCAGCGAAATTCATGAATGTAAGCACATATTCCTCTCTGCAAAAAGCGTCTCATGAATAATCCCTTTCCACTGCAGGGGGGGGGGGGGCTACATTTCTAATAGATCTCTATGGGTATAGTTGTGATTAATCAGTTTTCATCGAGTACCCGTAGGCACAAAAGAGAACCTGTCCGATAATGCCTGCTAGGCTCCATTGCGAGTCATAACCGATTCATCACTCATAACAACTCATCCTCAACTCAGCCTAGACTAAAAGCATTTCTTCCAGGGCATAATTTTATTTTATACATTAGACTGGGTCGATTTATTAACCGATATCGCGCCATCGATTTTTCGATAGAATTTGGGCTCAGGAAAAAAAGTTCCACTACGCATACCCAAAAAAATAATTTTCGAACCTGCGAAATTGACTTTCTTTCGACTTTGATTTTTAAAGTTTTTTTCATGACCTACTAAAAAAAATTTTCATTTGATTGTAAAATTTTCATGTATACCCTGTCCGACCCAAAAATGTCCGCTAAAAACGTTGTCGATAACAGTTTTTTGAAAATTTTTTAGTAGGTCATGAAAAAAACCTTAAAACTCAAAGTCGAAAAAAGTCCAAAAAATTTAATTTCGCAGGATCGAAAATTAATTTTTTGGGTATGCGTAGTGGAACTTTTTTTTCCTGAGCCCAAATCCTATCGAAAAGTCGATGGCGCGATATCGATTAACTTTCTTCCATACAAATCGACCCACCCTAATGTACATACATACATAAATATTTATGTACTGCTCAATAGATATTTATTTAAGCTATATCGCATTTCGTTTGAGTTGCTGTAAGGGTTATTAATATTGTTGTTTTTTGTTGATATTCCTCATAATATTGCCGTTGTTAATTGTTTGGAGGCTGCTGTGTGCATTGACTCCTAAAGTTGAGAATTACTGCCGTTGTTGCTTCTGAATGTTTAGCTAAATTTACTACACTTCGCTATTATTGTCCTAAAACAAGACAAAGCATACATAGGGCAGATGTATTTATTTACATATATGTATATTTGTTTGTTTATAATTATGTAAATAAATAAGAAAATTGAAAAATAAAAATTGTCGAGACGAACTTGCATTGCATGACTGTCTGACTGATGTTGTTGTTGTTACATTTGCAAATTGCCATTTCTAGCTTTTTGCAGTTGCCGACACGCTGCTGCTGCTACTAGACAATTGTTGTTGTTGTTGTCTTGCTTAAACACATACACACACTACACCGCGGCGGTGGTCTGCTATTGCATTTGTTATTGTTATGGCTGGCAATTTGAGCAGAGCGCTTTTGTAGTGCAACGTTGGTTGCAACTCTTTTATAGCCGCTAAAACCTTCGAGATTCGCTTCTATTATATGTGCGAATGTAAATACAACTGTATAAACTCTAAATGTGCATTTTTTATGTACATTAGACCGTTTCAGAATTTTTTTTTTTGTTTTTCGTTCATTCTGTTTCATTTGAGTGTGAAAAACATGTTTTCAGAACATGATGCCGGACAATACCATGAAAATTACCGAAGACAAAATAGGAGAGCAATGCGTTGAAGAATACAAATACGAATACCTACCATACACAAAGATAGAAAATTACGAAGATAAGAAAAAGAGGCGAAGAAGCACTAATATGATAACAGATACGAAAGACAAGCGCAAATACGACGTAAGGACGTAGAAAAATACAAAGGGGAAGCCGAAGAGAAAGATTAAGCAAGAGACGGAAATGAAGGCGTATACAAACTTAAAGCCGCTCACGAGGCAAAGTTAGGTGGTAGATACCCTGGTAGTGGAAGCTCACTTGAACAGCATGAAGGTCCGTTGTGAGACCACATAAAATAATGGTGACGTAACCTATAGCTCCAGCTTATCATCCTCTATACAGCTGCAGTAGGAAGTAGTTTCCAGTATATTGAGACATACCGCACGGATTCGCATTGGACAAGTGTCTTGTCAAAGCCCCAATTACTACTGATAGATGAGCCTTTGTGAACACAATCATTTCGGCAGACCTCCTGCCATCTACTTCCGGTCAGAAGGATCTTTCCACCCTGCAAGAGATCGTGTCCGCCCAACATGCTGACCTGACTCGAGTCACATATATGCAGAAGCAAACTACAGGTGGTCAGTTGAATCCCGAATTCCATACAGCCAACTTCATCCGGTTAAGTTGAACATATACGGCTTAAGAGATCCGCTTCAATATGGCCCGGTACCCAGGTAATCTTAATTATAAAAGAGTTCGATGCAATCACAAGCGAGGGTAGCACTCCCATACCACCATCAATCGCACTATAGTTGAACTCAAGGCCTTGAAAGCCGCTTGGTTAGCCGGGTTGATTTTTAACTTCCTAACCGTAGTAGCACTGGATAGGTTGAGCTGACCGGTCAATGAAGACCTCAGTAGCACTGGATAGCATTCTTCCAACTTCCGCTTGGACGAAGCTGCTGTGATCAGCCAACTTAAACTTTCGGTTCACATTTGTCTTGACAAAAGAACCCCCACCAACCTTTTCGTTCAACCCATCCGTAAACAAGTTAACTAGTCCCCCAGATAAGTCCCCTTCCCCATTCCCATCTCGGGCAAATTACTGGGGTGCAGGTTGCACAGAAAGCAGTTATCGTCAAATAATAGTCCGTCGTGTCAGGGATAAAGTCGAGCCTAGTAAGAAGGTTAGAGTGCCCGAAGTCAGAAAGCCCATAGCCCATATCTCGAAGCAAGGCTAACGACCGGACAGCGGCCGCTTTCCTGCGATGCACGCGAAGGCGAAATACGGGGACATATAGTATGACAACAAAGAAATACGACGATGAAAATGAAAATGCTTGTCCAGTGGGTTAGGAGGTTAAAGGAACTACCGCGGCAGGTATGCCCATAGTAAAAGGCAACTAAAATTTTAACGCCCGATGGTTCAGGGAAGTCGATCCAAGTGCCAAAAGGTGCTAGATGAGCGTAAGGCAAAGACAAATTGAATTAAGCGTTAAAGCGAAAACAAATTTCAAGATAAGTAAGAACACCGGTTACAACAACAACAATGATTAATACAAAGACAGACTCGAAAAGACGAATATAAAGAAGAAAATTGCTATAAAAAGAAAGAAATTAACATTACTTTATCCATTCAATTAGCTGGAACTCGTGAGACAAACAGAGCCACAAATATCTTTATTGCTTTCTGCTTCTCCCCATCACGTCGTTCCGTATGGAGAGATAGCCCTTACCGATCGATGCTATCTTTGAAGCCGAACCAACTTTCTTCCAACATTCTTTTAATTCATATTCCTGTCTGGACCAAACCGGAAACAAATATAATCCTCCAAGACATAAGATAAGTGACACGACTAACATGCTGCGAGAATGATTTCCATAAGAAGGTAATAGTTCCGAGATTCAATCGCCCAATTTTGAAAATAGCCTGCCGAGTGGGAGCAGACAGTTTTGCAGCACTTCGGGTTACTTCCGAGTTACTCAATGGGTCTCTCAGGTATGACGACTATGTTTCAATTCGAAGCTGGCGCTATACAGAAGGTGAGAGACATCAGCAGGCTTACGAAAGCGTTTTAAATAAGATATGCATATTTTCATTATGATTAGACATTGTAGGAAGTGAGTTATGAACTGTACGATCGATTTCTCGTTTCTTAACTATTTGTGTCCAAGCCTTCAAGAAAATAAATGAACTGATAAACTAGCCTGACTTGGCCTGTAGCAGGAGCAAAAAAAGCGTCAAGTAAAATTTACGATTCATTTTTCCTTGGAACACTTCAACCTACCGGTCACCGGTGGTCTCGGGCAAATTTTTTAATTAGAAAAGTGTTAGCGCAAACTTCTTTCCACTGATCCGAGTAAGTTGTATACCATAGAGAGAACCCTGTTTGAGAATTATACCAACATAATTTTTTGTTTTTGTTGTTCTAATTTATCTATAAATATTGTCTAATAATTATAGTCTGCAGATAACTGTCTCATGGTTGTTTTATGTGTACAGAAATTAGGTGATTTCAACTCCTTTAGAAATTTCACTGATAGTCGAAAAAGGCTTTTGTTTTGCCGAACGGTCTAATGTGCAATATTGGCGGCCAGCTTGCAGCCTTTCATTTTTTCTATGGAAGTAAAGTAGGTATGTACTATTGCACTTTTGTGAACGATTTAAATGAATGTATTTGCACGCTTTGGAATGCATTGACTGTCTGGCGCATTGACCTACAGATAGATTTATTCACTTAAATACACACATACATTGCATACCTAAATACATTAAAACTAGAAGAATTGGTTGTCTGCCGTTCATACTACAAAATCAACGCTAACGAATTAATTTTTCCCTAATCTGTCGTGTTTTGTTTAAATGTTTATTTTATTTTATTATTTTGTTTTGTATGTATTGATATTAGAATGTTGTGTGTTAGTGTCTTCACGTGATTTTTTTTTTATAAAATGTATTGCGGGCATTAAAAATGGGAAGTAATGCTGAGGGAGTGGTAAGATGTACATATTCGAAATGTATGTTTGAAAGATTTTCCGTCTCAGGACGAAAAATGACACTGATGATGGCATAACGCCGATACCGGTTTGTCTTCAAACCAAATATGAAAAGGGATGGCGGAAAACTGTTCCAATATACATCATTTATCCACCCTGTCGGAGAATCAACAAAACGAAAAATATTCCTAACTCTAGCATATTTATGAGTTGTTATTACTGCCAAGTAAAAGTAACATTATTTGGGAATCCTTACTTGGGAATCCTAGCTTGGGACATCCTCTCTCTATGTATTAGTTAATATGTTCGTTTTCACACTTCGCAAAGCCACATTAGTAAGCCCCACGTTGGGCGCCTTTTTTGTTCTTTTAGCTTGCATACTTTCGAACAAGATTCTGCTTATTACAAATCGAAAAAGTGAAAGCACTAGGGAATACATACATGAGCATTTCAATTAGTATGAAAGAGTATAATAAAAGAGTTTGAAAGAAAACCCCATAAAAACCTCAATGATGCAAGATGTTCCTTAGAAACCAAAACAAAATTTTAATGCAAACAAATTTGCTTTTATGTCTAAATCTTCAATTATAGATTGCTTTCCGAAAACATGAAGATTTTTAACTACAAATTTTCTACTGAATAGCATAGACTTTCGAAGTCAAAGTCACTGTCGCCACACACTCAGAAAAAAAACTTACCTAAAAAGAAAAGGTTAAGTTGAAGTAGCTGCCCGAGGGCAGATCTAAGCCAGTGATATTAGGCCCGTTGTAATACCACGAAAAGCCACCATTACCTCTCGTCTTCGAACCATTTGGTGGATCTGATAAAGGCTACAAAGTCCTTGACGTAATGCTCTACGATATGGTTATACGGCAAGAGAGGGGAAAGGGGAGAAAAAGCATAGGATGAGGCTGCGGGGGAAAAAGTTGAGGAAAATAGGGTTCCTAGAGGCTAGTTCGCTTAGAGGCTGTCTGCAATCAATTGCGAGCTTTGATGAAATGCTCCTGCCTTTGATCGCTGCCTGACTGTTGGAGTAAATTGCAACGGACGGCAAATTCTTTGATAGCAGCCGTGGAACATCCGTCTTTATGGCTTCTGCCTGAAAGATGCAATAGCTTGGTAGCCCAATACTTAAGGAGAGCGAAAGATATTTTTAGTAGATAACACTGCCCACATTGCAATTCAGTTTGGAGCCATCCGTGAAGACTGCTGTGAAGTCTTTATTTGGAGTGAAGCTGTTTACCTATTAGCGTGTCTCTAAGATTCTGTTATAGAATTTGTTGTCTAGAAGAAACATCGAAACAGTATAATCTTGTCCAAGAAAGAGGAAGGGATTGGGGAAGAAATATGTCGAAGAAGATACTGAGAAAAATGGAGCGTCTGCGAACGAAGACTTAAAATAACGAAAATGAAATGAGAGAAGCGAGAAGGGTGTGTCAAGAAGCGGGAGGATGTGGTATTGCGAGAGGAAGTGGTATCGCGAGAGGAAATAAAATAGGAGAGGGAAGAGAGGATAAAACGGACTGCGCAATAGATAATTGACGAAAATGGACCGTTAACCAAAGTTCAGATGGACATCCGTCAAAATAAAAGCCGGATCGAAAAAGTAACACGCCTTGTTTAATAGATGCTCACAGTTTTTTTATCAATGAGTTAGTCGGTTTGTTACAGGGGTGTTATCGTTGAGTTTTCGATTTTTTTAGAAGATTTGTTTGTTATCGAAAAATCATCGATTTACTATCGAAATTTGTTCGATATGTTTTCAAAATAATTGATTTGTTATCGGAAGGTTATCGATTTGACATCTAGAAAATAGCGATTTTTTTATCAAAAATTGATAGATTTTCTATAAAAAAAGTGTCGATATGTTACAAAAAAGTTATCGATTTATTATGAAAAAGTTATAAATTATTTATAGAAGAGTTATCAATTTCTTTAGAAAAAATTAACGATTTGATATCAGACTGTTGGCAATTTCTTATTGGTATGTTATCGATTTGTTAGCTAATAGTAATTGATTTGTTAACGAAAAGTTATCGATATGTTATCAAAAAGTTATCAATATGACTACGAAAAGTTATCGGTCTCTTATCGTTGTGGTTCCAATTTGTTATCGACGACTCATCGTTTTTTATGAAAAAGATTAACTTCAATATGAAATCGGTGACACATCTGCAACCCGTTGTTGACAAGCCGATAAGAAACCAAACCGAAAAAGCAAAGATATTAAATCGCTGTCGATAAAAAACTAATAATAAACCAATTACTTGTCGGTATCGGTTGTTACCTATAAGAAGCCGACAAAGCTCTTCTCAAAAAACCTGAAATTATTTGTTTCTGGTAAAGTTGCGGTTTGACTTCAACCCTTGGGCGAGCTCCAGTTAATTGAAAACATTAGTTTTCATTTTATATATTTACAATTCGAGCGTCATGAGTACTTGGTACTCACTTCTTATTTAATCGGGAGCTACCAGGAAACTTGGTCAGCCTTTTTTGTGTTTCAGTCTTGTTATAAAGATGAACCCCTTTAGGTCCCATATATCTCCGAAATTTGCGAGAAGTTCACCCAGCCAAACATAGCGTCAAAAAATTATTCTCAATGGAACAGCGGTCGTAAAGCTTAGAACAGCTACAAGGTACCCTTCTTCAGATGAGTATAATTAAGATCTTTGTTTTGGGTTGAATCGTGATTAGATATGGGCTGAGGCCAAAGTACAGAAGAACCGTATCTCTCGCAAAATGAATTCAGCAATGGTCAATGTATTGGCAAGGCGCGAAAAAGTCCTTACCCGGTACTGATATCACATGGTGATATCACATCACATTCCTAATGGGGCGGTGTTTTAGTCTTTGCATATACGATGTCCTCAAGCTGTGGGAAGAGAGGAATAAGAATAAATATGTTGCATGTTAGATTCTGAAAATGGGTATAGGAGCTAATTTATCTTTATTTATAAACATAACTAACAATTATTAGGGCGGCAATAATATGTATTTAAAAAAAGTAAATCGTGGCAACAAAACGCAATAAAAATATAAAATAAAATTAGTAATTAAAATTTAACTAGGCAGCAAAACCGACAATAACAATACCTCTGAATTTAAGATATGTAATACAAAATTTATGTGTAGTATGTAATCATTAATTGGTAAATACATGAGGGAAAGAGCACCACACTATATTGTAATGGCAGGGGGACCCCAATTGCACAAACGACTGAAGCGCATATAGCCAAGTGTGAATAAAATTATGCGCTTTAATTTTGAATTTAGATGGTCGGTCATGGATGGTTTATTCCAACTGACTGAATATTTAAATGTTATTTCATGATTATTACGTTTTTATGACTTAGTTGTCGTTGTTGCAAGAGTTGAGTTAGTTAGATCACTACTTTACCACAAACTTAGTAAAAACACGCAAGCTATCGGACTCACCAGCATTAGGCATACAAAGAGGTTCAGTATACGAGTCAAACAGACTCAACTGTTTGTTTGAATTGTGATTACTCGTGTTGGACTATGTGTAGATATAATTACAAGCTATAATATATGTAAGTTCCATTGTATTGAGAAAGCGTAATACCAATGTCACAGATAAACACTTCTAGGTGTATTTACCTTTTGTTAATATATCGTTTTAGGCAGTAAAGGTGGCGAACAGGCCTTAAATAGCTTATTAAGCCCAGCTGGGATGAAATAATCACTGCTATAAATTGCGCCTATCGAGTGTCGGGTTGGAACACATGGTCCCCATTCAGAACTTTCCAATATAACCTTGTTGAAACACTTCCTTTTCTGTACGAACTCAAGAAGTAACGAAATGGCATGAACACTGCCGACCTTATCGGTAGTCCTACACATCCTAATCCTGACAAATACTCTTAGTGAAGCAGGTTTATACACGACATCGCAGACCACCGTAAGTTCTCTTCGAGGAGATTTGTTTAGTTGGGTAAGGAAGCTCATTCTTTGCTTTTCCTACAAGGTTTCGGAATAAAAAGATAGGCAAACCAGTGTAAGGGAAAATTTAAACTTCTAACATAGACATTGTTGACCAGCGCTAAGCCCCTCAGCTAGTAAAGGAGCTTAGAATATACCAGCGGCAGGTATGCCTGTAGTAAGAGGCGACTAAAATACCAAATTGATTTAAGGGGTTGTGTAGCGCAACCCTGTCAAGGGGTTGCGAGCGTAATATATAGATTCTCCAACCCAATTGTCAAACTCACCTATTCGTTTCGAATCCAGTTTATTTAGTAGCCGAGGCTCTGGTGACCCTAAGTTCCTCATGGATCTAAGGAGTGTGAGGCCGGTATGGCCTAGAAGGCTTTATGTGGTCATACTGAATCGTTCTTGAGGTGGTCGGGCTAGTAGTACTGAATCTGCATCCGGCAAAGGACCATCAACAACGATGAAACTCCCCAAAACCTTCGGGAAGTGTCCTTATCGCTACAACAATAACAACAAAAACAACCAGGACTAAGCTCCTGTTGCGCTGATTTACAATGATACAACCCCTACTGTAATTGCACTTGCGCCTAAATCATGTTCTAATACAGCAGCTGGACAAATAAGAATAAAGAACTGAGTAGGTTAGGTTGAAATTGCCGGTTCGTGAGGGTCTCACATGTTCCACCAAACTGAAAACACGTAGGTTATAAAATAACTCGGTCCTCTGGGTAAACAAAAGAAGCTTTCTGGGACCTATGCTACTTCCTGCTCCTGTCACTCCTTATAGTTGGAGTTTAAGCCTTGCGAGCGCAGGGCATTCAACCCACACTTCCGACATCCGCTATCACTATTGAAGCCTAATCTCGCCTTAAGTCTGCAGTACTATTTTCTTAGTGATAAGAGTAACTTTGTCAGCTAAGTATGTAAGTACCTTTCCTGCTTGGTCGATTATGTGCAACTCTTCGGATGCCCTTTTTTGCTAGATTATCCGCTTTTTCATTTCCATCTATTCCCATATGCCTAGGGCCATAAACACAGATGTATATATCTCCTTTCCCAATTCTTTCAATGATCAGACAGCTTATCCTATCTGTTTACTTTATCAGTGGGTGAATACAAGATGGGTGAAATCAATTGACCTTTTTAGTACTTCGAATCCTCTTAAGTTCAATCGAAGTTACAACCATCTCGAATGGTCACAGCAAAAGCTGCTCCGGTGAAGATTTCTTTGAAATAAGAGGAAGTGTTGCAACTAAACGCCTAAGGCTCGGTTTTTCAGTGCGAGTGTAAACTCTAGTTACGGTATGTTCAATAACATACAATTTTTGTGCACATCTGAGCTTAAGCGGTCGAAGTGGCAGGCTTAAAACCTAGACAACTTTAACTGAAGTTTAAAGTCGCATTTACCGGGATTAATGCAATCTACGAAACTTTGTTTATGCTGGACTCAATTCAGTATAATAATTATGACCTTTTTCCGAAATAATCAATCGGATGTTTTCTAAATGGTCATTGTGTCAAATTTGAAAAGTTGCAAAGTTAAATGAACTTATGGCCATTTGAAGTGGTCATATAGCCAATGGACTCTATGACCATTTGAAGTAGATATAAGGTCAACTGGCCTTATGACCGTTGACCTTATATCACATAGAGAGAACTAATAATCTCATTCAACATATTGTTACGAATATTAGCAACACTAAGGGATACTATCATCTCTAAGCCAATACTAAACAGTCACATGTATGTACATAAACAAATCAATCATTATGTCTACACATATGTACATAAAAGCAGCGGAGAGATGCGCACAAACACCCGCATATATCTTAAATACTCACAAAAGTATGCAATCATCATTACTCACATATACACGCGCATATGGCTATGCGAGAGGCTTTAAACTACAGATACACACGCGACGCGTATAGCTGGGAAACAAGTACAAAATTCTAGCAGAAGAAACGCCAGAAGTATGCGAAGTAGTCTAATAAAGAACATTTTGCCTTATTGAATATTGGAGTTATTTATTGAACAGTTTAGCTATACGAACGTTAGTAGAAGGTTGCAAATAAGCGGGATTTCACTAAATTCGTTATATTATAATGGTTACTATGGTAAGCTCTGAGATGGCTAGGAAAGGTTCCGATTTAGACATAAGTGAGGTGGACATCTCCGTCCGACCACCGCTGCGTTATCTCCTGGGGAGAATTGAGGAATATGAGAACAGGGCAACGGACTTGCTATGGACCAAAAGGGTTGACTGCGAAGTCTCAAGGATCTTATCGACGTGCTGTATAGTAAAGGCACCAGCTTCCTTTTCAAACTGAACAAATCTGCGGTGAGGGCACTTACGTGTGTCATCACAGGTCATTGTGCTATCGCACGAATGCTCCGACAGTGGCGAATACCAACAAGCTCCCTCTGCAGAAGCTGTCAGGATGAGGAGAAAGAGGAGTAGATATATCACTTTATCTGCCGATGTCCGGCGCTTCAAAGAAGAAGGCTCAGATTTCTGGTCTCACGGTTCTTCGACAGCCTGGCAGAGGTTGGGAAGATGAACGTCTCGCTTCTTCTTGGTTTCATCAGGGAAAGCAAGTGGTTCGTTGAGGACCACTAAGAAGTAATGGGGTTAAACGAATGTGCCGCCATCCTGCACTTACTGAGTGCACTCACAATGGCCAAAAATATCTCCGAGTGAAAGTGTGTGTAATACCCACGCACGTCCGCTTAACCAAGCCTATGGTAAGCACAAACATAAGTAACGCCTCAACATAAATAATCAAAGTTCTTTTCTTCCTGATAACCTGATAACCTTTTCACACTTGCATGTGATAACAGCCAAACATACCTCAACTTTCTACTTTGAATCCACTCTCGCTCTTCGTCACAGGACGATATCGTACTCGACATAATACTCATTTGACATCGGCGAGCTCATCCATCAAAAAAAATTAAGACTGAACACTTCATTTTACTCGAAAAACCAACAGATTTGTCCTAATTTACTTCAAATTATTGTGTTTACCATTCGCGTCTTAAAATAATATTATTTTTATAGTTTCTTCCTGTTTGCGATACTCATTTTTCTTAAGGAAATAGTCATTTATAAACGAAACCTTAATTACTATGCTCATCTGTCGGAGGTTTCACCTGGTTGATTTCTACTACTGACTTAAGTGGTTCAATAAAAAAAAAAAACAAAAACAAAAATCGGTGCCGTTTGCTTTTAGGGGGGTTTGTGTACACAAACCATATTAAATTGTATATGTATGTATGTGGGTCTCTGCTTTGCTGAAAATGAGGCGCACGCGCATCGTTGCCAACCACAGGCTACCTTTTAAAACAACATTTATATTAGAGAAATAAAATAGCGATGTGCGCGGCACTAAATTTTGCCATTCCAAACCCGAATGTGGTGACGTCGTTTATATTTGAAAACATACATATATATCATCGTTTTTCTACATTTGCCGTAATAGATCACGTAGGTCTATCTTATAGTTGAGTAAAACTTCTACCACCTTTGCAATAATAGAATTGCATATCGCGGCCCATTACTGATACTTACCATAGACTTAACTTGACTTTGCGTAAACTTGGCAACTTATCCACGATTATACTCCACTTAGCGCATACAATCTGGCATCATAATCAATAAATGTGAATTTGAAATGGAAACAAACAAATGGCATGTCAAAATGTAAACGTCACTTGGAACTTACATAGAAAATCAAAATTCAACAGACTTCTAAGTCAAGTTAAGTGTTGGTAAGTTTTGAGTATCAGTAACATGCAATGTTCATTTAACAGAACTGTAAGTGACAGTTCTCAAGTCAAGTCAAGTCTATGCTATGTATCAGTAATGGGCCCTTTAGTCGTGAATCGCCGTACGAAAACACCAATTCCTCTTTAAGATTTTATTTAATGTCCTACGGCGAAAGAAATGACGCTCGTAAAATCAGAAAATCTGTTTTTTGTTCTTGATTTAACAGACATTAGGTAAAATTGATTAAATTATAGTTAATTCAACCGGGTTTTTTGTCAAGAGAACAGATTTGTTTTGTAATTTCAACAGAAGAGAAACTGTTGAACTCAAGTTGACAATATTCTGTAAAAATTCCAAATTCTCAACTAACCTGACAGATTTTCCAGCACCAAGCAACTGTCAATTATAAATATTATGCAAATACATCTGCTAATTTAAAAGAGAAACTTACGCTTACGGCGTTCACTACTTTGTTCTTGTGACCATGATGTCGAAGAAATCTCTGTCATTTTAATAGACGTCACTGTTATTCTAAGGTTGAGGCGAATTTATTATTTTAAATGTTTTCATTGGTATTCATAAGCTGATAGTTACAATTGTTAAGATAACAGAGCTATGGCTTACGTAGACTTGCAGCTCCGTTTATTTTACCAAGTTTTTTCTTTCAGTGTAAATGTATTTCATTTTTATTTTAAGAAAGAGCGTTTGACAGACAAATTCTGTGATCAGACATTTTTGCATGAAATACAGCCAGAGAGCCTTCTTCAAATGTTTAAAAAGCGGTTGGCCTTATAGAGTGATGTGGGATGGTCTCAGATTGTAACAAATGATAAGCTACTAGCGTCTCATGTAAATTTCCTACAGAAAATAAGGGGGAGTGTTGCTTCACAAATTTTCAAGGTTTTCCCGAAACTTCTCACCTTGAAAATGTTTCAATCAGTTACGCCAGTCCCGACATTCTGTTCAATCTCTAGAACAAACTCGCAAAAGTACATGACATTTTACACATCAGTTCACGGCTGATCGTTCTGATGGTTTACGGCTTTCGATGCGTTATTGTGGTTTTATGATGATTTTTATGTTCATTCAACAACTCCTTTGATGTACGTCGCCTACAATAAAGCACTCGATTAGCTTATGAACTTCTCACGAGTTATTTGCAAAATACGAGGGTAAATTGATAAGTTCATGACTATTAGTGTTAAGATAGTAAAAGTTAACAGATAATTAATGACAACAGGGATATAATGAATGACGTTAAACAATAAGCATACAGATCAACTTGCTAAACAAGGATCATAATCAGCACCTTGTGATCTAACACATTGATGTTCACGCAATAGCTTTAATGGTCCTCTATGGCTCACAAGAATATCACTAAGGTACCCTTAACGAAAAGAAAAAAATGGAATTATAGGTGAATGCAACCGAAATTTCTGTAAATGTTCAACCATTGCCCATCATACAGAAAAAAATTATGATCATATGCAGGGCTTAGCTCTGTTAACTTATCTATTGTTACTGTCTGCAAAAGAATACTACTAAAACCTGTTAAAATAACAGATTTCCGCCATTATTAGAATAACAGTGATATCTGTTGGTATGACAGAAATTTATGTGGAATTCTTGCGGAAAAGAACACTACATTGTTGCGCTGTGAGGGGAATTTCTCTTTAAAATTACATTTATTTGCTGTTGAAACGACAAATTAGTTCTTTAACCGAAAAATCAGTTAGATTGATCGAGAATCTGTAATTTTTACATAATATTGTTAACTTTAGACTACCGGTTTCTCTTCCGTTCAAATGACCAAAAACTATGTTCTATTCAGTAAAAAAGCCGGTTAACTTTACCATAATGCGATCAATGTTACCGAATGTGTGTTAATTCAAGAATAAACAAACAGATTCGTTGGCTTTCCTACATTGTAGCTTCGTTTTGAGCTCTTCGTTAAGTCGGGAAATTAAAGAAATAAGGACATCAATTCATGTGAGGCCCACCAAGACAACTGACTAGATTTTCGCGCTAAAATTAAACTATATGAGCATATTTAATTAATTTTTAAAGTTTTGCCTAACATCATAAGCTGCTAAGTTGTTGTTATATACATACAGCAAATATTGAAAAAGGTTTATATTCCGGTTTAAACAAACATTAATAAAGTGCTTACTTTGGTGCGGCAGTGTTTTGGCAGGCACCTTCCATTCCTGAAAGTATTTTTTATCGACCCCACTGAAGATAAGATAGAATGGGAATACCTAACTGAGTTCAATGCATGTGATAACTTACCATCTTTGGTTCATATATAGCGCCAGGAAACGTATTGTTTCGAGGAACTAGTTTTTCATCACTATTTTCATGACGATCTTTATAGAACTACACTTTCTTTTTGTGCGTAAATATTGGCAAAATGTTAAGAAATCTTTAACCGTTTTTTTACTTACTTCTCGAGGAGCTAAAAAAACCGAAAACTCAACACAACAGAACAGTGAGAAAACTCAACACAAAGAATCGAGGTCTAACTACTGGTTTGGCGCCGCAAGGAGATATTATATATGTAATTCTTTTGAAATTCAGGGACTTCGAAATTGAATTTCAACTATCTTGCTGGGGAGCTATCGTCTTGACATCGGAACCGTGCTTCAAACCCCAACAACGACAATATGTTTAAGTTACTTTTTGAAGAGCTGGAGGCTCAGAACATACCGCAGAATCTCATGACAATATATCATACACACGTATACGGTCTAGATATCCAGAGAAACGAGTTTTTATATTCAGAAAATTCGTTAAAAATTTTCGAAACTTGAGATCACTTTTTATTTATTATTACTTTATATTCAGAAAATTTGTTCAAATTTTTCGAAACTTGAGATCACTTTTTGTGTAACTGCACGATGGTCTATAGTAGTACAATTTTTAAAATAATTAGGAACCCAATAAAAAGATTCAATAGTTATAGAATGAAAATAAACTATAGTACATGGAATTGCAATAAAAAGTGAAAAAATTCCAAGGTGTAGCGTACAAATCGAAATATTTAAATTTATCAATAATATATGCAAAATTATCAACGATGCACTTATGAATATTTCCCCTTAGATACTTAAGAAGATTGGAATGTCATGTATCGCTTCAAAATTTAAATTTACTTTAACAAGGAGAACGCCAAAAAAGATTTTCACTTTGATCTTCCCTTTGTATTTAACTTCCGTATTAGCCTTGTGAGTTTGTTGCTGATGAGTAGCAAGCTGAAGTCCAAATTGAGGTAAAATGAAGAGAAACAGCAAAAAAAAAAGTTAAATTAATACAAAAAGAGAAATTCGATAATTTTTGTATTGCATCTTCCGGACGAATAAAAAAAAAATAAATAAAAGGCGCGATATGACTCCGAAAAGGTTTAGGCCGAGCTTCTCTTTCAACTTGCGTCCTACTCCTTTCAATTCTTTGTACAATTTGGCGGGACGAATTGGAACATCTTAATTTTATTCGTCATAGACCATTTTTTATTTAGGAGAAATCGTTTACGAATAGTTTTCGAAAAATTTTTTTAGAGTTGCTATTTTCCAAAAAAATCTGTTTGAAATTAAAATAATTTTCATTATCAAGTGTAAGGAACAGTTTCGAATTTCCTGCTGAGTGCATAAGACTTTTATAATATATATTTGGTTTATTTGTTTGTGTGTGTATTTTCTTTTAATTTTACGTACATTTTTTCGACATCTTAGTTCACATACCACTTACTTATATATTTTTTCTTTATTCTCCCTTTTAACTTTTTTGTTTGCATGCGCAATGCATTTGGTTAAACTTACTGCTCAAATATCTTGTGACTTGTGCGGCAATTTTATTGTTTCGTTCGTTGCAGTTTACTTTGTTTTAATTTTTACTGCCTTTAAATGGATATTAATTAATTTGTAGTAAATTTTATAAGCATTTTACTGCACGTATCCATTTTATGTTTAGTTCCAATGTTTTGTTGTAGTGATGGACGTAAGCACATATGTACATTATTCCGTCCACACGTTGCAGCTGTGGGTGATAAAGTTTGAATGATATATTGTACAAGTTTGTTTGAGTTAATGCATTTTAGATGGGGGAAACTTATTTGGGAATGCTATGCACTTTGAAAAAAAAGAAGGGTTAATCAGTCAACAGTTTTCATTTATTAACGAATATCTTTTGAATTCAATTATCGCACGAAAATTTTAACTGTGAATATCATTAAGCTGAAGATGTATTATTTTTTACTGCATGTGGTAATTTATTAAATTGGTTCATTGTCATTTTTCCTTCGCTCAGTCTTGAGTTCGTTAGTGAGGTTTGTTGTGAGGCTTCATATTGCTTACTTATTCTTACAAATGGCTGTGCTGACAACGCGTTTTATCAAAAATCTAGCTTCCATATTATATTGTTTTCATTTCCCAGGCCACCTACTAAACTCAACTTTCTCCGCTAAATAGGAAGGTACGAAGGTTCATGCAGTCTCATGCAGGATATTAATCATAATGACCTTCGGCTCGACTCGCCTTTGGTACGTGATATACAGTAGATTTGTGAAGTTAGCAGTGCCACCTACGCGAAGTAAAGCAGAAAATTGATAGTGAAACGTGAAAGCCGACATATTGGTAGATTATACTCAAGTGACGCTAGTTATATTAAGAAATCGAATATGTTGTTCTTCACTTAACCGAAATTCAAGAAATTTGAGTGCATTATCGTTAATTCAAACGAGGTTTTCGTCAAGTAAACAAATTTGTTTAGCTGTTTCTAAAGAAGGGAAACTTTTGGTTTCAAGTTAACTTCACTTAACCAGAATTCGATAAATTTGAGTGCATTATGGTTAATTCGACCGATTTTTCGTCAAGAAAACAAATTTGTTCAGGTTTTTCAAAAGGAGAGAAACTTCTGGTCTCAAGTGAACAATATTCGTTAAAAATTACACAACATCAATTAGTCTAATACATTTTTCTGTAAAAAGCACTGATTTAATTGGTGATTTCAACAACGCACAGCTGTCATTTTTACGCTCACGGCGCTTACTTCTTGGGTCTTATAACTATGGGGCCACAGAAATCTCTGTCATATCAACAGGCTTCACTGTAATTCTCCTGTTAAGTGAATTCTGTTCATACTTTAATTGGGATTTTTAGGCTGACAGTAATATTTGTTACATAAACGGAGCTATGGCATACGTATGATGATTGTACCGTAGTTCGATTGATTTTCCCAGCTTTTTTCTTTCAGTATATCTATGACTTGTATGTGTTCGAGACTTTTTTGTTTAATTCAATCTCAACAACCAAAAAGGAAAGGTTTCGTGATGGGATGAAAACTTCAGCAACAAAAGGTCTAAGTTTAGGAAGTTTCAATAACTGTTATTAAAAGTTTTATTACCTGCTTCTGAAGTCACGATATAAGGCTTACACTGAATCCTGGCAAGAACATTGCTAGTCAACTGAGGTTCTAAAAGTGCCAGCAAGTAAATGTGCTGTGCATTCAAATAAACCTTTGTGAAGCTGGCTGATACTCTTCGCGTTGACAGTTTCAGTCTTACAAAAACTGTCAAGAAAATATATTTTAAAATAAACAAGTAAATCTTATTCTCCCAGGAGTCGGACAGTCATAGGAGAGCGGCACTAGGCAAAGCCGCCAAAAACATTACATCTCCTCAGTCTGCCAACATTGCCACTAGATGGATTTGGCTTGGCGCGGTTACTGCTTTAATTTGTCGCTCTCGTTTCTCTCCGTCGGTAACAAGGCGAATCCATACCAAGTGGTGGCAAAGCGAATTCAACCAATTCGCCGTGCAGAAGAATGTCAAGTTAAAAAAAATTTAATTGATTTCTATCAACTGACATATTAAAGTACGCGCTGTATGGAAAATAATCAAGAAGAATCAATCAGCTGTTGGGATAACAGCACCTGGTACTGAATTCGCCTTGGTCTGGAATGACTATTTCACAGTCATTCTTGAATTGTCACCCGGGCTTATTTGCCCAATTTTGACATGATTCGCTATTTGGTGCTTTTGTGTAAAGAAGCCTAGTTCAGTTCTTTCACGTTATCCTCTAATTCTGATTTGAAGCCCACCTTCACATTCAAGGGCGAGTCTCAATTCTTGCAGGAATTTAAAGTTTGCTCCCAAATAAAAAGAAAATAATGAAAACAAGTAAGGAAGGTTAAGTTCGGGTGTAACCGAACATTACATACTCAGTTGAGAGCTATGGTGACAACATAAGGGAAAATAACCATGTAGGAAAATGAACCGAGGGACACCCTGGAATGTGTTTGTATGACATGTGTATCAAATGAAAGGCCTTAAAGAGTATTTTATGAGGGAGTGGGCCATAGTTCTATAGGTGGACGCCATTTAGGGATATCGCCATAAAGGTGGATCAGGGTTGACTCTGGAATTTGTTTGTACGATATGGGTATCAAATGAAAGGTGTTAATGAGTATTTTAAAAGGGCGTGGGGCTTAGTTCTATAGGTGGACCAGGGGTGATTCTAGAATGTGTTTGTACGATATTGGTATCAAATTAAAGGTATTAATGAGAGTTTTAAATGGGAGTGGTGGTAGTTGTATACGTGAAAGCGTTTTCCAGATATCGACCAAAATGTGGACCAGGGTGACCCAGAACATCATCTGTTGGATACCGCTAATTTACTTATATATGTAATATCTGCCAAGATTTCAAGGCTTTTTATTTCGCCCTGCAGAACTTTTTCATTTTCTTCTACTTAATATGGTAGGTGTCACAACCATTTTACAAATTTTTTTCTAAAGTTATATTTCGCGTCAATAAACCAATCCAATTACCATGTTTCATCCCTTTTTTCGTATTTGGTATTGAATGATGGCATTTTTTTCATTTTTCGTAATTTTCGATATCGAAAAAGTGAGCGTGGTCATAGTCGGATTTCGTTCATTTTTTATACCAAGATAAAGTGCGTTCAGATAAGTACATGAACTAAGATCAGTAAAGATATGTCGATTTTTGCTCTAGTTATCGTGTTAACGGCCATCCGGAAGGACAGACGTACGACTGTGTATAAAAACTGGGCGTGGCTTCAACCGATTTTGCCCATTTTCACAGAAAACAGTTAACGTCATAAAATCTATGCCCCTACCAAATTTCAAAAGGATTGGTAAATTTTTGTTCGATTTATGGCATTAAAAGTATCGTAGACAAATTATATGAAAAAGGGCGGAGCCACGCCCATTTTGAAATTTTCTTTTATTTTTGTATTTTGTTACACCATATCATTACTGGAGTTGAATGTTGACATAATTTATTTATATACTGTAAAGATATTAAATTTTTTGTTAAAATTTTACTTTAAAAAAATTTTTTTTTAAAGTGGGCGTGGTCCTTCTCCGATTTTGCTAATTTTTATTAAGCGTACATGCAGTAATAGGAGTAACGTTCCTGCCAAATTTCATCATGATATCTTCAACGACTGCCAAATTACAGCTTTGTAAATTACCTTCTTTTAAAAGTGGGCGGTGCCACGCCCATTGTCCAAAATTTTACTAATTTCTATTCTGCGTCACAAGTTCAACCCACCTACCAAGTTTCATCACTTTATCTGTCTTTGGTAATGAATCATCGCACTTTTTCGGTTTTTCGAAATTTTCGATATCGAAAAAGTGGGCGTGGTTATAGTCCGATATCGTTCATTTTAAATAGCGATCTGAGATGAGTGCTCAGGAACCTATATACCAAATTTCATCAAGATACCTCAAAATTTACTCAAGTTATCTTGTTAACGGACGGACGGACATGGCTCAATCAAATTTTTTTTCGATCCTGATGATTTTGATATATGGAAGTCTATATCTATCTCGATTCCTTTATACCTGTACAACCAACCGTTATCCAATCAAACTTAATATACTCTGTGAGCTCTGCTCAACTGAGTATAAAAATTGTTATAGAAAAATTCTACTAGATTTTCAAAATTTAGTTTGCTTTTACTCAATACATTTTCTCCCCATTTATTTGTCGCTTTCGAAATGATGAAAACTTTAGAAGAACGACGACTACTTACATATGTTGTAATTTTACTATGAAAAGTTGCATAGATATATGTATAAGTTACCCTGTAGACAATTTTTCTTGATCTAAACGAATGAGCTACCAGTAACCCAGTAGCAAAATTCGGTAGATCTAAGCGAATGAGCTGCCCATATACCTACTGTTTATGAATAATTTTTACATGAAATAGAATGGTGAACTTAAATCGACAATATTTAAAGGCAAGACGTTGGTTACCAGGACGCCAAGATTACTTTTACTTTTTAAAAGCCCTACCCCGTCCTCCGGCTGATTTTTGTAATCGAATATTCGGCCGTTATTGCTATCAGCTAGCATCTTATACTTCCTGCACCCGCTCTTCATAACTTAAGTGTTTACTACGCCATTCAGTCACAACTACGACCCTACCTTCTGTACTTCATTCTGTCTTTCAACAAATTTTCCTACTGGTTTGGCAATCTATACGACGGCTTGCCTTATTATTGCATTAGTGCATATCTGCTGTGGGCTTTATGGCTCACGAACTGTAACACATTTCGGATAATCGAAATGACTTCACGCGTGTGGTACTCACTCATTAATATTTCCGGCACATCCGGAATTATTTCTAAACTAATTGTATATCTGTATGTGGTGTGCCCCCCTCGGTGAATGCGTATGCAAGTGAGTGACAGACAAGCGAGTAGAGATACATGGCTTTATGTAGGGTGCTAAAAATAGGTTTTGAAATATTTTTACTTTGATGAAAGAGGGCATCGCATCATGCTGCAGCAACAGTTGTTGCTGCCAATTCATATCAAACAAACTTTTACATAAATGCAAATGCATACATACACACCTATATCTACATTCGTATAGAAATAATATTGTGATTGCTTACATTCTGGTAATTTCTAATGAATTTCCATTAAGCATAGAGATGCCTACTTTAGTTTTAATAGGTGGGGTGAATACAGGGTCTTCAAGCATTTTGATATCAATTAATTGAGGGGCGCTTTTTTCGAATTATAGAAACGCATCAACGTTGCAACACCAAGCAACAGACAAAGTCATGCGTCCAAGGTAGATCACTGAACGCTGAACTGTATTTTAATCAGGGGATCCAGCAGTCGTCATTTCAAGACTTCCAGCTTCATCTTTAACTGAATGGGAATCTGTTAACGGACTTTATTATAAGATTGAGCTGAGCTGAACATACACGAAACAATTGTCGACCATATTGGGTACCGACGTTACATTTTCGCGAGCAGGCATCCGCAAATGTTACCTTAAAGCCAAGCCGTAATAAAATCCTCAAATTGCCGGCAGTAATTGAGATAAAGAGGCTTTCATTACCAATTCCAAAGCAATTGGCCGGCCACTATCATGCTGCGCGTCCTCGATATGGTCGCCGAGCCTAAAGGTTACTCATTGCAAGAAAATACAGTCCTGTCGAAAATCCGCTCTCAAAACTACTATGGGGTGTCTTCTTATGTCTCCAGAACACCATCCATACAGTGAGGCGAGAGTGCTCCCATTAGGGAGAGAAATGAAATGCTGAACGAATGGTTTCTGTTGAATACCCTAAGCATCCCAACAGACATCTGATTGAAGAGGCCCCACCTCCCTGGGACTTAAGAAGTCATCTCCGCAAGTATTATGAGGATTCAGCCGTATGTAGAAGAAAACAGAAAAATGTCCTCAGTGATATTCACTAGAAGGCATCGGACGACTATGCCAGAAATTGCCCGGCGAACCCCGTTCTTAAACTTGAATACCCTGAACTCGCAGAAGAGGTAAATAATCTCCGCAGAGAGACGCGCGTTACTCTAGCTTAACTTTGACCTCAATAATGTATTAGGTTAAACTCTTCCCTGCCTACCCTCTCTCTCTCTGGTCCACCCCTCTTGAAACTGCAAGTTTCCTTGGAGACCCGTTACAGGGTATTGATGCAAATTTGTGAGTAGTTGCACCAATTGGAAGGGGCGAAGCACTGCTACACAACAATAACATATGATCGATCTTATAAGAAATGCATCGTCAAAACAATTTTAAAATGTACAGCCGCGGTTTTGAATTTACGCTCGTAACTCAAATCAAGTTGACAAATCTGGTAGCGCTCGATAAAACCTCCGAAAAATCCTTAAAAAATCATTAGAATTACTATTTTTATTTTCGATATTTTAAGAAATAACTTCTATAAACTTGTACCTCAAACTATGCAAAGAAATCTCGATAACGTTTTTGAAAAAATGCAAAGTTCCGAGAAATTTTACGAAAATTTCGAACTTGTTAAATAGTTTTCAGAATTTTTTGATTTTCTTCCATATAAAAAATAAAGCTATATAAAGCGTTCGCATGCAAGAATATATTACACTGAAAGAAATGGTGCTATTAAAATCAACAAATCGGTTATGTTGTTCTTGACTTAACGGAGATTCGGCGAAATTTATCGAATTACGATTAATTCGACCGAGTTCTTTGTCAAACGAACAAATTAGTTTAGTCATTTCAACAGAAGAGAAATTGCCGCTCTTAAGTTAAAAAAATTCTGTAAAATTGACAGATTCCTGGTCAATCTAACTGATTTTTCTGTTAACACAACTGATCTCACTGGTTATTTCAACAGCGATCAACAGTCAATACATGAGCAAATTTCAAAGAAAATTTTACTCTCACCAAATGGAAAAAACACACAAAATGCGAAAACAACAAAAAACTAGTGTTTCAGTTATCAGCATAAAACGAAAAACCCTTTTTTGAATTTACTGTGCAAAGAATTATGAGATACCGGGGCACCTATTCATCGGGTACAATTTTGCAACTTCTCCTCCAAGCGAAATGCACAATTGCGCCCTCTTGTTGCAAAAGTTTTGTTTCAACGAACAGGATTTTTCCAAAGTTAGTAACATTTTTTTCAAGTTTTTACGAATTTTCACTAACGCGAACGAATTTAATAAGATAATAAAAAAACAATCTTTTTTAATGTTGATGTTTCCGACAACATAAAAGTTTAAGTTGTTTTGGAATCGCTTCAACTTAAAGTGTTACGAAAATTAAACTTGCCAAATTACATCTAAATTTACTCCAGTGGTGAATTATCTTCTAGCGTTTTGATGCTTTACTTTTCTATAACTTACAAGTTCTCTATTTAAAATGTTATGTTAAACATTTATCCGCGTTTTATTCGAAACAATCAAACTATAAATTATAAAATATAAAATTTTGTGAAAGTGCGTTTAATAAAACAAAATAATAAAGTGTATAATGTTTAATGTGTGCCAGCATATTTGATGTAAGCCCAATTGACGTTCGGTTAGTAAGTGCCACAGTGTTGTGATGGTAGCGTGCTCCGCCTGCACACCGTATGCACTGGGTTCGCACCCCGTGCAAAGCAACATCAAAATTTTGGAAATAAGGTTTTTCAATTAGAAGAAAATTTTTCTAAGCGGGGTCGCCCCTCGGCAGTGTTTGGCAAGCGCTCCGAGTGTATTTCTGCCATGAAAAGCTCTCAGTGAAAACACATCTGCCTCGCAGATGCCGTTCAGAGTCGGCATAAAACATGTAAGTCCCGTCCGGCCAACTTGTAGGGAAAATCAAGAGGAGGACGACGCTAATTGGAAGAGAAGCTGAGCCTTAGATCTCTTCGGAGGTTATCGCGCCTTACATTTATTTATTTATATGGCAATATAGGTACTTTCATACAAAGCTGTCGCAACAACTTTTTTTGTCATTTGACTACTAAAACGGTCAATTACGAATCAACGATTTGTGGGCAGTTGATTCAACATCTTGTTGCGATGGATAAAAATTAACAGACATTTTGGTTGAATTGACCCGTATTTCGGTTGATTTTACCAGCCTTTTTCTTTCAGTGTAAACACCCTGTAATTTGGAGTATTTCAAATGTAATTTGTTGTGTTTCGAATCTTATTTAAACGCCTTTTTAAATTTTTTTTTTTTTTTTTGAAGTATTGTATGCTCTAAATGTATCCCCTTGTCTATGTTTTTTGTTTTGTTGTAAGGAAATGTTGTAGTTCTTACAACAGTATCACCTTCGACCTATGCTTACATTTCTTTATGGCATTAGGCCGCCTGTCGATGATTCGTCAAATTTTGGCCGTGGCTATTTAAACCAGCTGTTAGAATACGTAAATATTTCTGTTTTGTTTTTCGTTAGGGGAAATCTGGGTGTGTGTGTGTGCTTTTTTGTGCTTCTCTTATTGTTTTGCTTACATTTGCTGCATAAATCTTTCATCAAGAAAACATTTATGAGATATGTAAATCCCTAAGTTTTTATAAATATCCTCTTCATAATACGTAGAATTTAGTAACAATACTTTGATTTTAATATGGTCCGTAAAGCAACCCCCTTTTTAGCTTTATTTTTCGCTCAAAAGCTGACACAAATTCTATGTAAGTTTTGATGCGTTTTGTATAATATTTAAAATAGTTTATGTATGTATATAAGACTTGTATTTGAATTTACCTCTCAAAGTGCAGCTGTTGCCAACTTTCAATATAGAAAAGAAAAGATTGTTTTTCTATGATGTATGAGCAGTTAAAACTAGCCAATTAAGGAATTATCTGCCTATTCTAATGGGTTAGTTTGTACACAATTTTGTTGTTCCCCATTAAAGACTATTTTAGTTAGTATGGGTAGCAATATCCCAATCATTTTTTACCAGAACAAGTGCGAAATGGAATCAAGTTTGTCTGATATGTGTTTTTATGTGTAAACATTAGTGATAAGGCCGATAAATTTCAAATAAATTTTGTGACCAGAAACAAGGCTACACTTTCTCCAAGGTTTCTGGTCATGTTACTTCTAGAACTTTTTTTATTACGATCATTATTTTTCCACTACTACTCTTCCAGACAGAAATTTTAGAAACCCATATTTTGCTTCTGAGAAATTGTCTAGTTGAACGGCTGGATTTGGCAAAGTCGTCAATGTGTAGCAAATATTGTCAAAAATCGTAAAGAAATCTATACAGGTTTAATTTCGGAATTCCGAGATTGAACTTTTGGAACATGAAAATCGCGCAAAAAAATCCAAAAAATCGTAATGCCATCTTTGCCCACATTATGGGGTAATTCGGGAACCTAGACCGCACGGCCTGCTATCAATTTGTTATCGAAGTTTTAACGGTTTGTTATAGATTAGTTAACAGTTTATGAGGTGGGTTTTGTCTATGGCTGGGGTAACGCTCAGTCAATCCAGAGCCGAGTAAAGGTCCCACAAACTCCTACTGAATAAATACACAATATTTATGTGTTACGAACATACGCACACACGGCTGGAGGTTTAAGGCGGGCAGCAGCTTTCCGTCGCAAGGTAGTGAGGGGCGGAGCGGCGACTAACGGTCGTCGGAGCAGAGGAGGTTTCGGCAGGACGGTTTAACGGTGGTCGGATAACGGACGGATTGGTACGGCGGTATGGAAGCAGCGGCGGGATCAGCACAGTGGCTGAACGGATGGTCGGCGTAGCACTGGCGGGATGGAAGCAGCGGGGGCACCAGGGGGCAGGGCTGTACCAGCCGAGACACCGTTTTTTTTTTTTTTTTTTTTTTTTTTGTTTTACGAGGAGGAAGCATCGAAAGCCTCATAGTCAGTGTGGGACTTTAACTGCACTAAACCTCCTACCGTCTGAGTACCATTTACCCCCGGTACTACCGTGAAGTATTCCGTCGGGAGGAAGGTTGAGCACTAAGCTCTACGTCTGTCGGGGTCACGTTGCTGTACTTAGATAGTGCCGCGGTATGGTTAACGCTGGGACTGACACGCCCTGCTTACTACCTGAATGTGCTTGACGCATACCACTTCTGCGAATATTTGCAAGCCTACCTTAAACACTGTGCATATAGTGCTTGTGGCATGCTTGTGCGTTCGACTACTTGTATTGTAGGGTTTTGTTTTTTACATATGTATCTATGTGTAAATAAATTATATATGTATAAATAGAAATTTTTTTTTTTTTTGAGTTTTTTTTTTCCACAATACGTAACGGGGCTTTCCTCGTACTTCCACCGGTTGGAGAGGTCTTCTCTCCAATCCGAGTATAAACTCTGATTGCATGTGAGACGTTTACCCTCATACTCGTTGTTTCTACGGTTGGAGAGGCCTTGTCTCCAATCCGTAGGTTTGTTGTTGCGTGTATGTTGACTGCTTTTGGTCGCACGGTTGAAGAGGCCGTTTCTCCAATCCGTGCTTTATTCCTTCACCTGGGGCAGTATTCGAACGGTTGAAGAGGCCTTGTCTCCAATCCGTCGCCTGGTTTGCTATTACATTTACCTACATATATTACGGTATTTTCTTATGTTATCATTCTCACGCCGCTAATTGTACGGAGGCCTTGCATTCAATACGTGCTCAGCTCGATCCCCTCCACCTTAGCAATTTGTTATCCACCCACACAACTCGACTGTTCAATGTTCGTTGCTGCGCCGTAGCCTTTCAAGACTTCGTAGACACTTCATTATTTCCGCTATTACATCGCACGCCGCTGACCATTTTACCTTGCTTTGTAGCATGCATCCAACAATTGTTTCAGGAGTGTAATCCTCTCCAAATATTCTGCACAGTTTGCATCTCGAGCTATAGAACCTAGGACACTCGAAAAATACATGGTAAACATCTTCTACTGTATCGCCGCCGCAGTGATCGCATATGTTGTTAGGCTCGTGATGGAATCGGTGCAAATATTCCTTAAAGCATCCGTGACCACTCAGAAACTGTGTGAGGTAGAAATCCACCTCGCCGTGCTTTCTAGATATCCATATATTAATATCTGGGATACATCGGTGTGTCCAACGACCATTTGTTGAGGCATTCCACCTGAGCTGCCAGATCTGCACGCTTCGCTCTCGTGCTCCGTTACTTGAGCTTTGATCCCGATAAATCGTCGCTGCTTCTTTTGCTAATATGTCTATAGGACACATTCCTGTGATGATTAGTGCTGCGTCGTCAGAGACAGTTTTAAAGGCGCTACAGACGCGTAGTGCACACAGGCGGTAAATCGACTTTACCCCGCGGAAGTATGATTTATACTCCGTGGCCTGATGCCAAACAGGAGCCCCGTAAAGTATTTGGCTTTTTACAACGCCAGCCAGAAGTTGACGCCGTCGTTGCTTTGGTCCTCTTGCATTTATCATTATCCTAGATAATGCTGCTACGGTTTTTGCTACCTTTCCATTGGCATACTCTAAGTGGGATTTGAATGACAACCTCCTGTCTATCACAACCCCCAAGTATTTTATTGCAGGCAGCGTGTCGATGTCATGGCGGCCGATTCTTATAGTGACCTGCTCCACCCTTTTCCTACTTGATATGAGTACAGCCTCTGTTTTTTGTTCCGCCAGCTGCAGTCCATTTTTCGTAAGCCACGATTGAACCATCGCTATGCTTGTATTAGATTTGGCGCATATTTCGCCTAGGTGCTTGGCGGTGATTACCAATGCGATATCGTCCGCGAAGCCGATAATATTCACCCCATTGGGTACCTTGAGTCGAAATACTCCGTCGTACATAATATTCCAAAGCAGTGGACCGAGCACGGAGCCTTGAGGAACACCGCCTGTGACGTGAAGCTTTTCTACTCCAGCAGCCGTTTCATATTCCAGCACTCTACCTTCAAAGTAGCTGCGTATGATCCTACGCAGGTAAAGGGATATGCCTATCTGCTCCAGCGTGTCTAGAATTTTTGCCCAATTGGCAGTGTTGAAGGCATTTTTTACATCTAAAGTAACGATGAGGCAATATTCCTTAGAGCCTTGGAGCCATCGGGTGCCACTTATGGCTTCTTGGGCCACTTCCTTCGCCATGTTCACAGCTTGGATGGTGGATCTTCCTTTCCTAAACCCAAACTGGTTATCGGAAATACCACCCACATCTTCAATTTCTTTTTCGAGTCGATTATAGAGGACTCGCTCAAGAACCTTACCGGCGGAGTCGAGCAGGCAAATGGGCCTGTAGCTAGATGCTTCCGCCGTATTTTTACCAAACTTTGGCAGCAGGACCAGCTTTTGTCGTTTCCATATTGTAGGAAATGTCCCCTCAGCCAAGCATGCATTAAATAGTTCCGCAAATGTTGGCGTGTTATAAGTGAGAGCTAGTTTGAGTGCTCTGTTTGGTACCCCGTCTGGGCCAGGAGACTTGCGGTCTTGCAGTCTATTCACCGCTTGAAGGACCTCGACGACGGTAACCTCGTCAAATGAGTATAGTACGGCGCCTGATGTGGGAGACACTAGCTCCCTTTGCGTGGGAAATAAAGTATCTACCACGTTTCTGAGAAAAGAGGGGCATGTTGGCATCGCCTCTCCTTTGTGTTTCAATTTCTTAAAAACCAATTTATAAGCTGTGCCCCAAGGGTCATTCTCGACGTCATCGCAAAGCTTGAGAAAGCATTCGCGCTTACGCGAGACACCGTGGATCGATCCGTGTGCGGAGGGGAAGTGCACCTTAACGGCACAGCGGTAGCCCCTTGTGCACACGAATCGGTTCACTGCCGAAACCAGAGCTGGGGAGAGGGAGGCGTGCGGTCGTTCGGGCTGCGAGCCATCCCCTGCCTGGCCAGGGCGACGGAGGGAGATAGTCCGAAGACACCACTCTCGTCGTCCGGTCGTAGCAAGGGGGGACCTGCGCCACAGCCGCACCCTCTTCTCCCCAGATCGCTTGTGCGAATGGTTAAACCCGCTCCGGCCAGCTTACTATACAAGAGTTGAGGGGGAGGGTCCGCTTGGTCGTTCAGCGTGGCGCCACTCGACACCTGGGTGGCCGACGGAGGGAAATATTCCGAAGACACCACTATCGCCGTCCATTCCAGGTGAAGGGTGACCTGCGCCCTACCAGCGCCCCTTCCGCTCAGTCCGAGAGGCGGGGGAGGGGCGGCTTAGTAATTAAGGTGTCGTGGAAGTACAGGAGGGTTCAGGCTTAAGTGAAAAAAGGAAGTACAGGGGGGTTATGTTGTTGTAACGCTACGTTACAAGTACGGACGTTCTACCCGGCTAACTATCAGTTTATAGTTGCCGCGACTAAAATACCGAATTGATTCAAGGGGCTGTGTAGCAACCAGCCCAATTGTCAACCTCACCTACCCGTGGCGAATCCTGTTTCTTTAACAGCCGCTGCTCTGGCGGAACGTACCGGATCTGCATCCGGAAAAAAACCATCAACATCGATAACACTCCCCAAGACCTTCGGGGAGTGCCTTTATCGCTACAACAACATCGTCCCAATCACATTGGGCCAGATTAAGAGAAGGCGAGAGTGGCACATGATCGATAAAACGGGAGAGTCGTGCACCGAAATGGGGGGGGGGGGGGGGGGGGGGGGGCTGCAATGTGTCGAAGAGCATGTGTATATCTTACAAGACTATTAACATTAATTTTTTCATTAAAAAGAGAGGACTGTGGAGTTATGGATGATATTCTGGCTGGATTCTGCCTTCTGCTTTAAAATTAGGTTGAATAGCAGATGTAGAAAGCATGGGTAACAAGGATAAGGAAACAATCGAGCATGTTTCGTCCTCGCGCGCTACGCTTGTCAGTCAAGGCTCCAGTAGTAAGGAGTGATACAGCTATCAGCCCTAAAAGCAGCAAGTGGCATAGTTCGTAGGAAACTTCTAGTATTTGTTAAGAAGATGGAGTTATTGCATAATATAGTGCTGATTTTTGAAAAAAATGTTCAGTTTGGTCGTCAAATAAAGAAACAAAACTGGGAAAACTATTGACTCATTCCGTCTATGTGAGATAAACACGGAACGGCCAGTTCAACCTAAATTAACATATTATTTTTGTTTTAGCTTTATTTCTGTATTGATCTTTCTATTTAATTTTTCTTCCTGTGAAGGTTTTCAGCGACTGATTCTGCCTTGATTCAACAAGAAGCAATAAATCAACTTTGTGGTATAATGGGACTTTAAATGTGCCCTAAATGTGTAGTTAATGGACTTATGACCCCGTTGCCTTGCTTGTAGATAGGTATACCTACTTAAGTGTGGCAGAATGCAGAAAGATTGCCACAATATCACAATACAAAATATAGAAACAAAATTTAGTTTTTCCTCACATACCTACAAACATGTAAATTCCAACGCCAGCGTTATTTGAAGCCACATTATCTACATACATACTCGTATACACGTTTTTCTGCATAGTTGCAATAATAGTTCGATAATTGTTTCTATTTATATGTCTATGATGGGAAGGTCGCGCCTTGATTGCAAGCAATTTCGTGTATACCACCATAAACATTCCAAACACACATAACTGGAAAGGCCGGTCGAGGTGGGCTTGTTGGCCGGTTATTGTATGCGTTACCTTTCACTTCTTTGTTAGTTAGCCGCCGTCATCGTTTCCACTTTGGACTGCTGCCACTGAGCTCTCTCAAGTTTCTAGTTTTATGCATAAGATGCTGATAGTACTTGGTTGTACCAAAAAAAAAAATTTTTTTTTTGGAAGCGCCTCATTCAAACAATGTGCATCGCTGTAATGGTGTAAGCATGCTGTGAATCGCGCTCGTGAATAACTCATTTTCTGCCTCTCTACCTCTTTCTCACATTCTCTGTTGACAAGAACTGGTTTTTTTGAATTGTTCTTGAGCTCGCGACCTCTTGTTTCCTTCGTCTCCTGTGTAACAATGCCAATGGTATGCAGAAATTCTTTCATGACCATGACTATTGAATGTCCAAAAAACTTAAATTTGCTTAGAGTGCAACTAAGACATTCAAGCAAGTGCGCGCATGCGCAAACAGCTACTGTTCATATGCTTTTATGAAGCTTAACTGCATGTAAATTTGTACAAAAGCTGCAGCTTTATTTATCACCGGCAAATAATCTGGAAAATTAAAGTTCTACACCTCTATTTCTACCTTTATTTCTACATAGACCTCTACCTCTACCTCTACAACTATATCCACTTCAACCGCTATTTCTACCTCCACCTTCTTTTTCCTGTACCTTGGAGCAGCACACTGCCCTCAAGCGGTCCAGTGAAACAAGGCTAATTCTGTTCACACGTCCGCACCCCTTGAGACCGCCGTTAGGTATAATGTCACACGTCAGTGTGGGCAGAAAATATCCTTCCTAAACTTCGCTTATGTATATACTTCTTGAAACCACCGGTCCCACTCATGGCATTCCTTTATAACTGCAGCCGCACCGATGTATCGTGAAGGTCCAACACCCTTACCACGATTCTTCCAACCGTTCTTGACTCCTCATTATTGTTCGTGACCTGGCGCTTTTCTTGGCATCCCGATTCCGATATCATACAGATTGGTAATTTCGTTTGGCAGCAGATCAACTGAGATTTGCCGAGATAAAACAAGGATCGTGTCACCGGACACCGTTGGATAAGCATTTGATATTCGTATAGCAGTAGTTCCGTGGGTTGCTTTTGTTTTTTTTTTTTTGGTGGGTCTTTTAGATACACACTGGTGCTGCGTATAATATTGTTGATCTAGTTACATTGGACAAGGGCTGACGAGTAGCGTCGCCTGGGCCGACAGTGCTGGGTCTTATCCACATTGGGGCTCCACCTATTTTATAAACTTTCTCTCACACAATATTTACTACTCAATATTTAAAGTAAGGCTTTGAATTAATTTGATAGTCTCCTGTGACATCAGCAGTCTACTTTGAGCTCACCAAAACCTTTTCTGTCTTGCTGCTAGCCATTTCCAGCCCCATGTTCGTCAGCGATTCCTTTATTCTTCCTACGTCGTCATAATATAATGCTTGGAGCAGATTCAGTTTCTTGGCCACAACTACGACAATATCATTTGCACAGCCGGCAATTCGCATGTCTCCCTCCAGGAAAATCGCTTTGGTTCTATAACAGATCCTCATCCGTATCAAAGAGGAGTAGTCTGTCGCAGCGCTGTCATTAGCTGCATCCCGCTCGCAGTATTAAAACCATCTCTACCTCTTCGTCTATTTCTACCTCTACATCTATATCCACTTCAACCTCTACTAATAAGTAGTATTGCTGTTTAAGTTGATGAGTGAAATGGTGAAGATCGCGCTTGCATGCGAATACATTTTTTGTAATTGACTGTAGCGACACTTAACGACATTGCTGCCGGCAGTTATGACCAAATCGGAATTAACCACAGTAATAAAATTTATGAGTGGGAAAATTATTGATGCTCAACGATCGCAAGATTTTAAAGAACAGCCGGTAATTGTTTGAACCTGGAAATCAACTTATTTGCACAGTGGAGTATATGACTCAGCAATGGAAATAAATAAAATAATTAAAAAAAAAATTTTTTTTTTTTCAAGTTTTTAGTCTTTATTTAATTGCCTATTATTTGTCATTCTATTTAGTTCATTTAGTGACACATTATTAAAAGGACTCCTTCCTGACAATTTGTTACAATCTAAGTCCTCAATACATAATCCTTCCAAAGGCTTTACTCGACTCTGCGCCACGTATGCTTGTCCCTCCTCGAACTCCAAAATATTTTGATGTCACTTATTAATACGTATACGTGTGTTCCAAATAAGAACCAAATCGGACCACAAACACGATTTTTTTTAATATCTCGATCCTTGCGCCACCTAGCGGCGATTTTTTTCATAGGTTGCTTTCTATTCTTGTATGTATTATGTGTTCCAAATATGAGCCAAGTTTGAAGTTTGTAGCTTATCGGGAAGTTACTTAAATTTCAATTACAAAGTTCGTGCTGGCCAGCCAGCCTGTCAAGTCAAGCTAAATAAAACCAATCTGGATAACGAAGACTTAGGACGATATTTATATCAATGATTCATTAGCAGTACCTCCAGACAGGTGTACTTCAGTAAACATGTCAGTCGGAGTTTCAGAAAGTAAATTGAAGTTGAACTAGCTGGTCCGTGAGGACCTCATATAGACTAACTCAGTGTAACATCTATTAACTCAGTATTGACTGTGATTTCTCTGTCGCAGCGATTTTATGGAAGACTTTGTCGGAAGAGTGCCACATCTATCGTAGCTTATATTCACACTCAGCTATAATCGCAATCGGAGACCCAAGCTCTCCTGTCACGAAATTTTATACTTCAACTATCAGCTATAAAGAAGACCAATCGATAACTGCTCAAGCTGCACCCGTCTCTATTTTCACCTGAGTTACGTGGAAATCGAAACTGCTCAGAGTAGAAGCACTTCAATTGAATGCAGGGGATCGTTAAACGAACTAATCTAAATGAATTTCTCTTTTCGCCCAGATCATTTTGATGTATAGAAGTCTATACCTATCTCGATTAGTTTATGCCGTTACGGGGTACCGTTATGCGAACAAAATTAATATGCTGTGTAAGCTCTGCACCGCCCATTTTTAAAAGAAGGTAATTTAAAAGTTTTGCAAGCTGTAATTTGGCAGCTGAGTATGTAATGTTCGGTTACACCCGAACTTATACTTCCTTACTTGTTTTACTTTGGCATTTATCTAGCTATGTTCTAGTCTGAGCATATAACCATTGAGGTGCATTATGGCGGTAAAGCGTGTTGTCGGATAGAGTACGTACACTGACTCAAAAGCTACGGAAATAAAATAAATAGCAAGTAATGGACGACATTGTTCACTTAACCACCAAATTCGTCATCGCTAGTTTATTTTTTTGCTTATTTACGATCGCTTTGCTTATTTGCGAAGTTTACTCTCAAGCAAATGTATCAACATACAAGTTGTTGATCATAGTCACCAATATTATTGCCATTTTTGATCGTAGAGAAGAATTCTTAGAATTTTAATAATTAACATATAAATAACCAACATTTGCTGCCGCCACGTTTTTTCGTAGCTTTGACGCTAAAGGCTCCATTACTGATACTTAGCATAGACTTGACTTGACTTGGCGTAAACTTGGCAACTTAGACACGATTATACTCCACTTGGCGCATAAAATCTGGCATCATAATCAGCGTTGAAATTTATTTTTAAATAAATGTCAATTTGTATGACAAAATGTCAAAATGAAATGGAAACAAACAAATGGCATCTCAAAATGTAAACGTCACTTAGAACTTACATAGAAAATCAAAATTCAACAGACTTCTAAGTCAAGTAAAGTCTTGAGTAATCAGAAACATGCAATGTTAATTTAACAGAACTGTAAGTGACAGTTCGCAAGCCAAGTCAAGTCTATGCTAAGTATCAGTAATGGAGCCTTAAGAGAGTACCACATTCTATATGTATCACATAATGTGATGCTCTCTCAGAGTCATACAGCGTTCCATGGCGGAATCATACAAGCTGGCGGCAGCGTGACATACACACATACATAAAGAAAAATTCCATACACTTTGTTTTTGTATTTCGAAGAACTAATGTCAAAATTGTACTACGCCGGAAGTTGAAGTGTCACGTCATAATAAAAAAAAATACAAATCAGCTGACTTCCGGCCATCACCTGTACGGTTCCGCTATGCAGCGTTCCATGCTCTGTTTGACAGAGCTGGTATTAAACAACTTAGCAACTCTGTACTAAGTACTCGTTAAGTTCGATGTGTAAACTTTCAGGCATTGTAAACCTTAACAATTAGATCAATTAACAGCTGATTGCTCAAAATTAGCAAACACACAAACATCAATAATTGCCATATTACGAAAACCTTTTGGAAAATTTAAGTTAAATTTTCAAACAGACATAAACTGTGATTATTTTGGATTATATAGCGCTTAGGACACCGTATTTGCACTAATGTATAGAAAATGTTTACTTATATTCAAGTATTGTAGCATATTGATGCAACTCTGCTTTTCCTGCTGTTCTTCATTCCACTCCATTCGACTGCCTTCATTTATTGCCTCCCACTCTATTCACAACATAACCTCAATTTAAGCTGCAAAAATATATAGTAACCAATGCTTTCAGGTGTACGTCTCAGAAAATAAATTTTCAAACCAACTAGGGATCGCCAAATTGTTGAAATTAAAAGACCGTGGTGTGATGGTAGCGTGCTCCGCCTACCACACCGTATGCCCTGGGTTCACACCCCGGGCAAAGCAAAATCAAAATTTTAGAAATAAGGTTTTTCAATTAGAAGAAAATTTGTCTAAGCGGGGTCGCCCCTCGGCAGTGTTTGGCAAGCGCTCCGGGTGTATTTCTGTCATGAAAAGCTCTCAGTGAAAACTCATCTGCCTTGCAGATGCCGTTCGGAGTCGGCATAAACATGTTAGGTCCCGTCCGGCCGATTTGTAGGGAAAATCAATAGGACCACGACGCAAATTGGAAGAGAAGCTCGGCCTTAGATCTCTTCGGAGGTTATCGCGCCTTACATAATTTTTTTTTTTTTTAGATGTAAATTTACCAAAAAAAAAATTATTTCCTGTTTCTTGCGCAGAGTTTCGTAGGCTTATCGATAACAACAGATACAAAGATTTATTGTTTTACTATCAAAGGCGAAATCTCCGTCGATTCGGTCGATCGGTTTGTTATCGGCATGTTATTGCCGATTCATCCGCTATTTATTGGTTTCTTATCGGCTTGCATCCACGGCATCCACGGATGTGCTATCGATTTTATTTTGAAGTTTAATCGGCATCTTTTTTCATAACAAACCGATCAGTCGTCGACACACGAATCGAGAAACACACTGATACCAAATTGGTAACGCTCCGACAGCAAATCAACAACCATTCCAAAAAAGTCGATAATTTATTGCTGACAATTCGATAACTGTTACATAACAAATCGATAATTTTGATAAAAAATCTTAAAGCATCGATATAACAAATAGGTAACTTTTTGGTAGTAAATCGATAACTTTTTGAAAAAATTCCGATAGCTTTTCGATTAATAATCATTAAGTGTTTGATAACACGTCGACAAAAAAGTGGCAATACTTCGATAACAAGTTGATAATATTTTTAGAACAAATCGGGAAAGTTTTGATAATGTGTCGGTAACTTTTAGATAAATAATAGAAAATTTTTCGATAATAACTCGATAACGTTTCGATAACAAACCCGTCGATAGCAAGTTTTTAACACTTCGAGAGCAAATCGATAACTCCACTTTACCTCGTCGATAACTCACCGATTACAAACCGATAACTCGACGAAAAAAAATTGAATAATATGTCCATACCTCGGCAATAACAAACTGTTAACACTTCGATAGCAAATTGATAACACTCGGTCCGGTTTCAGTTACGGCTTCGGTTTCGACATAAAATCTTTCCTTTCCTCTTCTCACCTCTTATTTTTTTCTTTACTTTCTTTTATCTTAATAATGATTAACCGGTTTCGTGATTTCCGCTTGAGCTGAGTGAGGGAGCTCTCTTCAAACTCAATGAAACAGACACAGTCAGTTTTAATACGATTGGCTTAGGTTCAATGTTCCAAGATGATGAAGTTTGCCAATCAAGCAAAAACAACGTAAATAAATATTAACAAGAAAACGGAATAACAATAAATTAAAACCGCAACCACCGCCACAATGATTTGTTTGGTTAGCCGCCAACCCAGCGAGCACAGACAGACAAATCAACCGTCTAAACTGTGTACGAACGTGAGACAGCTTGAAAAATAAAAATACCACAAACAAAACATCTGAAAAGTGCTGATAAACAAGCCACAAAGATGATAAACAGCTTTTGCTTATGTGACGACTGGCATAACAAAATAAAATCCACTAAGCTGGGAAGCGCATGTGCAGCGGCAAATTCTTTCTTTTCTTGCTTCTGTTATGCTTCGGCTACTGCCGGTGGGTTAAGTTAGCAAAGCACTGTATTTTGTTTTTATTTTGTGGCTACCATTCAGATCTTTTCTTATTGACCCAGCAGTACTTCGCCCCACTTTTAGGTGCGACCACTTAGAAATTGTCATCAATATCCTCTAACGGAAGCTCGATCAAACTTCCAGTTTCAACAGGTATCGACCAGAGAGCAAGGGGTGTTAGCTGTTACAGCTCTGGCAGCAAGCCCGCCAAAATGTAGATCCGGATCGAACGTCACATCCAGTATTTTTCGATTTAAGGCAGTCAGAATCGTAATGATGAACCATGATCGGGAGCATTATTACATATTTATACATTACCAGATCTCATAATTCTGCTTACGTATAGAGGTGCTTCTCTTCGGTTCCCTAAAAGAGGTTCTGTTTCCAACAGGGAAGGCTGAGACGAACATAGGACTAGACTTCGCTACAAATGTCATGTTACTATATTTTTTATGTCTTGAGTTATCATTGAGTCCGCTTTCCAATGCCAAATATCGCCGTGTGCGATAAAATCACCAAAGAAGATTTGATTTTAGGTTCTAGGTAGAGCATCAATATCATCCACACCGGCTTTGCATATAGCCGCAGTACGGCATGTCTCTAGTAAAATGCTACTCAAATCTCTGTTTTCCGCTCCCGTGCACTGTCGAATACCTAACTCCCGGTAAGTTTTCTCTCTTGGTTGAATCATGATGAAACAGTTGAGAGTTGTCTGTGCGCCTTCGTCATATCTGCAAAGATCAGCCGTGGGACCTTAGGTCAGAAATGTAAGTATTAACTTACCTCATTCCCTTCAATGCGGCTGCCGCGCCTTTACTAGGAGTAGGTACGAGACTTTGGATCAGAAGTCTAGGTGTTGGTTTTACTGTCCTTCCTAAATTGAGGCATCTGTCCCTCCTACAGTGGAAGTTGTTTTTCGTGAATGAGAGGTGGAGCCCGATTGCCCTGAGTCGAAACGGCCAAAGCTTTGCTGTCTAATACAATTGACTGATATCTCCATAAACAAGAGAAGAAAAAAAAATGTGTGAAAGAGGTGCTAGGTAAGACGAAAACAAAATTGGCGAACCGACTGAGTGGGAGCGGAATTTGGTAATTTCGGGGGACAGTGCAGCTGGTATGAGTTCCGGAGTTGGGAGAAGGTTTGCATATGGCTGTTTTTGTAAGTGCCAAAATTTAGGAGGGTATTACTGACAGTCCGTTTCCGGATATGGATTCTATACCTCACGGGCCTTCGGGTCCACTCACGATGCTTATTTGTTATGAAGCTGCGAGTTGATGTTATGATTCCTTGACACTAGCCGAAGGTTTAGAGAGTGTTACGGGTATAGGCAGTCTTGTGCTTCATATGAAACTGGTCCGCACCGGTACTAGTTCCTTCTGGTACTAGCTCGTTTGAAGCGGGAACCTTTTTTTTTACCCCTCGAACCTTCGCGCCTGTGTATTTAAGTCACCTCTTCCAACAGCCACTTCTAACGCAGGAATATTATTGGCATTTTAGCCCGTGCTTCGCAGGTCGTAGCGTAATGAAGAACCGTAGAATGTGGAGCTGACGTTGTACCCGATGGTCTTAGAGTAGAAGATGCAAAAGATATTTCAAGAGCTACATAATACGAATACCAAACTAAGGCAAAAAATATATGAAGTTCACAAAGTTATATAATTTCTATACACAAATTTCAGAGAGCTAAAGCTCAGTTCGGAACACCACCCGGGAGTGGGAAGCTCCCAATATGATAACATTGCGATGGAATGCATGGAACTTTCTGAGGAAAGACTAGAGTCAATAAAGTAAAATTATGCGACTGTTACTAGTATGCATAGGCAGGATTTTCGTGCTGCTTCTGAAATAGACTACAGAACAAAAAATAAGACTGAAGATAGCACAACGCCGAAACCGATTTATTTCCTATACAAATTTGGCAAGTAATGACGGAAAATAGTTGCAATATACATAAAGATCCACACTGTCTGGCATCCGCCGTGGAGTGGTGGGAGCATGCTCCTCCTAGAACACAAAAGCTCCCGGGTTCATGTCCCGGGAAAAGGATCATCAAAAATTAAGAAAAAAGTTGCTTCACTTGGAAAAAAGTTGCCTTTCCGATTCGGTATAAAAAACGTCCCGTTCCGCAAGCTTGTGGAAAAAATTAATAGGAACCACGACGCAAGTTGTTAGAGAAACTCGGCCTAAATATGTAGAATATAAAAAATTAACTCGACAAAAAACGACTTATCCTCCAAACTCCCAAAGTGGGAATTATGTCCAAACGTAGCAACATTTGATACAATTATAACTACAAACAAAAAAACCCATAAATTAAACAATAAAATTAAGATTATGCTGCTTTTTCCTTTTTACCAACATTTTTTCACATAATACTCAAAGAGATGAAAAATTGTGAGCATGTTATTCGCTTAGGCCACGCTTTCTTCAACGGTATACCAATATGATCAATAGTTGTTGTTTTTGTGAAGCTCATGTTCATGACCTTTGAGCTTTTGCCTTCTACGAAAGTCACAGACTGTGACGCAACGCGGCGCCTGTTTCATTCTATGGCTTTCATTATCCAAAATATTTTGCTTCGAATTTCCCACAATATTTTTGTTGGCGGATGCATCGAGTTGGTTGCGGATGCCGATAATGTGCATTCATGAACTGTTATATCTTTGTTGTTTTTGTATAGCTTATTTTTACTCCTGCAGCTCCAAAGCCAAGCCGGTCCAATGAATGACTTTCATACTAATACATACATACATATATATCAGTGATGCACAATGCCGGCAGAGTTTCGAATGCAAAGGCAACATTTTTTGTAGTAAGTAATATGCGTTCACAATGGGGAATGTGTGAGCATAGAATCGACGCATTAGATGTTTACTGCTTGAATTACAAGTCAAAACTGATTGACGTTACTTTACTGCATACCTGTCGCTGCGCTAACACGACATGTAGGTAATTAGGTTAGATTAGGTTGAACTGGCCGGTCAATAATGACCTTACATAGACTGCATGTGTCCATAGTGTTACCAGAATTTGTTTGACGACCAAACGGAAGAACCTTACTCAGGTGCCAGGACATATGTTATAGAATAACTCCGTCCTCTTGGCAAACACTAGCACTTTTCTAAGACACAGCTTAATTGCTGCCTCAAGATCTGGCAACTCTGCCGCCTCTAATAGCTGGAGGCTGGACCTGGCGAGCGCAGGACATGAACACAGAATGTGCCCAACCGTTTCTTCCTGCAGCTCACACTTCCTACACTTGCTGTTACTGACGAGGCCTAACTTATAAGACACACAGGTAAACGCCGAATAGTTTTCCGAAGCTCTCGAGTGCACTACTGATCTATATGTCTGTATGTATTGCATCCATGTCTATGTACATGTGTATGAAATGAAAATGCTGATCTTGCAAAACTGTGCAAAAACAGGAACTTTAAGTGAGCGCAAAATATGGGAAAACCAAAACTAAGCTAGCTTCGCGTAACAAAAATAGCATCAAGATAACCATATTTACATACTTACTCATACGTAAACACAAATGTATAAATAATATACCCAAATGTAGCTTTTTTATAAATATTACGCCTTCTTGATTTAATTAACCTATTCTGTTTTTTAAGCGTATTGGAACGATTTTTCATCTATTGGATATGTATAGGGACATTGTTTGAGCATAGAGCTCACTCATAAGATCTTTACTGCTTGAAGTGCAAGCAAAAACTCATTAACTGCTTGCTTGCTGAATCTCTGTCGCTGCGCTCACACGGGTTGCAGGTGAACGCTGAATAGTTTCCAAAGCTCTACGAAGCTCTCGCGTGCAAAGCGATAGTGAAAAATTTCCCTGACATTGGCACAATGCCAGAACTGATATATCTCTCCATTAAATTGGCCTAAGCTGCCTTTCTTGCATCATTCCAGTTTCACAAGGATTGATTTCTTTAGCACGATCGTAAAACAGCCACAATCTATTGAACTCTCCTCATAACCTATATCAACTATTACCTTTGTCCAGAGTTTACACATTCTATACTAGCAAAACTGGGTATATAAACAAATTTAATAAATATGTCAAAACGATTGCTTATGCTTACATGCATTGAATTCGATCGAAGTTGAGTTTATAAAGCTTGCATGATATGCTGAATGGGTTGAGAAGTTAAACCGCACGAATACACATAATCATCTGTGTAAGTTTTTACTCGAAAAGGCTGCGTAGCGACGGACAAAGTGCAACCGATCCATCTGAAATATGGCAATTACGTAAAGAAGCAAGTCATAGGCTACGCATAGGCCTCCTTACAAGCAGATAAACGTGACAAGTGAAAAGTATGCAAAATTTATATGAAATTTATACTCGAATTTACATACGTATGTACATGTAAGTTGTTTGCATATGCAGTAGAATAAGGTAGATTACTTAAGAAGAATTTATTAAAACCCCTGCAAAAAATTGTGCGATTAATCCCTAAAGAGATAGGTCTCCGATTGGTCTATTTGTCTACATTTGGGCATAATTGATCCTCTTAAGTCCATTTCGAGTACGGTTGAGATTAGTCAGTTTGAAATCCCATCCCATTTTAAGAAATATTGAAAAAAACGACAACGAAATGATAAAAATAAAAAATATTACAGGGGATTGAATCGAATTATTTAAGAAAAATGCTGAGCCCTATACCGAACCTAAATTACTAGGACTTAACGACTACGCCGGAGTTAGGGTTAAATTCTCGGAGAATATTTTTTATTCCTTTTTGAAAAGCGGGCGAACATCTTTCATCAAATAGAGTTAGTGGCTTGTCAAACCTTTCGATTGTGTTTCTGCCATGAAAAATGCAACTGATCCCTATTTGAGTCTTTATTGAACCGAAAAGGGACTAGTCTTCATATGGCCCATATAGGTACAAAGGGGATTGGTCCTATCGATCCCTTTCGTGTATGAATGGGTACAATTAATCTCTTCATAAGACATGCCCAAATAAAAGGGAACAGTTCAACTCATACAAAGAAATCAAAACTGGCATTGGTCGCATACTCCTTTGCGACTCATCTCAGATTCATCCTGGACTTATCGCCTTTTTTGCAGGGCAGTTATCCATCAAATTATAAATGTTTTAATTATTCTCTTTCATATTTTTCATTGCACAACTTTAGACATAAATAATTAGGTACTTGTCACGGTAGAAAAGTTGTGGATTATTTATCGAAAAGTTATAGATAAGTTTTCAAAAATTACTCGATTAGATATCTGGGTCCTACCAAGTTTTTACTGGCGTATCGAAAACTTACAGATGTGTTATCGAAAACTAGTCGATTTGTTTTTGAGATATACGGTTTCGGTTGAACGATTATTTATCGCAATCGATATGTTATCAAAAAGTTGTCGATTGGTTTTCAGACTGTTATTCATTTTCGATTTGATATCGAAAAGCTATCGATTTTTTATCGAATTTTTTTCAATTTGTTATTGAAAATATATTTAGTTGTTATTAAAAAATTACCGATTTTTTATTGAAAAGTTATCGTTTTTTTATCAGAGTATTGCAATTAGTTATCGGCGTGTTTCGATTTGTATTCGAAAAGTTATCGAAAAGCTATGGCTTTGTTATCGAAAAGTCACGAATTGGTTATCAGTTATTATGATACAGATGCCGATAAAACTTATATATAAAACAGACGACACATCATTGATAGATAGGAAACCAATAAGTAGCCGATGACTCGCCGATAACAAGCCAGAAACAACCAAGGGGCGTGGCTTTCCTTAACTCGATAGTCGACACTCGACGGCTCGATACTTCAGTTTGGTATTGAACGCTCGAGAAGACCATTTTAGTTTCAGCCTATTGGAATATTTTCTTTAGTGAATAGTGCATGTTTTTAAATGGTTTTTTTTAGCTTGGCTCTGTGTAGCGAGCAGAATTTTATAATTGAAATTTAAGTGACTTCCCGTTAAACTACAATCTTGAAACTTGGAATATAGTTCAGAACCCGATGACAATGCAATAATAAGAAAAAAAAACTCCGATAGGTGGCGCATGGATCGAAATTATTCAAAAAATCGTATTTGCTGTCCGATTTGGCTCATATTTGGAACACATAAAACACACATGAATAGAAAGCGACCTATGAAAGAAATTGCCGCTAGGGGCGCATGGATCGAGATATTTAAAAAAATCGTATTTGTGGTCCCATTTAGCTCATATTTTGAACAAATATTACATACAGTGGGGTAGAAGTTACATCAAAATACTTTGGAGTTAGAGGAGGGACAAGCATACGTGGCGCTGAGTCGAGTAAAGTATTTGGAAGGATTATGTATTGAGGACTTAGATTGTAACAAATTGTCAGGAAGGATTCCTTGTAATAATGAGTAATTAAATGAACTTAATAGAATGAGAAATAATAGGCAAGTACCTGGGCGACCGGGCTTTGCTCGGCAACGTTTCATTGTGCTGGCAACGTTTGTTTTTTTATTTGGAATAGGTGGCAACCTTAATTGGCAACCCTACTCAAAAATGTCCCTATTGTAATGCGGAGTGAAATACCTGTCGTTTGATACCCATATCGGCATATCTCATGCAATTTTTTTAAATTTCGAATAGGTGGCAACCCTAAATGGCAACCCTACTCAAAAATGTCACTATTGTAATGCGGAGTGAAATACCTTTCGTTTGATACCCATATCGGCAAATCTCATGCAATTTTTCTCCATTTCGAATAGGTGGCAACCCTAAACGCCAACCCTACTCAAAAATGTCCCTATTGTAATACTGCGTGAAATACCTTTCGCTTGATACCCATATCGGCATATCTCATGCAATTTTTTTTATTTCGAATAGGTGGCAACCTTAAATGACAACCCTACTCAAAAATGCCCCTATTGTAATGCGGAGTGAAATACCTTTCGTTTGATACCCATATCGGCATATCCCATGCAATTTTTTTTTAATTTCGAATAGGTGGCAACCCTACTCAAAAATTTCCCTAATGTAATGCGGAGTGAAATACCTTTCATTTGATACCCATATCGGCATATCTCATGCAATTTTTTTTAATTTCGAATAGGGGGCAACCTTGTGAAACATTCTGAATGGCAACACTTAGGTAGAAAGTCTTAGAAGGTGATACATTATCTCTGTGCCAAATTTCATTTAAATCGATTACGCCGTTCCCGAAATCGTTCGCCTATACAATCAAACAAGATTGCTCGTTTGAAGTTATAAGATTAAATAAAGACTAAAAACTTGAAAGTAAAATAATTTAAAAAAAAATTTTTAAGTTAAACGGTTTTATTGAAAACAATACTTGCATTAAATAATAATAATACTAAAGCTAAAAAATAATTAAATAAGTCCTATGTGCTAGCCATCCCACTCCTCATTAATCTAGGGCGTTGATCAGAAAATTAAATAAAAGCGTTGGACGGGTCAAATCTCTATTGATAGTCATAAGTAAGACCAACTGAACCCTAATCGGGTTATGCTACGCCTCTATTTTATTCTGAGCCGTTATTTACGCGCACCCTGAAATGTTGTTGAAAAATGTTAACTAATAAAATTTTTATCAAATTGCTTAATGTTCTGTAAATACTTGGAAATTGAGAAAAATGCACGTGTTCTCTACTTAAACTGTTAACATTATATTGAAAAGGTGTGCTTAAAAACTTAGACGTCAATGACTAGCAATATTTGTATACTTCAGTCATGCAGTATATCAGCAAAACTTTCAATTTTTTATTAGCGCCAGTACTTACTTAAATTATATTTATCAGTATTTACAAATCAACAAATACATGGTAGAATAACATTAACTACCAATGCATATTGTAATCTAATCACTTTCTCTGTCACGTGATTTGTAATTTATGAAAATGCAATAAGTGTAATAAATAAACGAAAAATTTTGATTAATTGATTAAATTCCATTGAAATTCCTATAGTTAATCAGTAAAAAAAAAGTTGTTGAATTCTAAACAGCGAAAAAGAAAAGAATTTAATCGGCTAGGTACATATATTCGTATCAACTGTCATATATACAATCGTACACGGGATTTTATATATAAAACAAGTAAGGAAGGTTAAGTTTGGGTGTAACCGAACATTACATGCTCAGTTGAGAGCTATGGTGACAACATAAGGGAAAATAACCATTTAGGAAAATGAACCGAGGGAAACCCTGGAATGTGTTTGTATGACATGTGTATCAAATGAAAGGCATTAAAGAGTATTTTATGAGGGAGTGGGGCTTAGTTCTGTAGGTGGACGCCATTTAGGGATATCGCCATAAAGGTGGATCAGGGTTGACTCTAGAATTTGTTTGTACGATATGGGTATCAAATTAAAGGTATTAATGAGGGTTTTAAAAGGGAGTGGTGGTAGTAGGTGGTCGCTTTTTCGAGATATCGCCATAAAGGTGGACCAGGGGTGACTCTAGAATGTGCTTGTACGATATGGGTACAAATTAAAGGTATTAATGAGGGTTTTAAAAGGGAGTGGTGGTAGTTGTATAGGTGGTCGCCTTTTCGAGATATCTCCATAAAGGTGGACCAGGGGTGACTCTAGAAAACGCTTGTACAATATGGGTATCAAACGAAAGGTGTTAATGAGTATTTTAAAAGGGAGTGGGCTTTAGTTCTATAGGTGGACGCCGTTTCGAAATATCGCCATAAAGGTGGACCAGGGGTGACTCTAGAATGTGTTTGTACGATATGGGTACAAATTAAAGGTATTAATGAAGGTTTTAAAAGGGAGTGGTGGTAGTTGTATAGGTGGTCGCCTTTTCGAGATATCTCCATAAAGGTGGACCAGGGGTGACTCTAGAATACGCTTGTACAATATGGGTATCAAACGAAAGGTGTTAATGAGTATTTTAAAAGGGAGTGGGCCTTAGTTCTATAGGTGGACGCCTTTTCGAGGTATCGCAATAAAGGTGGACCAGGGGTGACTCTAGACTTTGTACGATATGGGTATCAAATGAAAGATGTTAATGAGTATTTTTAAAAGGGAGTGGGCCTTCGTTCTATAGGTGGTCGCCTTTCCGAGATATCGCCATAAAGGTGGACCAAGGGTGACTCTAGAATATGTTTGTACGATATGGGTATCAAATGAAAGGTGTTAATGAGTATTTTAAAAGGGCGTGGGGCTTAGTTCTATAGGTGGACGCCTTTTCGAGATATCGCCATAAAGGTGGACCAAGGGTGACTCTAGAATATGTTTGTACGATATTTGTATCAAATTAAAGGTATTAATGAGAGTTTTAAAAGGGAGTGGTGGTAGTTGTATATGTGAAGGCATTTTCCAGATATCGACCAAAATGTGGACCAGGGTGACCCAAAACATCATCTGTTGGATACCGCTAATTTTTTTATATATGTAATACCTGCAAAGATTTCAAGGGTTTTTTATTTCGCCCTACAGAACTTTTTCATTTTCTTCTACTTAATATGGTAGGTGTCACAACCATTTTACAAAGTTTTTTCTAAAGTTATATTTCGCGTCAATAAACCAATCCAATTACCATGTTTCATCCCTTTTTTCGTATTTGGTATAGAATTATGGCATTTTTTTCATTTTTCGTAATTTTCGATATCGTAAAAGTGGGCGTGGTCATAGTCGGATTTCGTTCATTTTTTATACCAAGATAAAGTGCGTTCAGATAAGTACGTGAACTAAGTTTAGTAAAGATATGTCGATTTTTGCTGTAGTTATCGTGTTAACGGCCATGCGGTAGGACAGACGGACGACCGTGTATAAAAACTGGGCGTGGCTTCAACCGATTTCGCCCATTTTCACAGAAAATAGTTTACGTCATAAAATCTATGCCCCTACCCAATTTCAAAAGAATTGGTAAATTTTTGTTCGACTTATGGCATTAAAAGTATCCTAGACAAATTAAATGAAAAAGGGCGGAGCCACGCCCATTTTGAAATTTTCTTTTATTTTTGTATTTTGTTGCACCATATCATTACTGGAGTTGAATGGTGACATAATTCATCATGATGTCTTCAACGACTGCCAAATTACAGCTTGCAAAAGTTTTAAATTACCTTCTTTTAAAAGTGGGCGGTGCCACGCCCATTGTCCAAAATTTCACTAATTTTCGATATCGAAAAAGTGGGCGTGGTTATAGTCCGATATCATTCATTTTAAATAGCGATCTGAGATGAGTGCTCATGTCTCATGAGTGGGCATGTCTCATGAGTACATACCAAATTTCATCAAGATACCTCAAAATTTGTTCAAGTTATCGTGTTAACGGACGGACGGACGGACGGACATGGCTCAATCAAATTTTTTTTCGATCCTGATGATTTCGATATATGGAAGTCTATATCTATCTCGATTCCTTTATACCTGTACAACCAACCTTTATCCAATCAAACTTAATATACTCTGTGAGCTCTGCTCAACTGAGTATAACTAGCAGACCAGGCAGACGTTGTTCTGCCCTAAATTTGGTCTATCTGCATACATTTTAATAAGCTTTTTCCGTCTAACTCTGTCCTCCCCCACCCGTCTTAATTTTTTCCTAATCCTTTTATTCACTCCTCCCTCCGTCTTTTTCGCTTCATCTATCTCCATATTCGTCTCATTCTATTTCTTTCTCAGTCTCCTTGTCTCTTTCCTCTTCTCTCACCTTCTCATTCTTCTTCATCCCTTATTGCCTGTCCCAGAGGGTGGTATGTATTTTGTTCCAGTCCCAGTCCCACTCCGAGCCTCAGTCCCAGTCATAGTCCCAATCCCAGTCCCAGTCCGTCTCTGGTCTACTTCCCGCAAAAAGGGTCATAAATACCAATATTGGCAAATTTATATACCAATTTTCAGGCAAATCGAATAGGACGTATATAAATAGGTATGTGGGTAGTATTAATGCATGTCTCTATTTCGGCTTCGCATGCATATTTATCAGTTTTGCCAGGTTGATCCGACTAAATCGAATATCACAATGAAAACTACTTTAGAGCTCTCAGTACAGCTTTCATTTCATATCCATATTACCCACACATTCTAGGGGTATCCGGGTCCACGTTTTGGCCTATATCTTGAGAACCTAGTCACCAAGCGGTATAATATATTACTCTGTACTAAAACACTCATCAACAGCTTTCATTTGATATCCATAATATATAAACACATTGTAGGGGTACCCGGGTCCACGTTTGAACAAAATCGACCGACGCATCTCTTCAAACACCGGCGGCCAACTTATAAAAAATAAAAATAATATTGCGACTATAAACTGAGATGTAACCTATCCTATATTTCAAATTAGATCACACTACACACGGGCTGCAAAACAAATTTAAAATCGGTTCAGTAGTTTAAGAGTCCATCGGGGACAAACAATGTGAAACGTGATTTTTATATATAAAGATATTAGGGGAGAGTTCAAGGTTTTTTGTGCAAATGATCTAGCATCATTGCATTTGCAAACTGGTGTAGTTTATTTACACAATACTCTAAAAAAATATACGACTATGGAATTGCTACGTCATTGCAAATACGCAACATCAAAAACCAAAATATTTTTTTTCAACTCTGAATAGCAGTGATAGTCATAAGTAAGACCAACTGAACCTTAATCAGGTTATGCTGCGCCTCACATTTTTGGAATTCTCACACGCCCAACGCTTTTATTTAATTGTGTGATCAACGCCCTATATTGATAAGGAGTGTACTTAGGACCTACCTAATTATTTTCTAGCTTTTAGTATTATTATGACATAATGTAAGTATTGTTTTCAATAAACCCGTTTAAATTACAAATTTTGTTTAATTATTTTATTTTCAAGTTTTTAGTCTTTATTTAATTGCCTATTATTTCTCATTCTTTTTAGTTCATTTAGTGACTCATTATTACAAGGACTCTTTCCTGACAATTTGTTACAATATAAGTCCGCGATTTTGATGTCACTTCTACCGGAATGTATGTAATATTTGTTCCAAATATGAGCCAAATCGGACCACAAATACGATGTTTTTGAAATAATTCGATCCATGCACCACTCATCGGAATTTTTTTTCTTATTATTGCATTGTCATCGGGCGCTGAACTATATTCCAAGTTTCAAGCTGGTAGCTTATCGGGAAGTTACTTAAATTTTAATTACAAAATTCGTTCGCAACGGCCGGCCTGTCAAGTCAAGTTAAATAAAACCGTTTAAAAATAGGTAGGTACTTTGTGCGAGAATGCTTAAAATAAAATAAATGTAAGGCGCGATAACCTCCGAAGAGATCTAAGGCCGAGCTTCTCTTCCAATTTGCGTCGTGCTCCTCTTGATTTTCCCTACAAATTGGCCGGACGGGACCTACACGTTTTATGCCGACTCCGAACGGCATCTGCAAGGCAGATCAGTTTTCACTAAAGCTTTTCATGGCAGAAATACACCCGGAGCGCTTGCCAAACACTGCCAAGGGGCGACCCCGCTTAGAAAAATTTTCTTCTAATTGAAAAACCTTATTTCTAAAATTTTGATGTTGCTTTGCCCGGGAGTTGAACCCAGGGCATACGGTGTGATAGGCGGAGCACGCTACCATCACACCACGGTGGCCATGCGAAGAGGAAAAAATTTCTTAAGTGCCATTTCATTCAAGTGTTTGCTGAGTGTATTGGTGGATCTATCTATTTTCCTTTAAGGACTTACAGTTTTGAGATTTGTGACAAACTTAATATACCATTTCATTTTCATGAAAGTTATAAAAAGTAGTTCACGATCTGTAACTTATAATTGCTATAGCAATGTTTCCAATATCAAATTCTGAACTGTCTTAATGTATTCTTCGTTTTACATAGGATTGTACAAAATGATTTTTTAAGATACTTCGGAAATAATATGTTTACTTTTAAGTACATATTCCAAACTTTCTATTGTAAGAATACAGAAGGTTTCATCAAAACTTTTGTATAAAGAATTAATTTCATATATGAAGAGTTTTAAGATAAGTTAAAAATAAGTACCTTTTTCTATATCTTTTCAGGTAAATTATTGGGAGATAAATTGAACTAATAACAAACTCCACCTATCCGCATAACTGAACGGTTATTTTATATTTATGTTTTATTTATCACGATCATTCCAGCTGTAAATGGTTGGTTGTATGGTTTATTTTTGTGCTGAAGAGAACGGACACAATTCAGAACACATAACGTCATTTTCGTACATTTTCTGTTGGATTAGTTTACTCAATAAACTTTTGTAGCATTTCGTTTGGTCAATATATCAGCTCATGTTCTTTATGAAGTATTATCAGAACGGGTAGACGTTGTTCTGTTCTAACTATGGTCTATCTGTATAATTTTTAAGAAGTTTTTACGTATTACTCTCCCTCTTTTCCTTGTCCTTTTATTCGCTTCTCTTTCTGCTTTTCTCTTTCTCACTCTCCATCCTTACCCTCGCTCGTTTTCTGCTCCATTTATCCCTATCTTTCTATCTTCGTCTAATTCTAATTCTATCTCTTTCTCAGTCTTTTTCTCCTTCCTCCTTCTTCTCTTTTATCTTCTCTTCTTCTCCATCCCTTCTTTCCAGTCCCAGTCCCAGTTCCAGTCCCAGCCCCAGTCCTATTCCCAGTCCCAATCCCAGTCCCAGTCCCAGTCCCAGTCCCAGTCCCAGTCCCAGTCCCAGTCCCAGTCCCAATCCCAGTCCCAGTCCCAGTCCCAGTCCCAGTCCCAGTCCCATTCCCAGTCCCATTCCCAGTCCCAGTCCCAGCCCCAGCTCCAGTCCCAGCCCCAGCTCCAGCCCCAGTCCCAGTCCCATTCCCAGTCCCAATCCCAGACCCAGTCTCAGTCCTAGTCCCAGTCCTAGTCCCCCTCCCAAACCCAGTCCTAGCTTACCGTCTACTTCAAAGTCGAGGTACTGCAGCGAGATTGTATTGAGTACAAGTAGTTGCTATTTAGTTTTGTCTTGCGGGGCTAACAACAAATGCGTTCCAGGTACCTGACTTAAGAGGCCTTTAAACAATTTTCAAAAAGCAATAGAATTTTGAGAGACATATATACGTTGTAGGACCAAGGTTGATTTGGCTACAAAACTGCGTACTCAAAAAAAAAATATTAAGGAAATTCTAATTAAAATGTTCCAAGTTTTTGTAGATTTTCTCGAATTTTTTCGAAATCGTTTTTGATATCAGTTTGCATAGTTTCATTGAAAAAAAAAACTCATTGCAGTGTTTTCTTGAATGATCTTAAATAAAAAAGGAGAAATCCTCAATTTAAAAATTGTCATTGCTTTTTTCGTGCTCGCTGCTGTTCATGTTAAAGCAGCAATTAGCACCCACTTTCTCTCTCTGAATAATAAAAAATCGTTTAGTTTGTTACATTTGTCATACTTACCATCATAATCGCTGTTGTTGCTATTGTTACGCCATAAAGGTAAACAATAATTAAAATGTTTGTCGATAGAAGTTATTAAATAGTAGATTTCTATGAATGAATACATAATTGAATGAACGAATAGATGAGTAAATATATGAATGAAATAGTGATTTATAGTAAAAAAACAAATGTATGGGCATACAACAGCAATGAAAAACATTATTTTACTATTGATTTGCTTAATTTTACTCAGTCTACTATACCTACTTTGACTATATTTGGGCATCATGTCGTATACGTAATGTACAATTGAGTGATTGAACAGAGTCTTATATGATGTTCACACTCCAATTCGGCATGCAGCTATCAAACACATGCAGTACTATACAAAGGGTTACCGATATTTTAAAAGATATAATCAAAATGATGCTACTCGATGGTTAACATTGAATATCGTGTCCCTAGTATATAAAGTATTAAGAAGCAAGCCTTTTGCCCGTAGTAATTAAGTTCCTTCCGTTCGTATGGTGGAAGTTGATAAAGTTTGCGTAGCGCGTAGGCGAAATTAGTAACTGCTGTTTTTTTTTTTTATTTTTATTTGAAGTGTGTTTCCTAAAATCTTATTAAATATGGTGTGCATTTATATAATTGTTGTACATACATATGTAAACACACCAGATTTTGCGAATTCTTTTTTCTGTACATATCACTCATGTAAGGACCCTGTAGCTTTGCAGATCTGCTTCTAGGCATGAGAAATCTTATACCCTTTGTAGTAGAAGGCTTGTGCAGCTCCTTGAGGTACTCGATCTTCCATCGTGTGTAGAACTGGTGGTGAATCACTTTGAGTTTCAGCCATTTATTGACCAAGGTGAGATGCTCTGCAGTTGGCTCCGGTAATGATAAGAGTGGCGCGACACGTAAACGTGCCCTGGAGTTAGGACTATGGGATCCATTGGATCGTCAGACATGGGGGAGAGCGGGCGGGAGTTGAGGAGCGTCTCTATGCGTACTAAAAGGGTAGTGAGCTATTTGAACGAGAACACCTGGTTTCCTGCTACTTTCGTAAAATGGATCTTGAAACTTTTCACGTTCGATTCCCATATACCACCCATATGTGGAGCGTATGGTGGGATGAATTTCCTCCGTGAGTTCCATATTTCTCTGCGACTTTGCATAACTCTATTCTCCATGGTTTCAATTGACTCATTAAGATGTTTAATAATATTTTCTTCGTGCGTTTTGAGTTTTTGTTCCCACTTTTCATTTAGGTGTTCAATGATATTTTTTTTATGCCTTTCGAGTTTTTTCTCACACATTTGCATAAGCTGTTCAGCTGATATGCTCTCACCTTGCACTTTTCGGTCCGCGTTCCGTGATTGCGTTGAAATTGATGCATTAGGCGACAAAAAAGTCAGTGGTGATGACACAACATTATTTCGGATGTTGGGACGTTGTGGCAGCGCACTGCCCTCAAGTGGCCCAATGAAACCAGGCTAATCCTGTTTTTGTTTTTGTTTTTGTTTTATTCATAAATTTTTTTTTTTTTTGGTTTTTTTGTTTTTTTTTTTGTATCCTACTTCTTATTTATGTGTTATTTATAATTTTTTTGTTACCAAGTCTTTGAGAGGCAGTGGCTTCTTTAGCGCCGAGATCTGAAACCCCTCAGCTACAGAGAAACTCATCAGCTGAGAAATATAGATTCACAAAATACAATAGACTAAAAGTATAAATATAATTTTTTAATTATTAAGAGAAGATAGAACCGTCTTTTTTATGGCAAAGAGCGAGTGAGAGTTATAATCTTCACACAAACATAGAAAAGGTTCGTGTAGTTGGAAATTGCTTCTGTATTGTTTAAGAATTATAGGTTTATAATGCCTTGAAACTCGGCATGGAACATTCAAGTTTACTTCGTTCAAAAGAAATGGGCTTGAAATCGATCCATTTAATAGTTTAGCCATAAATAGTACACCTAGCATTTCTCTACGACTTGCAAGGGTAGGAAGATTTATTAGTTTTAATCGATTAATGTAAGGAGGAAGATTATACGGCGAGTCCCATTGAAGATTTCTCAAAGCGAAAAGTAAAAACTGTTTTTGAATTGATTCTAGTCTATCCACATGAACTTGATAACGCGGATTCCAAATTATCGATCCATATTCTAATATCGGCCTCACCAATGATGTAAAAAGAGTTTTTGTAACGTAAGGATCACTAAACTCTTTTGCCCATCTTTTCACAAATGCTAAAACTCCTCTCGCTTTATTGACTGTGGCATTAATATGAGGGTTGAAACTAAGTTTGCAATTCATTGTAACTCCCAAGTCGACAAAAACATCAACGCTTTCCAGAGTTTGGCCATTAATTGTAGCCGGCTGTAGGTTCCCACGTGAAAAACACATGGATTTACATTTTTCTATGTTGAGAGGCTTAAAATTCGCATTACATCAAGTAACTAAACGGTTTAAACCCGCCTGGAGTACAGAACGTTCTTCAACCGACGCGTATGACTTAAAAAGTTTTACGTCGTCGGCATAAATTAAAATTTTAGAATATTTTATAGTTGTGGAAACATCGTTTATAAAGATCAAAAACAGAATAAGACCGAGATGGCTGTACTGAGGCACCCCGGAGGGAACATCGATGACATTCGAACAAATGTTTTTAAAAATGACTCTTTGAGTTCTGCCGCAAAGATAGGAGGAGATCCAGCGAGTTAGGCCAGGTTGAAAACCAAGCAATTCGAGTTTATAAACAATAATGAGTGGCGTACTTTGTCGAATGCTTTGCTGAAGTCAGTGTATATAACGTCGGTATGATGATTGTTTCTAAACTCATTAAAGACGTGAGTTGTAAATTCACACAAATTGGTTTTGGTTGATTTGGCTCTACAAAAGCCATGCTGAGAACTATCTATCAATGTAGAAATCGAAAATGTAAGGTGATTAGTAACGATTGCTTCGCTCTGCTATTCCACGATAGTTTTCAATTGACGACTTGCTTCCTTTTTTATGGAGTGGGATAAGAAAAGATTCCTTCCAAGCCGTCGGGAAAATGCCATTTTTTAAAGAGAGGTTAAACAGATCAGTAAGGGGCTGGTAAATGTATTCCGCACATTTTTTAAGAAAACATGTTGGGATCCAATCGGGACCGTATTTGGAGGATTCTTTTAGGGTCTTTAGATGTAGTAGAACATCTTCAGGCAACAAATGTGAGGCATATATTGAGTTACTAGAATGGAGCTCATACGGATAATTTGTAGGTGATGAATCAACCACAGCAGAGTAATTAGAGTGAAAGAATTGAGCGAAGAAGTTTGCAATCTCTTGATCGACGCTGGAAATGCTATTTCTAAACTTCATGTCAGAAGGAAACCCGTTAGTTCTGCGCTTAGAATTTACGAAATCATAAATGTGAGCCTTGTATTGGGTTTACTTATTTTGCCACAAAAACAAAAAAAAAACCAAAAATAAACACCAACTCGCAGATTTTAGATTAAAGTTGCTTTTTACTTGTTTGGAACGTAACCACTTTAAAAAAAAAAAAAACTCGCAGCTTGCACAAATATATCATCAAAAACTTATTTGGTACAAATTTGCGTAAATAAAGCAAAGAAAACAGCAATCTTCTGCCAGCGAAACAAAAACACGTCTACACAGCGATCATGAAATGTCTGATCGGGTAGGCCACAGCTGCCAGTAAATCGGGCAAAGGCTGCATTGAAGGCGTTCGTTGTAAGATCAGAGCATACTTCTAAATGAACAGCCTTTGTGCAAAAACACACGAACACACAAACATAAGCCTTCACATACGAAGCTCGACGAAAATGGTTCAGCGAAGTCGGCTCCTGTGGTATGGAAAGGTAGGGAATAGGTTGACCTCTCTGGTGATAAAGCTATCATTATCTGCGTTTTCATTGCTATTTGTAGATGGTGCATGTTTTGCAGTGAAATGATGTAGTGATGTAGTACTCTTGCTGTACCATTAGGATCATAAACTGTTCTTCGGCGTGCAAGAGGTTCGAATGGAGGAAGTCCAACAGGAGAGAGAAAAACTGAGAGTTTTCGGGTATGATAATTGTGTGCCTCTCATTAAAGCTATATGTGGCATATGCTAATCTTGCGTGAACTCGCATGATTTCAGAGTCATGTAACATTGGTTTCGATGTCAAAAGGGTGTTCTTTTTATGTAAGGGTCCTGACGTTTGAAGCAGTTATATCGTGTCTCCGTCTATGCACATTAGATGTCTATCAACATTGTAATTTGTAATGGCGTCTTGTCACACGTAGCAAACTAAAGGCGTTGAGGAATATCATACCTTTTCCCATACAGCAAAGGCTTTCTGCCACCCATTGTAGACTATAGGGTACATTTTTTATCAACACACCACACACTGCAGACTTCGGAGTAGATATACTCTTCTCAACATCCCCCAAATTGTTCATCAAATTCACCGAAGGGGTTTGATATTGGGCATAATGATAAGGCCATATCGAATTACTGGTCGAATTGGGTATCTCCCCACTGCTAGAACAACAGGGCTATTCTTTTGCCTTCCGTTATCGGTTCGTCTCAATGAACTGTCGAATAAATAAACTCAAACAATCCGTACAACAAAATGATCTTTGTTTTGCCCCAATTCCACAATTTGCTGGTGCTGTGAGGACGTAACGTCATATAGCTCCTTACCAATTTTCATTATTCTACCATTACTTCATCTACAGATATGCAGTATTAAATATTCCATTCGTATGGGAGGTGCCACGCCCCCTTATTTCTCACCTCACATTTTTTTGGTGGTGTAAGGGATTGACTTCATATAACTCTTTACTAAATTTCAATGCTCTAGCATGAATACTTGCAGAGTTATGCAGTATCACAGACTCCATTTGTATGGGAATCGAAATTATTTTAAGCCTATGACTATCCTTATAAGGTTTCTAATGGGTGTTTCGAATTTGATTGTGATCGGTTGGTCTGTTTAGGACGCAACCAGCTCTACATATACAAACATGCATTCATAGTTTAAATTTTATATATTATAGATTCATTTAGCACAATAGTATTTATAATAATGATGTCAAAACTTACATCATTTCTATCACAGTCATAACAAATTGTGACACTTTTACTCTCTTAAGGCGGGCCTACAATTATTCCACACAATTAGGATTAAAATGCATATAGAATTAGTATATACGTAAATGGTGAATAGACGAATAGCAACAAAAAGGCGACACTTAGAGGCCAATTGCAAAGCGATCAACGGGGCATTCATATGGCTGAGTGGATAAAGGCACTAGTCTAAAGTATGAATGTTGGGGATTTCGATATTCAGCTCCCGAGAAGCTAGTTGATGAAGAAGTGAAATTCAGAAACATGTTCTAGTAACCATCGCCGTTTGTAAATAATTTTTCTCTAATATCAATAACAAAAACAATTGTGTAAACCAATTTAAACATGTGTCGCTTATTAAATACAGATTATAAAAAGCTATGCTAAAGCAAAATGCCAAAAATAAATGACCTAAAATAAATTTACCTCTCACTAATCTCTCAATTTCAAAAACAATTACACTGAAAGAAAAAGGCTGGTAAAATCAGCCAAAATACGGGTCAATTCAACCAAAATGTCTGTTAATTTTTATCCATCACAAGAAAATGTTCAATCAACTGCCCACAAATCGTTGATTCGTAATTGACCGTTTTAGTAGTCAAATGAACAAAAAAAGTTGTTGCGACAGCTTTGTAGGCAAGTACCTATGTTGCCATATAAATAAATAAATTTAAGGCGCGATAGCCTCCGAAGAGATCTACGGCCGAGCTTCTCTTCCAATTTGCGTCGTGCTCCTCTTGATTTTCCCTACAAATTGGCCGGACGGGACTTACATGTTTTATGCCGACTCCGAACGGCATCTGCGAGGCAGAAATACACTCGGAGCGTTTGCCAAACACTGCCGAGGGGCGAGCCCGCTTAGAAAAATTTTCTTCTAATTGAAAAACCTTATTTCCAAAATTTTGATGTTGCTTTGCCCGGGGTGCGAACCCAGTGCATACGGTGTGCAGGCGGAGCACGCTACCATCACAACACTGTGGCACTTACTAACCGAACGTCAATTGGGCTTACATCAAATATGCTGGCACACATTAAACATTATACACTTTATTATTTTGTTTTATTAAACGCACTTTCACAAAATCAACATTAAAAAAGGATGTTTTTTATTATCTTATTAAATTCGTTCGCGTGAGTGAAAATTCGTAAAACTTGAGCAAAATGTTACTAACTTTGGAAAAATCCTGTTCGTTCAAACAAAACTTTTGCAACAAGAGGACGCAATTTTGCATTTCACTTAGAGGAGAAGTTGCAAAATTGTACCCGATAAATAGGTGCCCCGGTATTTCATAATTTTTGGCACAGTAAATTCAAAAAAAGGGCTTTTCGTTTTGTATTGATAACTGAAAAACTAGTTTTTTGTTGTTTTCCCATTTTGTGTGTTTTTTGGATTTGGTGTTTTTCTGATTTTAGTATTTTTTTTTTTTTAAACAAGTGGCACCATCATCATAAGTACAAAGTAGAGACCGCAGTGAGCGTAAAATTCTCTTTGAAATTTCCTCATGTGTTGACTGTTGATCGCTGTTGAGATGACCAGTGAAATCAGTTGTGTTAACAGAAAAATCAGTTGGATTGACCAGGAATCTGTCAATTTTACAGAATTTTGTTAACTTAAGAGCGACAATTTCTCTTCTGTTGAAATTACTAAACTAATTTGTTCGTTTGACAGAGAACTCGGTCGAATTAACCGTAATTCGATCAATTTCACCGAATATCCGTTAAGTCAATAACAACAGAACCGATATGTTGATTTTACTAGCACCATTTCTTTCAGTGTACTTATTTTCCTATTAACTGAATGTCAGTTTGTTAATTTTATTCCCACGTAAGTAAATAATAGAATTACTCACGACAACAAGTGTCTAACAAATTTTGTTTGGAAACCGTTTTGCGGCAAATGTGGGCGAATATGTTTTCAGCACAAATTGGCGCTATTTATTTATAAATATAAAGTTTGTTTACCAGTTAATAGGTATAAAGTATGCACATTAGTGTGTGTTAATATTTTTAGGCGATATTTTTTGTTGTCGCACTTTGTTTTTAAGATGGCAAAAATGCCACAGGATCCGCCTATGGAAGCAGAGGAAGAGGGCGGCCCCACTCCGCTGGAAAGACCAGGTGGAAAACGATTTATATTCCCTTGGTGTGACCAATTAGCACCAGTTAGCAGTGTGAAGCAGCAATTGGCGCGCCTTACTGAACGGACATAACTGTTTAAACATTTAAGCCCCTATTAAGTAAGTAAGTAAACATGCCATTAGTCTTTTCGCTGGAGTTCAATTCTAAGTATCTGCTTTGATGGCGGTGTTTAAACGGGCTATTGAAGAAATTCGAATTTTTTTGTAAGGGGAATCAGAACTGATCTTGTCCCAGTACCGGGAAAGGAATCTGATGATACGTTGGTTCATTTCAGACATCGTTTGGAGATAGTGCTAAATCCTCCTGATAGCTTATCACAGCCGAAAACGTTTATCAAATTTTTTTTTTTTTACAGAATTCGTCTAATTCATGTGACACCCTAATGCCCAAGAGCGCAAATATAATTATTTCGCTATTAATAGTATATTTAAAGCTGCACGCTTATTTTCATGAAAAACATTCAAATAATACAATGTTTTACAGCTTATATGTGGGCGTATTGTGTAAGAATTATTTATAATTACAAATAAATATATTTTCGAAGTAAAACGGTCATATGAGGCTGTAAGTACCTCATTAATACTAATTGTAAATAAAGTGGGTGGTGAAAAACAAAATCGATTAGACAATTATGTAGTAAAACTAACAACATAGAAATATTTGTTGATGAGATCCCGTTTCTTTTTCAACCAAGCTGCGACTAAATGGACAAACTTGTGCAAAGGTTCCTTTAAGAACTCTACTAATCTCTAACTTAAAGCGGGCTTTTATCATATGCTACTCCGTCGTGAGACAGTTTTGTCAATACTAGGGGCCCTTGATATAATACCCTACAATTGTTTATGACGATATTGATATCATTGGCTTCAATATAAGTTCTTTTTTCTCTGGTTTGCATAAAGAGACAAACGCCTCGGCTCAGAAAGTTTTCCTTTACTCGCCTATATTGTTTAGCAAAAGCAGAAGTCCTCTAATTGGGTTACCTTGATGAGCTTTGCTACTAAACTAATGTATTCCTCCCTAGTATTTCCAGTTTTTTCTTCTAGCGAAGTCTGGCGCTGTCAGCGACCAAATCCGCGGCGACTTTATTAACAACGAGGACTAAGTAAATGTCGACCATATTGTACATCCACGTCGATAGCATAACGCTACCGATTGTCACACACCCAAAAATACTGCGTGTGATGTTCGCTCAGGACCTCCAATTGTCAAGTCCCTTGCCGGCAGCACTTGGGGCAAAGACAAAGAAACGCTCAAAACCACTTAGACATCTCATTGAAATGGTGGCGCCTCCAAGGAACTAAAGAAGTCATCTCCTTGAGAACTACGAAGAAATCCGACACTTAAGAATTGAGCCACTTATGAAAAAAGAGCACGGCAAGGCCCTCAAACTTATTCTTTAAAAGGCGTGGGACTATTATGCCAGGGAATGTCCGATTAACCCCTTCTCAAGTTAAATATCCTGAACTCGCAGTTGAGAAAAGCAACATCCCCAGGGAGAACGCGTCTATTTTGGGTTACAAATTTATTCTAATCGACAAGTTTCACCCCTTTATCGGTACATATTTGTTAATACATTGTGTCAGTTTTCCATTTTTTTCTAATTTCGGCCACCTTTAATATCAAAATCTTATATATTATTTCTAATTGCTGTTTTTATGTGCAGGCCCTTTTTTGTTGGAATCCAAATCTATTGTAGCGAATTTAGTGAAATTCCGCTTATTTTACACCTTCTATTAACGTTCGTATCGCTAAATTGTTGAATAAATAACTCCAATATTCAATAATGCAAAATGGTCTTTATTTAGACTACTTTGAAAATACTTCACAATAACACTTCTACTTCGCAACCAATAGCGTGCTTAAATCAAACTGATTGCTTTCGCTGTTTTTATACTCTGTGCCCAAATGTCTAGACGTTTCTTCTGCTAGAAATTCTACTTGGTTACCAGGTATAAACTTACCAGCTATAAACTACAGATGCACGTTTTAGCCTCTCGCATAGCCATATGCGCGTGTAATATGTGAGTAATACTTCCACCGATGATTGCATACTTTTGTGAGTATCTCAGATATATGCATGTGAATTTGTAGTTTATAGTCTCTCGCATAGCCATATGCGTGTGTATATGTGAGAACTACTTCGCTGATGATTGCATACTTTTGTGAGTATCTCTCCGCTGCTTGTATGTACATATGTGTATACATAATGATTGATTCGTTTATGTACATACAAGTGACTGCTTAGTCTCGGCTTAGAGATGATAGTAGCCCTTAGTGTTGCTAATTTTCGTCACACTATATATAAAGTTTTGGTTGTAAAGATGGAGATTCATGCTATTAGCGAGCTTTGGAAATTACTGCTCGTAGTGATTTTGTTTTTATTTGTTTATTAAAATAATTTGTTAAAAATAAACGATTGTTAGCACACAAAGAAATATATTTGTACTATTGCACTATTGTGAATATTTGATTAGAACTAACACTGCATTACCGGCAGTTACTAACATTCGCCAGATGGCAGCGCAAGCGCATGTAAGTTTTTATTGGTAGATGATTGATTGATAGAACAGCTGATTTCCGTTGATATTTGATATGAGACTTTTATATTTGTTGCGCAAATGCGCACGGGGTATTTTAAGTTCAGAACCTCGTGTACTAAATTTTCGTGTAGATAGATATATCAATTTTCGTTCGCGTTATCGTGTAAACGACTGGACGGAAGAATATACGGACGGCTGAGTAAAAAAGTGAGCGTGGCTCCCACTCAATTTCGTCCATTTTTATACTAAACATTTATTGATCTTACCTTATTTTGTTAGAATTGGTCTATTACTGTGAGATTAATAGCAATAATAGTACTAGAAAGAAATTGACTTAAAAAGAGACGGTGCCACAATCATTTTCAAAACTTCTGTTGTTAAATGGGCGTGGTCGTCAACCGATTTAGTCTTATTTCATTTGATGTTTGAATAAAAGTACGAAAACCTTTATTTAAATGTTTATAATTTACGGCTTGTATAAGTTCTAAATTTGTTGCTTTTTCTTGTTTGCTTTGCTATTTCTTGTTAAAAATTCAACCTACATATCAAGTTTCATCACTTAATTTGCCTTTATAAATTATCGCATTTTTCCATTTTTTTTAGAAATTTCGAAGTCGATTTTTTAAGTGGGCGTGGTCACCAATCGATTTTGTTAATTTTCAGTTGATGTTAACTTAAAAGTAATGACAACCTACATACAACATTGTATCCTCAATGGCTTTTGATTTACGTCTTGCAAAACTTTTTAATGTTTTCCTCCTCCAAACTCGTGCCACCTCCCGCCCAATTTTAAAGTTTTACCAAATTTCAGTCTTCGTCGAAAGCTTAACCCTCATATCAAGTTTCATCACTTTATCGATCTTTGGGAATTAATTATTACATTTTTTCCATTTTTCGAAACATCGAAATCATTTTCTTTTAAGTGGGCGTGATCGCTAATCGATTATGTTAATTCTCACAAAGTGTATATTTAATAGCAAGGACAACCAACAAGGCAGATTTAAACATCATAACCTCAACGGGTTTTGTTTTACGGCTTAAAAATGTTTTCTTTTCAAATTTGTGCAGTGCCACACCTATTTTGCAAAAATTTACTAAATATCTACTTATCGGCATAAGGTCAACCCACTTATCAGTTTTTGTCACTTCATTGACCTTTGGTAATGGATTACGTATTTTTTTTCTTTGTTCGAAATTTTCTAAGTTGAAAAAGTGGGCGTGGCTATCGTTCGACTACGCCCATTTTCAATATCAATTTATTTTGAGTCCATGTAAAGGCCTTTCAATTTTTCCTTATACTACCATGTTAACGGACGTACGAACGGACGGACAGACATTGCCCAATTCGATTTTCCTTCGATGTTGATAATTTTGGTATAAGGAGATGAAACTTATAATACCATTGTGTAAAAGAGCATGCTAGGTATAAACAGAATAGACTATGAATAATAATGAAAAATAACTAAAAAACTTACAAAAAAAAATTTGCATTTACGCGTTCTCACAAATGCGCAGATATTAGCACTAACCTATATATATATGTATGCATTTATGTGTGTGTAATTACGTAATGTCGTTTCTATGGCCGACAATCCCACCAATTAAGACTTCACGCCTATCGACCTCCTGCCTGCTGGCGTTTACATGACATTCTTTGCTGAATCGTAAATTTTAATGCGGTCAACATTGCACTTTTTTGAGTTTTATTACAAACGTACGAAATTTCGTAAAAAAAATTATGAAATTTAATTAGGTTTAGTGCTTTTGTTTTGGTTTTTTTTATTACGCCTTTAGAACACATGCTTTTGTGGGGTTCAATGGAGGTTTGTCAGTTTATATAGTATTTTAAAGATGTGTATATCGGAACTACTTCCGCCAGCATTTTGATAGCAAATCGGGCGAGCTTTGGGATGATTACACTGGTTAACAGCCAAAATGGACCATAGACGCCATTATGAAATTCCTATGTAAAATCACCCCCTGATTTCGAAAATCAAGGTTATTTTTAATTCTATGGAGATATTTGCGAATAACGGTTTTTTCCAAAAAAAAAAAAAAAAATTGGGTCCACTTAATCATATATATCTCAAGAACGAATTGAGCAATTCTAAAACGGTTTGAAGCTTTTAAAAGGTTATAAAATTTGCTATAAACAGTGCATACAACACTTTTTGATAGATTCTGCAGATTCAAAGATAACGAACAATCATAACGGATTTTTTCCATTTTTTTTGTAAAAATATAAAAAAAAGTTGTACTTAGCGAGGAAGGATCTCGAAAACTTTTTATTTTTTTTGCGGATTTGTTTTTTTCTCTCTAAGCTCTGTTATATTACAAAAAAAATAAGCTTTCATTCACAAAATCGATGGACTAATACAAAAGTTATAAGCATTCAAGTAAATATATCCATTTAATACTTAAGTACCCCACTGGTACATATGTATGTGTTAGTATTCGTATATCAGTTAGTTAGTTGAATGAAAGCTTATTTTTTTTTTTTTTTGTAATCAAATAGAGGTTAGATAGAAAAAAACAAATCTGCAAAAAAATAAAAAGTTTTAGAGATCCTTCCTCGCAAAGTACAAATTTTTTTATATTTTTACAAAAAATGGAAAAAAATCCGTAATGATTGTTCGTTATCTTTGAATCTGCAGTGTTTATAGCAAATTTTATTACCTTTTGAAAGCTTCAAACCGTTTTAGAATTGCTCAATTCGTTCTTGAGATATATATGATTAAGTGGACCCAATTTATTTATTTTTTTTGGGAAAAAAACCGTTATTCGTAAGTATCTCAAAAACATTACCATAGAATTAAAAATAACCTTGATTTTCGAAATCAGGGGGTGATTTGACATAGGAATTTCATAATGGTGTCTCTGGTGCAGAAAAAAAATTGGCATTTGTGATCTAGTGTTATAGACGCTAGCTTTTGATTGGAATATTTCCGTAACTATGCGAAGATTATTTAAGGCACCACTTGAGGATCATTGCTCTACCTAAACCTTTCAGTTTTCCATACCAGCTTGGTATAACTTCGTGTTTATACGCAATCACTTGAGGGGATCACTTTACGACTATATCTTGATCGTATAGCCTGCCATGGTGAGTGGGAAAATACTTATGTGCCTGTGATTTTGAAACAACAACTGAAAGAGTACAGTAACTTGGAGTGACATCTTCGAATAAGTCGCGCTGAATGACTGATTCTAACGAAATCTGCGTTTCGACCGCAAATGCGACTATCAATAATAGCAATGATTGGCCTAATCACAATGCTCGTCACAGCAATAATAAGATGCGTTAAGCTGCAGACATTGGTGCTTTATCGGTAACCGTATTGGTAACCTTATAACAGCTGATTCGACCAACCTTATGGGAATCAATGCAATCGATTATTGGTGCCGCTAAGGTCGTAACCGTATCGTAGCCAACCAATTGGTTTTTGCTTTACCGTCGTAACGATAAACAGCTGATTACGTTAGGGATACGACTACAGCGATACGACATACGGCACCAATGACTCCCGCTTTAATATATGCCAATGTAACTGTAATCTTTTCTGTGATAAACTAGCAATTTATGGCATTGTAAACAGCGACTTTGCTTTATACCGCTAATGCTGCTAGTGTCTACCAACACAAATCATATTGTCGCAGATAATTTTGTTTCCAACACATGGTATGTGATTGCGATTGTTTATAAAACTGTTTATGAAATGAAACAATAAATAAAATAATTTAAAAAAAATTTTAAGTTAAACGGTTTTAGTGAAAACAATACTCACATAAAGTAATAATAATAATAAAAGCTAGAAAATAATTAGGTAGGTCCTAGGTACTAGTCATCGCACTTCACATCAATCTAGGTCGTTGATCAGACAATTAAAAAAAAGCGTTGGGCGCGTGAAATATCTAAAAATGTGAGGCGTAGCATAACCTGATTAAGGTTCAGTTGGTCTTATATATGACTATCAATAGAAATTTGACGCGTCCAACGCTTTTATTTAATTGTCTGAGCAACGACCTAGATTGATGAGAAGTGCGATGACTAGTACCTAGGACCTACCTAATTATTTTCTAGCTTTTAGTATTATTATTACTTCATGCAAGTATTGTTTTCAATAAAATCGTTTAACTGAAATTTTTTTTTTTAGTTATTGTATTTTCAAGTTTTTAGTCTTTATTTAATTGCCTATTATTTCTCATTCTATTTAGTTCATTTAGTGACTCATTATTACAAGGACTCTTTCCTAACAATTTGTTACAATCTGAGTCCTTAATACATAATCCGTCCAAAGACTTTATTCGACTCTGCGCTACGTATGCTTTTCCCTACTCGAACTCCAAAATATTTTGATGTCACTTATTAATACGTATACGTGTGTTCCAAATATGAACCAAGTCGGACCACAAATACGATTTTTTTGAATATCTCGATTTTTGCGCCACCTAGCGGCGATTTTTTTCCATAGGTCGCTTTCTATTCTTCTATGTATTATGTGTTCCAAATATGAGCAAAATCGGACCACAAATACTATTTTTGTGAAAATCTCCATCCTTGTGCCACCTAGCGGCGATTTTTTCATAGGCCGCTTACTATTCTTGTATGTATTATGTGTTCCAAATATGAGCCAAATCGGACCACAAATACGATTTTTGTGAGTATCTCGATCCTTGCCCCACCTAGCGGCGATTTTTTTCTTATTTTTGCATTGTCATCGGGTTCTGAACTATATTCCAAATTTCAAGCTTGTAGCTTATCGGGAAGTTACTTAAATTTCAATTACAAAATTCGTGCCAGCCAGCCAACCAACCAGCCTGTCAAGTCAAGCTAAAAAAACCGTTTAACAATAGAATTCACTGCGACTGGAAAATCATGGCAACCAAAGATGGCAGCAACTACTAAAAACAGTATCCACTTCTCCCAATTACAGCCCCCTATATTTACATGTATATTTGTTTGTAAGTATGTAATGTTTAAGTGATATTGTGCTTACGAAGTTTTCTAGTAGAAACGCTCGCTTAAAACGCTTAAGCAGGTGCTGCTACTTCAATTTTTATGTTTACACACTCCGCACTAGCAAATATGTATATGACGCACGTGTAGTCCCTATTAAAATATTCTTAAAATTGCATATACATATACACGCTTTGCAAATATGAACGACGCTAATAAAGGGAGGGAGCTTGAGTAGGGTGATCTGATGTTTTTTATTAATAAAAAACAAATAAATGAAACCGCGGTCTATGAAAATATGCAACCTAATTTATAAATCGCAGCCCAGATTTTAATGCTTAGCTAAAAATACGTAAAATACAAATTGTCCATTAATTCAAAGTATGGACAGAGGCTTTTAATCTGGGTCAAAATTCAGTTTTGTAGAGTGAAATAATTAGCTTGACTATATATGTACATTAGACTAGGGTGGTCCCCATTCAAACATTTTTCGTTGTTACTTGGTTATTTGACGTCCGATTTTTAAAATTGATACGTCATTAGTTTGGCCTTGAGAAGCTTCACATTTCCGTTTAATGTCCTTTTAAGCTATGAAGTCGTTTTCACATGATTAGGTCAACTAACAAAATTATAAATAAAATAGATATCGGCTTTCGAAGTGCGAAACTCTACATTTAAAATTTTTTTTTGTTAACGCGTTCAGCAAATTGACAAAGTAGAAATGAAGTCGTGGTCCGCTCCTTTCCCTTATTTGAAGGGCTAAATTCTTTTTTTAATGGAACTATTTTCCATTATGCTTTTCTAATTTGGTTTCGTTCCAACGAAAAATGGCACTGATGATGGTTATGGCTGAATTAATTAACGCTACATCTCGAAATTCATTTCAAAACCGGTATTTCAAAAACTGTTGGAAAGCGTTCGATAAAATGAATCGATTGTTTATCGAACTGTCTAGTTATGTTATCAGAATGTTATCAATTTGTTGTCGCAGTTATACCAATTTTTTATTAGCGTGTTACGAAAACTTTTCGTTTTTTAATGAAAAATATCGATTTTTATCAAAAACTTTAAGATTTTTTGTCGAAAAGTTATCGTTTTACTTTGGAAAAGTATCGATTATTTATCATAAAGTCATACATTTATTATCGATATGTTTTCGGAGTTTTTCAATTTTCTATCGTCATGGTATCGAATTGTTATCGAAACATGTATCGACTTCTCATCCGTGTGATACATATTTGTTATCGGCGTGCTATTGATTTCTTAAAAGTGGCGTATCGGTTATGAAAAAGATACCGAAAAAACTACAAAATATAACTGTTGAAGTCGAAAAAAAACCAATAAGATGCCGATGACTGGCATTAACAAGACGATAACAAATAGATAACTCGACTATAATAATTCGCTATACATAATAAGCCGGAATTAATTAACACTATAACTCTTTGGTATCGGTTGTCACCAATAAGAAGACGCCGAAGCTCTTCTCAAAAAGCCAGAAGTTATTTGTCTCTGGTTAGTCACCTCCGATATGATTTAACTGCAATCCCTGAATGAGCTTATGTTTCCTTAAAAAACATTAGTTTTTAGACATGTTTATATATAAAAATCACGTGTCACAATGTTTGTCCGCGATGGACTCCTAAACTACTGAACCGATTTTGAATTTGTTTTGCACCCCGTGTGTAGTTTGACCTAATTTGAAGTATAGGATAGGTTATATCTCAGTTTATAGTCGCAATATTATTTTATTGCTATTTTTTTAAATGTTTATATGTATTAATAAAATATTACGTATACGCACCGGCACTCATATTTTCAGGTGGTACTTCCTTGTAATTGGTTGGTGTTTAATTAAACAACGTGCTTAGGAAGGGGGAAGGGGAATGGGGGGGGGGGATTTACTCCGGGCCCAGGGTTTCTGAGGGGGCCCGCGGCTTAGAAGTACTAAGAGATTTTTTTTTTAATTCAGGAGAGTCTTATAAAAATCTATATATATAAAAAGAAAGGCTAAAATGTGTGTTAGTTGGTAGCCGGTGTTCGAAGAGATGCGTCGGTCGATTTTGTTCAAGCTTTCACACAAGTTGCGTATACCTCACGGGGTGGTTATTACATAGCTTTGATTGCGATCGACGTACAGGGTCTAGAGATATAGGCCGAAAAATGGACCCGGGTACCCCTAGAATGTGTGGGTAATATGGATATCAAATGAAAGCCGTTGCTGAGAGCTCTGAAGTAATATTCGATTTAGTCGCATCAACCTGGCAAAACTGATAAATATACATGCGAATCCGAAATAAGGATATGAATTATTAATACCCACATACCTATTTACATACGTCCTATGGGATTTGCCTGAAATTTGGTATATAAATTTGCCTATATTAATATTTACGACCCTTTTTTCCGGGAAGTAGCCCGGAAACGGACTGGGACTGAGACTCGGAGTGGGACTGGGACTGGGACTAGAACAAAATAAATACCACCCTCTGGGACAGTCAATAAGGGATGAAGAAGAATGAGAAGAACTTGAGAGAAGAGAAAAGAGAGAAGGAGGAGACTGAGAAAGAGATAGAAAGAGACCAAGATGGAGATAGATGAAGCGAAAAAGATGGAGGGAGGAGTGAATAAAAGGATTAGGAAAAAATGAAGGGGGGGGGGGGGTAGAGTTAGACGGAAAAAGATTATTAAAATGTATGCGTATAGGCCAAATTTAGGGCAGAACAACGTCTGCCGGGACTGCTAGTACAACTATATGTTTTCACATTGCAGAAAATCTATTATATCGCCTTCCTAACAAAAAAAAAGATATGTTGCATCCATAACTTAAACACGTTCTGGGTTGTGGAGTTTCAACCGGTTTTAATGTCTTCAATCAATTTTAATTTAATTGTGAACTATTACTACCATAGTAATGTTGTAAATAAAGAACATTTTGCTATACTGAAGATTTGAGTTATTTATTCAACAGTTCAGCGATTTAAACAATGCAGAAGGTGCAGAATAATTAAGAATTTCTTAAAATTCGTTACGATATTTGTAATACTGTTTTAAAAGAAATCTGCTAATTAAATGCCATACCAGGGAACACATTTTTTCTTTGGCATATAAGAACTACTTCAATATATTAATACAAGGCGACAAGGTCCAAGGGATGCATACACAATGGGTCCACGGACACTCTGTTTCCCACACCAACATCACTTTTGCTCCGATTGGCTTCCAAACAAACAAACAAATCTATATTTGTTGAAAGACACAGCAAATTAAAGCCGCATCCTTCGAATTTCATTGACTTTGCCATGACGCATACTCAAAGCAAACGACACAACAATCGATCGACATTCACACGCTGCTGGACCTTTTTAATTGTGTTGTTTAGATTCGTCAGTTAAAGATTTTTTCGGAGAGTTTCAAATTAATGAGCCATGGTGTGGTGATAGCGTGCTCCGCATGCGAAGATCCTGGGTTCACGCCCCGGCCAAAACAACATCAAAGTTTTAGAAAAAAGTGTTTACAATTAGAAGAAAGTTTTTCTAAGCGGGGTCGCTCATCGGCAGTGATTTGGCAAGCACTCCGAGGGTATTTCTGCCATGAAAAGCTTCTCTGTGAAAACTTATCTGCCTTGCAAATGCTGAGCGGAGTCGGCATAAAAGGAGCACGACGCAAACTGTTCCCTTCAACAACAGCTCGTCCGAAAACCTATTTGGAGGCTATCGCGCCCTACATTTATTTTAGTTTAATTTTATGAATGTGTCAGTGATTTTGGGAATTCTATACAGATATCTGATTGTTGGCTCATTTGGCAACTATACATATACATCTTTATACGGCATACCAATAAAAGTGTATACGTAAAGTTCAAAGCCTCATTAAAGCCAACCATTTTTTAAAAAACATAGAGTGCTTAAGCAATTTCGCAGAATTTTGCACCTCCAGCTGCTACTCATTGCGAATATGTAAATGTGCAAAAATTGCTGTAACTTGAGCACATATGTAAATATTTGCATTAACCTCACAATCAACGAATCAACAGTCAATTTGTTAACGCCATGAGGTCTATCTATGAATTACGTCCATCAATGCGTACAGCTAATGAAGAGTCCCCTCTTACAAAGTGCAATTAATTTACGGTCTAAAAGGTGTAAATTACGCGTAAATGTTGCACAAATGCAAATGCATGCACGCACTCCAATCATAAGCTTACATAGATATGTGCATATACATAATTACATAGTAAAATTACACAAATACATACATACAGTGGTGGACAACTCAATAGAAATGCCGTTTCTTTTTTCATTTTGTTATTTAGCTTGTATCGCTGGAAAGGTGTACTGTGAAATCAACAAATAAGCAATTCGTTTGACGAATAAAGTGAGTGCAGTTGATTTACGACGGCGGCCACCGTGGTGTGATGGGTAGCGTGCTCCGCCTATCACACCGTATGCCCTGGGTTCAACTCCCGGGCAAAGCAACATCAAAATTTTAGAAATAAGATTTTTCAATTAGAAGAAAATTTTTCTAAGCGGGGTCGCCCCTCGGCAGTGTTTGGCAAGCACTCCGGGTGTATTTCTGCCATGAAAAGCTCTCAGTGAAAACTCATCTGCTTTGCAGATGCCGTTCGGAGTCGGCATAAAACATGTAGGTCCCGTCCGGCCAATTTGTAGGGAAAAGAGAGGAGCACGACGCAAATTGGAAGAGAAGCTCGGCCTTAGATCTCTTCGGAGGTTATCGCGCCTTACATTTTTTTATTTATTTAGTTGATTTACGACTCACACAATTATACTTCTTGCGGCTACAGCACTGAATTTGCATTAGTTCGTAACGATGCTGTGCTTAGTGTGAACAAATGAAGCAAAATTTAATTCTTAATAATTAAGAAATATTTTAGCCATTTTATATTACGTTGCTTTCTTTGTTCTGTAATATAATAATTTAAAAAAAAAAAGTTGCAGCTCAATACCGTAATTTCTGGCCGAAATAACCTAATTCCAAAATTCAAGATTTTGATTAAGAATATATTTAGATTGCTATACCAATTAGTTGGCTATAACTGTATTTACATAGATGTGTTTGTAGCATATGATTGCATTCTCGTTTAAGCTGTAACAATTCCTCCGCAACCAAATTGCATTTAAAACAAGTAAGGAAGGCTAAGTTCGGGTGTAACCGAATATTATATACTCAGCTGCCAAATTACAGCTTGTAAAACTTTTAAATTACCTTCTTTTAAAAGTGGGCGGTGCCACGCCCAAATTTCATCGCTTTATCCGTCTTTGGTAATGAATTATCGCACTTTTTCGGTTGTTCGAAATTTTCGATATCGAAAAAGTGGGCGTGGTTATAGTCCGATTTCGTTTATTTTAAATAGCGATCTGAGATGAGTGCCCTTGAACTTACATACCAAATTTCATTAATATACCTCAAAATTTACACAAGTTATCGTGTTCATGTACAGACAGACCGACGGACGGACGGACGGACATGGCTAAATTAATTTCTTTTTTCGTCCAGATCATTTTGTTATATAGAAGTCTATATCTATCTCAATTAATTTATGCCATTACGTGGTACCGTTATGCGAACAAAATTAATATACTGTGTGAGCTTTGCTCAGCTGAGTATAAAAATAAATAAATGTGGGGCGCGATAACCTCCGAAGAGATTTTAGGCCGAGCTTCTCTTCCAATTTGCGTCTTGTACCTTTTAATTTTTCCAACAAATTGGCGGGACGGGACCTACTTGCTTTACGCTGACTCCGAACGGCATCTGCAAGGCAGATAAGTTCTCACTGAGCGATTTTCATGGCAGAAATACACACGCAGTGCTCGCCAAACACTGCTGAGGAGCGATCCCGCTTAGAAAAATGTACTTCTAATTGAAATTTGTCTGGGGCGTGAACCCAGGATCTGCGGTGTGGCATTTGGTTGCAGTAAATTTGTGCTTTGCATAGGTACAACTTATGGAATGTAACTTGAGCATATTTCCTGTTCATTTATTTCTTTTTTTAACGAAAATACATACAAAAACTAACATATAATATTAATATTGCTTTTTATGTTGCTCCGCCAGACAATGAGCCAGACAGTTGGGCGATTTGGTATTAAATTAATGAACAGCTTTATTGTCTATAGTAAATTCTCTTTAAGAAAAGGGTGCATAATCAAAAAAATACCCATAAATAAAATGTTTGTTTGGATGTATGTATGTATAAATACAGGTAATGGCAAATGAAATATTTTTGTAAATATGTAAGCACGCGAGACAACCAAGAGATGGTGGGCATGGAATTATAGCCATTCTATGCAAAAACAAGTAAGGAAGGTTAAGTTCGGGTGTAACCGAACATTACATACTCAGTTGAGAGCTATGGTGACAACATAAGGGAAAATAACCATGTAGGAAAATGAACCGAGGGAAACCCTGGAATGTGTTTGTATGACATGTGTATCAAATGAAAGGCATTAAAGAGTATTTTATGAGGGAGTGGGCCATAGTTCTATAGGTGGACGCCATTTAGGGATACCGCCATAAAGGTGTATCAGGGTTGACTCTAGAATTTGTTTGTACAATATGGGTATCAAATTAAAGGTATTAATGAGGGTTTTAAAAGGGAGTGGTGGTTGTTGTATAGGTGGTCGCCTTTTCGAGATATCGCCATAAAGGTGGACCAGGGGTGACCCTAGAATTTGTTTGTACAATATGGGTATCAAAAGAAAGGTGTTAATGAGTATTTTAAAAGGGAGTAATCCTTAGTTCCATAGGTGGACGCCGTTTCGAGATATCGCCATAAAGGTGGAGCAGGGGTTACCCTAGAATTTGTTTGTACAATATGGGTATCAAAAGAAAGGTGTTAATGAGTATTTTAAAAGGGAGTAATCCTTAGTTACATAGGTGGACGCCCTTTCGAGATACCGCCATAAAGGTGGACCAGGGGTGACTCTAGAATTCGTTTGTGCAATATGGGTATCAAACGAAAGGTGTTAATGAGTATTTTAAAAGGGAGTGGGCCTTCGTTCTATAGGTGTTCGCCTTTTCGAGATATCGCCATAAAGGTGGACCAGGGGTGACTCTAGACTTTGTTTGTACGATATGGGTATCAAATGAAAGGTGTTAATGAGTATTTTTAAAAGGGAGTGGGCCTTCGTTTTATAGGTGTTCGCCTTTTCGAGATATCGCCATAAAGGTGGACCAGGGGTGACTCTAGAATGTGTTTGTACGATATGGGTATCAAATTAAAGGTATTAATGAGAGTTTTAAAAGGGAGTGGTGGTAGTTGTATATGTGAAGGCGTTTTCCAGATATCGACCAAAATGTGGACCAGGGTGACCCAGAATATCATCTGTTGGATACCGCTAATTTATTTATATATGTAATACCTGCCACGATTTTAAGGGTTTTTTATTTCGCCCTGCAGAACTTTATCATTTTCTTCTACTTAATATGGTAGGTGTCACAACCATTTTATAAAGTTTTTTCTAAAGTTATATTTCGCGTCAATAAACCAATCCAATTACCTCACCATGTTTCATCCCTTTTTTCATATTTGGTATAGAATTATGGAATTTTTTTAATTTTTCGTAATTTTCGATATCGAAAAGTGGGCGTGGTCATTGTCGGATTTCGTTCATTTTTCATACCAAGATAAAGTGAGTTCAAGTAAGTACGTGAACTAAGTTAATTAAAGATATGTCGATTTTTGCTCAAGTTATCGTGTTAACGGCCATGCGGAAGGACAGACGAACGACTGTGTATAAAAACTGGGCGTGGCATCAACCGATTTCGCCCGTTTTCACAGAAAACTGTTAACATCATAAAATCTATGCCCCTACCAAATTTCAAAAGGATTGGTTAATTTTTGTTCGACTTATGGCGTTAAAAGTATCCTAGACAAATTAAATGAAAAAGGGCGGAGCCACGCCCATTTTGAAATTTTCTTTTATTTTTGTATTTTGTTGCACCACATCATTACTGGAGTTGAATGTTGACATAATTTACTTATATACTGTGAAGATATTATATTTTTTGTTAAAATTTTACTTTAAAAAAAATTTTTTTTTTAAAGTGGGCGTGGTCCTTCTCCGATTTTGCTAATTTTTATTAGGCGTACATATAGTAACAGGAGTAACGTCCCTGCCAAATTTCATCATGATATCTTCAACGACTGACAAATTACAGCTTGCAAAACTTCTAAATTACCTTCTTTTAAAAGTGGGCGGTGCCACGCCCATTGTCCAAAATTTTACTAGTTTTCTATTCTGCGTCATAAATTCAACTCATCTACCACGTTTCGTCGCTTTATCTGTCTTTGGTAATGAATTATGGCACTTTTTCGGTTTTTAGAAATTTTCGATATCGAAAAAGTGGGCGTGGTTATAGTCCGATATCGTTCATTTTAAATAGCGATCTGAGATGAGTGCTCAGGAACCTACATACCAAATTTCATCAAGATACCTCAAAATTTACTCAAGTTATCGTGTTAACGGACGGACGGACGGACGGACGGACGGACATGGCTCAGTCAAATTTTTTTTCGATCCTGATTATTTTGATATATGGAAGTCTATATCTATCTCGATTCCTTTATATATGTACAACCAACCGTTATCCAATCAAACTTAATATACTCTGTGAGCTCTGCTCAACTGAGTATAAAAAACTGCATTATGTACAAGCAATTTTTCAGGCTAAAATACGTACATAAGTAAGAATAAATATTAGGGTGTTCTTTTTATTTATTTCAAACTAAAAAGCACACCATTTCTTAACTAGTTTTTTGTTTTTTTTTTTTTTGTTTGCGAGTTGGGTTGTAAAGTCCGTGGAAAACCACCCCATTTGAAACCAAAGCCCACCCCCTGGCCCGCTTTCACATAGCTTCAGGGTGGCATTCTAAATGTTTCGTTGTTTAAGAGCCTTCTGTTGTTCCTGCGTCCAAGTCCCGCTTTTTTGCTCTGAGTATGGTTTTTACGAAGTTACTGATTTGTTGCCAATCTTCTGATCCGCTCAGCATTTTAGCTGTAATGTTATTGAAAGTGGTTTGGCCGATTTTTTTGTCGCGCATTTGCCGGTTTTGGCTCCATCGCGAGCACTTGAAGAATGTATGTTCAGCATCTTCTTCGCCTGCATCGCCGTAAACCCACTTAGGGTATTCGGCCTTTCTTAGCCCGTGCCCGGAGCGCAAAGCGTCTTGTTCTCCACGCATCAACATTTGTTATACGGTTTGCTGACATCTTTGCTCATTTTCGCACCGTTCTTTACACAACCTAAACAAACGTTTCTTCCCTGCTCTCCTTCCTTACTACTTTCATACGTTCTTTATCCGTCTGATTTTGCGTTTCCCATAACCTTCTTTTTTCCAGCACTAACAGGCCGATGGGGTTTGTTCCGCTTATCACTTGTACGGTCGGTCCTATTGCAGTGCGATAAAGGGAGGCTACTCTTACAGCTGCTGTTCGCTGTACAGCTGTTAGAAGCTCACAACGTTTCTTTTTACGTAGTGTGTTTTCCTAAACTACATGGGTATTGCTAAACTTTCAGTCATTCGTAAAGTCTTTGAACAGATTGTTATCAGTCAACTCCAATTTCAGTGTTCTAGTCTTTTATGTCCATGCCAACACGGTTTCATTCGTCAAAGGTCAACCTCTACAAATTTGCTTGTATTCACCTCTATAGTTATGGAAGGATTTTTAGCGAACAAGCAAACGGATGTCATCTACACGGACTTCAGCAAAGCATTTTATACCGTCAACCATGAGTTACTTATTCATAAGCTTGATTTACTGGGCTTTCCGTTTCACCTATTAATGTGGCTGACCCAAAAAGTCCTGTTCAAGTGCAATCTGTCGGAATCGTTCGGAGTTTCCTCCGGTGTACCCCAGGGATGTCATCTAGGCCCTTTGCTCTTTGCCCTTTTCAATAATGACTTGCCACAGACAATATTATATTCCCATACTATAATCTATGCGGATGATGTAAAACTTTGCTACACTTTCTGTCCTACCGATTTGAGTTCCTTGGATCTTCTTCAGGCCTACTTCGACTCGTTCCAATGTTGGTGCACAACAAATTTACTAGCTTTAAATTGCTCTAAATTTAAGCATATGACATTTCATCGAGTGAAGCCAGCATTGAAACCTTATGTAATAGATGGTACGCCTTTGGAGCGTATATCTATTGCAAATGATCTAGGTGTCCTTTTTGATCCGAAATTGAATTTTAACATGCATATTTCATCTATTGCCAACAAAGCGTTGGGTTTACTTGGATTTGTTAAAAGATGGGCTAAAGAGTTCGATGATCCGTACCTCACTAAGGTTCTTTACACATCGCTGGTTCGTCCAATACTCGAGTATTGCTCATGCGTTTGGCCCCCTGTTTCTCAAAAGCATATAAAGCGTCCTGAGTCAGTTCAAAAGCAATTTTTGATATTCGCATTGCGCGGCCTTAATTGGGACTCAAGTCTCCACCTTCCTCTATACAGAAGTAGACTTCTTCTTATTAACTTACCCACTCTGGAAAATCGGAGAATATTACTGGGGGTATTGTTCATCCATAAGCTCATTATTGGAGAAATTTATTCTGCGGACCTTCTCAGCCGCTTGTTTTTTGCGGTTCCCCCTAGAGTATCCAGACACTACGTTCCTTTTTATGTACCCCTTTGTCGACGAAACTTAGCTAAAAATAATCCTCTTCTTATCTGGTGCGCGCACTACAATGACTTGTATAGCTGTATCAGTCTTGAATGTTCTTTTGCCACTATACGTAATGCAATACTTGCCTATCTAATTTATGAGATACAAGCTAATTTAATTTAATTTTCCGGCATTTATTTCTTCCATAAAAAACAGGAACTATCTCGTTTAAGGATGGAGGAACATTTATCAACATGTATCATTAAGAAGGAACAAGACAGTACTGTGTTGATTGGAATCTGGTGCATTCCGCCAGTATAAGATCTCGGTAGAATATCTTATTTCTGCTCATATTTCTTATTATTATATTCTGAAATTAAACTGCAATGTTCAATAATATATCTTTGTTTTTAATATAAAATTTTATCTTTTGAGTTGTATATTTATATATCTTTTATATTATGTAGTCGACCATAGTTTGTCGTCGACTTTAAATAATAAATATATAAATAAATAAATAAAGTCCGGAGCCGTACAGTACAGTTTGCTTTTCATTTCCGTTGTTCCTCCGACGTTTGCCATCAGCGTTCTTAGCAGCGATACCTGTTTAGATGCCTTCGCAGTCGTATGTTGAATTTGTGTCCAATATGTTAGTCAGAAGTCTAACCTTACTCCTAAACAGTTGACTGCCTATGGCGATTTAGTCGCCACTACTTCGCATGCGCATTCCTCTGCTCTGTCTTTCAGCATGCATCAATTGCGTCCTAACTGTAATCTTGTTCACAGCAGCCAGCAGTGCAACAATCAATTTGTCTGCACATTCGGGGAACTAAAACTCTAAATTAACTCCAAAAAGCGAGTCTTTCATCCTGAAAATGAGGGCAGTGAAACATTACGTGTTCAGCGCCCTTTTCTCGATTATTCCCACCGTTTTTGCCACCTAACTCATATTTGTGACCTTGCGCTTTTCTTAGCATCTTGAGATGGCATGCTGATTCCAATGCCCTACATATAGTCCATTTCACATGAGAGTAGATCTACTGTGATTTTCCTGGATAAAACATGGATTACGTCGTCCGACTTCATTCAATAAGCACATGCTATTCGTACAGCAGTAATACGGTAGGCTCGTGTTTTCACCGAAATCGAAGAAATGTCCAAAAACGCGTGAAAATATCATAAATAATCGCTAAAACATATCTGGACCTTGTCAACTAGCAGCTCTTTACATGTATTTATGAGTGTTTAGCCAAAAATCGATTATAAGCTTATCGAAGTTCCAGCTATCAATTAGAATTAAAAAATGTCCCCTTTATTTAGCTTCAAAATTAAAAAGTTGCAAAATAAAGCACACCTCAATAAGCATATAACCTTACCCAAAAAACATTTTTGTCAATTCTCAGTTTGTGATACATTTGAGAATCAATCCATTTCTCACATTTCAAACGATAATTTTGAAATGCATTTCAAATAGCCGTTGATAGCATTCTTAAGCTAAAAGGCACATTTTTAATATGGAATTTTTTTTTATTTTCAAATTGAGAATTTTTGGATTCTCAACTTTTTCTCAAACGGGAATAAAGCGGAACGAAATGGAATCCACTGTTGTGCCACTATCGGCAAGCAAATTCATTATTTGCCTCACTTCACTTTTAACTCGTTTAGATTTATGCATAATGTAGTACAATATCACTTAATATTATTAAAATGTATAAATACTTCCTATTTTTTCACTTTATGTCCAACTTCGCCCAAATTTTTGGGTTGCATGAACACTTATTATGGACATTAAAATTTAGACACATTGGCGCAAAAAGTATTCACATTATTATTAACGAAAATATTCCATGATATCGATGGTTTTCAACCAGAATGGAACGAAATGCAAGTCTATCTCAAACCATTCTCAAGTTGAAGAACAACATTTGAGAAAAATTTGATATAATATTTAGCTTCAAATGATTAATAATGCTGAATATCAAAATGAGAATTAATGTTTTCTCAAACAAATTTTCAAGTATGTCTCAAATTATTCTCAAGTTGAAGATCGACGTTTGAGAAAAAGTTGAGAAAATATTTTGATTCAAATTATAAATAATGTTGAATATCAAACTGAGAATCAATGTTTTTCTCAAACATTTGAGATTTTTGATTTTGTTAGTTTAGATTTTTGTTTTCAGTGTTTGTTGGGTAAATACTTACACACATGCTCAAATACATGTAATAACATCAGAATTACATCAAAGAAATAGCGAAATGGTACAAAGTGGATAAATAAGTTTTCTAAGCCGTATTAAAGGCGCCTTTCAATAGCCCGAAGCTATTTTCCCCCATGTTTTTTAATATGTTTTTTTTTTGTTTTGACGTGCAACACCTAATTAGCATAATTGCACTGACTACATTTCCTATTCGCCAATAAATCGTACATAGCGACATTAGTTATGTGCTTTTTTGAGGTTTCAAAGAACCGGTTTGGTGTTCGTTTCAGGTGAGCTCATGTGCTGCACCAGCTTTGGAGGGTGATATGCATAATATTTTATAGGTAGAAATCCCCTTTTTCACAATCATAAGCTTGAGATTTCGGATCAGTATAGCGTATGTATAACAGACTGTTGAAATAATGGTGTTTTGTGGCATTACTTGTATAGTGATAGGATAAGGTTACGTATCTAAATCCCACTTCAGAAAATTTTGAAAAAAAGCGATCACCCCTCGGCCGTATCTCTTTCGTTCTTCAGGTTAATTTGTACCTTGAAAAGCTTCTCAGTCAAAATTAATCTGATTTTGTATATACAATTCGGAGCCTATATAAAAACTACGCGTTCCTCCAATTAATTTGAAAACACAAAAGAAGTCGCACACCGCACAAAAAAGGTTTGGCCATTGCGACAGCTTTCCTGGAACCTTGATTTCGATTATAAAGTTCTGTTTCCATTTCATTTCTTTTATACCCATTTTTCAAATCACATTTCTTCTGCTCCTTTTTCTTGGATATTTGTGCATCACTAACAAAAAATAGACGTGAATATAAACATGATGCTAAAATAATTTATGCAACTTTTAGTTACAGAGCGGCAGCCCTGGGTGGGTAGCTTAATTATAGTGATTCATGTACAAAGGTCTCAAAGGTCAAATCCAAAAGCATGCAATATCAACTCAGCTGCATTGAAGACAAACGTGCATTCAAAAACGGAGATGTATACTTATGTATGTGTCGTCCTATGTTTAACTAGCAAATTTCTAGCCATTGATAACCGTTCTTTGTCATACTTTTGGTTTAAGAACTGCATTTTATCAACAAGACACTCGAAAATATTTCCAAAAACCATTATATTAATTTCAACAGAATCAAGACTATTTCCGTGCTAATTTCGAATAATTTCAGGCTGACTTCGGGATTATTTTAAGATCACTTAGAGACTTTTTCGAAACTTTTTTAGGACTGCTATTAGACCACTTCAGGAATATTTCGAAATTGGGCCCATTTAAGAATTATTCAAAGTATCATTTCGAGAACATTTCTAGATAATTTCGAGATATCGTTTCAATATACATCCATTTCGAAATGATTTGCGAACTTTTAAGCGATCACTTCGCGATTTTATTTCAGGATCTGGAAATTAGCTGAAATATTACCAAAATGGTCATGAAAATACACTAAACTAATACCTATAAAGGTCCCGAAACAATTTTGGATTGCTAAAAAAGTTTTCCCGAATTGATATAAAACAAGTAAGGAAGGATAAGTTCGGGTGTAACCCAACATTACATACTCAGCTGAGAGCTTTGGAGACAAAATAAGGGAAAATCACCATGTAGGAAAATGAACCTATGGCAATCCTGGATTGTGTTTGTATGACATGTGTATCAAAAAGGTGGTAATGAGTATTTTAAAAGGGAGTCCTTAGTTCTATAGGTGGAGGCCTTTTCGAGATATCGCCATAAAGGTAGACCGGGGGTGACTCTAGATACGATATGGGTATCAAATGAAAGGTGTTAATGAGTATTTTAAAAGGGAGTGGGCCTTAGTTCAGGTGGACGCCTTTTCGAGATATCGCCATAAAGGTGGACCAGGGGTGACTCTAGAATGTGTTTGTACAATATGGTCATCAAATGAAAGGTGTTAATGAGTATTTTAAATGGGAGTGGGCCTTAGTTCTATAGGTGGACGCCTTTTCGAGATATCGCCATAAAGGTGGACCAGGGGTGACTCTAGAATGCGTTTGTACGATATGGTTATCAAATTAAAAGTATTAATGAGGGTTCTAAAAGGGAGTGGTGGTAGTTGGATATGTTAAGGCGTTTTCGAGATATCGACGAAAATGTGGATCAGGGTGACCCAGAACGTCATCTGTCGGGTACCGCTAATTTATTTATATATGTAATACCACGAACAGTATTCCTGCCAAGATTCCAAGGGCTTTTGATTTCGCCCTGCAGAACTTTTTCATTTTCTTCTACTTAATATGGTAGGTGCTAACCCATTTTACAAAGTTTTTTCTAAAGATATATTTTGCGTCAATAAATCAATCCAATTACCATGTTTCGTCTCTTTTTTCGTATTTGGTATAGAATTATGGCACTTTTTCATTTTTCGTAATTTTCGATATCGAAAAAGTGGGCGTGGTCATAGTCGGATTTCGGCCATTTTTTATGCCAAGATAAAGTAGGTTCAGATAAGTACGTGAACTAAGTTTAGTAAAGACATATCGGTTTTTGCTCAAGTTATCGTGTTAACAGCCGAGCGGAAGGACAGGCGATCGACTGTGTATAAAAACTGGGCTTGGCTTCAACCGATTTCGCCCATTTTCACAGAAAACAGTTACCGTCATAGAATCTATGCCCCTACCAAATTTAAGAAGGATTGGTAAATTTTTGTTCGACTTATGGCATTAAAAGTATTCTAGACAAATTAAATGAAAGAGGCGGAATCACGCCCATTTTGAAAATTTCTTTTATTTTTGTATTTTGTTGCACCATATCATTACTGGAGTTGAATGTTGACATAATTTACTTATATACTGTAAAGATATTCAATTTTTTGTTAAAATTTTACTTAAATTTTTTTTTTTTTTAAGTGGGCGTGTTCTTCATCCGATTTTGCTAATTTTTATTTAGCACACCTATAGTAATAGGAGTAAGGTTCCTCGCAAATTTCATTATAATATATCGCACTTTTTCTGTTTTTCGAACTTTTCGATATCGAAAAAGTGGGCGTGGTCGATATCGTTCATTTTAAATAGCGATCTGAGATGAGTTCCCAGTAACCTACATACCAAATTTCATCAAGATACCTCAAAATTTACTCAAGTTTTCATGTCGTGGCGGCCGCCGTGATATGATGGTAGCGTGCTCCGCCTACCACACCGAAGATCCTGGGTTCACGCCCCGGGCATAGCAACATAAAAAACTTTAGAAACAAGGTTTTTTAATTAGAAGAAAATTTGTCTAAGCCGGATCGCCCCTTGGCAGTGTTTGGCAAGCACTCCGAGTGTATTCCTGCCATGAAAAGCTCTCAGTGAAAACTCATCTGCCCTGCAGATGGCGTTCGGAGTCGGCATAAAACGACTACGTCCTGTCGCGCCAATTTGTAGGAAAAATTAAAAGGAGCACGTCGCAAATTGGAAGAGAAGCTCGGCCTAAGATTTCTTCGGAGGATATCGAGCCTAACATTTATTTGTTTATTTATATCGTGTTAACGGACAGACGGACGGACGGACATGGCTCAATAAATATTTTTTTCGATACTGATGATTTTGATATATCGAAGTCTATATCTATCTCGATTCCTTTATACCTGTACAACCAACCGTTATCCAATCAAAGTTAGTATACTCTGTGTGCAAAGCACGCTGTGTATAAAAATACTTAATCCTGAAGTGATAATGTTACAGTCTTGAAATTGCGTTGAAATATCTCCCATGAGTTGTCGAGAAATCATAGTCCAATAATATCATAATCAAATAATCCTTAAATGTTTATGACATTGTTCCAAATTGGTCCCGAAGCAGTCTCAAACTGACTCCGGAAATAAGCTCTAAGTGATCCCTTAACTGTCCAAAAATGGTTTCCAAACAGTTTTGAAGCGATCCTAAAATAATTACGAAGAGATCCCGAAATTGCTCTAGATTGGTTCAGAAACAGCCTCGAAATGATTCCTAAGATAATTCCTAAGTGATCCTCAAATTGGATAAAAATTCCATCGAAATAATTATCTTCTTGATATGCATGCGCAACCCCCCACGAACCATTCCGAAATGATAGTTTAAAGAATCCCGAAATTTCCTGAATGTCCTGAGTGTCCTTAAATGGTTTCCAAGTAGTTTTCAATTGATCCTAAAAATATCACGAAGTGATCCTGAAATTATTCCAAATCGGTCCCGATATAGTTTCGAAATTATTCCGAAAACAATATAAAAGTAAGCCTGAATGTACCCCAAATTGGCATCGAAATAGTTTCTAAATGTTCCCGAAACAGTCCAGAAGTAGTTCCGAAATGTTTAAAAAATAGCCAACCTTTTCAAAGTATTTACTCAATAACATAACCTTTATTTAAATTAGCTTTTATATCTTCTTCTTATGTAGAAAAACGATGAGTCTTTGTTTTATTATATGAATCGATGTGTTTTAGTTATGTTCTTACTGCACTTTTTTTTACTTTTGCGAACATGTTTATAAGTTTAACTTTTGTTCAATTTTAATATAAATCCCATTTCTACTGCCGATCGTTAATATTGTTGCGAATTTTAGGAATTCTCGATTAATCTTATAAACGTAACCGTCTATATATAAAATGCTCTTTTTAACAGCGTTTCAGAATCAAATCTTGCGCTGCCTTTATTCTCCCAGTAACCTCGTTCGCCTATTTCTCCTAGGGTTTAGACTTTTCTTGAACAGCTTTTTCGATTAGCTGTTTATTTACTTCTCTCATATCTCTGCATCTTATATCTATTCGCTGTTGTCTTTTATGTATGTATATGTGTGAGTGGTGTCGTCTACGCTCTTAGCTGCTTTGTATATGTGTGCTTATCTATTTGTTGTCTCATCTGCTTGCATTGCTGTTGTGGTGGTGAAGCATTTATTTACTAACGGCGTAGTGACGCAGCGAAACTGGTAATATTCGCCACAATATGCAGAAAATAATTTAGTGAAAAAGATATATCACCTACAGCACTTTTCACAAACGAATTTTTTTATTTTTAGATTTCGAGCAATAAGTTTAAACTTTTTATATTTAAAATTTTTTAAACTCTTGGCATTTGTTTTAAAACTAAAGGTTTGTAGGTTTTTTTTTAGTTTTCTTGGTTTCGTTTCAAACAATTTTAAGATTACAGACTTATTGTCCAGTTAAGTTTAAAATTTAAACCGAATAAAATTAAAAAGCGCTGTATTCAATTGAAAGGTTTTCAATATAGTACAAAACAGTTAAAAAAATTGGTTTAAAATGTTTTAAAATTAAGACTCTAATTTCGAACGCTCAAATCGTGTACGATACGTTTAACTTGAATGCGGTTGCCTTCTTCAGGTACCTAGGTCGAAATAAAGCTGATGAGTTCATACTGTTAGTTCAAAGGCTCATGGAAATAGTCAAGAAAAAAAAATCATGCCAAAAATGTTAACAGGTTGAGGCGATTTAGGCATTTCATTGTATTTCGTTGTTGTCATTTTCATTATACCTTTCATGAAAATGAAATGGTATATTAATTTCGTCACGAAACCCAAAATTGTAAGTCCTTAAAGGAAAATAGATAGACCCACCATTAAGTATACCGAAATAATCAGGATGAAGAGCTGAGTTGATTAAGCCATGTCCGTCTGTCCGTCTGTCTGTTTGTATGGAAACTATTCCCTCAATTTTTGAGATATCTTGATAAAATTTGTTGAGCGGCTGTATTTGGGTGTCCGATTAGACATTTGTCGGAACCGGCCGGATCGGACCACTATAGCATATATCCTCCATACAACCGATTTTTCAGAAAAAGAGGATTTTTGTCATATCTTACTTAATTTAACAGATTGAAGCTTCAAATTTCACCACATACTTTCGTATATTGCACGTATTGTTGCCTGAAAAAACTGATGAGATCGGTCGTATATATAGTATATATCCCCCACAACCGATTGTTCAGATAAGAAACTTTTCGTAATTACTACCATATTTTAAGAGCTAGAGGCTTCAAATTTCAACGAATGCTTAGGTATATAGCATATATTGTTGTCTGAAAAAATCATAAAGATCGGTGGTATATATAGTATATATATGGTGGTATATATAGTATATATATGTTTTCGCAATTTTAGCCCCATTTTAACAGCTAGAAGCTTCAAATTTCACCGATTGCTTACGTATATAGTATATATTGTTGTGTCAAAAAATGATAGAGATCGGTGATATATATAATATATATATGATGGTATATATAGTATATATATTATTTTTTGCGATTTCGGCCCCATTTTAACAGCTAGAAGCTTCAAATTTCACCTAATGCTTACGTATATAGCATATATTGTTGTCTGAAAAAATCATAGAGATCGGTGGTATATATATTATATACTTCATATAAACTGTCATTTTTGCCCCTTTTTTATGGCTAGAAGCTTCAAAATTCATCAAATTTCATCAAATAGTTACGTTTACGTCATATATTTTTGAAATACGTGATTCGTAGTCATAGTTTTTACACGCAGACCACAAAAAACCTGAAACTTTGCATCCTCACACAAAGCACCTACCTGTTTTTTATTTTATACTAGCAGACCCGGCAGACGTTGTTCTGCCCTAAACTTGACCTATCTGCATACATTTTAATGAGCTTTTTCCGTATAACTCTACTTTTTCCTAATCTTTTTATTCACTCCTCCCTCCGTCTTTTTCGCTTCATCTCCATCTTCATCTCATTATCTCTTTCTCAGTCTCCTTCTTTCTTTTCTCTCAAGTTTTTCTCCTTCTTCTTCATCTCTTATTGCCAATCCCAGAGGGTGGTATGTATTTTGTTCAAGTCCCACTCCGAATCTCAGTCTCAGTTCCAGTTCATCTCTGGTATACTTCCCGGAAAAAAGCATCGTAAATACAAATATAGGCAAATTTATATACGAAATTTCAGGCAAATCGAATAGGACGTATGTAAATAGGTATGTGGGTATTATTAATTCTTGTCTTTATTTCGGCTTCGCATGCATATTTATCAGTTTTGCGTGGTTGATGCGACTAAATCGAATATCACAATGAACTTTATAGCTCTCAGCAACAGCTTTCATTTGATATCCATAATACACACACATTCTAGGGGTATCCGGGTCCATGTTTTGGCCTATATCTCGAGACCCTAGTCACTCAGCGGTGTCAAACTTACTCTGTATTATAGCACACATCAACAGCTTCAATTTGATATCCATATTGTATAAACACATTCTAGGTGTATCCGGGTCCACGTTTTGGGCTATATCTCGAGACCCTATCCTTCCAGTTGTATGAAAATTATCCTGTACTATAGTACTCATCAACAGCTTTCATTTGACATGCATATTGTATAAACATATTCTAGGGGTACCCGGGTCTACGTTTTGGGCTATATTTCGAGACCCTATCCTCCCAGTTGTATGAAAATTATTCTGTACTATAGTACTCATCAACAGCTTTCATTTGACATGCATATTGTATAAACATATTCTAGGGGTATCCGGGTCCACGTTGTGGCCTATATCTCGAGACCCTAGACTCCCAGTTGTATGAAAATAATCCTGTACTATAGCATACATCAACAGCTTCAATTTGATATCCATATTGTATAAACACATTCTAGGGGTACCCGGGTCCACGTTTTGGGCTATATCTCGAGACCCTAGCCTCCCAGTTGTATGAAAATTATCCTGTACTATAGCACTCATCAACAGCTTTCATTTGATGTCCGTATTGTATAAACACATTCTAGGGGTACCCGGGTCCACGTTTTGGGCTATATCTCGAGACCCTAGCTTCCCAGTTGATGAAAATTTTCCTGTACTATAGCACTCATCAACAGCTTTCATTTGACATCCATATTGTATAAACACATTCTAGGGGTATCCGGGTCCACGTCTTGGCCTATATGAGAAAATTATCCTGTACTATAGCACTCATCAACAGATTTCATTTGATATCCATATTGTATAAACACATTCTAGGGGTACCCGGGTCCAAGTTTTGATCTCAAGACCCTAGACACTTAAAAAGGTAGACGTTGGCCGATTCTCAGACCTACCCAATATGCTCACAAAATTTTATGAGAATCGGTTCAGCCGTTTCGGAGGAGTTCAGCCTCTAAAACCGTGACAGAAGAATTTTATATATTAGATTCATCTTAAAAATCGTTTAGGTATGTAGATCTGTTCACTATATACTTCTTATCTTATACATCCGATTATTCGGAGATTACGAACGGGATAAGATTATTGTTCAGCCCAATTCATTAAAGGTATGAAGTCTTCGGCACAGCCGAAGGCAGTCCCTTTCTTACTTGTTTTTTATTTATCTTCCTAAATTCAATTATGGTACGTTTATAACATAGTTCATGGTTACATAGCTGTACATTGTTCCGACAAAAAAGAACTTAGCAGTAATAAAAATAATTACATGAGCTCGCTTTATTCGCTCTAAGTGTCAACATCGTTATATTTGGCAAGAAGCACAAAATCTGTGAAATTCAAAGTTTGCGAAAAGCTAAGTCATAAACTCTTTGAAATAATAACAAAATTTTGCAGTTGCTTGTTGTAGTTTTGGGTCGTCACAAGCAAAGCCTTAGCGCACAGTGAGCCGCAAGTGGTAAAAATGTATTCATTTGTGTGCAAAACAGTTTTTTGTTTCGCCATTGAGGTGCAATTGTGATTACTGTTTTAAGTAACTGTTCACACTTACCGATACAACAACCTTTCAGGGACCTAAAGGGTTGTGTAGCGTAACGCTTTCAAGGGGTTGCAAGAGCAATTTATGGCTTCTCCAACTCTATTGTCAATCTCACCTATCCGTGGGGAAGCCTATTTATTATTATATATTACAGAATGAACATTCAATATCCGACAAAGGACCATCAGCATCGGTAAAACTCCCAACAAACCTTCAGGAAGTCTCCTCATCGCTACAAGAAGAAAAATAAGAACTACACTTACGCTTACACTTACCTTACGCTTACATACTGCATTCCCCCATACCGTGTTATGCATCCGCACCAGCGCCCGTCTGTTAGGTGAAACGGATATGTTTAGTATAATTGGTTAGTTTTCATTACTTATTTTGGACTTATTTATACCACGAAAAATGCTTTTATATTTTGCAGTTCTGTACCACTGTGCACACTTGGCAGTACATTCCGCTTTTTATTCATTTGAGACTTGTAATTGTTTCATAGTTTTTAAAAGTTTAATTAAAACTTGTCATAAAAGTGAAGTTTAATTTAATTTATTAAGCAATAAAGTTTAAGAGTAACTGTTGGATTAAACTAAAAAAAAAAACAAAACTAACACTTTAGACCCAGTACACTGCGTATTTTTAATTTACACTAACCAACAAAAAGTTCACTGAACGAGTTTGGTAGCTCGGGTAGAGAAAACGCCTAAGTATCGGTAATGTGTTATAGTTGTGTTCACGGACATTTCCGAAGCAACTCGGTCGAGGTATAAAACGCTTTCTACCATAACATAATGTGGCGAATACTATCAGTTCGATACGTCACTATGCTGGTAGTAAATAAATGCACAATAACAGCAAAGCAAGTAGTCACACATAAAACATGTATATAGCTAACTATGAAACTATGTGGGACAAAAATGGGAAATAAACCAGCAATTGTTCGAGACGGATGTTCGCGAAAGGTCTCGACCCTAGAAGAAATAGGCAGAGAAGGCAACTGATAGTACAAAAGCAGCGCAAGCTGAGGAATAATGAGTTAGTTTGATTTTAACACTATAATATATATATATATTGCTATAAGTGAAGTATGCGAGTAAATGTGAAGTACTACTACCATAGAAGTAGTGTAAATAAAAAAAAGTAAGGACGGGACTGTCCTCGGCTGGGCCGAAGACTTCATACCTTTCATGAATGGGGCTGAACAATAATCTTATCCCGTTCGTAATCTCGAAATAATCGGATGTATAAGATAATAAATATATAGTGAATAGATGTACATACCTAAACGATTTTCAAGATAAATATAAAATAAAAAAAGGCAAAACCCCCCTTATCTGAGAGATCGGTGGTATGGGATATATATTATATATAGCTCCGATCGAAATGATTTTTACAGGAAATCTTCTATGATATATTAGAATATATATCACCAAGTTTCACGTTTTTAAATTGGAAACTAAGGGAGAAATGGCCAAAAATCTGTCTATCTGAATGACCGGTTGTATGGGATAGGTATATACTATATACATATAGCTCCGTTCGAAATGATTTTTCATGAAATGTTCTATGATATATTAGAATAAATATCACCAAGTTTAGGGTTTTCATATTGGAAATTAAGGGAGAAATTGCCAAAAATCTTTCTATCTGAACGATCGGTTTTATGGGATATATACTATATATAGCTCCGATCAAAGTGATTTTTTCGGAAAATCTTCTATGATATATTAGAATATATATCATCGAGTTTCACGTTTATACTTTCTAAATTGCGGCAGCAATAACCAAAATCGTCTTATCTGATCGATCGGGAAAATCAAGAGGAGCACGAGTTGGAAGAGAAGCTCGGCCTTTGATCTCTTCGGAGGTTACCGCGCCTTACATTTTTTTTTTATTTGACAGTTAGCGATTCGAACTACAAACAGAAGACGGAATTTTCCCAAACCTCGTTACAATAATATTTTGAAAGTATGCATTAAATGATGCAGAATCTTTAGAATTGAGAACATAAAACTCTAGTTCACTTACTAGTTTTTCAGAAATAATTCGAACAGTAACTGAATAATCTTTCATTCACAATTTTCTGATATAAGCCCATATTTATGGTAGGTATGCATACGTGATATAACTGTGGTCAAAAGCTTACACTGAAAGAAAAAGACTGGTAAAATCAACCGAAATACGGGTCAATTCAACCGAAATTTCTGTCCATTTTTATCCATCGCAACAAGATGTTGAATCAACTGCGCACAAATCGATGATTTGTAATTGACCGTTTTAGTAGTCAAATGAACAAAAAAAAGTTGTTGCGACAGCTTTGTACCTATGTTGCGGCATTTGCAAGGCAGATGAGTTTTCACTGAGATCTTTTCATGGCAGAAATACACTCGGAGTGCTTGCCGAACAGTGCCGAGGGGCGACCCCGCTTAAGAAAATTTTCTTCTCATTGAAAAACCTTATTTCAAAAATTTTTATGTTTCTTTGCCCGGGGTGTGAACCCAGGGTCTTCGGTGTGGTAGGGGGAGCACGCTCCCATCGGTACATGGCGGCCGCCATATACATACGTAAATATGTGCATACATATAGTACACAGCATACAAAGTAGGAGCACAGTGAGCGTAAAATTCTCTTTGAAATTTGCTCATGTATTGACTGTTGATCGCTGTTGAAATTACTAGTGAGATCAGTTGTGTTAACAAAAAAATCAGTTAGATTGATTAGGACTCTGTCAATTTTACCGGATTTTGTTAACTTAAGAGCGACAATTTCTCTTCTGTTGAAATGACTAAACTAATTTGTTCGCTTCACAAAGAACTCGGTCGAATTAACCATAATTCGATCAATTTCACCGAACCTCCGTTAAGTCAAGAACAACAGAACTGATTTGTTGATTTTACTAACAGTGTAAAGACTAATGTGAATGTAACAATAAACAAGTCAAAAAGTCTAAGTTCCACCGAAACTGAATAATATATTCCCAGTTGTAAGCTTATTAAAGCATATATATTAAAGATACGTTTAAAAAGAAATGTCAAAAAAATCAAATGATATGAAAACTGAAATATGCTGCTAAGGCCGTTCAGAGTTTTGTGCGTTTGCGATTGGAAACGTTGCAAGAGCAAATATAAGCTACGGAAAGTGCACAGTTTTTTTTATTTTCAATTTTTTCTTTCCACATTTTCTATTGTATTTACAGTTATACTATATATACTACTATTTTTGATGTTGCGTACTTGCAATGGCGTAGCATATGTATATCGGTTTGTTTTGTTATTGTATTATGCAAATATCCTACACAAGTTTGCAAACGCAATGATTCTAGACCATTTGCACAAATCCTGAACTTCCCTACTATTTTCACAGATGCAAACCCTGCCTTCAGTAAGAGACTATAAAAGAATTACTCACTAACTTACGCTTAACCGTTTAAACGGTTATGATTAGGTGTCAGTCGCCAGTCGTTTCTTCGTTAAGTCGTATTAAACATTTAAAACAAAAAAATTTTGGCCGAACTTCTCTTCCAATTTGAGTGGTGCTCCTTTCTAATTTTTCCTACAAATTGGCGGAACGGACCTACATGTTTTATGCCGACCCCGAAAGCCTAACTACTATAAATTTACATAGGACTTAGGCGGTTATTCCATACGACCACATGGTGCTAGATGTTGCATGCTTTTCTGCGCACTTGATATTTCAAGCCGAGCTCTTATGTCACTGCGTAGTGCTACTCGCCTAGAAATTGGCGGGACGGGACCTACATTTTAAGTTGTTTGATGCTGCCGGGACTTCAATCCTGGCCCTTCGGTGTGGTAGACGAGCTTAAATCCAGTTTTTAAGTTTAAGCTCGCACTGAAAATCCGATATTTTATATGGAGCTGGAATACTCTTTATAGGCAAAATCTGAATCGTAAGCGATAAGCTCTTCAAGGTATATTTCATTACGGCTTTGGACCTTACAAATATCCTTGCGAAAATTGTTTTCTGAGAATAAATCAGATTGACACTTGGAACGCCAGAAAAAAACCAACCAGATGTTCTGATATTATTTTCTAATTTTGTAACAAGCACGATATTTTTTGCTCATAAAATGATTAGGGCATTTTTGAAAGTAGAAATTGTTTCCTCATTTCTAACGTCAACCTGACTACAATAATACTCGTTTGAAATCGTATTTATATACATATGTAAATTAGTGTGGTCCTTTTAAATCAAATAACGAATTTTTCCATTCTCAACCCCCTGCACTATGGTTCACCGCTTTGGGTATAGCGATGGAAAAAATGTTGATGAACGAGTTTCTACCGTCATAACGGTCGTAATATTTTAAGGCCAGCCGCTATATTACGTTACGGCGAACTTTATGGGCCAATTAATGGTGACTTATAACCGGTTAACCATATAACCTTAACCAGATAAAACAGCTGTCCGAAACTACCTTATGGAAATCAATGTAATCGATTAATGGTGCGATACCATAATGCTAACGCCACAACCATACCATAGCCAACCAATTGGTTTTTTATTTCTCGCCATATACATAACCTAAAAATATTTCAGTTAGTAAATTTAATAACTTCTTGTAGATTTTATTCATTGTTTCGGATACGTTAAGACTAAACGACTTATTTTTTGTGGTATATGTTTGTAATTTTTTGCGTTTTCTTCATGAAATTTTCACGATTTTTAGGTTAAGGCACCATTAATAGATCACATTGGAGATGGTTATTGATATGGGTATGATTACCACTATGGCGTTATGATTAAGGAAGTTTAATTGGCCCTTTACCGTTTTCTTAGTTTCCACATAATTACTCTTACGTTGCAATATTTTTGACAACGTACTGTACCACCATTCGGGACAAAAAATAATATGCGATTTCACCAACTATCTATTCTGGGTATTGAAATTTTTTAAAATTCAATTTAAACTTTAGAGGTCTTAATTTCGACCCCTGTGCGACACCATTTAACCGTCTCCATTCGTGAGCAACACTTGTATGTGATATGTTTGGCCAAGGTGAGGCTAAACAAAAGAAACTTTTATTTGATTTATTAGGACCACCCTCATGTACTTCGGTATTGTTAGTGTGATGTTGCACATTCGTATATCAAAACAAAGCCATCCCACAGCCAGCAACACCGCGTGATGTGACGTGATGTTGGTTGATTTTTAATTTCGTTTCACTTGTTGCTTATTTTTGCGCGATTTTAAAAATAAAATTGCGATTTACCAGTGTGAAGCGTTGTCTGGTTCACACATTCGCCCATAAGCATATAATAAGGTAGATCATACTGTGGTGGTATGTTTGTTTGTGCAATTTTTATACTCAGTTGAGCAGAGCTCACAGAGTATATTAACTTTGATTGGATAACGGTTGGTTGTACAGGTATAAAGGAATCGAGATTGATATAGACTTCCATATATCAAAATAATCAGTATCGAAAAAAAATTTAGCCATGTCCGCCCGTCCGTTAACACGATAACTTGAGTAAATTTTGAGGTATCTTGATGAAGTTTGGTATGTTGGTTCCTGAGAACTCATCTCAGATCGCTATTTAAAATGAACGATATCGGACTACAACCATGCCCACTTTTTCGATATCGAAAATTTCTAAAAACCGAAAAAATGCGATAATTCATTGCCAAAGGCGGATAAAGCGATGAAACTTGGTAGATGGGTCGACGTTATGACGCAGAATAGAAAATTAGTAAGATTTTGGACGATGGGTGTGGCACCGCCCACTTTCACAAGAAGGTAATTTAAAAGTTTTGCAAGCTGTAATTTGGCAGTCGTTGAAGATATCATGATGAAATTTGGCAGGAACGTTACTACTATTACTATATATGTGGTAAATAAAAAGCAGCAAAATTGGATGAAGAACACGCCCACTTTTTAAAAAAAAATTTTTTTAAATTCAAATTTTAACAAAAAATTTAATATCTTTACTGTATATAAGTAAATTAAGTCAAAATTCAACTCCAGTAATGATATGATGCAACAAAATACAAAAATAAAAGAAAATTTCAAAATGGGCGTGGCTCCGCCCATTTTCATTTAGTTTGTCTAGAATACTTTTAATGCCATAAGTCGAACAAAAATTTACCAATTCTTCTTAAATTTGGTAGGGGCATAGATTCTATGACGGTAACTGTTTTCTGTGAAAATGGGCGAAATCGGTGGAAGCCACGCCCAGTTTTTATACACAGTCCACCGTCTGGCCTTCCTCTCGGCCGTTAACACAGTAACTTGAGCAAAAACCGATATATCTTTACTAAACTTAGTCCACGTACTTATCTGAACTCACTTTATCTTGGTATTAAAAATGGCCGAAATCCGACCATAACCACGCCCACTTTATCGATATCGAAAATTACGAAAAATGAAAAAAATGCCATAATTCTATACCAAATACGAAAAAAAGGATGAAACATGGTAATTGGATTGGTTTATTGACGCAAAATATAACTTTGGAAAAAACTTGGTAAAATGGGTGTGACACCCACCATATTAAGTAGAAGAAAATGAAAAAGTTCTACAAGGCGAAATCAACAGCATTTGGAATCTTGGCAGGAATACTGTTAGTGGTATTGCATATATAAATAAATTAGCAGTACCCGACAGATGATTTTCTGGATCACCTGGTCCACATTTTGGTCGATATCGCGAAAACGCCTTCACATATACATCTAAGGGCCACTCGCTTTTAAAACCCTCATTAATACCTTTAATTTGATATCCATATCGTACAAACACATTCTAGAGTCACCCCTGGCCCACCCTAATGGCGATATCTCGAAAAGGCGTCCACCTATAGACCTAATGCCCACTCCCTCTTAAAATGCTCAGTAACACCTTTCGTTATTTACCCATATCGTACAAACATTCTAGAGTCACCCCTGGCCCACCCTAATGGCGATATCTCAAAAAGGCGTCCACCTATAGACCTAATGCCCACTACCTCTTAAAATGCTCAGTAACACCTTTCGTTTGATACCCATATCGTACAAACATTCTAGAGTCACCCCGGGCCACCCTAATGGCGATATCTCGCCTATAGACCTAATGCCCACTCCCCCCTAAAATGCTCAGTAACACCTTTCGTTTGATACCCATATCGTACAAAAATTCTAGAGTCACCCCTGGCCCACCCTAATGGCGATATCTCGAAAAGGTGTCCACCTATAGACCTAATGCCTACTCCCTCTTAAAATGCTCAGTAACACCTTTCATTTGATTCCCATATCGTACAAACACATTCTGGAGTCACCCCTGGTCCACCTTTATGGCGATATCTCGAAACGGCGTCCACCTATGGAACTAAGGATCACTCCCTTTGAAAATACTCCTTAACACCTTTCATTTCATACCAAATATCGCACAAACATATTCCAGAGTCACCCCTGGTCCACCTTTATGGCGATTTCTCGAAAAGGCGTTCACCTATAGAACTAAAGCCCATTCCCTTTAAAAATACTCAATACCACCTTTCATTTGATACCCATATCGTACAAACACATTCTAGAGTCACCCCTGGCCCACCTTAATGGCGATATCTCGAAAGGCATCCACCGATAGACCTAAGGCCCGCTCCCTCTTAAAATGATCAATAACACCTTTCATTTGATACCCATATCGTACAAACAAATTCTAGAGTCAGCCCTGGTCCACCTTTATGGCGATATCCCTAAATGGCGTCCATCCATAGAACTATGGCGTACTCTCTCTTAAAATACTCTTTAATACCTTCCATTTGATACACATGTCATACAACCACATTCCAGGGTTACCCTAGGTTCATTTTCCTACATGGTGTTTTTCCTTATTTTGTCTCCATAGCTCTCAACTGAGTATGTAATGTTCGGTTACACCCGAACTTAGCCTTCCTTACTTGTTTTTTTTATAAATTTAGAAACACACACTTAGCTGTGACAGAGTCATTTTTGTGTAGTGTGTGTCTTGTGGCATCAACATTCAGCAACGCATTTGTTTAAAAATAGAAATAGTATTTTTATAAAATTTTTCGCTTGTGCTAGTTTGGTTTGTGCCACGCAATAAAACAGCATCTATGTACTTGTGTACATACAATTCTCGCCCAGCCGATATGTTTGTTTACAGCCTCAATGCCTCCTAGTCAGTCAAAATGTCTGTCGGTCACCTCGCCTCATTGGTTGTCTGCATGCCAGGGTGTCTATATATTTGGCTTGTTTGTGTCTAGCACTGATCCGTTTCGAGTAACCAGGCAGTCTGTCAACGAATTGAACACAGTTGCAATACAACAAACAGACAATTAAAAAAACAAGCAACCGTTGTCGCTGATGTTGATTTTGGTTTCCGTTCAAACTGCGTAAACTTTGAAAAGCTGCCGAAATTTATAAACCCAATAGAATAACTAAATTTTCTGGACTTTTTCGAATATTTGATATGTTCTATTCTAAGCTTGTATAGTCGTATCTTAAGCCCAATGCCAATAATGCAATATTTACTAGAGCTTACGATTTCTTCTCGAACACAAGCGAGATTTACGAGACCCGAGAACTCGACTTCTCGCGAGATTCTCCTGTTCCGAAGTACTCGTAAATCTCGCGAGCTTCTCGACATTCTTACTTAATCGCTGTATGTACAGTATTTATACACTTCGTTTTTTTTTACCTGTGACTTTTTTGTTGATTATATTGCTTCCTATGACATTAAACTCAAAACATATTTATTATACATATAATTTTGTTCGTAATATTTTATTTTTCAACGAGACACCAAGAACGCGGCTTCTCGCGTGATTTCCGATCTCGAATTACTCGTAAGGCTCGGGAGATTCTCGAATTTCGAATTATTCGTAATAATCGAGATCTTCTCGACTTTCAATTCAGTCGCTGCATTGGCAATATTCTATACATATCGGGGTTTTTTACTTGTGGTTTTGCGGACATTTTAGCTTGTGCTCCAGAAAAAATTGTAAGCTCTATATAAAACAGCCAATGAATCGATTAAGTTGAATGTCGAGAAACTCGCAAGATTTACGAGTACTTCGAGAAATCCAGAACTCGACTTCTCTCGAGATTTTCGGGTCTCGAAAATTTCGCTTTTGTTCGAGAAGAAATCGTAAGCTCTAGCACAAATACACAGATAGCTGATTAACATAGTGTCATAACATCTTATAACTCAGAAAATTGTAGCGAATATAAGCAGTTTCGATACGTCACTGTGCCACTAGTAATGAATGCTGATTAACAACAGCCATAAGGCAAACATATGAAATAAAAAACAACCACACATACATGTACACAGCTATAAAGAGCATATATTACTCTATATGCCTAAGCACAAGCATAGAAGGCAACAGTGAGAGTATGAGATGAAGAAAAACCTCAAATATGCATATGTGTAGCCAAAGCCAATATGAAATACTGAAACGAGAACTAAATAAGTAATATTCAAGACAGCTAGGCCGCCATGGTGTGGTGGTAGCGTGCTCTACCTACCACACCGAAGGTGCTGGGTTCAAGTCTCGGGCAAAGCAAAATCAAAAATTTAGAAACAAGTGATTTCAATTAGAAAGTTTTTCTAAGCGAGTCGGCCCTCGGTAGTGATTTGGCAAATACTTTGACGAGCTTCTCAGTGAAAACTCATATGCCTTGCAGATGCCGTTCAGAGGCGGCCTAAAACGTAGGTCCAGTCTCGCTAAATTGTAAAAAACTTAAAAGGCCCGTAAATTGGAAGAGAAGCTGGGCCTAAGATCTCTTCCGAGGTTATCATTGCATTTTTATTTTTTATTCGGAACGGCTGTTGGCGAAAAGTCTAGACCCTGGGAGAAAAAGGTGAATGAAGCAAACTGTGGTTAAGAAAGCAGCTCAGTCCAAGAACGCGACTAATTTAATTGTGAAGTACTACATACTACCGTAGTAGTGTTGTATATTATGAACATTTTGCTACACTGAATGTATGATTTATTTATTCGACAGTTCAGCGATTCGAACGATAACAGAAGGTGCAGAGTAATAAAGAATTTCTTTAAAACAATATCGTACATTTTATGAATTGACGCACATCACCTCTTCGTTGATTTTAAACCCGCCTCCGACAGCACGTAAAAGAGTCGCCTATATGCCACAAGGTCTGAATTTGGTTTCCCCGCAAATCTCATATGGCGGTGCAAAATGTCGTTGAGCAACACCATCAGCTCAGTCAGAATCGGAAAGGACCTCTCCTAGCCGTTCGAGACTAAACGAGGTTTCAGAAAGGGTGCCCCCTATTGTGCGATTTAATTTGATGCCGGAGAAATTTATACTAGCTGTAGAACCTAACCGCTCCGGTACAACATTCGGAAAGATGATTTTGATTATGAATGAGGACAAAACAAGGTAACTGCTGTCATCGTTCAAAGAGTCAACGCATTGGCGCCTTGGTAATCATCCCACTGTTGGCAGCCACAACTTCGTAATAGTAAAATAATGCGTTTATTTGAAAGAACAGCATTAATTAGCCATGACAACATCATATAAGGCGGCTCTGGGAGTGTCCGAGAAAAATATTCTTCGAAAGATTTACGGACCTCTACGCGTTGGCGCCGGCGTACTAGTTTTACGCAGACATCAACATAGTCCAGCGAATTAAAACATAGCGGCTACGCTAGCTAGGTCATGTTATGCAAATGAAAGATGATGCTGCGCCTACGAAAGTATTTTTTAGAGGAAGAGGACAGCACCCACTCCGCCGGAACGTGGAAAACGATTTAAATTCCCGTGTGACCAGCTGGCGCCAGTTGACCCAACGAAGAAGCGACTAGCTCGCCTTGTTGGACGGTCATAAGCGCTTAAACGGTTAAGCGCCAATTACGTAAGTAAGTAAGTATACATTATGGCCATATGATGTGCGATGACAATTAGTGCATCCCCTAAATGTCATTCTAACAATTTCTAGCAGGGCACGTGACAACATTGCCTACCTTTCTCATTCACAATAAGGAATTTAACTTAGGAAATGGATATTCGTAAAGAAAGTTATAGGTTTGTTAATGCTTTGTTAGCGACGAGTTAAAGACGAGTTATCTATTTGCTATCGAATTGATAGAAATTTGTTCCCGGTAACGAAATTTACGAGCTATCCGTTTTTAATAGACGAGGTTTGGATTTAGCGATTTATTCTTGAAGATCATCGATATGTTATCAAAAAGTTGTATATTTGTTATCGAAAAGCTATAGATTGGTTTTCGTTGCATTATCGATTCGTTGTCGGTTTATTGTCGAAAATTTATCGACATCTTAGTTTTTGACTTAATATTGAAGAAGTTACCAATTTGCTATAGACGTGTGCTCAATTTGTTTAATGTTATTTTGTTATCGATAATTTCTCTTTTTGTTATCGAAAAGTTCTCAATTTCACATAAAAAGTTATTGATTTAACATGGATATGTTATCAAAATATGTTAAATTTTATGCAGAAGTAATCGATTTGTTACCGAAAAGTTATCGAGTTATTTTGATTTGATTTCGAAATGTTATCGATTTGTTATTGAAAAGTTTAAGACTTGCTGTGGAAGTGTTATCGATTTCTTTTGAAAAAGTTATAAATTTGACATCTAAAATGTGTAAACAGTGTGTTATCGGTTTGCTACCGATAACTTATCGGTTTTTCATGCAACATGTCCCGATAAAACTTCAATATAAAATCGATGACAACAATGATTCGATATTGTTAATAAGCCAATAATAAAACAATTACTTGTCAGTATCGGTTGTTGTCGATAATACACCGACAAAGGTTCTCCCAAAATACACAATATTGTTTGTTTCTTGTAAAGATTGCGCTGTTGGTTTGACTTCAACCCCTGGGCGAGGAACTGTTAACCTAAAAACATTGGTTTTCTATACGTACACCTCTATGTTTACACATCGAACCTCATCAGTACTTGCTCCTCGCCACTTTTTTCTTTCAAAACTGACTACAAAACTACATCTAACTGTAAACAACTTTACTATCTGTGTTTTTATATTTTTATGATTTTTTTGTGGAATTAGTATGTGTTTTGTAGGCATTATTTGATTTAATTTAATTATGAATTACAATACAGAAAACCTAATCAAATCTACCCAAACTAAACACATATACTATGTAAAGCAATGAGATGCATGTGACAGTCGCGAGTGATGACGTTAAATGTGTTTACCATCAACAACAACTGAAAATGCACTATCGCGAAATCGCGACGCCCATCTGTGCCCACTCACATACATATGGGGTATTCCATCCCATTTCGACCAATTTTGAACCCGACCCCTTTAGAATTGGCTGAAAGTTCTTCTTCTTTTTCTAGCTTACGAAAGACGTTTTTAAGAAGTTTTTCAAATTTTTTCATCCAACTCAAAAAAAGTTATGAATTTAAAAAAAAACACCGTTTTTGTTTACAAAATGCTATAACTTTTTCAAAAATTGACCGTTTGGGATTTTTTTTTTTTTTAATTTGTTTTTAAATGTACTTTTCGGAAAAAATTCAAAAAAAAATTTTAAAGTTTTTTTTTTGTAATTTTTCAGTTTTTCGAGATTTTTCGAATTTCGCCATTTTTTTTTTTTTTCATAAAAAACTTCAATCAATTCTGCAATCATCCCCACTAATCCCGGAGTGGGTCGAAAATTTTTTTTTTTGTATTTAATTGAAAAAAAAACTTTAACATTTTTTTTTGTATTTTTACCGAAAAGTACATTTAAAAACATATTTAAAAAAAAATGATCCCAAACGGTCAATTTTTGTAAAAGTTATAGCATTTTGAAAAAAACACCGTTTTCCAACTCAAATTAAGTTTTAAATATTTTGAAAAAAACGGTGTTTTTTCAAAATGCTATAACTTTTTCAAAAATTGTCCGTTTGGGATCATTTTTTTTTTAGAAAATATGTTTTTAAATGTACTTTTCGGAAAAAATACAAAAAAAAATTTTTAAAGTTTTTTTTTCAATTAAATAAAAAAAAAAAAAAATTCTCGGCCCACTCCGGGATTAGTGGGGATGATTGCAGAATTGATTGAAGTTGTTGAAGGGGTCGGGTTCAAAATTGGTCGAAATGGGATGGAATACCCCATATACATATATCAGCATTAGGCTGTATTAGTTTCAGTGAAGATTTTTAAGTTTTCTCCGGTATTCAAATATTTTTCTAAGGCACGGTTTATCCGAGATAAGATTACTATTACGCTTAGCTTATGTTCGGTTTTTTAGTCAGCGTTTAAATTCCAGGGAAACTTAACAAGAGTTCAAATCTGCTACTTCGGCTGAGATGAGCAGCAAAATTTTTTGTTATCGAGCAAAGTGGCAACTAGCCAACTTTAACTGAAGTTTAAACTCGCACTCGCTAAAACTGGGCCTTAAAAAGTAAAACGATAATGCAACTAAACAGCAGCAAGTGCAGGCCGGCTAGCAGTGAATGAATATGGATAAATTTTTGTGCCGTTCGTTTGATTGTGTGATTATTTTATCTGTTATTCTACTGAAATCAATGGTGGTGCTGTTGAGAGCCAGACGGAGTCAAAGTGATGTTGTTGGTAGCCATACAGATCCTGAACGTGGGCACCTTTATATACATATAAGCTTTTTTATAAGCATAAATTACCGGTTTATGGGGCATATTACCACCACTAAGTATTCCTGAGACGAGAGCTGTGATTGAACGAGACCTAATTGCCTCAGTGATACAGGCGACTTCTTTCAAGTTCTCGCAGTCACTGTCACCGTTACTTTCCCTGTAAGTCCTATTCCGGTCTTCAAATCTTCTTTTTCTAATATAATTTTTGGGATTTATTCCTTCTTTTCCGAGGGTGGACGACATTCCTCATCATACTAGTGTTTTTTTTTCGATTCCTTAGAAGAAGTTATGATTTGACTGGAATATACAGCCAATACTTGTTTAAATCGTAGATTGTTCTCTGAGAGCAGGTGCTAGAGCAGAGTGAAGAAACTAACACCTACCTGTTATGCCAGCGACTTGAAGACAACAGAATTGCTAAGCATTTCTCTGCCACCTTCTTCGAGTACCAAAAGCGTCTTCATTTCTTATAGTACTGCCCCTTACTCTTCGCACAATCTGCATACTGGAACGCTTGGAAATTTCAACGATTGAAAATTGTCTTATCTATATGTATGAAAAAAAGATAACAAGTGTTGAGCACTTGCTTTGCGTATGGACTGCGCTGGGCCGGGCTCTTCATCGAATGTAAACCAAAGCATGGTTATGGTGAAATCTAAAATGTATAATTAGGCTCACTAATTCGTTCAAATTTCTATATATTTAGAGAAGACAGCGTTCTATCACATCCAGTGTTATCAACTGTACACTAGCAGCCAAAAGTGAGCCACTTTGCCTTGCTGTGCGGCAGCCATTATAATTTAACCTTGCCTGACTTATGTATAACAAAAATTCTTTTGCTTATACGGACTTCGCTGTGGAAGGTAAGCCTATTGACAAGGTTAGCACCTTTTTGAAACTAAAAAAAAATCTACTAGATCTGCCTGTATGGACATCATACGAAATGTACCTAACATCGTATTTCTGCAGAACTATTTCTAAGCGGGGTTGCCACTTGGGGTTATCACATGCCATATATATATATATATATATATATATATATATATATATATCCGCTACTATAACGGAAATAAAATTTGTTAAAAGATTAAACTCTGGCTTTAAAATTCTTTCACTTAATTACTGCCGATTAAAATATTTTTACAAGGTTGCCACTTATTTGCAGTTAAAAAAAAATTATGATATATGTCAAAAAGGGTTTCGAAAGTATTTCTAAGTGGAGTTTTTAATGGGTGGTGTGCCACTTTCTCAGCTTGTATATCTAGGTGTTGCTACTAAAACGTTTTAACAATTTTTGAAATTTATTTTTGGAATTGTATGAAGTATTCCAATATGGGTATAAAACAAAAAATATTTTACCCTGTATTTTAATGAAAATATTTTATGCAGTGTTACCACCTAACATTAATTACATATGTATACAGCAGCAAAAAAACAGTAGCAACTTTTATCAAATTTCGTAAATTTTTTATTTTCGATAGTTTAAGAAAAACTTCCATGATTTCGTAGATGAAATTATGTAAATTAATTTCAAAATCTATTTAATGATTTAGGAACAATTTTTTTAACAACGTGGCATCAGGATGGACAAGATCACCTGTTTCGATTATACCTTGTAAATCTCTTCAAAGCCTTTTCTCCCGGGAGTGGGATTTGAACCCGCAGTCCTACGATGGTTGAAGTGTTACAAACGCATTCAGCCACGTCATATGTCTGTGAAAATTTTTCTTTATTCACAGTCCGTACTTCGTATGGCATCATGTGGTAAAGGTATGCGATGGTAAGGCGGTTTCAAAGAAACTTGGTGTTGTTGCTTTTTGTTCTATTTATTGAACTACAACGAATTAACCAATGTTGTCTATTTGTATGAGTTTTTTAAATTATAAAACTAAAAATTGCCTCAAATAAATGTTTTCATACATTTAAATCAATAAGGTTAATCCCCGTTTAAAAAAAACTCATAATTTCAAAATCGTTTTTGAAAAACAAGTACAAATTATATGTCTCTTCAAATTCGCAGGGTGTTTAGGATTTTTCTACACATTAAAAAGGGCGCCGTCATAGGGAGGGAAATGTAAAATACCATTCGGAAAAGAAATTGTCAAAAATCAATACGAATTTGGAGAGACCTATAATTATACTTTCTTACAAATAAATTGATTGGGTTACACAATTGCTAATGAACAAATATTCAGAACATTCTGAGTAAAAGTTCGAAATTTTCGAAAACGTTTTGCAAATTATTTTGTTAAATTTTCGGATAAAAAAATTAAAATTGTCTTGCGTTAAAAATGAAACACCCTAATGGGCGTTCAAGTAAAATTAAAGAAGCAAGTGCAAATGATCATTTTAATATTAAACATTATATTTGTGTTTTGCATAGTTTGTTTATTTACATATATTGTTCGTAAGTGATTTGTTTTTGCTGCTGTTGCTTTGCGCTATAGCATTTTCCTTACAATTCCAATTGTCGTCGTCATTTGTTCATTCGCAATTTTAAATTGCTTACATTTCACTTGTCACTACTAAAGTCAGACCTTTCTGTATGTAGGGAGCGAGCTGGTTGTGGTAGTTGTTGTTGTTAGTTTCGTTCTACAGATGCTGTGTGTGTATTATATTTAGCATTTTGTTTATATTCTTAAGTATCTAAACACGAGAATTCTATTAAAAGAGCATTCAGCACATTGGGGTCGGCAACTACAATAACAACATCCACAATAATCACAGCTATCTAGCCTTATGAATAACATAAGCAATGACTTTTATTATTTGCTATCTGCCAGGATGACATTTTGTTGAATTTGAGATAAATTTGCAAAGTGGCTGGGTCGTTTTCTGTACCTCTGCCCAATGAAAACTCATTCCGTAGTGGCCGAAGGCGCTTAGTGACTTCAGAGCTTCTAAAAAGCGACTCCTCAGTAAGCCGAAAGGAGTAAGCTACCATCACACTGGGAGCTGTACAAGGTGGGTTTGGGTATTTGTAAATATAAGATAGGGACTGCCAAGATGTGGCTTATGCCGAGGACCTAGCCATTGTGATCAGGGGTATATTTCTGAATACACTACAGGTCCTACTTGGCTTTCGTGACTAGGAAGTCGGAATGCGACTTCGTGACATCAGCTTATAAAATTCGGGCATTTTAGCATTCTATACGCCTGGCAGAAAAGATTGCGAAGTGTCGTCTTCCACTCATTCTGCGAAGTTAACTACTCATATTCCAAGGGTGTGGTGGATTGGGGAATTAAAATGGGGCAGGCATCTGATAAACCTATTCACGGATGGATCTAGGCTGGAAGGGAGAGTGGTGTTGTTTCGTGTACTATGCCTTGAGCTTGGTCCAGCTGGAACTTTAGGCTGCCCTATCACTGCAGCATCCTCCAAGCCGAGGTGGCCGCTATAAAGGATCCTAAACTGAATGTGTCTGCCAGTGGAGACTTTGGAATTACACTGGTCACTTGCTCTATGGTTGTAGACAGTTGAGCCTATAGCTAGAAGAGCAAATGCTGGGCTGTTCCCACCTCTTGCTGTGTGTCTCCGTTTTTCTGGTCCGTTGTTGACTCCAAGCGCTAGGTGGTCTATAAGGGTTACAAACGCTCATCTATCCATGCTGCTTGGATCTTCTCAATATACCGGACAGCTACAGCTGTTATAGCTGTATCGCGAATGATGGAGTGGAATCAGCCACTCTTGATTCTGTTTCCGACTTTGTTTCCGTTAAGTTCACTTTCGTACAGCCACAATATTTAACATTTTGTAGTGTAAAGTGCGTGAGTGTGCGTTTAGTATTTATTTATCTTTTATCTGCCACTATTTTTATACTCAGCTGCGCAGAGCCCACAGAGTATAATAATTTTTCTCGCATAACGGTACCCCGTAACGGCATAAAATAATCCAGATAGATATAGACTTCTATATATCAAAATGATCTGGGCGAAAAAAGAAATTCATTTAGCCATGTCCGTCCGTCCGTCCGTCTGAGTAAATTTTGAGGTACCTTAATGAAATTTGGTATGTAAGTTCCTGGGCGCTCATCTAAGATCGCTATAACTACGCCCACTTTTTCGATATCGAAAATTTCGAAAAACCGAAAAAGTGCGATAATTCATTATCAAAGAAGGATAAAGCGATGAAACTTGGTACGTGGGTTGATCTTATGGCGCGGAATAGAAAATTAGTAAAATTTTGGACAATGGGCGTGTCTCCGCCCACTTTTAAAAGAAGGTAATTTAAAAGTTTTGCAAGCTGTAATTTGGCATCTCAGTATGTAATGTTCGGTTACACCCGAACTTAGCCTTCCTTACTTGTTCAAAAATAACACTTTCCCCTTCTATTTAATTCTATTCAATTAAAAAAAAAATATTTTGCTTTCTATTCTTGATCATAACATTAATAAGTATGGAATTTATAGGCAGTGATGATTAAGAACTATGCTAGAGAACTGCAGAGGCAGCACTAATAATTTCAACAACAACAATTCATACCAACTATTTGCAAATAAATTGAGATACACATAGACGTATTTATATATGAGAAAAACAAATTAATAAAAAACAAGGCGATTCCATGACATGAAAAATAGCCGTCATCAACTATATTTGTATAAATAAGCAACAAATACGTTCAATGTGTATTATACAAAAACAAAACTTAGAAACAAATTCGCTTAGGTATACATATACAAGGCAAGAATAGGCAAGAAAAGGTAAGGAAAGCAGCAGAAGGAAAGCAGAAATAAGTGGATGGGAGAGGAAATAAAAGATTAGTATCCAAAGCGAAGCGAACACCGAAGACAGAACATGGAAGAAACCGGAAGGCGTGTTATGCGCAGTTCGTCATCGAAGTGTTAACGGTTTGTTACCGACGGAATATGGGCGTGTTATCAATTTTTAGTGACGAGTTATCGAGGTATAAATAAATAAACGAATTACCGATTTGTTATCGAAGTGTTATAAGCTTTTTTTGGATGAGTAATCGGTTTGTTATCGAAAAGTTATCGCATCACTATCGACCAGTTGTCGACTGTTTACCTTAAAGTTATCAAATCGATCGTTATGCGCGTGTTATCGATTTGTTATCGATTTGCTTTCGAAAATGCATCTAATCTGATGTTCTCAATGGGACTATTGATTGTACGTTTTTATTGCGTTGTCATGATTTATTTGCTATTGACCTCTGCAAAACCAGGTATGCTCAAAATGAACCAATTATCAGACTGCTATCGGAATTTAATTTGTTATGTAGAGAAATAAATTTAGATATATTTGTAAATCGCAATGAATTTAAAGAAAAACTTTGTATGTACTATTTTTAATATAATTAATAACATATGTACGTCTTGGTCTGTAGGGTTTCTAAACCATAGACTTAATAAATAAATAAATAATTTATCGGGATATTATCGATTACTTATCGCAAAGTTATCGATTTTTTGTTAAAATCTGATAAGCTTATTGTCGGATTGTTTTCAAGACGCAATCGATTGTTATCAGAGTATTAGCAATTCGTAATCGGGGAATATCGTTTTGTTTTCGGCACACATCAATTTGTCAACGACAACCCATTTCTTGTTTCTTATGAAACAGATACCGATAAAACTTCAATATAAAATCGATGGCTCGTCGGCAACCCGTCGAAAACAAGTCCATAAGAAATAAATAGGAACCCAATATGCCCTTCCAGTTTTTTTTTTGCCTTCGTAACCGCGGCACTATCACCGACCAAGCCCTCGGCGACCTTATTTACAACGTGGATGGCATAATATTGGATCATATTTCCCTGCTCAAAATTTTAATTCAATATTGAAGCCCATTGATTCGATGATACGTCTTGGTGACTTTAATCTCCCGCATGTATTATGGACCATATCTGACCAGGATATTGTACCTATTTCTTCAAAACTGTTCAACAACGAATTTTTAGCCGAAATAACCGAACTTTGCCTTAAACAGATAAATATAATTCCTAACATCAAAATGTACTCTAAACCGGGGTGAACCTCTTACTGTACCGGAAGACCTTTACCATCCTTCCTTGGAAATAGCATACGAATTCGAAAGAAATTCTGCGAGTAGCATTGCTACTAAATACAACTCCAGTTTCAGATTTGACTTTGCGAAGGCTAATTTTTGTAAACTTAATCAAACTTTATCTACAGTGGCTTTTGTACCACCATTTACGGTATTCTGGAAAAACACGTACCTAAGCGAAAACGTGTGTTTACCGAACCAGTCCAAATATGGTTCAGTAAAGAGCTGAGGTCTTTAAAAAAGAGAAAATCGCGCTTCTTCAAATTATTCAAAAGGTCGGGATCTGACTCCGATTACTTGCAGTACTCTATTTTGCGTCATAAATATTTTTAATTAAACAAAAAGTGCTATAATACGTACATCTGTAAGATGAAAATGAAAACAGCTTGCAATCCGAAAGCCTTCTATGATTTTATGAACTCTAAACGCAAGGTTAAAGGGTTTCCCTCTGCTTTAAAATACCAGGATGATTTGTCTAGCGACGACCAAGATATTGCTAATTTCTTTGAATAATTATTCAGGTCCAACTATTCCATAATACTTTTTCAAATGAATATCCATTTCAACTTAACACAATTAATATTCCAGAAATATCTCCAGATCAAGTTTTTTCATATCTTCAAGAATCTTACAAGTACAGTCCTGATTTAATTCCCATTTGTCTTCTTAAAAAATGCGCTGAGCACATTTATTAGCCTCTAACTGATTTATTCAATCTGTCCCTAAAACCTAGAGCCTTTCCTTCTGCTTGGAAGGAATCTTTTCTCATACGCCTTCACAAAAGTGGTAGTAGGTCGTGGGAAGAAAACTATCGAGGAATAGCAAAGTTGTCGGCCATCCCAAAGTCGTTTGAAGCTATCGTTATAAATCAGCTAACATTTTCCATTTATACTTTGATTGCAGAACCGCAACACGGATTCTGTAAAGGCAAATCTACCATTACTAATCTACTTAAATTCACAACTCATGTTTCTAATGGATTAAGAGAAAATCTTCACACCGATGTTATTTATACTGATTTCAGTAAAGCATTTGACAAAGTAACCCACTCCTTATTTATCTACAAGCTGGATCGGCTTGGCTTCGAACCTGGTCTCACCCAGTGGATCGCGTCGTATCTCTGCAGCCGAACGCAAAGAGTTATTTTTAAATATACTTTCATCGACGTTCCCCCTGGCGTCCCACAAGGCAGTTACCTTGGTCCAATTCAGTTCTTGCTATTTATTAATGATATCTGTACCACTATAAAATATTCCAAAATCTTAATGTATGCTGATGATTTAAAACTTTTTAGTTCTTATGCGTCTATCGAAGAACGTCCCTTGCTTCAAGCGGATTTAAACCGCCTAGTTACTTGGTGCAACGTAAATTCAATGCCGTTGAACCTCAATAAATGCAAATTCATGTGCCTCTCTCGAAGATCTTTGCCAGCAGCCTCTTACGTAATTAATAATTATTGTCTTCTATCAGTAAACTATTTTGTTGACTTGGGAGTCGCGATGGACGCTAAACTTAGTTTCAACCTTCATATTAATGCTACTGTCAATAAGGCTAGAAGTGTTCTTTCATTCGTGAAGAGATGGTCTAAAGAATTTAGTGACCCTTATGTAACTAAAGCTCTTTTCGTCACTTTAGTTAGACCGATACTAGAATACGGATCAATAGTCGGGAATCCACAATATCGAGTTCATGCAGATAGACTTGAATCAGTACAAAAGCAATTTCTACTTTTCTCTTTAAGAAATTTTCAGTGGGACTCTGCGTATAATCTTCCGCCTTATACTAGTCGGTTGAAGCTTATCAATCTTCCAACTCTTGCCAGTCGTAGAGAAATGCTAGGCGTAATATTTATGGCTAAACTACTGAATGGATTGATTTCCAACCCAATTTTCTTAAACGAAGTAAACTTTAACGTCCCATCACGAGTCTCAAGACATTACAAACCTCTTCTTTTGAGGCAGTGTAGAACTGATTTCGAATTAAATGAACCTTTTCGGTGTTTGTGTCATGATTCTCACTCATACTCATTCTATTTCATTTGATATAACGGATTCACTTTTTACCAAAAAGAAAACTGTCTTATCCTATCTTAACTCTTAACAAAAAAAAAAAAAATCAAATAAACTAAAAATTTTCATTTATTTGACAATATAGTATGTATATGTATAATTTCTAACTGTTATGTGATTTCTAACTGTTATGTATAGTACTCAGCTGATGATATTTATTTTGTAGCTAAGCAGTTTTAGATCTCGATGCTTAACAACTCGGCAAAAACAAATCCGTACGTCATGCGGTTGCGCCCCCCGCACCGGTCGGGTGGGCTTTGGAGGGTATTAATTCGTTGGGTATTATTACTATTATTATTATTATCCATTAACCTGGGTCGATTTGTATGGACGAAAGTTAACCCATATCGATAGCTCAGGAAAAAAAGTTCCTCTTTGACTTTTTTCGACTTTGATTTTTAAGGTTTTTTTTCATGACCTACTTTAAAAATTTTCATATGTATACCCTGTCCGACACAAAAATATCCGCTAAAAATTGAAAACTGAAAATTTTTTCAGTAGGTCATGAAAAAACCTTAAAAATCAAAGTCGAAAAAAGTCAAAGAAATGAAATTTCGCAGGGTCGAAAATTATGTTTTGGGAATGCGTAATGGAACATTTTTCCTGAGCCCAAATCCTACCAAAAAATCGATGGCGCGATATCGGTTAATAAATCGACCCAGTCTAGTATCCATGTCGATGTCAATCCGCTGCCGACTGAAATTCTACCTGAAATTCAGAGCCGTAACAAAGCCCTCAAGTCGCTCGCTGGCAAACATTGAGCAAAGACACACCTTGGCTGGCATTTCGTTACCGCTACAGACTGTCTGGCACCAAAAAATATTGCACACCTGCAGTCGCAATTCTACAAGAAGTTCAGAGTCGGAACAAAGCCCCCCAAGTCACTCGCTGGCTACCTTTGGGGCAAGGACGAAAAAACGCTTTAAACTACCTAAACAACAATTGGCCAGCTGTTTGTATACTACATGTCTACGATATGGTCGGCAAGTATAAATGAGACAAAGCTGAGGAAGCTGCAGGGCTGTCAAAACGCCGAGGAATGCTACTGGATAGGGCAAAATCATATGCCGGTAACTATCCGGCCGCTCTCCCAGGGAGACGCACGTCACTCTTGCACAACTTCATTCTGAATATACTCCTACTTATCCAGAATCAAACCCGTCATACGCAATGTGTGTCCTGCATGTAATGTGTCTCCAATTAACACTAACCATCCTTTCAATGGCAATCTGTAACCAAAACCTCTAGATATGGATGCTCTTTGACCAACCCTTTTGAAACTGCAAGTTTCATTGGATTTCCGGTAGAGCATATCGATCACAATATGTGAGTGATCGCATCTGTTGAATGGAATGAAGAACTGTTGCATGAAAAAGGAGAAAGCAACAGGGCTATTTGGAGAAAGTTTCATTTAAAAACAATTTTCAATTTCATTTGAAAAAATTTTAATTTGTTTTGAAAAATGTTTAACTTGATTTAAAAAAAAGGTGAATTTGATTTTGAAAAAGTTTAATTTGATTTGGAAAAAATATAATTATACTCAGCTGAGCAGAGCTCACAGAGTATATTAATTTTGTTCGCATAACGGTACCCCGAACGGCATAAACTAATCGAGATAGATATAGACTTCTATATATCAAAATGATCTGGGTGAGAAAAGAAATTCATTTAGGTCCCTCCGTCCGTCCGTCCGTGCGGCTGTCCGTAAACACGATAACTTGAGTAAATTTTAAGGTATCTTAATGAAATTTGGTATGTAAGTTCCTGGGCACTCATTTCAGATCGCTATGAACGAAATCGGACTATAACCACGTAACTGTTTCGGTATCGAACACTTCGAAAAACCGAAAAAGTGCGATAATTCATTACCAAAGACAGATAAAGCGATGAAACTTGGTGCATGGGTTGACCTTATGACGCAAAATAGAAAATTAGTTAAAATTTGGACAGTGGGCGTGGCACCGCCCACTTTTTAAAGAAGGTAATTTAAAAGTTTCGCAAGCTGTAATTTGGCAGCTGAGTATGTAATGTTCGGTTACACCCGAACTTAGCCTTCCTTACTTGTTTTATTTGAAAAAAGTTTGATCTGATCAAAAAAAGTTTCATTTGACTTGAAAAAAGATTTCGTTTGATTTTGAAAGAGGTTATTATGTTGGTTGGGCCAATTTTTAAATGTTTGGTTTGCTAAAATGAGCATTTGTGGCCATAAATTAAAACAGGGTATATTTGTTATTCCCGACGCGTTTCGAAGTTTACCTTACGTCTTCTTCTTTGGGGATATTAATATTACCATTAATAATTATTTAGTTCAGGTGCAAATACAATTTGTGCACAACATTATTCACATAGGTACATTAAAATATCAGCTACTAATACAATTTGTGCACAACATTATTCACATAGGTACATTAAAATGTCAGGTACTAATAAAATGTGTGCACAACACTATTCACATAGGTACATTAAAATATCAGGTACTAATACAATTTGTGCACAACATTATTCACATAGGTACATTAAAATGTCAGGTACTAATACAATTTGTGCACAACATTATTCACATAGGTACATTAAAATGTTAGGTACTAATAAAATGTGTGCACAACACTATTCACATAGGTACATTAAAATATCAGGTACTAATACAATTTGTGCACAACATTATTCACATAGGTACATTAAAATGTCAGGTACTAATAAAATGTGTGCACAACACTATTCACATAGGTACATTAAAATATCAGGTACTAATACAATTTGTGCACAACATTATTCACATAGGTACATTAAAATGTCAGGTACTAATAAAATGTGTGCACAACACTATTCACATAGGTACATTAAAATATCAGGTACTAATACAATTTGTGCACAACATTATTCACATAGGTACATTAAAATGTCAGGTACTAATAAAATGTGTGCACAACACTATTCACATAGGTACATTAAAATATCAGGTACTAATAAAATGTGTGCACAACACTATTCACATAGGTACATTAAAATGTCAGGTACTAATAAAATGTGTGCACAACACTATTCACATAGGTACATTAAAATATCAGGTACTAATACAATTTGTGCACAACATAATTCACATAGGTACATTAAAATGTCAGGTACTAATACAATTTGTGCACAACATTATTCACATAGGTACATTAAAATGTTAGGTACTAATACAATTTGTGCACAACATTATTCACATAGGTACATTAAAATGTCAGGTACTAATACAATTTGTGCACAACATTATTACCATAGGTAGACTTAAATGTCAGGTACTAATAAAATTTGTGCACAACATTATTCACATAGGTACATTAAAATGTCAGGTACTAATAAAATTTTTGCACAACATTATTCACATAGGTACATTAAAATGTCAGGTACTAATACAATTTGTGCACAAAATTATTCACATAGGTACATTAAAATGTCAGGTACTAATAAAATGTGTGCACAACATTATTCACATAGGTCAGGTACTAATAAAATTTGTGCAAAACATTATTCACATAGGCGCATTAAAATGTCAGGTACAAATACAATTTGTGCACAATATTATTCACATAGGTACATTAAAATGTCAGGTACTAATAAAATTTGTGCACAACATTATTCACATAGGTACATTAAAATGTCAGGTACTAATAAAATTTGTGCACAACATTATTCACATAGGTACATTAAAATGTCAGGTACTAATAAAATTTGTGCACAACATTATTCACATAGGTACATTAAAATGTCAGGTACTAATACAATTTGTGCACAATATTATTCACATAGGTACATTAAAATGTCAGGTACTAATAAAATTTGTGCACAACATTATTCACATAGGTACATTCAAATGTCAGGTACTAATACAATTTGTGCACAACATTATTCACATATGTACATTACAATGTCAGGTACTAATAAAATTTGTACACAACATTATTCATATAGGTAGATTAAAATGTCAGGTACTAATACAATTTGTGCATAACATTATTCATATAGGTACATTAAAATGTCAGGTACAAATACAATTTGTGCATAACATTATTCACATAGGTACATTAAAATGTCAGGTACTAATACAATTTGTGCACAACATTATTCACAAGGTACACTAAAATGTCAGGTACTAATAAAATTTGTGTACAACATTATTCACATAGGTACATTAAAATGTCAGGTACTAATACAATTTGTGCACAACATTATTCACATATGTACATTAAAATATCAGCTACTAATACAATTTGTGCACAACATTATTCACATAGGTACATTAAAATGTCAGGTACTAATAAAATTTGTGCACAACATTATTCACATAGGTACATTAAAATGTCAGGTACTAATACAATTTGTGCACAATATTATTCACATAGGTACATTAAAATGTCAGGTACTAATAAAATTTGTGCACAACATTATTCACATAGGTACATTCAAATGTGAGGTACTAATACAATTTGTGCACAACATTAATCACATAGGTACATTACAATGTCAGGTACTAATACAATTTGTGCACAACATTATTCACATAGGTACATTACAATGTCAGGTACTAATAAAATGTGTGCACAACATTATTCATATAGGTAGATTAAAATGTCAGGTACTAATACAATTTGTGCACAACATTATTCATATAGGTACATTAAAATGTCAGGTACTAATACAATTTGTGCACAACATTATTCACATAGGTACATTAAAATGTCAGGTACTAATACAATTTGTGCACAACATTATTCACATAGGTACATTACAATGTCAGGTACTAATAAAATGTGTGCACAACATTATTCATATAGGTAGATTAAAATGTCAGGTACTAATACAATTTGTGCACAACATTATTCATATAGGTACATTAAAATGTCAGGTACTAATACAATTTGTGCACAACATTATTCACATAGGTACATTAAAATTTCAGGTATTAATACAATTTGTGCACAACATTATTCACAAGGTACATTAAAATGTCAGGTACTAATAAAATTTGTGTACAACATTATTCACATAGGTACATTAAAATGTCAGGTACTAATACAATTTGTGCACAACATTATTCACATATATACATTAAAATTTAAAATGTACCTATGTGAATAATGTTGTGCACAAATTGTATTGGTACATTTTAATGTACCTATGTAAAAAATGTGGTGCACAAATTGTATTAGTACCTGAACTAAATAATTATTAATGTTAATATTAATATCCCCAAAGAAGCAGACGTACGCGTCGGAATAAGGGGTTAGTTTAATTTGGAAAAAAGTTCATTTGATGTGAAAAAGGTTTCGTTTGATTTGAAAAATGTTGAATTTGATTTGAAAAGAGTTTAATTTGGCTTAAAAATTTTTCAGATCGCGGGTTCGAATCGAGCTCAAGGCCTAACAATATTTTTTTATCATTATTATTGTTATGATAAATTTTCTCTTAATTGAAAAAATTTTTAAATTAGAATAGAAGAAAGAAAAAATTTAGACAACTGCCAAAGCTCGTTGTATAGATCCATTTCGGGAACTGCCAAATTCCTTCATCGGTAACGTTTAGGCACCGCTGCTATAACCATTCAGCAATCGCAGCGGTTTTTTGTTTGTCTTCATTAATCCTACTTATATTCTGGTTCGTGTCAATTGATATACACAACACTGCGACATCTGTTGCAGAATGGATGTGAAAATGATTCAGTTAATTTGAAATAAGTATTATTTTATTTGAAAAAATGTTCATTTGATTTCGGAAAAATTTAGTTGTATTTGAAAACATTTATATTTGATTTTAAAAGGTGAATTTGATTTTAAAAAGGTTAATTTGATTTGAAAAAAGTTTAATTTGATTAGAAAAAAGTTTCGTTTGTTTTTAAAAAAGTTGAAATGAATTTGAAAAAATTTTCAAATTTACTTATATTTGAGAAAAGTTTAATTTGAGTTGAAAAAAGCTAGTTTTTTGATTTGGAAAAAGTTTAATTTGATTTGAAAGTAGTTTGGTATGATGGGGAAAAGTTTCAATCAGCTTAATTTTATTTGAAAATAGTTTAATTTGATTTGAAAAAAGTGTTAATTTTGAAAAAGTTTAATTGGATTTGAAAAATTTTTAATTTGATTTGAAAATGGCTTCATTTGATTTGAAAAAAGTAAATTTTTTGATTTGAAAGATGATTAATTTCATTTGAAAATAGTTTCGCATGATTGGAAAAAGGTTTCATTTGATTTGAATTAAGTTTCAGTTTATTTGAAAAAAATTTCGTTTGATTTTGAAAAAGTTTAATTTGATTTAAAAAAAATTTATTTTGATTTGAAAAAAGTTTTATTGAGTATGAAAAAAGTTTAATTTGGTTTGATTTAACTTTACCTGAAAGAAAAAAATTTCGTTTGATTTTAAAAAAGTTAATTTGAATTGAAAAAAGTTTCATTGAGTATGAAAAAAGTTTAATTTGATTTGATTTAATTTTACCTGAAATATGTATTAATATATTTCACCTAAAAACAACAGTGGGGTGTATCAAGCCAACTCGAAGAGAAGACCTGGTTAGAGAAAAAAAACTTTGAGCTCTTCGAACCAACGCACACAATTGTATACCGCAATCATTAAAAGCAAATAATTTTTTATCTCCTGCTGCTCACGCACTGAAGTGTCAATATGCTTGCATACGCAATTGTGAAACACCCACAAGTAAATAAAACCCATGCGCCATCTTAGGTGACAATTATTTCTGTTTTTATATCTTGATAAGTTTCTATTTTTATAATTTGCAATTTACTGTCTTTGTTTACGTCAATGAATCTTACGGTTGCCATCACGCTCTTGGCTTACTATGGTAATGCCTGTTGCTATTTCTAGCTGTGCAAATGTGGCGGAGTGAAATAAGTCAAAGAACAACAAAAAAACATGCGCACAGTGTTGGAAAATCGTGAAACTTTTATCAACCTGATTTGACATATTTTGCATTTCTGCTATGCACATGAATTCTCAATTTCTCATACCATTTTCTGATGGTGGATATCAGCTGTGGCAAGCAACCGGTTGAAAGGCTCTAAGTAACACCTATCGTATGTACTTTGTGAATCTTAAATTTTTCAGCGAAAAGACCGGGATATGTGTATGAAGTTCTGGGAGTTAGGATCAATTCCAAATACATCCACAAGCTATTTCATTAAGCTAGTAATACGGGAAACTATGAGGACAACATGATGACAAGATGACAGTGAGCGCGAAAGAGAAGAAATCGTGACTCGAACTGTCAGGCAGACACACTCAGATTGGATCCTCTCTATTGACGTTTACATTGAAGGTGTGGTCATCTCCGAAAGTGGATAGAATGTGCCTAGTATTTCTGCAACAAGAGAACGAACTAATCACAAACTACGAAAAATCTTGAAATAAAGCGTTCGTATACTATATCCCGAGGGCTTGGAGAAGAAGACTATTCCATAATGAAAAAGTAGACTACGCTTCTCAGGCCAATTATCCTTTGCTCTGAATACAATGGGAAACATCATGGACCCAGAGATCAGACCGAACAGATTTCAGGGAACATATCTACATGCTAGTCGACAAATATAATGCAAAGGACATTATGTTTGAACATCACCCCAGCAAGGCAGCCATAATACTCTTCCCTGAGTGAAGATACTTTAGAGGTATGGAGTATTGTTGTAGAACATGATTGAAATGATATATTGGGGCCAAACGCACGATTGAGACCTAAAATCTTAAAAAATATACACATCGTACACTCGTTATGGTATATTCAACGGTTGCTTGTCATAACTGGAACCTTTCGGGCGTCTCTAAGCACAGTAATTCTGTAAACAGCTCTGCCAAGTAGGGTCTTGGAATAAACATATAGTCCCGAAGTAGAGGCAGATTAAAATACTACACCCTAGCGAGCTAAGTGGCTTAGACACATTCTCCGTGAAGCATCCTGCTCGTAGAAAGTGGAGCCCACTCTTTCACCTTCTCGAAGAAGACTAAGACGGTATGCTCAACATATTCGAAAAAAGGTGGAATACAGAGTTTATATGCCAAGAGCTCCAACGGAACAACACACCTGTACTCTGCACAGATGGCTCGAAGACACTGGGGGGTAGCGATAGCCGGAATCTTCGACCCTAGAAATAGTTTGTCCATACGATTGAACATTTCAGGAGCAACTTGCAGGCTCAAGTAAAAATAAATAAGAGAATGGCTGTAACCATTGACCGCATTTAAAGACTTATTTATTAAGTTATCCATAGCCTAGAAATAACTTCCCACTTCAGCTAGTTCCACGCACAGGAGTGCGTTGGGTATCATTCTCAATTCTTACCAAGGAGAGTTTTACTGTGAACGGCACTTCCAGTTCACACGGCTGAATCCCATAAGTACTATCTCCGTAATTAGGCTAGAGCAATGCCGAATCAGCCCTACCCCTGTCTTGCTTGTAAAGCCGCTTTTTTTAAGATAAATCCAGAACTCCTGGCCCTTCACACTATGTGCATCGTATGTCAGCACAGAATACATACGACCCCACAATCGACTGAATGGAGTTTATGTCTTAGAGGACATCAGTTTTAGCGCTATACTGTCCTTAGCAACGTAAACTCCCTGTCTAGCGAGTTTGTAGCAACGTGCTGTCAAGATACGCATCGAACTGCGGAGGCTACTTAGCTACCAACCTTGGGCCTCTCAATTCCATCAAAACATCTACATAAGTCCTGCACCTATTGTCCTGAGACTATGGCCTCCCTTCAAAGTAAGTCAGGCAATCGTATATTTCTCAAAGCATTCCACCCTCTCTGGTATTTCAATTTGTCAGCCAGTGGCAGGAAGCTGTTGAACATATAGAAAGCACGCCCTTCAGCGCGTTAAATGGAGATACCTCAACACGAATGACGGAAAATTGGGACTGCTATAAAGAATTTACTAACCGTTCTGCCGCAATACCCCCCGTTCCGACTGATGTTTTGCAAGGAGAACATGACTTTCCCAAGATCATCAATTCAGTTTAAGCTCGCTTCATTTCGGCTGGCAAAATATCAGAAATCTAGCTTAGTTTCGCAGTTGCACCTACAGTATTAGTGAGAAAACAACTAGTAAGTCATTAAGTAAGAGACTTTAAAAGCGATCCAAATGGGATTTCCATCATATTAAGCACTGCAACCTATCGGTTGCTGTTTGAAAACTGTGCTCAACCGAGAAGCTCCTGTCACGAAAATGTAACTACAAAACATCTTTAGCATTGGGTCATAAAGTTCTGTTGGACCCGCAGAAATGTGCGATGCATCTTTTGGTTGACAAGGCCAGATGAAGAGCCAACGGCCAACCACATAAACACAAAAATATATATATTGTGTCGCGTATTACCATCATAAATACGAAAATTTAACAATCCCTACAATCCTGCTTTAGGTTAGGTGTAACTGGCCGCTCAATAAACCTACCTTAGTTGCTAGCTCGAAGTCTGACAATTCTGCCGCTCTTAGTAGCTGGAGCCCTAACCTCGCGAGCGCAGCCACGTGTTCAGAACGTGCTGAGCTGTTTCTTCCTGCAGATCGCAATCCATACATCTGCTGTTACTGAGATGTTTAGAGATAGCATATATATTTTACTTTGTGAGACTAATATCGTAGGATATCCACATGATCTTAAAAGATGTTTCGCCACGCGTTTCTATCAAAGCTTTTCTTGCTTCAGTATAAAATGCAACATCCTTCTCCTTTTCATTTCTCCGCAGATTTATCGCATGCTGCACCCTCGCCTTTTAATCAAGTGCTCTCATCCTTTCCTGCAAAACGGAAACAGGAAAAATGTGTTCCACAACTAAAGCCTAGGAAACCATCCAATCATGTAGAGTCATACAGTGCGTTATTTCAATTTCGATGGCCGAATTCGACGGCTACTGCATAAACTGGGTATCTGATCTAGCAGACTATAATGCCCTGGAAATTGCTTCGATTAGACTGCAAAGCCTAACTTTCTCGCATGCAATGCATGCTAGTCACCTATCAACGCCGGCGGATTCTCACATCAGGGCTACATTATAGCAAATAACTTTATTAAAGTCTGAAAGTACTTTGTTTAGCGACATATATTCCACGAAAATTAATTCATACATATATGATATTCTTGATAAAATATATGTGAGCTTGTATAGAGGTATAAGAATCTGTCAGACGTTTACGCCGATCACTATATCGGTGGCGGCGGCGTGGGCGGCGCGCCGGTGTACGCCGGTGTTCTTGCTTAAAAAAGCTTTTTTCTATTTCAAAAAATACTATTTAGGAAAGGTTTTGTTTGTATGTATTTAAGGGAATCAACGTATTGGTGATTTCGGAAAGATCCGGGGTTTTTGCCTCAAAGTCTCGCGGATCGTTCAAAAATTTCAAGAGCAGCTCCTTGAGGAGGGACTGTCCTTCATTCACTTACTCCAGGGAGGCTTCGAACCTAGCCCCGGTCTAAGGGATTGGTACTACTGCCTCTGCCGAAAAAAATTTAAGTACTTAAAATGGTCACACTTATGTCCACGCCTCCTGGCCCTCATACAACATGCCAGCACAGAAGCTATAGGACTGCGACTTTTCGAACTCATACCTTGGTGACCGTCACTAGAAGCTCTAAGTATAGCTCCGAAGACTTTCTAACGGATTTTTTTGTCGCGCTATACTGTCTTGCACTACCAGAGAAACACCTTGAAACGTTAGGGAGTAACTATTCGGCCAAGGATGCCACCCTCGAAATCATAAGCAGTCCAAGTGGATATTATTGCGTAACTCATGGGTGAAAATAGTATAATCCTACATGTTCAACTTAAGTATGACGTGAGAATCAGTTCAAAGGAGAGTTCAAACCCCTGGGACCTACTTACTAAAGAATTTTGCATAACTGATTTCGCTTATTATTTACGCCAATCGGAATATAGAATTTTTGAAAAAATTAGCATTTTTTCGGGTAACTTGCTATTTAACAACTTAAGGACAATTTGAAAACGACTTGGGTCATTTTATTTGAATTTTTTGTTCCTTCTCAATTTTTTTAATAAATTGTGCAAAGTGAGCATTTAAATTTTTTATATAATTTTTCTTTCAGTGTTTTGTTTTAATAACCCTTTCGACCATATCCGTCCAATTTTCGACATGAACAATAAATGGCCTAGACAGTCTTAAATGAGTAGAAAATATAGTACCGCGCCGATATTTTTAACATTTGGTGGCGGCGTGCAAAAAACGACGAAAATCGTCGGCGGCGGAGGCCTTTATCGGCGGCGTATATCTCTAGTACCTGTTGCTAACTATCGGTGTCGGTATTGAAGCTGAAAAAACTCGCAGGAGAGCTCAGCTCTTTAAAAGTAGTTGGGAATATCAAAACTTAAAAAACAAAATCCGACTCATAAAATAACTAAACAATTTAATTTTAGAAATCGCCAACAACAACTACCTACATGGGTTCTAAATAAGAGAACAATAATAGTAACAAAAGGGGAAACCAAAAGTGAGACAACAACAAAGTACGAATTTCCAGAAAGCGCTTTTGTGTAAATTTAACCTTGAAATAGATTTTTAACCTTATTGTTTTCGTTTTTAAGGTCATTGTTTATTTTTTTAATGTTATTCATACCCCTCAGTCTAGTTCGCTCATTCGCTCAAATCTTGTTTTTGCTGTTTACTTTATGTTAGCTTTTATGTGTGTGCTTGCATATGTATGTAGGTATTAAAGATGAGCGAGTGATATCGGGACTAACGGTATTAAATTTCATTTCTACCACTTTCAAATCCAAGAAACTCGGATGCTTGTGAATTTCTGGATGGCCGATTGTACACTAAGTATGTTAAGTTAGGTTAGGTTGAGTGTGTTCGTGGCACTTCATGAAGGTGCGTCGTGATTTCACATAAAAGAACGCAGACTCAAGCTATTTGTACTTGCAAGCGACGATGTTATTTCAAGTATGACTGACTCCACCAAGTACAAATACTCCAGAGGTCCATGTTAACTGAGGTCAAAATACTTTCGCTTAGTTTTGGAAAAAGCAACGAAGTCAAGTATAAAGCGCTTCGATAATTCCACCTCATCGTTTTTCACACAGCTGCAAGAGTAAAGCTTTTCTAGTATACTGAAACGAATCGTATGGGCAGTAATTGGGCAATGGTCAGTCAGATTTCCAATCACCAAGAATAAATTAATGAGTTCAAGAAATTCAGCGTCTTCCAACCACTTCCGACCATAAGTATCACAATACTCTACAAGATGAAATGTCTACACAGCGTTTGCACAGATAACTCGATCTTGCAGCCTTTCAGATGCCGTTCGGAGTCGGCGTAAAATTTATGTAGGTCCCCTCCCGCCAGTTTGTAGAAAGAATTAAAACGAGTTCGACATAAATTGGAAGAGAAGCTTTGCCTAACATCTTTTCGGAGGTTATCGCGCTATATATTTTGTGTAGCTCTTAATAGCATGCTTACACCGAAGTCCTGGAAAAAATCAAAAACCCAGCTACCAACCTCCCTTTCCACTACGACACTATACGTGAACCAGATAGCTGATGCACTGCTCTAACTGGGTCCCTTGCTCCTGCCATCAGGAAAGCCTGTCTAACGCCATACTAGAGCCAAGTCAGCCTCAGTATTCACCGGAAGTATGTTGAGATTCAGACCCGGCCATCTTAGATGAATATAAGTTTGAACACCATCGCGTTAAGGCAGAACACGCCAATTTAGCGAACTAATCTGTCTAGCAAACTTATCTGTCGATTTAGGTTGCACATCACTCCGAGATATATTTTGATGCCCCCAGGTAAGGTAGCAATGCCTAAATACCTACAACACGATAACAAGAAAGCCCCCCAAAAAATTATTTGTTTTCTAGGGATCCCTCTAATTCTTTAACCATCAAATGGAAAGCAATTTCCGTTGATCTGTATCGAAAAATGTAGGCTTCTATGCCAGTCGCTCTAAGCTTTAGCATTCCGTCATTCTCTTGCAACTCTTAGTTTGGGTATTATTGCCCGATAGCAACAGCATATTCCAAGACTGATTAATTGCTTCAGAAAACCTTTTTGTGGCAGAAATGGGCTTGCAAGACATATCAACCAGGAGGAAGTACCCCGTTTTTTTCCATCTTTTCTAAAGTTCTTTGAAATGTCTTACTGAATCTTTGGTGTGTACCAGAACTTCCGCCCATGTTTCGATAGTTATTATCTTAATAGGCGTCAACCGGGATTAAATATTTAGACTCGCTCCCATCTCTAATGTGTGCTTATTTTGTTATGTCTGTTTTCTCTTATTTATTCGTTTGTCACAGAGCATAAATAGCATTGCTCGCTAAAATTTTAAATCGGATTCAAATCTTCATGCAAAAAAAAAAACCAAGAAAAAAAACAGCAACAAACAAAAAAGCAAGAAAGGGGGTGTGTGTATGTGTTAATAAGTGAGGTCCATAAAGCCGCTCTCGCGTTACTTCTCTATCTATACAAAACTTCATCTGCTTCTCTAACCACCTTTTCTACGCTTTCTGGGAGCATGATCCGAGAACATATTTGAATATTTGATAGGCAGTGTTCACACAGTAAAACTTCTTGATTATAAAACGAACGACGACTAGAGGTCGACTAGAAAATGGGATGGATACCAAGTCAATCTTACTCGGTTTAAGGGCTTTATGTTCTAGTGCATCTCCATTTTTTCCGTGGAGTCGTGAAAATGTTATAAAAGTATTTGAAGTATAAGTGCAAAAAGGAACCGATTTCGTGAATGAATATGATAAGAGCGATTTCAAAAGAGAAAGTGCCGATAATTTACAACGCGGCCTTGCCCTATCTAAGAGTGCGCCCCCACTGTTGGTTAGTAACTTACTCAGTAGCAACACTAATTCGCTAAAGTTAAGAGATTATTGACTAAATTTTGTAACAAAAGAGTTCGGGTTTAAATGAATTCAATTATTTGGAAACAATTTGAGCCCGTTTCGGTAGGGTAGAGTATATTTTCAACTCACCAACATAGACCTTTCTTTATGAAGAGAGTAACTAAACCACACGTGCTTGAGAAAAAGCGACTGATGTTCATTCTTTCTCTCTATCGGATTTTGAATGATACTGAAGGTAGTCAATCCAGAGGAAGCATGTTTCTTTGGAGCATTGACGTAATACCGTCATAATTAGTAATGATTGTTAAGTATCTTTAGTATGTCTCACGAAAGTAGGGAGTGGGATGACTAAATGAGTTTATATAAAATCGTTGACTTTATTGGTGGGCAAGCGCCAGAAGGTACTAGAGTTTTGCTTTTAGGCAACACTTCCCAAGTTCTTCGGCGGAGTGTTTTGCTTTAAAAAGGACAGCTGCAGGGGCAGGTCCTAAGTTTATCAACCGATCTTGATCATATATCCTCAACTACCGAGAAATGAAAAAAGCGGATGAGCTTGTTTAGAAAAGCGCATCCTTCGAAACTCGTACGGTAGGCCTCCTAATAAGATTGGGTGAAATTAAAAAAGGACGAGAGAGGCACATGATCAATCAATCATGAAAAGCGTGGAACACAGCGCGCAAAGTGTCGATGATCATATGCAGTTTTTACGACCTTAGATCGACAAAGTTACTCTCATCACTGAAAAGAGTATACTGTAGACTTGTGATGGATTTCTTCTTCTAGCTTCATAAGCCTTGTCTTTTATAGTAGATGAAGGAGTGCTCGTATAATGCGTTCGCCAGGCTAAGACTCATGCTATTAGGAGTGACACAGTTTCATGTCTAGAAGAAGGAAGATGCATGAGTTCTAGAAAGCTTCTGGTATTTGTCACTAAGATGCAGATATTTTATAAAATAGCTTCTGGTTTTTCAGTTTAGTTGGCAACACTATGCAATCATTCATTCTATATGAGGTCCTCACTGGCCAACCAATTTAATTTAACCTATCACACATTTTCTGCTATTTTGGAGATAGGTTCGTCAGCTTCTTATCGGTAAAATCTGATACCGACATTGTCGTCTAGTGAACGGCTAGTTAAGAAATTAGTGGACTTTTCGCTAACAAATCCCCAGCGTTTTGATTACAAATTGATAGCTTTCCGATCGATCACTTTTTCATATAAAATGGATCACTTTTCGTAAATAATCGATAACCTTTCGATAATTTTTCGATAACAAATCGATCACTCATTGATAATAAATCAATAGCTTTTCGAGAACAAATCTAAAACTGTTTTATGATGATTTTTGGTATCGATATCTTAGCGATATCAATTGAGTCACACGCCGTTAACAAGTTGCCAATACTGCGATAGTAAATCGATAATTTTTCGATAGGAAATCGATAAGTTTTTGATAACTTAACGACTCTTACGCTTCCGTTCTATATTCCCTCTATCGTGATCAAAGACGTTAACACACCAAAAAACCACATTGTTCGAAAACTTCAAGAACTCGCAGCTGAGGAGATGCAGTTCCCACTTTTTCGAAATATTCTCGATGTGAGAAGCTAAGCTTAAAGGTGAACATGCCTTCCCGCCTTAACGCAATGTAACCATAAACGTATTGTCGGAAAGCGTACGTGCGATGTCAAAATTAAAACTCATCTAGGCTTTGCAAGTCACTTGATGCAAAATAGGCGTTGAAATGAGGCTCAGTTCATTTTACTATGCCGAGAATGATTGAGTACGCTTTATTTAATAAACAAAACTTTCGAAGCCAATAGGAAGTCATTGTAGCTTACCTATCTAAAACGAAAAGGAATACAAATCAAACCTTTATGGTTTTCGAATGTTTGAACTCTTCATTGGCATATCTCCTCCATTGTCGAGGCTGGTAGACGCACACAAAATTTTGACAGCAAAATTCATTTCGCTTCAACACGATCCCGCCTCCTTTGTAAGCGTATATACACGGTGACTTGAAGAGAAGTCCAAAAGGCACAAGTTTTTTATGCAACCTAATATTTGACCATATATCAGCTTTTCTTTTGATCATTTTGCTTTTCCTACATTTGCCTGGTGAGCCAGCTGTGGCGCCTTAATTCAAGTCCGTAAATTAACATAGCCTTTCCCCCATTAAACTGTACTAAATCACTTGTAATATTTGCTTGACGATTTTATGGTTTTTTGCAGTAAGTAATTTGCAACTATTAAAATGCAATAAACAAGTGTTGAACAGAAGTCACTTTGCTACCACGTCACATTGACCGAAGTACGTCATGCCAATCATTCATTTATTCAAAACATTTAGAAAACACTGGCAAAAAGCAAAATTTTATGCAGGCAAATGAAGCAATATTTAAATGAAGGCATGCGAAAGACAGAAATCGAACGCGAAGAATAGAGTATATGCTTTAAAGACCTATCAAATCTGTATCTCAGCAGTTGAAATAAATTTAATTTGTATAGCTTAGTGTGAAGAGAAGGTAGTAGCAAATGATAATTTGAATAACAACAGAACTCGGAGATAATCCCGAAACAGTCCAAAAATGATTCCTAAATCATCCGTTAATCAATAACCCCGGAAGAAATGATAGCGCAACAGTCACGCAATGATGCTTAAAATAATGCTAAGGTGTTTCTGAGATTATTGTCAAACGTTTCTGCATTTATTCTGGTCTCAAGCTGCAACTAATCCAATAGTCCCTAAATGATTCCGAATATAATGCCGAAACAGTTCGAAACATCAATAAATGATCCAGAAGGTAACCTGAAAAGTCTTGAATTGATACCGAGAACAATCCTAAAGTTACCGCACAATGCCCCCCAAAGTTATAAAGGTAGTTATAAAGAGGTCCCGAAATTAATACGAAATAACACAGAGATAGTCACGCAATGATACCGAAACATCGCAAAATTGTTCCGAAACACATTCCCAAATATTCCAGAGATATTACCGTAATTACCCTGAAATAAATCCGCGATGATAGGAGTAGAAGAAAGAAAAATCGAGAATGTAAAAGGGAGAAATTGCAGAGCAGAGACAGGGATCAAATAACGTAGAAGAAGGACGAGGCAAGAAGTTAAATTTTTTTGTAGAACTTACAAAATGGCAAATGCCTCTGTTTAAATAAATTTTAGACGGAGCTTCTCTTCCAATTTGCATCGTGCTCTTTTAATGTTTTCTAAAAATTGGCGGGACGGGCCCCACATGTTTTATGCCGACTCCGAACGGCATCTGCAAGGCAGATGAATTTTCACTGATAAGCTTTTCATGGCAGAAATATACTCGGGGTGTTTGTCAAGTTACTGCCGAGGGGCGACCCCACTTAGAAAAACTTTTTTCTAATTGTGAAAACATATTTTCTCAATTTTCGATGTTATTGTGACCGTAAGTTGGACCAACGATCTTCGGTGTGCTAGGCGGAGCACGATACCACCACACTACGGCGGCCGCCACTGTTTACTGGTAGAGAAATAACATCACAGGGAAGAATATTATCGTGCAGGAGAACGGGTCAATTATCTGTCGATATGAATGAAAGCCTTTTATACCTTTCATGAACATGAAATGGTATATTAACTTTGGTCCGATGTTTGTAACGTTGAGAAATATAGAAGATAGACTCACCATTAAGTATACCGAATTGATCAGGGCGACGAACTGAGTTGATATAGACATGTCCGTCTGTCCGTCCGTCCGTCTGCCTGTTTGAACACAAACTAGTCCCTCAAATTTTGAGATATCTCAATGAAATTTGGCACAAAGATGTATTTTTGTATTATATTAGACATTTGTCAGATCCGGAAGGATCATACCACCATAACATATATCTCCCATACAACCGATCGTTCAGATAGAAAGATTTTTGGTCATTTCTCCCTTAATTTCCAATATGAAAACGTGAAACTTGGTGATATATATTCTAATATATCATAGAAGATTTCCTGTAAAAATCATTTCAATCGGAGCTATATATAATATATATCCCATACAACAGATCGTTTAGATAAGGGGGTTTTTTGCCATTTTTATACTCAGTTGAGCAGAGCTCACAGAGTATATTAAGTTTGATTGGATAACGGTTGGTTGTACATATATAAAGGAATCGAGATAGATATAGACTTCCATATATCAAAATAATCAGGATCGAAAAAAAATTTGATTGAGCCATGTCCGTCCGTCCGTCCGTCCGTCCGTCCGTCCGTCCGTTAACACGATAACTTGAGTAAATTTTGAGGTATCTTGATGAAATTTGGTATGTAGGTTCCTGAGCACTCATCTCAGGTCGCTATTTAAAATGAACGATATCGGACTATAACCACGCCCACTTTTTCGATATCGAAAATTTTGAAAAACCGAAAAAATGCGATAATTCATTGCCAAATGCGGTTAAAGCGATGAAACTTGGTAGGTGGGTTGACGTTATGATGCAGAATAGAAAATTAGTAAGATTTTGGACAATGGGCGTGGCACCGCCCACTTTTACAAGAAGGTAATTTAAAAGTTTTGCAAGCTGTAATTTGGCAGTCGTTGAAGATATCATGATGAAATTTGGCAGGAACGTTACTACTATTACTATATATGTGCTAAATAAAAATTAGCAAAATTGGATGAAGAACACGCCAACTTTTTAAAAAAAAATTTTTTTAAATTCAAATTTTAACCAAAAATTTAATATCTTTACTGTATATAAGTAAATTAAGTCAAAATTCAACTCCAGTAATGACATGATGCAACAAAATACAAAAATAAAAGAAAATTTCAAAATGGGCGTGGCTCCGCCCATTTTCATTTAGTTTGTCTATAATACTTTTAATGCCATAAGTCGAACAAAAATTTACCAATCCTTTTGACATTTGGTAGGAGCATAGATTCTATGACGGTAACTGTTCTCTGTGAAAATGGGCGAAATCGGTGGAAGCCACGCCCAGTTTTTATACACAGTCCACCGTCTGTCCTTCCGCTCGGCCGTTAACACAATAACTTGAGCAAAAACCGATATATATTTACTAAACTTAGCCCACGTACTTATCTGAACTCACTTTATCTTGGTATAAAAAATGGCCGAAATCCGACCATAACCACGCCCACTTTATCGATATCGAAAATTACGAAAAATGAAAAAAATGCCATAATTCTATACCAAATACGAAAAAAGGGATGAAACATGGTAACTGGATTGGTTTATTGAGGCAAAATATAACTTTGGAAAAAACTTTGTAAAATGGGCGTGACACCTACCATATTAAGTAGAAGAAAATGAAAAAGTTCTACAAGGCGAAATCAACAGCCCTTGGAATCTTGGCAGGAATACTGTTAGTGGTATTGAATATATAAATAAATTAGCAGTACCCGACAGATGATTTTCTGGATCACCTGGTCCACATTTGTTCGATATCGCGAGAACGCCTTCACATATACATCTAAGGGCTACTCGCTTTTAAAACCCTCATTAATACCTTTAATTTGATATCCATATCGTACAAACACATTCTAGAGTCACCCCTGGCCCACCCTAATGGCGATATCTCGAAAAGGCGTGCACCTATAGACCTAATGCCCAGTAACACAAAATGCTCAGTAACACCTTTCGTTTGATACCCATATCGTAAAAACATTCTAGAGTCACCCCTGGCTCACCCTAATGGCGATATCTCGAAAAGGCGTCCACCTATAGAACTAATGTCCACTCCCTCTTAAAATGCTCAGTAACACCTTTCGTTTGATACCCATATCGTACAAACATTCTAGAGTCACCCTTGGTCCACCTTTATGGCGATATCTCGAAAAGGCGTCCACCTATAGAACTGAGGATTACTCCCTTTTAAAATACTCATTACCACCTTTCCTTTGATACCCATATCGTCCAAACACATTCTAAAGTCACCCTGGCCCACCCTAATGGCGATATCTCGAAAAGGCGTCCACCTATGGACCTAATGCCCACTCCCTCTTAAAATGCTCAGTAACACCTTTCGTTTGATACCCATATCGTACAAACACATTCTAGAGTCACCCCTGGCCCACCCTAATGACGATATCGCGAAAAGGCGTCCACCTATAGACGTAATGCCCACTCCCTCTTAAAATGCTCAGTAACACCTTTCGTTTGATACCCATATCGTACAAACATTCTAGAGTCACCCCTGGCCCACCCTAATGGCGATATCTCGAAAAGGTGTCCACCTATAGACCTAATGCCCACTCCCTCTTAAAATGCTCAGTAACACCTTTCGTTTGATACCCATATCGTACAAACACATTCTAGAGTCACCCCTGGCCCACCCTAATGACGATATCGCGAAAAGGCGTCCACCTATAGACCTAATGCCCACTCCCTCTTAAAATGCTCAGTAACACCTTTCGTTTGATACCCATATCGTACAACCATTCTAGAGTCACCCTTGGTCCACCTTTATGGAACACAGATATTGAAATCGGTCGATCAGGTGAAGCAGGTATTCAATATTTGGTATATATGTTTGTGGTGAGAGGGAGAGAGTGTATGGTAGTCCGAGTTGTAGTGGAATTGGGGCTAGACTGTTAGTGGGAATGGGAGAGTGAAGTTTAGCGCAATTAGTAGTGGGTGTGGGAGTGGAAATGGAATTGCGGGTAGAGGTGGGGTATGGGATTTGGTGGCAGAAAAATGAGATAAGGAATGGACGAGAAGTATAAGATAGAGAGAATGGCATAGATAGTGAAGAGGGAAAGCAAGGTTTAATTTTTAAATGTAGGCAAACTAATTTTCGGGCAGAAAATGTCTCCGGGCTACTCTGATATAAGCTTAATATGAGAATCAAACGAAATGTATTTCCTACTTAACGTCCTTTTAAAGAATTTTTGCGTACACTGAAGATGGCGCAAAACCCGTTACCGGTTTTTCATTGAATTTATATACACAAGAGATTACGCGAAATCGTGCAAAATAATGCGCACTGTACAAAGGTAATTTGATTGCGATTTTTCTTAAGTTGAAATGGCAAGTTTTTAAAAATAAGTTTTTTTATAATTAATATGTTTTTGTAAACCCTTAACAAGGCACCTACATGGAAAGAAAAAGAAAAAACCTTTTTTCATACATATTTATAATGCAATCACTTCAATAATCATTGCCCCTCTCGATTTCTGCGCTGCAACATTTTTGCATTTAGGGGCCAATTAAAAAGTAATCAGATTTTTTATGAGCATTTAATCCTTTTACAGTTGTTTTTCAATAAGCTCAACATATGCACTTTTATATTTAGCTGGTCATAAAATGTTTGTAGGGGGCTCACAACAAAGTGATTTAGTAGTTAGCTTCTCTTACCTTGGTGCTTACTTAAATCTGTTGTCAAACGCTTTGCTTGTAGTAATAAAATATTTACAACTTGTTATAAGATAATTAAAATAATATGTATTTTTAGTGCAAAAGTAGCAGTTGGAAACCGTTAACACCTTTTTGAAAGGATTTTTATGTGTGAATACACAAAAGTTATATATCCTTCCAAAAAAAAGTATCTTATACTAAACAAGTAAAATGTCTAAGTTCGCGTGAAACCGTATATTATATACCCAGCTGTGCGCCTTGGCAACCACGCTACTGTTGGCAGCCATAATTTCGAAATAGTAAAAGACTTCGTTTATTTGGGAACCAGCATCAACATTAGCAACAACATCAGCACTGAAATCCAGCGAAGAATCAATCTTGCCAATAAATGCTACTTTGGACTAGGTAGGCAATTGAAAAGTAAAGTCCTCTCTCGGCGAACGAAAATCATACTCTACAAGTCACTTATCGTACCCGTCCTGCTATATGGGGCAGAAGCATGGACCATGACAACAGCAGATGAAGCGGCTTTGGGAGTGTTCGAGAGAAAAGTTCTTCGAAAGATTTATGGACCTCTACGCGTTGGCGATGGCGAGTACCGAAGAAGATTTAATGATGAGCTGTACGAGCTATACGCAGACATCAACATAGTCCAGCGAATTAAAACGCAGCGGCTGCGCTGGCTAGGCCATGTTATGCGAATGAAAGATGATGCTCCGGCCAAGAAAGTGTTTCTATCGGAACCCGCCTATGGAAGCAGAGGTAGAGGGCGGCCCCCACTCCGTTGGAAGGACCAGGTGGAAAACGATTTAAACTCCCTTGGTGTGACCAATTGGCGCCGGTTGGCGGAGCGAAGGAGCGACTGGCGCGCCTTGTTGGACGGCCATAACCGTTTAGACGGTTAAGCGCCAATTAAGTAAGTAAGTAAGCTGTGCACTTGAAGTGCTGTTGTTGTTGTTTTCTTTGTGTGGTTAATAGTGTTATGAGGCTGCGCTATAATACTTATATGGTTCTATTCTGAACTCACTTTCGTTCCAAAGAAACAAAAAGGATACAGAGGCTACCACTAATCAACTTGAGTAGTTTCATAGTTGTAGCTATGGAAAAAATGTTTATGCCAAATTTCGTTCGGATTGGGAGATTTTTGTTCGACTTATGGCATTAAACGTATTTTGGAAGTATTGGAAAAAGTAACAAAAATATGGGCTGGTCACGCCCGTTTTCAAAATTTTTTAAGTTTTGTTCTTACCTCCACCATACCACTTAATTGGCGCTTAACCGTCTAAACGGTTATGGCCGACCAACAAGGCGCGCCAGTCGCTCCTTCGCTCCGGCAACCGACGCCAATTGGTCACACCAAGGGAGTTTAAATCGTTTTCCACGTAGTCATTCCAACGGAGTGGGGGCCGCCCTCTACCTCTGCTTCCATAGGTGGGTTCCGATAGAAACACTTTACACAACCATACCACTACTGAGGTAGAATATCAGTCAAATGTCGTTAAATACTGCGACGAATATCAGTGACACTAAGTGATACTCACATCACTAGTCTGATGCCAAGTAAATGAAAGGCACAACAACAATAAAGCAGGCAGTCACTTGTATCGACATAAACGAATCAATCATTATGTCTACACATATGTACGTACACGCAGCGGAGAGAGACACACAAACACATGCATATATCTTATCTGAGATGCTCCCAAAAGTAGGCAATTATCTGTGGAAGTATCACTCACATATACACGCGCATATGAGAAGCTATAACGAATATCTGTAGTTATGTTATAGCTGGTAATTTTATAGCTGGTAGCAAATTCTAGAAATAGAAACGCCTAGAAATATGTCATCGAGGAAACCAAAAAGTATAAAAGCAGCAGCATTTGAGACACGTCGATTCAGTTTTGATTTAAGCACGCTATCTGTCGAGAAGTAGTAGTGTTATTGTGAAGTACTTGAATTAAGGCCATTTTGCATTATTGAATAGTGGAGTTATTTATTTAACAGTTTAGTGATTCGAGCGTTAGTAGAAGGTTGCAAATAAGAGGAATTGCAGTAAATTCGTTACAATACCATAGAGTTGTTGAAAACTTTTTTAAGATTAGACCTTGGGCGTGGTCTTCAACCGATTTTAATTATCTTCACTAAGTCTATATAATTTCGCTAGGTCTCTGCCAAATTTCAATGTAATATCTTTAAGGTCATAAAACCAATCTACCTACCAAATTTCATAAGCTTAGTGGTATTCGTTTATGAATTATATAATTTTTTAAATTTTTTTAAATTTTCGATATCGAGAAAGTGGGTGTGGTTCTCGTCCGATTTAGCTCATTTTCAATACCAGTCTATTCTAAAGATATCTCAATAGTTGCTCAAGTTATCGTGTTAACTGACGGGCAGCCGGACGGACGGACTGCCGGACATGGCTTAATAAATTGTTACTGTCTTTATATTAGGTCGGTTTAATGTTTGTCCGCTTATCATACAAATTTTGAATCGATTGCAAGTAACTTCTCATTGAGCTACAAAGGTACAACTTTACACATATGTTAGACCACCGTGACAATGCGACAGAAGGGAAAAAATACGTTAGGCGTGGCACGGATCAAAATAATTAGATAAGAATTTGAAAATTTTCAAACCAGCTTTTAAGTAACTTCTCGATGAGCTAGAGGCTAAAAATTTAGAGCTTAAATCAGACGTCGATGACGGCGGATGACGCGATACAAAAATAGGGGGCGCACGGACTGATATATTTAGAAAACTCAAACGGAACGGAGGGAATTTTGGGATTGATTTTTATGTAAGTTCTCATTAAGCTACAACTGTAAAACTTCACAGATAGGATAAGACGCCGAAAAAACTTAAGAAAAGGAGAAAATAAAAATAAAATAAAAAAACTGTAAGCACTTCCTTTAATAAATGGACAAAAATCAGCGAAAAATGTCTCCTTATATAAAGACATACTCTTGCTAAATTTTGATTCTTAAATTTTGACGTAGAAATTGCAAAAATATTGATGAGAAGTAAAAATATAAAGGTGGAGCGCAATTGATTGACTAATAATATCTCCTTTCCTACCAAATTTCCAAGAGCGACGGCTCAGAGAAATGTAGAAGATAACTCGACAAGGGCTTTCTTTCTCCCATGCATTGGGTCGTAAGAGTCTAGACCGTAGGGACTGCCAACTGGGGGCTTATGCCTATGATCCGACAATTCGTGTCAACGGTAAATTTTTGAATACGCTGAAGAATGCTGTATAGGTTTGCTTGGGCGTAGTGATCAGGTGTTCCGAATCATTCGGCTTAGCTGTAAGCCCTAGCAAAACTGACTTCGTTTTTGTTTTAGGCAAAGGTACAAGATTCCTGAATTTATACTATCCTCTATTGGGGGAGTACAGCTGGTGCTATTTGACAGAGTTTAGTACTACAAAAATGTCATGGAAGCTTAGTGAGGAAGACAGGACTAGGAAGGCTTCAGTCGCTGTGGTACTGTTGTCGAGAGGTAGTTGAAAAACGCTGGGAATTCTCTCCAAGAGTGGTAATTTGGCTTTACGATATAGTGGTGAAGCCGGTCCTCTTCTTATGCCGGTTTGTTCTCAGGGAGAGCACTACACACTTCTTCCACGGTCAAGAGGTTTGAAAGCAATGCAGTCACGGTGCATCGACCACTCACATCAATTAAAAGAGACATTCTCACCTATCTTAGGAAAATTGCAATCCGTGATTGGTGCGTTACGGTCACCTGTAGAATCACCAAACTAATCTGGCCAGAGTACAACCAGAAAAGAACCGATGATCTACTAAATAGATCTAGGAAGGAAATAGACAGAGTTACGGCCACTATTACAGGGCACTGGCCATTTGGCCCACACGCGGGTAGAATGGGTATCACCTACAATGAGAGGTGTAGGAGCTGTAGACAGGAGGGTGCCGAGGAAACGGTTACTCACTTCCTCTGCGAGTGCCCAGCCCTCGCGAATTTTCGGTCCCGAACTCTAGGCAATTATGTGTTGTCGGACTTAAGGGCGGTGTCAAACAGCCGCATCAAGGCCATCAGTAAGTAACTATATTGTTTTAACCAAGTGGTTTGAGTAAAACAATACCCAGGGTACATCAGCCTAAAAATACAATTGGTTCCAGGAGAAAGTGCATAAAAACGGCGCCGGCAGCACAGCAACCGACCAACCAACCAACGCGTTAAACGCGATGTAGAATTTGTACTCGTTTGATATCATGTACACTATAGCCGTAGCCCGGGCGGCAAAGCAGCTTCACGGCGCAGGATAGAAGCTTGTGAATTACAGGCACTCCAGCATTCTGTCCGAAGAGCCAAATGCACGTTGGCTTTCGCTTCTGTTTCTGCATTCACCACTCATATTCCCGCAAGGGATAAGTGTAGTTTGAAATTATATGGTTCGGAAATCTAGTCTATTCTAGCCTTTCCATGGATAGATACTGGCTAATGGGAGGATTGGAGGTGGAGTATTTTGCCATAATCTCTGTCTTAGCTGGAAACTTTGGCTGCTCGATCGCCGCTAAGTATGTGATAGATGGGATGCTATCTGCCGTTGTATCTGTTATGGAATTTAACATCTAGTAAGATAGTCAGGCCACTATCAAAGTGATAAGCTCGGCCACCCTTAGGTTGAGAGCTGTGAGGAATTACTGAACCTCACTTGCGGTGCATTGCCCATGGCCTCTCTTGGCACGGAAGGCACTAACGAATTCAATGTGTCTGCCAGTAGAGACTTTGAGAATCCGCTGGGTCGTTACCACCCCATACCATGTTTCGATTTGGCGCTGCCCATTGGCAGTATATGCCTAAATATCTCACTCGACACGCATTCGTAGGAAAATTTAAATACCGATGTTCCAGAATACTCTTTGCTACACAGTCATTCGCTAAAAACTGAAAACCTATTTAACCGATAGAGCACGTTCTAACACAACGGACCAACATAAAAGTATCGGAGTGAGCTGTTTCTTACCTGGCCAGCTGCAACCCAACCTAACCTAGTCGCTTTATTTGCTACTTCATAATTTTTGGCCATTTTGTTGTTTAAGGGTGGCCACCCTTAAAAAAACTTTACAAACTAAATTTAATAAATAAAAACCATAACATTTGACAACATTAAGACTATTTTCTTTTTCCGTTATAGGTAAGAAGCTGATCGATTAAACTTGTACAATCCAGAAACACGTATCAGGACATGCTCAAAAATATTGAGTGGTTGTAAGGTAATCTATATGTATATATATTTATATATAAGGAAAAGGGAGAAGGGGTAGAACTTGGTTTACCGCAGCTTTGGTTACTTAGTTTGTGAATTCTTTTAGTTTTTCTAAATAAGCCAAAAAGCAGAATCGAATTCCTCAACTCCATCAGAAGTTATCCCGTAATAAACCTTCAAATACTCCGAAAACTCGCCACAAATAAAATTAATGTTTTTTCGCTTAGCTCTAGTCCAAATACTGTCGATTCTAAACTTGTTGCGGCACTTAAGTATAATTTTCAAAGGGATGCTTGCCAACTTTCATTCAAACAGGTTGGAACTCCATCATTTCTCCTACCACGATTTTTTTCACATTTTTCCCATATGCATTGATGCGATAGCTGCTTAAGAATTACTCGGAAGCTTCAATTCTGGCATAAAAAAGGAAGGACTAATTGTGGAGTTTTGAAGTATTTGTATGAAATGTTCAACATTGTACAGGCAAGTATATTTTCTAGGATACTTAAGGTATCACCCTTCCAAGTTTCTTATAGCTAGGCCAATGACAACTCATTACCACTAAATCTCTAAGTGGACGACCCCGACCATATCGGGAACGATGTAGCATGGCCACGTTGTACCTTCTAAGCCATTCTGCGCCCCACTCTCTGATTGTGGTCGCCATATCCTCGGCTACTATAGAAGCAATAAGGACGGCAATTGGGGTGTTGAAGCTATAAATTGCGCTGGCAATCCTTTGGAAAGGTTGCGATAGACATTCTCCTTGAATCATTTGGGTATTTTAATCGCCTCTAAGTACAATCAGACCTGCTGCGGGTACATTCTATACCTTTTAATACGCTGAGAGCCCGGTCGGTCTCCGAGAGTGGTTTTCAAAACAATGTTTCGAAAATAACTTGACTGAGCCACCGACATTAATATATTTATGTGGGATTGCAACTCTGACCTAAGCGACCCTGATAAAAAGTGACTCTGAGACTCAACGAAAACTTGACCAACGCTTAATAAATAACGGACGAATGGACGATCAAAAAATACCAAAAGGACAGTTGAATGAAAGCACTCGAAACGGACGGACGCGTTTAACATGCGCACGGCTACTTAGCCTTGAAAATAACTATTGTTTAATAACTAAAGTTGATTAAAATAACTATTGAACGTTTGTGTAAAAATAAAACCTACAACTATGTTTGAACTTACATGCGAAATTAAAATCTAAGCAACAATTACAACTAAAACTATGTTTGAACTTACATGCTTTTCTAAAATCTAAGCAACAATTACAACTATTACTATTCTAAAACTACACTTAATCTACAACTATGTGTAAAAACTAAACCTAATTAACAATTAATAAACACAATAAATATTGAACTACAAATTGGGGGCTCAACCAAAATCAGATGCTCCGCTAGTTTGTGAAAAGGCTGGAAAAATTCGCCATCATGCGAAAATTGTGAAACAGCAAATTTTTTAAGTCAACTGTACGCAGTAGCAGAGACGCTAGTAATTTCAAGGCAAGTGCGCCAGCAGATCAAAGGAAGAATCCAACAACAACAACAAGAAATTCGCAAAAATTCTTAAGTGGAAGAAGCATATCAAAGTAGAGCGGAGTACAAGAAGTTGCAGCTAAGTGAACGTTGTATTTTAGTAGAAATAGTAGTAGTAGAAACGAAATTTTTATAAATAAACGTTAAGATGAAATTGTAAAGTTTAAAAGATTTGAGTTGTGAGAAAAAAAGCTCATTAAAGCAGCGAATTAAAGTAGGGAGTTTCTAAATCAAAATTAAAAAGTGGAAAAGTTGAAATATACAGGTATCAATTTGAGTAGAGAAACCGAGAAAAGTATATTGATGTAAAGAAGCGAAAAAACAACAAGAATGTATAAACTAGCGAGAATATGCATAGTTATGTGAAAATATAGAAGCAATTTGTGAATGTAATGAGGACGTAGATCAAAAAGCGTAGTTAGAAAGAGATGTTAAAGTGTCATAATAAAATATAGCTGAACTATAGGGCGAATAACGTTTTGTGCTGAAGAAAGCAAATAATAACAAAAGTTAGAGTAAATAAGAAGTATCAATAATTTTCAACAAGAAAATGGCTAATAAAGAAGAAAAGTAAAAACAAAATTCTTATTAGAATTCAAACAGATATTTAACATTGCCTTAAATTTCGCTTAACCAAACACTGTAGTTTAGTAAGATCGATAAGATAGTAAAAAATAACAATAATTTAAGTATTTTTAAAAAATTATTTTTTTTTCTCCATTCACATCAATCTTGGGCGCAACTGACACTATGGACGTACAAACGATTACATCATTAACAGTGGACTGAAGGAAAAGTTGACAGAGTTAGGGTTGAGTACAACGGGACGAAAGGTTGAATTACAATCCAGGTTGCTCCAGCATTTCAATTTGTATAACGATGGGGCATCCGGCTCAGATAACGGTTCTTTATATGGAGATGCAACCGGTGTTCCCCAACAACTATCGACTGTTCAGCCATCACACTTTACATTGCGTGATATAGAGGACTCGATGGGCCATTTTACGGGGGTAGGTTATCAGAGTATAGGTCAATGGGTGAGAGATTTTGAAGATAATGCATTCACTCTTGGTTGGAACGAACTGCAAAAATTTGTTTATGCAAGGCAGTTGTTAAAGGGAGATGCCAGAGCTTTTGTTAGAAGCCAATCTAACATCGGCGACTGGAAATCGTTGAAAGAAGCACTAAATCTAGAATTCGGTAAAAAATTGTCAGCTGTCGAAGTCCATAAGATATTAAAAAATCGGAGGAAGAAACCATCGGAAACCTTGCGAGAGTATTTGTATTGTCTAATGGAGATAGGGAATGCTATTAGCCTTGATGAGGAGAGTTTAGTCGAATATTTTGTTGAGGGTATCCCGGATTCTTGGCAGAGCAAGTCAGTCCTGTATCAGGCACAGACAGTCGAAGAACTTAAGGTTAATTTAAAAGTGTACGAAAAAATTAAAAATTCTAAGGCGCAGACTTATTCGAAGGCAGGTCATCAAACCTCTGTAGTGGGTGGTAAAGCACAGGAAACCAAGCAAACAAGCGACTCTTCATGTTTTAAATGTGGTGCAAAAGGGCATTTGGCTAAGACCTGCGAGTTGAAGGGTTTTAAGTGTTTGAAATGTAATCAGATTGGTCATCGCGCAGTCGAGTGTAAGAATAAAAAACCAGAAGATACTAAAAAGGAAGCTTCAAAGAAAGATAAGGATAGTTTGCACATGACTTCTGAATATGAAGTATTGACATTAACTCTATCGGGTAACCGAGTTTTCAAGGAATTGACCATTAACAATGTTACCATATCTGCTATAATCGCTACAGGAAGTGACATCAGTGCTATACGTTATGATACGCTATTGATGTTAGATGGTATCGAACTGACCAACGAGGTCAAAAAGTTTACAGGAATCGGTGGCGCAACAATAACCACAATAGGTAGCTTCGAAAGAAAAGTCAAAATCGACGGAATTGAACTTAAAATTAAGTTTCACGTCGCGAGAGAGAGAGATATTTTATATAGTGCAGTTCTCGGAAATGACATTTTAAAACGGGTTAAGTGTTTATAGGGGATGAAGGAGCTAAATTCCAGCTGAAAGAGAATTTGAAACGCCAGTCTGGAGAACAAAAAACCACTTGCGAAAGCGGTGAAGATAGAAAAGGCACATCAGTTAGGAATTCCGCAGATAAAAAGTGTCAGGGCATCGGGGAACTAGTACAAGAGTTTGGTGAAATCTGCTTATCTAACATTATCGAAGAGGTGAATAAGAAGGACCATGACTTAGACCATTTGAATGTTGAATGCAAGTCAGAATTGAATAACCTCATCGAAGGATATAGGCCGAAGATAACTCAGACTTCTCCCGTGGTAATGAAGATTGTTCTAAAGGATGAAGTTCCTGTATGCAGTCGTCCCAGACGACTACCTATTTCTGATCAGGCAATAGTAGATAGGCAGGTGAAAGACTGGCTAGATGAGGGGGTTATCCGTCCAAGCACTTCCGAATACGCGTCACCTATAGTATTAGCAGCGAAGAAAGACGGTTCGAAGAGACTATGCTGCGACTATAGGAGATTAAATGAAAAAGTGGTAAGAGACAATTTTCCAATGATACTGATAGACGATGTCCTACAGAGGTTAGAAAAGGCTAAGGTTTTCACAGCCCTGGACCTAAAAGATGGCTTCTTCCACGTACCATTGGAATCGGAGTCCAAGAAATTTACGGCATTTGTCCTCATAACGGCCAATATGAATTCAATTTTGTTCCGTTCGGCATCTCAAATTCACCCGCAGTTTTCTGCAGATTCATTTCCGCCATTTTTCATGAGCTAGTACGAGAGGGTACTGTAGTTATCTACATGGATGACCTCATAGTCCCATCCAAAGACGAACGTGAAGGAATTGAAAAATTGAAGAGGGTCCTAACTGTAGCCGAATCATACGGTCTCAGAATAAAGTGGAACAAATGTCAATTTCTGAAAAGGGAAGTGAGTTTCTTAGGTTACATCATCGAAGACTCAACCATAAAAGTGTCCAAGGAAAAGACGAAAGCGGTTAGGGATTTCCCGGTGCCAAATGACGAGAAGTCACTCCAGCGCTATCTGGGGCTCACTTCTTACTTCCGCCGTTTCATCCCTAATTACGCAACAGTTGCAAGGCCATTGACGGATCTGCTGAAGAAAAATTCAAAGTTCGCAATGGGAAATGAGCAAGTAGCTGCGGTACAACAGCTAAAGAACGCTTTGGCGAGTGCTCCCGTACTTAAAATTTATGATCCAACAGCATTAACTGAGGTTCATACGGACGCCAGTAAGTACGGTTATGGAGCAGTTCTTTTACAGAAAGACAGTGATGACGGACAACTACATCCTGTCCAGTATATGAGTAGGAAAACGACACCAGCAGAACAAAAGTACCATTCATACGAACTAGAAGTGCTCGCCATCATCGAAGCCTTAAAAAAGTGGCGAGTTTATATTTTGGGAACCAAATTCAGAATAGTGACAGACTGCAACGCTTTCGCAATGACGATGCGAAAAGATGATGTTCCCTTAAGGTAGACACCCATGCAATGTTTATGCAGGAATTTGATTATACCATAGAGCACCGTTCAGGGCCTAAGATGAAGCACGTTGACGCGTTAAGTCGAGTAATTTGCTTAACAGTTGGAGATACTTTACGGCATCGTATCAAAGAAGCGCAGTTGAAAGATGAGTGGACTCGTGCTGTTAGGGTTGGGTTTAGGGGAAAATAGCTACGAAGATTATTATTTAAAGTATGCCCTTTTATATAAAGATTCGTCGAAAGAGTTACTAGTGGTACCAGCGATTATGGAGCAGGAAATAATCAAAATCGCGCATCAACAAGGTCACTTTGGCGCGAAAAAGACGCAAGATATAGTAGAAAAAGATTTTTATATACCTGATTTAAGTGCAAAAGTAAAAAGTGTAGTAAAAGGGTGCATTGAATGCATTATTATAGCCGCAAAGGCAGGGAAAAAAGAAGGCCTGCTTAACCCCATAGATAAGGCGGATATACCACTCAAAACCCTCCACATTGACCATGTAGGACCCATGGAGCAAACACAAAAGCGGTACAACCATATACTCGTTATAGTAGACGCATTCTCGAAATTCGTCTGGCTTTATCCAACGAAGAGTACAGGTGCAGCAGAAGTAGTGGATAGGTTGCAGAAACTCGCGTCTATTTTCGGGAACCCAGAGCGAATCATTACAGATAGGGCTACGGCATTTACGGCGAAAGTGTTCGAGGAGTATTGTAAACAAGAGATGATTCAACATCTTCTTATTGCTACTGGTATACCGCGCGGTCAGGTCGAACGAATTCATAAAACTGTTGTCCCAATGCTAGCCAAGTTATGTACAGGGGATCCCAAGGTATGGTACAAGCACGTCGAACGGGTTGTACCAAAGGCAAAACAAACGATAAATAATACACCCCCACGCAGCACAAAACACTCTCCGTTTAGGATATTAACAGGCGTAGAAATGCGCACAAACGATAATGGAGATATCCGAGCACTTCTTGAAGAGGAAAATTTCCAGGTTTTAGATGAAGAACGGGATGAGATTCGAGAAGAGGCAAAACAAAATATAAAAAGGATTCAGGAGGAAAATAGGAAATCTTTCAACAAAAAGAGAGTACCTGAAACAGAATACGCACCAGGGGAACTAGTGGCCATTAAAAGGACACAATTCGGGTCGGGATTAAAACTCAAGCCTAAGTTCTTGGGGCCGTATAAGGTAGTCGAGAAACTCAATCACGGACGGTATTCAGTCGAGAAAGTAGGGAACTCGGAGGGGCCAGCCAAAAGATATTCTGTGGTGGAGAATATGAAGAAATGGGACCCAGCATTCGAGTCGAATGCCCTGTCAGGATAGCCGAATGTGGGATTGCAACTCTGACCTAAGCGACCCTGATAAAAAGTGACTCTGAGACTCAACGAAAACTTGACCAACGCTTAATAAATAACGGACGAATGGACGATCAAAAAATACCAAAAGGACAGTTGAATGAAAGCACTCGAAACGGACGGACGCGTTTAACATGCGCACGGCTACTTAGCCTTGAAAATAACTATTGTTTAATAACTAAAGTTGATTAAAATAACTATTGAACGTTTGTGTAAAAATAAAACCTACAACTATGTTTGAACTTACATGCGAAATTAAAATCTAAGCAACAATTACAACTAAAACTATGTTTGAACTTACATGCTTTTCTAAAATCTAAGCAACAATTACAACTATTACTATTCTAAAACTACACTTAATCTACAACTATGTGTAAAAACTAAACCTAATTAACAATTAATAAACACAATAAATATTGAACTACATTTATTCTCTCTATATTAGAGCTTACGATTTCTTCTCGAACACAAGCGAGATTTTCGACACCCGAGAAATCGAGAACGCGACTTCTCGCGAGATTCTCGTATCTCGTAGTACTCGCAAATCTCGCGAGCTCTCGACATTCTTACTTAATCGCTGTATGGGCAGTATTTATACAATTGGGTTTTATACTTGTGACTTTTTTGTTGATTATATTGCTTCAATGACATTTAACTCAAAACATATTTATTAAACATATAATTTTGTGATAGTAGCGTGCTTCGCCTACCACACCGTACGCCCTGGGTTCACACCCCGGACAAAGCAACATCAAAATTTTAGAAATAAGGTTTTTCAATTAGAAGACAATTTTTCTAAGCGGGGTCGCCCCTCGGCAGTGTTTGGCAAGCGCTCCGAGTGTATTTCTGCCATGAAAAGCTTTTCAGTGAAAACTCATCTGCCTTGCAGATGCCGTTCGGAGTCGGCATAAAACATGTAGGTCCCGTCCGGCCAATTTGTAGGGAAAATCAAGAGGAGCATGACGCAAATTGGAAGAGAAGCTCGGCCTTAGATCTCTTCGGAGGTTATCTCGCCTTACATTTACTTATTTATTTATAATTTTGTTCGCAATACTTTATTTTTCAACGAGACATCAAGAGCACGGCTTCTCGCGAGATTCTCGAATCTCAAATTACTCGTAAGGCTCGCTAGATTCTCGAATTACTCGTAATACTCGCGATCTTCTTGACTTTCAATTCAGTCGCTGCATTGGCACTATTCTACACATTTCGGGGTTTTTTACTTTTGGTTTTGCGGACATTTTGGCGTGTGCTCCAGAAGAAATCGTAAGCTCTATATAAAACAGCCAATGAATCGATTAAGTTGAATGTCGAGAAGCTCGCGAGCCTTACGAGAAATTCGGGATTCGAGAATATCGCGAGCCTTACGAGTAATTCGAGATTCGAGAATCTCGCGAGAAGGTGAGACTAGCGAGAAATCTCTTCTCGAACATGTTCGAGAAATCGTAAGCTCTAATCTATATCACTGAAAGTCAAATATTCTTTTTGAAATCTAACTACGTTCGATCAAGAATACGCACATAATTAGTTTTTTTACACCTTTCTTAAAACAATCGGAAGCATCAACAGTAAAGAAGCAGAGCTCACTTTTTTATTTAGACTTATCGAACTATAAAACGAAGCGGGTTATTGCGGCGTTGTTGAATGAATTAAATAATCTGAAATTACAGTAGCCAACACGAAACTAGCTGTGGACATTTTTATTAAATTTATTTATTTATTTCCTCAATTGTTTCTTTTTTAAATTTTCATGAATTTTGTATTATGAAAATCAATATCTACAACCCTTTCAGTTCCAAAATTCGAGAAAAATATTTCGAAAATTTCGAACTTTGTATTTAGTTACATGCATTTTTTTAAGTACGCAGTTTTTTATAGCTCAATAAGTTTAAGTCTTACCAAGTACTAGTATTAGTTCTCTCAAGTTCGTATTGATTATTGACAACTTATTTGTTTTTGCGAAGGGTGCTTTATATTTTCTTCCTTACAAAGCCATATAGCTTAATATTTTATATAGAAGAAAATCTGAAACAACATTCGGAAAAATATTTTCAAAGGTCAAAGCGAAATTTGAGACAGCTAGAAAAAAAATCAGAAAATTCTAAATAAAAGGTTCGAAATTTTCGTAAAACTTTTTCGAAAATCCGAAATTTTTCTTAAACGTTTTTGAGATTGGTTGGCATAGTTTCAATTACAGATTTTTTTATTAAGTCCAAAAATAAAAAAAGAAGAATTTAAAATTATGAAATTTGACAAAAAATTACCACTGCTAAATATTTGATCACTGCTGTACATACAAAACTTTTTTTTTTAAAGCTTGAGCTATATCTTCTTTCTCTGCCTCTTAATAGTTTTGAGAATTACTTAAACCAAATGCTTGTTAACCAAGCTACTGAATCATTCAAAAGTTATGTTAAGATCAAAATTTACCAATGCAAATATAGTCAAACAACACTTGTCAAAGAGTGCATTAACCACTTAATAAATGCGCAAGCCATCGGAGAGTGGACGGCATGGTAATCGCACACGCACTGGTGCTAAAAAGATGTATGGTCACACTTAACCCCCAAAAGGAATACTTTGACCGCTTATCAGTTAATAGAGATACAATAATTTAAAGCAAACATTTTTTTAATAGAGCCACAGTAAACTCACGGTGCTGTTAACATTCCACGCTTGTTTCAAAGAATTTCATGAAAAGCGCATAAATTCACGCGAAAACTATTCACTAAAATATCGTTTTTTAGAATATTCATTATATGATAAGCGATAAACATGAGGTTATTGAAGCACCTTTGGCAGATCAAAAAATACTAGGTCGGTAATTTGCAGCTTACTAGGTGCTTCTTCGGTGCGAAGAGAACAATTTGGCCGCTCTTTATACCTTTCATGAACATGAAATGGTATATAACTTTGGTCCGATGTTTGTAACGTTGAGAAATATAGAAGATAGACTCACCATTAAGTATACCGAATTGATCCGGGCGACGAACTGAGTTGATATAGCCATGTCCGTCTGTCCTTCCGTCCGTCTGTCTGTTTGAACGCAAACTAGTCCCTCAAATTTTGAGATATCTCAATGAAATTTGGCACAAGGATCTATTTTTGTGTTATATTAGACATTTGTCGGATCCGGTAGGATGGGACCACTATAACATATATTTCCCATACAACCGATCGTTCAGATAAGAGGATTTTGGTCATTCCTGCCGCAATTTAGAAAGCATAAACGTGAAACTCGGTGATATATATTATAATATATCATAGAAGATGTCCTGAAAAAATCACTTTGATCGGAGTTATATATAGTTATATCCCATACAACCAATCGTTCAGATAGAAATATTTGTGGCCATTTCTCCCTTAATTTAGAAAGTATAAACGTGAAACTCGGTGATATATATTTTAATATATCACAGAAGATTTTCTGAAAAAGTCACTTTGATCGGAGCTATATATAACATATATATCCCATACAACCGATCGTTCAGATAAGGGGGTTTTTTGCCATTTTTTTTTATTTTATATTTATCTTAAAAATCGTTTAGGTATGTACATCTGTTCACTATATATTTCTTATCTTATACATGCGCTTATTTGGAGATTACGAACGGGATAAGATTATTGTTCAGCCCCATTCATGAAAGGTATGAAGTCTTCGGCACAGCCGAAGACAGTCCCTTCCTTACTTGTTTTTAATTGCCTTTTTTTGGTTGCGTTGCTTATTTCACGTTTCCGTTATACTCCTCTTATCGTAATGCGCCTTAGCTAGTATTTTGTCGCTCCTTTGTTGCTGATAGAAAAAATCGTGTTACTCAAGTGCTTTTATGGCTTGCTCACGTGAGCTTTACAAAGCACTCTCATAAAAACTTTTTTACACTCCAATAATCAAAATCTGAAATAGGTGGTATTTCGACATTAATTAGTTCAAAGAAAAAATTGTATCAATCCTTTTGAGTGTTTTTCTTTTGGTTTTGGTTCGCTTTCTCGTAAAAAGCGACTTGCTTTTGAATCCTTTTAAGTGACTTTTTGTGTCCTTCCTGAAGTTATGGTTAGTTAGGGAAGCAACTAAAATAATTAGAATAAAATTTTTTTTCGGCAACTAATTAGCAACTTAGTAGCGGCAAAATATCGGCTAAGACACATTTCGATTAGTGAAAGGAATGTCAGTTTTAACGAATGGGCTTCGAAAAATTCACGTTAACTTAGAAAAGCGCGGCAAATTTGTTTTCTTCTCAATTAACTAGCGCCTTATTAGCGGCAAACTACCAGTCCAGTAATTGTTTGACCCGCCGAAGATCTTTCGCTAGCCTCATGTTCATTAGAAACCGATTTCGCTCATTTTCAATAAAAAACCTTTTGTTGTTAAAAAAAAAAAAATAAGCAGATAAGGTATCAGATTCCGCTTCAAGATCGTTATTATTACGAAACTTTCTAACTAAAATTTTTATTTTATTCTTATTACAAAATTCAGGCTTTAATTATTATTTTTGACTCTTATAAAAACAAAACAATATTATATAATATATTAATATTAATAACATTTATTATAAAACTCCTAACCATTCCAATTTATGCTAAAAATACTGCTCCCTTTCAATTAGTTCATATTATTGAAAGTTTAGTGTATCAATCAAAAAATTTGTTTTCTCGGACACTTCGTAATCTTGTATTCGTTTAGCCTTTTTTGTGAACCAAATTACGGTCACAACGAAATTTTGATTATAAATTTATTTGCAAAATTATTATTCTTTCACGCCTCATTTAGTGGCAAATTTTTAGCGATGTTCTTTTTCCTTTTTATAAAAAGGCAGGAAACTCCAACCTGTCTGGCGCCAAGATAATGCCAATTTTAATAGACATCAGCATAGCTATGGAAACAATAGCAAAAGAAAGAAGATAATGACGTTATAACAACAATAATAAAAACAAACAAAAAACGTGAAGTGTAATTGTTTTTAAATTTAGCGTATGCCAGCTACCCCAAGTCCTATTAAAATGAATAGCTAGTCAGTTTAAGCGTACAATTCTTAGCTAGGATTGTATTGGTATGGAGGTCAAAAGTTGCTGTCATAATCTCTGGCAGAATTGATGAAAGATGGAAGTCAAAAGTTGCTGCCATAATCTCTGCCAGAATTTTTTTAGAGGGCCTGCTCTAGCAGAGAGCATTGGAGCTCGCGATTCATCGCCCCAGTACTACCATGGCCGTATTCACAATTACATAGTTTAAGCGCGGAGATTACCTCTAAAAGGCATCTCTTCAATCAGAGTTTCACTAAATTAGGTGACAGTTAAGTAGTATAGTATATTAAAGGCAATAAAAATAATATATTATATTCTTTTAGGACTAAGCTTTCTAGATACGACTGAAGACTGCCGTCATATATTGCACTCTCCGAGATTAAAAGAAATACTTTCTCATTGGCAATTGTCGGATACACTCGGAGAGTGTACTGGGAGAGAATGTAAAAGAGAAGGCGAAGCAAAAGAGGACAGGGAGAGCGAAGAGAAGGACTGCCTTATAATCACTTCTTGAAATTCTTCTTAAATAGTTCAGGGAAAACAAATCCTGCTCGTTGCTCGAAATTCTTTCTGTGCTGTAACTGCAAAAAATAAAGGACTATTAAGAAGTAACCTCTTTACTATTGCTCATACTCTTACCGGTTCACTCATTAATCTTGTTCTTCTCCTTTTCCAAAGCCGATCCGATCTTCTCCGCTCTCGTCGGTATTCTCCCTTGATCTTTTCTTCCATTCCCTCTTTTTATCTTTCCCTTAGCTCTTTTGTTGCCTTCTTAATTTTTCAATTCTTCTGTACCTTTTTCTTCCCCTTTATCGGCCTCTCTCCTCCCTCTAGATTTCCGACCTATTCCTGCCTCCCTCTCTCCTATTTCTCTTTCACTCCCGTTTCCTTCAACTCACTCTCTTTATTCTCCGTTCCCATGATTTTCATTTCCAATATCCTTTCTCTACATCTTCCTCTACCTCGCTTTATTTTACAGAACCGTCTATATTTCTGCCTCTCATCCCTCTCTCCTTTTGTCCCAAAATGCTTCATTCATATCCCACTCTATTTCTGCATCTCACCTTTCTCTATCTTCGTTCCCAATTGTTTATATTCATTTCCCCTCTGTTAACTCCTCAATGTTTTTCTTTTCAATACCCTGCTCTGTCCTCTTAGACTTCTTTTTTTTTTTTTTCTCTCCATCTCACTTTTCATTTCCATAAACTACTCTCTTCCTACCTCCCATGCCCATTCCTCTCTTTGTCCTCCTAATTGCCACTTCCTTTCCCCTTCACATTTCCTTTTTATTCCTGATCCTTCCCTTCACGCCTAACTTTCACCCTTCCCACTATCCTTTCTCTGACCGCTCTGCTACGTGTTTCAATTTCCTTTCCCTGTTGCGCTATGATCCCTCTGGCCCTTCTGTACTCTTCCTTTTTATTTCCCTTCCCCACTTGTTGTCCCATCTTATCTTTACCATCTTCTTCCTCTATCTCGATATCTTGTCCCTGCTCCCTTTTCTTCATTCCTTTTTCGTACTTCTTTGCTACTTATCTCCCTAGGGGATGACGTAGGATTCTAAGCCAAGCCGCTAGCAAAGAGACTTAAAAATAAGAGTCAAACAAGATGCCACGAATGGGCATTCTAAAGAAATATTTTAGGAGATTATAAAACATCAGATCAGAGGCGAAATATAAGCAATTTGCTATGCCAAGGAGTGGCATATATGACTCCTTTTTAACCATCTACAAACTGCTTATCAAATTGTGTATATTCATACCAGGCAAACACTCTCAATACCAATGTCGATAATTGGAGAGCATCATGCAGTGCTTGTTTTGGGAACAAAAAAGGATAGCCATTTCGGCATCAAAGAACTACTAACTGGGAAAATATTCGGAAATAAATGGAACAATGCATAAAAAGCAAGCATTTGCACAGATTCCGAGTTTGTGAGTAAAGGAAGGGAGCAAAAACAACCAAGCCATCTTTTACTCCGAAACTAAATCCTGCAGACAAGGCAAGAAAAGAAAAGGAGAAGAGAAGAGGGGATAGGAAAGATTGAAAGTTAAACCCAAGGCCAAAACGAGACCGGAATCGAAACTGGAAAGCGTGTTATCAATTTGCTATCGATGAGTTTATGCTTTGATACTGGTGGGTTATAGACGAGTGTATTAAATTTTCTATCGATAACAAAAGTTATCAATGAGTTACCGATTTTTATCGACGAGTTATCGATTTGTTATCGAAAAGTTCCAAATTAACGGAAGGAGCCGGGCCTGTTGTTTACTGTGTTGATCCTGAAATTAGTAGATCCGACAGGCTGCCAGATCACTGCAGTGTCTTTCAGGCGGAAAGCCGTGGAAAAGACAGCAGATATTCTAGAGGAAGCGTTCTTAAGCTGCAGTCACGTCGGTATATACATATATCGATAGTAAAGTGACAATCATAGCAATAATCTCGCACAGTACTTCATCAAGTAGCATGTAGACACTTCGCTCAGGTCGGACCGCACACCTATACATACAGGAATCGCTGGTGAACGCCCTAATCCGTTTGGGGGAAATCAAATGGAGACAAGTGTTGCATATGAACCATCAAGCAGGAAAGACGTGGACAGAAGCGCGAAGCTGCGAAATTTCTAAGATCTTGTGCAAGTCCTACGACTGGCAAAGTTGCCTATATCTCTAAAGAGAGAACACTTAAACCTCCTCACGATGGGCATATTAATTGGATAGGTTGAGCACGTTCTGTGTTCGTGACCTGCGGTCGACAGATCAAGTTCTAACTATTAAGGGAGGCAGAGTAGCCAGATCTAGAGGAAAACTAATTGTGGTAACACTATGGACACATTCAGTCTATTTGAAGTCTTTATTGGCCGGCCAGTTCAACCTAACCTATCAAAAGGTCATCCAACAGCTATGCGTTTATTATCGAAAAGCTATCGACATGTTATTAAAAAGTTATCGAATTGTTATAAAAGTGTTATCGGCGTGTAATCGTTTTGTTATCGAAATGTTATCGATTTGTTTTCGAAAAATTTTCGACTTGTAGTCAAAAAGTTATGGAATTACTATCGGAAAATAATTGATGTTTTTTCAGAGTGTTACCAGCTTGTTATCGGCGAGTTATCGATTTGCTATAGACAATTCATCGGTTTGCTATGAAACAGATACCGATAAAGTTACAATATTAACTCGATGGCATACCTGTAACGCGTCGATATCAAGCCGATAAGAAACGGATAACTCGGCGATAATAATTCGCTGTCGATGAAAATCCCATAATATAACGATAAATTTTGGTTTGTTTGGCATCTTTATGTTATACTAGGATCAAATTTGACACGAAGGACTTTAATGACGTTTATTATGTAGAACTTAAGAAGGTTGAACACTGTGGAAACGAAGGGACAACAAATGGGAATCCAACACTTTCCAAATTACCATCTTCAGCAAACCTAACTCCCACTACCTTAAAAAAACTGAAGAATGCGGCTATATAATAAGAGCTGTTAAATATATTTGAAACTTTGCAAACGGTGACACCTGATGAGGTTATACGGCACATGATGGCAACAGCTGCTGATAGTTCGATATCCCATCTAATCAGCATCTGTTGAAGTTTTCGGCAATTACGTTAGGTTAGAATAGGCTGAACTGGCCGGTCCGTGCTAACCTCACAAAGACTGAATGACTCAATAGTGTTGCCAGAAGTTCGTTCCATACGCCTGTAAAGGTAGGCAAACTTACAGCAGGCAGACTCAACCACTCAGAAGCGCAAAACTAAAGGCAAATAAATCTGTCGTCCTTTGTGCTGAAAACACTGAATAGGCTTTTTGACAGATAGTTCAGTTACAGTTTGATTGGCATTTAGCTTAGGCCTAAAACTAGCCATTATATTCAGCTTTAAAAAAATAGCCCACCGCTGTTTACTCGGTCTTTTTTTCTTTATCAGTACTTCAATGCATTCTAACGCCTAATCAATTCATGCTCATAATTTATATGTAAAGCGAACTTACTTAATTAAATATGAAATATGCAATTCATGATCAAAAATGTTTGACTGCCGATTTGGCTATATTACACACACATACACATATATAAACACAAATACGCACACTGAATTAGATATAATTTCGCTGACACTATGACCACCCGTTGTGTGAAAAATCAACTCTCACATCAACGACGAGTTGCTTTGTTTACGCGTCTATACAGTTTTTCCTGACATAAACATAGACACATAATTTGCTGTCACCATCTACATGTCATACATTATTTTCCACATCATATAATTCAAGCTACCGCCACATCACACCATCTACATAACCATAAATTTAAATTTTCTCAAAGTTATTTTTAAATACATAAAAGAAAATGCATACATTCAGGAAACAATGGAGTGTGCGCACACTTAAAATGGGTATAAATCGGAAAATACATCAAAGTTGATATAAATGCGTGTTAATTTGGAAATGATATACCCAATTGTATACTTGAAAATGATAGGCCTAGAAGAGTCAATATGATCAAATCACATCAGTGTAGTCTATACACAATTCGGCTGTCAGCAAAGTAGAGAGCAGCAGCAAAGTTTTAACAGAATTTACTAAACACTTTTTTTGGCAACACACACTGCAATAATGTTTTAGTCAGTGTGATTTACGCATCAAAAAACCTGCATGCTCCTTCAACACATATCTGTCACGAAATGTCTCCTGATGACGCCATAATATCAGCTGCAGAAATCTTTCTAAACGGGGTCGCCACCCGGCAGCGATTTGGCAAGCATTCCGAGTATATTTCTGCCATGAAAAGCTTCTCAGTGAAAACTCATCTGCCTTGCATCGGCGTGAAGCATGAAGGTCCTGTCCCGCCAATTAGTAGGAAAAAAAATTTATAAAATTAAAGAAAAAAAAAGTTTTTTAAAAATAAGCTTTTATTATTGGTTAATAAAATGAACTAAAAAGTAAAAAATAAAATGACTGTAAAGAAATATAACACTTTATAAGTTCATTGTAACCTTTAATTATATATTTTTAACATTAAAACTTTACACCTAAATTATTAAATCTTACAGTTTATATCACAGTCCTAATTGTTCTAATAAAAGCGTGTTAAATTTTGATGGTATAATTAAGAACATTTAGGACCTCCATTTCTTGTTATCACAATGTAACACGCTTTTATTAGAACAACTAGGACTGTGACATAAACTGTAAGATTTAATAATTTAGGTGTAAAGTTTTAATGTTAAAAATATATAATTAAAGGTTACAATGAACTTATAAAGCGTTATATTTCTTTACAGTCAATTTATTTTTTACTTTTTAGTTAATTTTATTAACCAATAATAAAAGCTTATTTTTAAAAAAGTTTTTTTTCTTTAATTTTATTTTTTTACTTTTTAGTTAATTTTATTAACCAATATAAAAAGCTTATTTTTAAAAAAGTTTTTTTTTTCTTTAATTTTATTTTACTTTTTAGTTAATTGTATTAACCAATAATAAAAGCTTATATTTAAAAAAACTTTTTTTCTTAAATTTTATTTTTTACTTCTTAGTTAATTTTATTAACGAATAACAAAAGCTTTATTTTTAAAAAAGTTTTTTTTTTCTTTAATTTTATTTTTTACTTTTTAGTTCGTTTTATTAACAAATAATAAAAGCTTGTTCCTAGAAAAGCTTTTTTCTTAAATTTAATTAGATATCGATTTTTTTTAATTTTTAGTAGGGTAAAATATTGTTTAAATTAGTTATGTAATCTTTACTTAGTTATTTGTAACGTTTCTCATCCTATCCATTTCTTTTAATGCATCAACATTACAAGGTTTGCTTTTGTTCAACTCATTCAAATGAGTGTGTATATATGTGCATACACATGTTCACGTGTTCTTGCAACAACAAAACTTTAAATACATACATACATACATATGAATATACAGACTTTCGGGAAAACATATCGTATGTGTTCGCCAAAAGTGGCTTCACTTGGGATATCAGCATCTTCAGTTGTCAGATCTTTCGCGTTCAACGCTAACGCGGTGTCGGGATGAAAAAGACTCTCAACCAAATTAATGATACGAATCGCTACGTTTAAATAACCCTGACTGAGTATAAGTACACGATTTTGTATATCATGATGCGAATATATTGGGGCATATTCATAATCGAAATAAAATGTGACTATGTCAGTTGAAGAATTTTTGACAGAGAGCACTTATAAAATTGTGTCAAACAGTGCTAGCTAACATAAAATCATATTTTATTGTGACTTTGCCTATGTCGCGTTCTATTTACAACTACTCATTGCAGATCTCTGCTCTGTGGGTTAAATCTGTAAAACAAAATCAAGTGCGCAGAAAAGTATGCAACATTGAGGAATAACAGCCTAACTTCTACATTCATTGTATACACAACAAACCGAAGTTACCTCGTTCTTGAGCCGCTGTAGGTTATTCACCATCCCTCTAAACAAAGGACTTAGGCTTTTATTCCCTTGTGAACACAAATATTTACCGATAACTCTGTTATCGATTAATTTATCGAATTATCGCAAAGTAATATTGCATTGTCATCCGAGTTATACATGTGTGCAAAATTTCAGCTCAATCGGACACCGGGAAGTGTATCAAATTTAACTTGCAAGATTTGATTACAGGCAACAGCCAAGTGAAAGTAAATAAAAGCTTATAAAAAGGAGCACGATGTAAATTGGAAAAGAAGCTCGCCCTCTAAAACTCTTCGGAGGTTATCGCGCCTTGCATTTATTTTTATTTTATAAGTTCATTAGAGAAAAAAGTGGTTTGTTGGGGCCAGACCTGTAAAGAAAAAGTACCAGTACAAGTACAAGTATCAGTACCTCAGTACTTCGAAAAATTAGTACAAGTATAAGTATCGAAATACTTTGACAAAATGGTTGAAGAAGAGTTTTACGGGTATTTTAGTGATACATACACAGATTTCAATATGTTTAAGAGTTATCCTCTTATGAAGGACCTATCACTTAAAATGAATACCCCATTAGCTTCCTCCGGCCCAGTAGAGCGTTTATTTTCTTTAGCAGGCATTGTTTATAGTCCTAGAAGGCAATCAATGACGGACTTTAGTTTGAAAAGCTAGTACTAATGAAGGCAAACACTTATTTAATATGTTATTTTACTCCTTGTTGCTTTCTAATATGAATTTTACTCATATTTTCACTTTCCATTTATGAATCAAATTGACATATTTTATCAGAAAAAGTACTTTCGTGTACTTGCAAGTATATCGTAAGTATATCTACTTGTACTTTCGGATTCGAAGTACAAGTATTGTAGTACTTATACTTTGTACTTAGATTTGAAGTACTTGAGTACTTGTACTTATTTGGTACTAGTACAAGTATGTACTCAGTACTCTCTCAGTCTGGTTGGGGACCACTAGGAAGTAATCTGATTGGACGAATGGGCCGCCACTCACTGAGGGCACTCCCAATGTACAAAAATGTTTTTAAGTAGAAGTGTGCTGAATTCCCACGCACGCCCTCTTAACCTAACCTTTATTTTCGAATATTCAAAAGTATTATGAAAGAAAAAGAAAATTTTTAGATAGGGCGTTCTTCAATCGTTTGCTACGTTAGGATGTATTCGAAAATTGTGTCGAGCTAGCTTTATATTCCGCTCATCCAAAGATTTAAAATGTAGAAACTTGAAGAACATCATCTAAGACTCGATACCAAGTTAGCATATATCGACTTATTTATAAAGAGTTCACATTATCTTTTAGCACAACTGGTTATAGAAACGTTAGTTGAAAAAAAGAATAATAATTCAATAAATTGATACATTGCACACTTTTATCAATGCCTTAATTATGTTCATTAAAATTTATTATTAATTCAAATGTAGATATATATTTGACTAATGCCTAACACTTACACTCATCATCACAGAACACAACAAAACGCAGTATTTATATTATTAATCTTTTTAATGTCATTATTGCATAATTAATGATAGCGATTGTTGAATTATAAATCACAATAGCATTGTAGTCACGTTCAAATCTGTAAAACCATTCAAATTGTCACATGGTTTTCGAAAAAAAAAAAAAACAACAAAGGCTCGAGCCGCTTAAATGAATGTTAGTTATTTAATTATAGTGCTAATTATATAGTTTTATGAAAACATTTAAAGATTACGAAAATTAAAAGTACCATTTCTGTGCACAAAGGAGAAATGGTGTCATTGAATTGAGAAAGCTTCGTACGAAGGATGATACGAATATAGACAGGTAGTTCCACTTCTTCTTCTTCTCGGCTACTGCCACAATTTATCATAAACTGTGTTTGGCATTAAAATATAAAATGATAGTTTTATTTGCAATGTTTGATCTATTTTTTGACGCTCTGTTATCGTTCAAATCGCTGAACTTTCGAATAAATAACTCAAATCTTCAGTATAGCAAAATGTTTTTTATTTACAACACTACTATGGTAGTAGTACTTCACAATTAAATTACTCGCGAACTCCACTTATAGCGCATAAAAATCAAACTGCTTGACCATCACTAGCAATTCACCGCTTTTACACTCTTCGTTTACCTTGTTTACTTATTTCGCCCAATGTCTAGAATTGTCGCGAACAGCCTTCTCGGCTAATTGCTTAGTTACGTCACTCGTACCTCTATATCTTCTTGACGTTAGAACTTAACACTAGTGGCTTAGATGTGAATGGTGCTATATTTAAATAGAGCCTTTCCCTCACTAGATCGCCTTGCGAAGTAACGTTTGTAATGTGATTGATGTGCTAATGTGTGGCGACACGGAGACTCCGGTTTTACTCTGAGATTTTAAAAGAAGTAAAATCCAGCGACACCTGTTGTTCATAAGAAGATGAACGCAGCCACGAAGCAGTTCCTAACTGTGACTCTTATGGATGCAGGAATTCCTATATTAGATGTATTTCGAAATAATGGAGTTAAGTTGATAAGACTGAACTATATTAATCACTATACATATATTTAAATGGAATTTTTCCAAACTTCCAAAGACAGGGTATGAATCCCATATGATGTGAAGTCTGAGGATTTGAATTAATTAAAAACGGCAACGCCAGCTTAAGTGTGACTTTTCTTAGTCACTTCCTTATCACAGAAGACAGCTACTTCAGCACTACCACGTCCCCGTGCGCTTCATTTAAATTTGCTAATTTAACCCACTTCCTGTTTACTTTTGACTGATTCTAATCTGATAATTCTATAATAGCCATTTTTTAATAACTGTCAGCTATTAATAGCTTGCCTGCTATTACAATTAAAATAATTAAATTGATTCACTATGAGTAAGTATATCATTGAATAAATTTCATAAATGAAAATAGGTGCTGATTGCAATCAATATTCATCTCATAATTTTAAACGAGCAATTCTTGTATATGTGTGTGTTTGTATAGCTGAACGATCTCGGGAACGGCTCAACCGATTTAAATGAAATTTGGCACAGAGATAACGTATCACCTTCTAAGACTTTCTACCTAGGTGTTGCCACTCAGAATATTTCACAAGGTTGTCACCTATTCGAAATTAAAAAAAAATTGCATGATATATGCCGATATGGGTATCAAACGAAAGGTATTTCACTCCGCATTACAATAGAGACATTTTTGAGTAGGGTTGGCATTTAGGGTTGCCACCTATTCGAAAATAAAAAAAAAATTCATCAGATATTTTTTTTTTTTTTTATTTATTACAATAGGAGCATTTTTGAGTAGGATTACCATTTAGGGTTGCCACCTATTCGAAATAAAAAAAAATTAATGAGATATGCCGATATGGGTATCAAACGCAAGGCATTTTACTCCGTATTACAATAGGGACATTTTTGAGTCGGGTTGCCACCTATTCGAAATTAAAAAAACATTGCATGAGATATGCCGATATGGGTATCAAACTAAAGGTATTTCACTCCGCATTACAATAGCGACATTTTTGAGTAGGGTTCCCATTTAGGGTTGCCACCTATTCGAAATTTAAAACCATTGCATGATATGCCGATATGGGTATCAAACGATAGGTATTTCACTACGCATTACAATAAGGACACTTTTGAGTAGGGTTGCCATTTAGGATTGCCACCTATTCGAAAGTTAAAAAAATTGCATGATATATGCCGATATGGGTATCAAACGAAAGGTATTTCACTCCGCATTGCAATAGGGACATTTTCGAGTAGGTTTGCCATTTAGGGTTGCCACCTATTCGAAATTTAAAAAAATTTTATGAGATATGACGATATGGGTATCAAACGAAAGGTGTTTCACTCCGCATTACAATAGGTACATTTTTGACTAGGGTTGCCACTTAGGGTTGAGGCAGTTAGACGAAAGAGTGCTCTACTTACTCATATTCTATTAAAGCTTTAAAGGAGAACATTAAAGTTAAAAATCTTCGTAAAAAATCTTACGCATGATTCGACTTAATTTTCTTAATTTCACACACGCTAATAAAATTGAAATGCAATATCAAGGCACCGTGGCAAATTCTAGCAAAATATATTTAAATGCATATTTTTGGCAAATATGAAATGAATAATTGCAATTTATCACAGATTACTATTAGAAAGATTTCTCACCAAGCAAAAAGATATCTCACAATGGTAATTTGCTACCGTTGAACACTAGTGGCATATGTTCAATTTCAAAACGACATCTAACAATTTAACTACTTACCAACAGATGGCGCTTAGGGAAGTCAGTTGACATTTAATTAAACTAACTGATAGTTGTCATTCGTGAAATTTACAAGTTTTTGGAATGTAATAAAATTGTGAGACTTTCATAGTGTATACTAAAAAATGGTGGAAATTAATAATTCGGCGCATGAAGGTACTCGACCTAAATAACTTAGTTCTCGATTTCACTAATTGTCAGAACAATCCCTTATACTATAGGCTGGAATTACCCATTTCAAATTTTTCATTCCACTTCATTTTACGGTTAGTGTTTGATATGTTTTTGAAATCTATTTTTAAGGAAATCAAATATTGGTAAGTAAAAATATATAATATATGTACATATAAAAAATGTAGAGTTTGATTAATGATGACATGTAGAACAAAGTATGTTATGTAGCATACTGAAGCTCAAGTCCCAAGTGTCGACATTCTTCTATCTGATTTTTCATACCGACTTTTCTTTGTGAAATTAAACTGCTTACAAAGCTTTCTATTGGTGTAAGAGAGTCGTCAGCAGAAACTGGGGTTTAGCACCCAAACTCGTGATGTAGCTATATACGGCCGTCGTAAGACCCATACTAACATATGAAGCCTTAGCATATACATATGTAGGACGGCCATGGACGAATAGTACAACATGAAACAGATTGATAGAGTACAGCATGCAGCCTTCACAGAGGTAGCAGATGCACTAAATGGATCTTCACATTCGTGAATCTGAAAATGGTTCGGCAGTAAGACTTCGTGAGTCTAACTGTGCGAACTCGATGCAGTATGGTCACAGTAGTAAACTCAGGAGGCTTCCCGGTGTGGTCCCGCCACGTGAATATCATACGCCCTCACTAAGTTTACTACAGGCGTAATAAGATGAGCTCCCCTCAAGAGATAATTTCAGGTGCAAAGAAACCACGCAATTTCAATCTACACCGACGGTTGCAAAATGGAGTGCATTGTGGGACCGCGTGTCTTTTGCGAACATCTTAAAGTGTCACTGTCTGTCCGTCTACACAAATTTGCTAGCATCTTCCAAGCCGAAGTTCTGCGCGTGGAGAGGGCGTGTGCGCTCCTGGCAGAGGACTTGGTGTGGGGTCGCGAGGTGTACATTTACTCATATAGCCAAGCAGCGCTCATGGCGCTTAACTCCCCCATCATTTCTAAAGTACCGCAGCTATAAACAAATAAAAAAATAAATGTAAGGCGCGATAACCTCCGAAGAGATCTAAGGCCGAGCTTCTCTTCCAATTTGCGTTGCTCCTCTTGATTTTTCCCTACAAATTGGCCGGACGGGACCTACATGTTTTATGCCGACTCCGAACGGCATCTGCAAGGCAGATGAGTTTTCACTGAGAGCTTTTCATTTTTAATGGCAGAAATACAATCGGAGCGCTTGCCAGACACTGCCGAGGGGCGACCCCGCTTAGAAAATATTTCTTCTAATTGAAAAATCTTATTTCTAAAATTTTGATGTTGCTTTGCCCGGGAGTTGAACCCAGGGCATACGGTGTGATAGGCGGAGCACGCTACCATGACACCACGGTGGCCGCCATGTACTGGATGGTGGCTGGATGTACTTTAATGTAATTAAGATCATCCATAATCCCCCATTTAGAGACAATGTTGAAAGCCCCGGCAATGTCTAAGAAGACTCTTAGAGCATGTTCCCTATATTCCAGGGCTTTCTCTACGCTTATTACCACCCTATGCAATGCGGTGTCTACCGACTGGCGTTTGCTGTACGCATGTTGTGTTGTGGAGAGCAGATTTTCATCCACGTTGGACTTTATGTACACATCTATCAGCCTCTTAAAGGTTTTGAGCAGAAATGATGCTAAACTAATGGGTATATAATTTTTGGGGTACCTGTGACCGATCTTTCACGCCTTTGGTAGGAAAGCTACACGAACAGTTCTCCAAGAGTGCGGTACATGATTCAGTCTTATGCACCCATCGAATATTATTTTAAACCATTCCACGACCGCCCTACTTGAAACTTGTAAAGCATGGCCGGGAATATACCATCTGGGCCCGGCGATTTAAACTTAGAAAACGTCTTTACTGCCCACTCGATCTTGGTATCGGTCACCAAGCCAATGTGGTCTTACTAACCCCAATCTTAGATCTAAGTAGGCATGAACGAGTAGATGAAAAATTGGCATATCTAAAAGAAACTTCCTTAAAATTACTTTTAAAAGATTTTTAAATTTTAATATGAATACTTGTTAAGTATATGCCTTCTTATCCGCTCGTTGCATAGTTATGCTTTGCGCCCAGCTTTGATTACCAAATTGAATTGACAAAGTTCCAAATTCCACTATTTGCTGTTCACTTAATTCAATTCTTTCTTTCTCATAACAAAAGCTTCATAATTTTAGACTGTAGAGCCGTCTTTTAGCAAATGCAGATATGTATGTGCATATGTACATATATAAAAGACCTGTGGGAATATTTTTGCAAAACAACAACATGTAACAAAAAGCAAAACCACTAAAGAAGCACAATACAATATACAAAAACCGACAAACATACAAACAAAATATGCCAAAACCAAACAAAGAAACAAACAAAGTTAGACATTCAAAAAAAAAAAAAAGCACAAACACCAAACGAATAATGAATGCATCGGTGGCTAACACAGAAACAACATCAAAAGTAGCAGCAGCAACAGCAACAAAAACCAAATGGAAACAACTGCATTCCGTGTCTGCCGCCTCCACCAACAACAAGTCGACCGCTTTCAGCAGCCCCAGCAGTGTCATTGACCTTGTTGTCGAGCCGGCAGGCACGAAACGAATGCAAACAAGCGCCACCACTTCGTGTCTCGTTTGGAGCCGAACCATCGAGTAGTCGTACCATCAAACAACAAATTAAAGGGGAGCAGCAACAACAACAGCAAACACATACAAAGATTAAGGCAACAACCAAGAAACAAATCTAAAGCGGCAATTACCCACCGACGTGTGCCGTACGTACGGACGTTTGTCGTACGAAACACGTTTGAGCGAACCCTCAAGCCCGTAGGAATCAATGTGTGCGTCTTTGTACATATCAGGGATGCACCTTAACGTTAAGCTAATCGTTTATCAAAAAATTTCCACCGTTTCCGTTGAAACACTTCGAAATATTATCGATAAATAAATTATCAATATAAATTGTATCTCGTTTTTAACCGAAACGAAAAGCTTTCGTTAGCGTTAAAAACGTTAACAGAAACGTGATACTTTATGTTTGAATTGTGCTGGCAATGCTATAGCCATGGTGAAGCCGTAAGGTGGCAACAACGAGCGCACATACACACACAAACTCTATGTAATTTGTTTGTGTAATTCGTTGGTGGTAATGTCAAAAATACTCTGAAAAATGTTCGTACTGTCAAAATTCATGAGAAAAGTTGCAATCAGCTTGGATAATGCTTTCACCTTTAATGACTCCGCCATCAATCAGCTTTGCCAGCATAGTTTGAAATTAATAATCAACATAAACGATTTGATTTCGTTTTGATATGGCAGAAAGCGAAACGAAATCATTTCGTTAATTTGACGATCTTAACGTTAATAAACGAAACGAAATGACTTCGTTTCGTTTATTAACGTTGATTATCGTAACGAAATGATATCGTTTCGTTGGTTAAGCATGCCTGGTACATATACATAACATATTTGTGTGTGTATTGTTTACAGATAACCACTGGTGCCATTGACCATTTTGCATGCTTGGTTATGGAAACATCAACTTTTTCCAATTTAATTTTTGATGTTGTAAAAGGCTGGAATTAATATTAAATATATATAATTATTTCGAATTATTTTCACAATTTTTCAAACTTTAATTAGGTGTTTTTGCATAAAACTGCAAACGGTCAAAAATTAGCGCACAAAAGTTTACTAGGCAACTCTGTCTAGTGAGACAGCGATCAGCTGACACGTTCTTACGGAAAAAATCAAAATTGTTTTGATTTCTACGTTCCGTGCTACGTACGTACGGGCGTTGCACGTCGGTGAGTTTTCGTTTACATTGCACACTCATAAGATAGGTCGTGTCAGCTGACAGGTTTTTGGTACGTACGTTCGTGAGTAACTGCCGCATAAGGAAATAACGAACAAACCGTAAACACACACACACACGCATTACAAGCAGCGGAAAGATAATAAATGAGCTAAAAAAAAGCCCAAAAAGTGCAACAAAAAACACACAACAACAGCACAGAGCGCAAACTTGTATGTTTATCTGAATGTGTGTTTGTGTTTGTGTAAGAGATGCAAAACAAGAGCACAAATGTGTAGTGTGAAAGAGTCGAATTTATATTGAAGAGGATGTCGCGTCAGCCGACAAGAGATGTTGTTGAGTTCGGAAAAGGATACTGGATTTTTTTTATTTTTTTAGACGTAGGAGCAATAACGAACGCGAGATGTGCTCATTGTGCTGCGTGAATGAAGTTAATGGGTTCGGAGTAAAGTTTGCGTCGTATTGCGTACGAATTAATTGTACATATGTCTGTATGTATGTAACGGTTGTTTAGTGCGACAGAACACGAATAGGAAGCGTAGAAAAGAAGGCGCCACTTTTAATCGCAACGCTTACTCCCACTCCCTGTGATCAGGGGTAGGTTGGTAGGCAGAATAACTGCCGCGCAGAGTCGCTGAAGTAGCTATTAGAAGTCGTTTTTGATGCCATAGGTCTCTACTAAACTTACTGCAGCTGAAGCTCAGTTGTATGCTACAAGCAGCCAGGGTAATTAATGAATCTAGTTGTGTCCCGTCGAACTGCATTCAACTGACACTTTTAACATTGTGATGTCTTACGAAACGGCAATTACCCCCGATTAGCAGACTTTTAGAATACATTCTTGCTTATGAAAGATTCGTTTAATACATATAATAGCTCAGACGTAAAGGCTGTTGGTACAAATGTGGCTACCAAGGGTTCCGCTTTGCAACCGATAAGCACCAGTTCGGTGGTAGTCATTAAGCTGCTTTGCAAGACTGCCCCCCCCCTTTTTTTTCTCTGAAAGGTCATCAACAGTCTCCTGCCAGAGTACATATGTATATCGCACATACCTTTATCTTCAGGATAGTTAAAGCGGTGGTTTTCTTTCTTCCCTCGTCTGAGACATGGTCAGGAATTGAAAATTTAATCGGATAGTCAAGCGAAAAGCTCAAGTCTCATGTACTCCACTTTAAGTGGTACCGATAAGTTTAAAAAGGTTTGAAGAACAGATCGTAGTTTCGACATGGTCCAACAATTCGTTCTTTTGGCAAGCGGACTAGAATCTAGACGTGCCACTAACAGAGCGTACCGCATTTATATCCTTCAGAAATGCAGATATTTGTGACAAAATCCTTAATCTTCGGGGCCATCTGCTGTAGGCGGGCGTTGTGGAAAAGAAGTTGGTAGATTGAACATCCCAAATATTTATCCAGGGTCTATATCCGCTTTATCCGGGACTAAGTCGTTGCCTCACAGCGGCTCATTAAATAACCAGAAGCAGTGTCGCCAATACATAGCGGGGTATCAGACGGATCGTAATAGTGCTGCCAACTTACCTGTGGTAGCTGTCCCCTAACCTAACTTAAGCTAACTAGCCTTTCACACAATAATCTCAATTGTGCTAGGTATTTCACGAGATACAATAACTTTTCCAGCAAAAGTACCAGTGGCTCGCCTGACAGTCGGATTGGGATTGAGACTACCCCGTGTCACGATCGATATCTAAACGAGATTCTACAGCAATATGTTCTTCTCTTCCTGCTGCTTAACTCAAAGGAATAATGATGCGAGCGACAGTTCTTCATTTGACTGCTTGGAACATACATACGTTCCGACGTTGTCTCCGCCTTTTTGGTGGGTTAGACAAATATCTTTGGTCGTGTAGCAGCAATATTCAACACTCATCACCATCATTACTAATGGGAACTTGAATACGTAGGCGATTTTAGCCGTTTCGTAGCAAGTTATGTCAACTATCCCTCACTCGCTATAACTGCCGTCAATGGGATAGGCTGGCGTTAAAAATACTCCATAGAGGTCACGTCTTCCTTCACCTGCCTCTCGCAGCTCAAAGGAAGTTTCCATCTTTGTTTGCTTCCAAATGGCGGTGTCGATTGAAATACTTTTTTGGCTGGAGTGTCTTCGTCCATTCGCATAACAATGACATGACTCAGGCCGAGAAGCCTTTGGGCTTTTATTACATGCACTATCTTCACACCTTCACCGACACTCGTGTTGGTACCTCGGACAGAGCCATCTCATCTTCTCTCGACACCGTATATAATGCCGAGCCATACCCCCAATACAGGTATGATGAGCGACTTGTAGTGCCTGATTTTTGTTCGTCGAGAGATATATTCAGCATCCAAGAAGTAGTACCTTTTATTGTGTTAATAATGGTGAAGGCGTCAAGTTTAAGAAAGTTCGCAGATCAACAGAGTTTTTGAGAACGCCTTAAATCTCTACATAAACTTAACCGCACATATAGAGAACCCGTTAAACCCCTGGAGGGTTAGGGGGTTTAAAATATTCCCGCTGCAGATATGCCTGTCGTAAAAGGCAAATAATATAACAAATTGATTCAAGGGGTTGTGTTGCGCAACCCTCTCAAGGGGTTGCCAGCGCAATATATAGATTCTCCAACCCAATTGTCAACCTAACCTACTCGAGGCGAATCCGGTTTCATTAACAGCCGAGGCTCTGGCGACCCCGTACTCCTGATGGATCTAGGGGTTGGGAGGACGGTATGGTCTGGAAGGTTTCATGTGGTCATACCAAATCGTTCCCAAGATGGTCGGGCTAGTACCTCCTTACATACCGGATCTGCAACCGGTACAGGACCATCAACATCGATAACACTACCCAAGGCCTTGTGGGGTTGTCCTTATCGCTACGACAACAACAAGAACCCGTTAAAATATAATGGACTGGTCATCGATTGCCGATTTCAAATCACGCAAAGAAGATACCGACTTAGAGACACTCCTCCTTCACATAGCACTCGATACGAACCTGTTTATTAAGTGGGGTTATGTGAAAACATACAGCTGGGTATATAATATGAACATAGACTTTTTTCTTGCCTTTCTTTTGTACTTTGTCTTATTTCGTTAATTTTTAAAATTTTCGGCTAATGCACATCGGTCAATGACTCCGACTTCTTGAAATATGTATTCGTAATATAAACCCTACTCAAATAAGCGCACACACGCACACCCAAACAAATGCATTCGAAAAAAAAACAACAACAAGGGAATGATTGCATGTTGGTGTATTGCCATAACAAACATCCAACTGACCGATTGCAACTAAAACACCATACGATTTTTATATTAAACCGACACAGACACGCACATATATGTTGCAAATATTTTGGAGTGTTGTTATTTCGCTTTTATAAAATGTAGCATGTGCCGACCATACGTCATTCATTACTCCTTCTTTAATTTTTTCTTCCGATTGCTCTCTGTTGTTTGTTCGCACATCTGTAGGTACGAATGGATGCATATTAGGGTGGTTCTTAAATGCCTCTTTTTAGTGTTTAAGCTGTTTTTTGGCGAAAAAGTTTTTAAAATTGTATTGAGAGGACGAAGTTATTTTATAACATTGGTAACTTGTTATTGTGCTTGAATTTATGACGAAAGTATAAATTTTGTAATGTATTAGAAAATGGGCGTGAAATTTGGCATGGGGGTTGTCCGTACAGTTATATACTCACTTTTTAATAAAACTTAAAGAAATCAACTGGCGACCACGCCCAGTTTTAAAAAGAATCAATATGGAAATTTGGAAAAATGGAAAACATGCGAAAATTCATTATCAAAAACCGAAGAAACTTGATACGTGGGCTGACTTTATGACAGAAAAAAATAATTTAGTAAAATGTTGGAAAGTGGGTGTGTGCACCGCACCGCCCATATTTAGATGCAAAAAATTTAAAGTTTTGCTAGCCTTGAATCAAAAGCCATTGTAGATATCATGTTGAAATTTGGCATGGGGTTTGTTCTTGCAAACTTTTACAAAGTTTATGAGATAAATAGACAACCACGCCTACTTTAAACGCATTTTTTTGTATAATCTTCAATAGATATCCTTGCAATATATAACTAAATTAAAGTACGACAATTAAAAACAAATTTTAAAAATGGTCATAGCCACACCCAGTTTTTAGGAAATATTTGTATAATAATACATATGACAGAAATGGAACCAAAATCGACCAATCTTTACAAAATTCGGTATAAGCATTGTTATTTTTTTTTTTTCTTGTAAAAAAGACGAAATTTGCTTGGAAGCCATCATCATCAACATTAATTGGCGCTTAACCGTAGCAAATCACGTCAGCTATCCCTGTTTCGCGATAACTGAAGCAAATTGGGAGCACCAATGGAAGCCAAGTTTTCCTTGCCTCTCTCAACTAAAAGGAGGTCTCCCCCTTTCTCTGCTTTCAAACTGCGGCGTCGACTATTTTATTTTCTTGGCCGGAGCGTCTTCGTCCATTCGCATAACATGACGAAGCCTTTGGGTTTTTATTCGCTGCACATATCTGCGTGAAGCTCATTCAACTCATCATTATACCTACATCGATAGTCGTCATCGGGGTCGCGGACAGGACCATAAATCTTCCGGAGGTCTTTACTCTCCAACACTCCAAGAACCATCTTATCTTCTCTGTTGTTGTTGTTGTTGTAACGACAAGGACACCCCCGGAAGGCCTTGGGGAGTGTTATCGTGTTGATGTTCCTTAGCCGGATGCAGATCCGGGAAGTTCCGGTACCAAATCCGACCATCGCGGGAACGATTTGTTATGACCCCATGGGGTCTTCTAGGCCATACCGCCGTCCCGCCCCCTATATCCATGAGGGTCGCTAGAGCCCCGGCTGTTAATGAAACACGATTCGCCACGTACAGGTGAGATTGACAATTGCGTTTGAAGAAGCTATATATTGTGCTGGCAACCCGAAAGGGTTGCGCTACACCAGCACTTGAATCTATTTGGTATTTTAGTCGCCTCTTACGACAGACATACCTACCATGCGTATATTCTAACCCCCCCAACCCGCGGAAGGCTCTTATCGTCTCTCGACATCGTCCATGATTCCGTGTCATAGATCAGGATAGGTTTGATGAGCGACTTGCAGGGAGTGATTTTTGTTCGTCGAAAGAGGATTTTACCTTTTCATTTGCGTACTAAGTCCAAAGTAGCTCTTGTTGGCAAGAGTTTTTCTCCGTGTGGTTTCTAAGCTGGCATTGTTTTTGCTACTAATGCTGGTTCCCAATTAGACGAAATCCTTCACAGTCTGGAATTTATATCCGTCATTGGTGACGCGACTGCCAAGGCCCGAATGCGGCGTTTTTTTCTTGGATGATAGCAAGTACCTCATCTTGTCTTCAGTTTTTTGCTTTTTTATCTAGTCCCGAGGAGGGAGAACTTAAAGCGCTTTGCTCAAAAATATCAATATCATCAGCAAACATCAGTAATTGTACGCTCTTATAATAGAATGTAACATTACGGTTTAGATCAGCTGCTAAAACTAACCTCGCAAGCATTATGTTAAAAAAAATGGTCGAAAGACAGTCGCCTTGTCTGAAGCTTCGTTTGGTTTCGAATGGCTCGAAGAGCTTCTTCCCGATCCTTTCGAAGCTGGTGGTTTTGTTCAACGTCATTGGGCAGAGCTTTAATAACTTTGCAGAAGCCACACCCACTTTTTATACCCAGCCACACATCTGTCCATTAGCAGGACAACTTGGGCAAAAATTGCAATATATTCACCAATTTTAGTACATAAAATGCTTTAGATGCTCGAAATCTGATAATAAACACGTCCATTTTTTCGATATCAAAAATTTTCGAAAGTGGAAAAATTTGGACAACGCATTGACAAATACTGGTGCATTGATGACAACTTGGCGATTGGATTGACTTTAGAACGCAAAATAGAAATTTAGTATAATTTGAAAAATTGGCGTGGCACCGCCGAGATTGAGTAGAATAAAACTTTAAAGTTTTAAAAGCCATAAATCAGAAGCCCTTTTTTTAATTTTGCAGAATTATGATTCTTGGTATCATAATTTTAGATCTGAGGAAAATATGTTAACAATCACGCCCACTTAAAAAAAAAAAAATTTGCTTAAAATTGAAGACGAATGTGCAATGAATGATGTCAAAAAAAAAATTGTGTCAAACCTACCCTAATGTATGCAGAAATATACTCGTTTTTTTCTTTAATTTGCTGTGATTTATGCGCTGCCATTTGTGGTCATTGACTGTTGTTGTTAGCGACATGGTCTGTTGCCTTTTCTCTTTTCAAAACTCAAATATTTTTAGGGCTAAATATGTGAGTAAAGCTTTTGAAAATTGCTAATTTATACAAATATGCATTTGATATTTGTTTTTTATTAAATTATTGGCTTCAAATCACACTATATATACAAGGACTCCCAGGGTAGGATGAAGCCCTCTATGCTTTCCTTGCTCACTTTCTTTCCACACTCAGGTTTCCTTCTCTATATCTCTATGACTCTACCTTCCGCTACCTTCCTCCAAACAACAACTTACTGGCAAATAAAAAACTGTACACACAGCAATTGCGTTTAAATCAATTGGCCATTTTGCATAAATCGAATCTCCTCTTCAAATGCCGCCTTAAGCCTACTTTAGGTTGAACTTGCTGCACAAATCAGGAAAAATCTTCTGTCAAAGGATATTTGGAAGGATTTTCCTTACTGTAGATACGACCATATCTCAATCCATAATTTGATTTAATTTAGTTAAAGCAAGGTAAAAGCTTTCCGGAAGCAAGACTGAAGTAATCCTCTCGTGCGTTATTTACAAATGTATTATTTTACTACACCAGGAACGACTTATTTTACTGTCTTAAACTATCTCAACTTTTTGCACTGCCTATAAAGTTAAGTTCTGATATTCCCTCATCCCTTGTCAAACTCAGATGAGCAGAGCTCACAGGGTATATTAATTTTGCTCGCATAACGGTACCCCGTAACGACATAAACTAATCGAGATATATATAGACTTCTATATATCAAAATGATCTGGGCGAAAAAAGAAATTCGTTTAGCCATGTCCGTCTGTCCGTAAACACGATAACTTGAGTAATTTTTGAGGTATCTTAATGAAATGTATGGTATGTAAGTTCCCGGGCAGTCATCTCAGATCGCTATTTAAAATGAACGAAATCGGTGATAGTCCGACTTTTTCGATATCGAAAATTTCGAAAAACCGAAAAAGTGCGATAATTCATTACCGAAGACGGATAAAGCGATGAAACTTGGTAGGTAAGTTGACCTTATGACGCAGAATAGGAAATTAGCAAAATTTTGGACAATGGGCGTGGCACCGCCCTCTTTTAAAAAGGGTAATTTAAAAGTTTTGCAAGCTGTAATTTGGTAGTTGAATATGTAATATTCGGTTACACCCCTTAGCTTTCCTTACTTGTTTTGGATATAAATTGGTTTCGGAGTTTCGCCATCTTTAGTGTCATTTTTCGTTCTGAAGACGAAAAACCGCCTAAATGGGGTTGTCCCAAATGCAACAAAGTCTACTTTAGCTCTTTTGGTTTACTTTTAATCATTCTAAATACCAGTTCCTCTCTAAAAGCACACCTGTCTTCCGGTCTTAAGGGCTCAATATTTATTTATTTATCTATATGTCGTTGTTTTTTACAATTTTATGAAGCTTTCATACATTCATACATACATATATATACATATATACATGTATATATATATACATATCTCTAAGTGTGTTATAGGTATGTATGAATGTGTTTATTTGCCTAACATGTACCTCTTTCAGGCCCGCTTGCGCAAATATTTACTTTTAAACCGGAACAAACAACTGAAGATATAAACATGAAAAAGTAGTAGTAGTGTGCGTATTTAAATGCCTGAATTTATGTACATTAGGGTGGTACAAACTCCTTTCGAAAAAGTTGTTTAGTACTCTTCAATACTACACTAGAGAATATTATGGTATAAAGGGTTTCTAAAACTTTGGTGAGGAAGGGCGAAAGGAAGAACGAGAGCTAGAAAAAAGAAAGAAGGAATGAGAAAGAGTAAGGAAAAACGGTGAGAGAGGGATGGATTGAGACAGATGCGAAGAAGGACTGAAGAGAACAGAAGAGGAAGAAATACATACTTTTTTGAAAGTTGCTTCAAATTATGCAAGTAAGCTCTAGTTAAAACAGAACAAGTTCTGAAAGGGTTGGTGGTTCCGTAAAAAGAGGGATTAAGGCACATCATCGGCACATCATCGAAGGGTACATATGATAGGAGAAAGGTGTGCTGTATACACAAAGCTCTCGTTTCATAAATAATAACAACCTTTTTCATGTGCAAACATCTTTGCTTACCATGTAGAGAAACCCAGAATGTAAGCGCCAGTGTAGTCACTACGCTGTAACGTAATTTGCGAACAATGTACATGGCAGAGTTAATATGAGGAAAATCAGACAGCAATCGGTTTTTTATCGACGGGTTATGGGGGTGTTATAAATTTCTTATCGAGGAGTTATAGAGCTGTTATCGGGATGCGCTATTGGCAAGGTAGAGAAGAGTTATCAATTTGCTATCGCACTGTCATAAATTTGCTATCTATAACAAAGCGTATCAATGAGTTATTGATTTATTATCGACGAGTTCGAGGTTTGTTATTTAATATTTATTGATTTATTATAGAAAAGGTAACGACTTGTTAGTTATTCGAGTTATCGATTTATTATCAAATAATTATCTTAAAGTTATCGATTTATTGGCGCAGTTTAAAAATTTGTTACCGATATGTTAACGATTTTTTGTAGAGAAGGTATTGAAAAGTATCAATTTGTTTTCAAAAAGTTACCCGAGATGATATCGAAAAGCTAACGAGTTTTTATCGGAGTGTTGTTATCGATTACTCATTGCTTTGTTATGAAGTATGTAGACTAACCTGGATCGATTTGTATGGACGAAAGTTTACCGATATTTCGCCATCGATTTTTCGATAGGATTTGGGCTCAGGAAAAAAGTTCCACTACGCATACGCCAAAAATAATTTTCGAACCTGCGAAAAAAAATTGCGAAAGGGTAAATTTTTTTACCAAAACACTCCCCTAAAAAAACCCAAAAAAAAATTTTTTTTTTTTTTTCAAAAAACTGTTGTAAAAATGTTGGCGATAACTGTTTTTTGAAAAAAAAAATATTTTTTGGGTTGTGGCAAGTGTTTTGGTCGAAAAATTTATCCTTTCGCTATTTTTTTTTTCGCAGGCTCGAAAATTATTTTTTTGGGTATGGGTTGTGGAACTTTTTTTCGTGAGCCCAAATCCTATCAAAAAATCGATGGTGCGATATTGGTTAATAAATCGACCCTGTCTAATGTAGATACCGTTAAAATTTCATTATAAAATCGATAACGCATCAACTTGGTGATAGTAATTCGCTGTCGGTTATAAGCCGACAATTAAACAATAACTTGCCGGTATCGCTTGTTACAGATAAGAGGCCGACGAAGCTCTCCTCAAAGAGCGCGATATTATTTGTTTCTTGTAAAGTTCCCTATGTTGTAGTTTAAGCTCAACCCCGAAGAAAGCTCTAGTTAACTTAAAACCATCCGTTTTCTAGATTATACCAATTCTAAATATTCTCGCGGAATTTTGTTCTCGCGGATTTTTTTATTCCCGCGGAAAAATTCCTCCAATTCTTTTCTCCTAGGGAGAAGAAAAATTGGGGAATAGGAATTTCGAATTTTCGAAGTCAGCTGTTTTACCATCTGACAGTTCATTATGCATTTCTGCTTTTGTTTAAGAAAATAAAGTTTAGTGTCTTTTGACGAATTTATCGTAAATTAAAGAAAAATATACATAAAAAATGAATAGAATTGCATTTCATATGGTTGTGAACGAAATGATTGATGAAGAAGGTTCCCAGCAACACCAACAGAGGACTATAAGAAGAAGGTTGCGCGATAGTACCAATCCGTTGGAGTTGCCACAATCGTTGTAAGTATTAGAACATCTTCTGTTTTGCTTTTATATTTCATTAAATTTCTGGAATTTACAGATTTCAAAAGTATTATAGGGTTAACAAACCTGCATTTCGGTATTTGTTGGAATTTCTCACATCGCACACACGGCATCGCAAAAAACAATTTGCGATATCGCCGCTTGTGAAACTGAGTGCAGTTTTAAGATTTTTTGCTGAAGGTGGGTATCAAACAGGAATCGGAAAAGATGTGGACGTTTCTTTAGCGCAACCCACCTTCAGCAAAGTTCTGGACGAAGTCGTTGAGACCTTTGAAAGTGAACTGTGCGAAAGATGGATAAGTGTGCCAATGAGCAGCGACGAAAGAAGACGAATTTCACGTGCATTTTACGTGAAGCATGGGATTCCCAGTGTAATCGGCTGCATTGATGGAACTCATGTCCGTATCATCGCACCCGCGGAAAACAAGCATCTCTACTACAATAGGAAGGGCTACTACAGCTTAAATGTAATGTTGGTAAGCTATTTATAATAGTTCAACTGAAATATATTTGACTATGGCATTGTATTTTCTTAGATGTGTGACGGTGAGCTGAAAATTCGGTACGTTGATGCTTTCCCATCCCGGTGCCTCGCATGACTCCTTTATTTGGAATGTGAGTGAATTGAGAACTCACCTTGAAGACCAGTATTTGCAACGTGAAGCCAATTTTTGGTTACTGGGTAATAATAAAATATTCAAAATGTAAATATTTGTATTGATATAAGACTTTTTAAACTAGGTGATGCCGGGTATCCTTTAGAACCATGGCTTATGACACCACATCGGAGTCCCGACGAAGGCTCTATACAGATGAAATTTAATGAAGCCCATTCGAAGTGTCGCAACATTATTGAACGAACCAATGGGGTGCTGAAAAATCGATGGAGGTGTCTCCTTGGTGCAAGAGAATTACATTACACTCCAAAAAAAGCAGCAAAAATTGTAAACGTGTGCTGCGCGCTGCACAACATATGCATACATTTCAAGTCATACACAGATATGACAGAAGTACAATCCACAGAAGAGCAGGCAACTCAAAACAGAAATCCAGATTTAATACCCTTGACTTCGCCTCAGTATTTGAACGCAGCGCAAAACATACGAAACAACATTGGAAGCTCGCTATAAATTTTAAGGAATGAAAACTCATACTTTGAGTTTAATATTTTATTTTCTGTTTTAAATTCATTTTTTCTGCCTTTAAATTCAGGTATCACAATTTAGTACATTTTACTTAATTCCTACTAAAGAGTTTCAGTCTCATTTTCTTACAAAAAATAGAAATATCACAAATAGTTTTTTTTTGCTCGTCATAACACAGTCTTAAATTAAGTAATATTATAGTCTACAAAATAAAAATAGTTCACGTAAGCATGTATAATACTGATATTAATACTACTATGAAATAAAATAAAAAATAATTCATATTAAAAAAATTTACTAGTCTTATATTTTAGTAAATATTAAAAGGACTATTAAAAAAATCACAAATTCAGGTAGCTTGCTATATACAAGTGTCATGCGACTAGGTATTTTTCTATTATTTTTCTAGCTGGCGGAGCATAAGATTTTCCATTACTAAATTATGCCTTTTCAATTCATCTATTTCCTCTCTTTTTAATTTTTCCATTTCCTTATAATGCTTTTTATTAATTGCATATATTTTGTCAATCGCCCTATATATTTTTTTAATATTTTCTTTTTGATCAGTGGAATCTGACACTGCACCTTTTATGGTATCACAGAGCTCGCGTTGAATTGACAATTCTTCTTGAAGAATGTCAGAGGAAGATCTCTTAGATGGCACTCTTTTTGAGGAAGTGGGCCTTTCAATCAAAGCATTTGGGGGGCTCTCATTCATACAAACACTAATAACTGGGTCATCATGCAATACCTCACATTCAATCCCTACCACAGTCTCACTCAATTCCTCAAATCCGTTAGCTAACTCACATTCACTCACTTGGACAATGTCGTCCACAACACCACTTTCCCTAACTGTAGTTCCATCTTCAATTTGAATGTTGCCATTAATTTGCTGCAATATCTTCTTCCTAGATGGCAGTCCAAATTTATTTCCCACTCCCTCCACGGATTCCTTCATACCGATCAACTCAAATATTGCCCGTTCTGTTGTGGAAAACTTGTATTCGTTATTTGGGCCACCGCCAGTGCCTCTGGAACTCTTATGGTTCGCTGCTTTTTGACGCACGTATTTTTTTTGATCAGCCCACACCTAGAACACATAACTTTTAGTCAGCTTGTATGTATACAACTTTTTCATGAAAATAAGCACCTTTTTCCATTCTGCAATGCATTTTGCTGGTGGTCCGGCTGAGTTCAGCTCTTCCTCAGCTTTACGCCAAAATCTGTGTAAGGCTTCTTTGCCTCCTTTAAAACAACCTTGCGCAATTTCCGGATGACTTGGCATCAAATCGATTAGTAGTTCTATCTGTTGCTTATTTGTACTTTTAGACCTGAAATCAAGAGTAATATAAGAGAATATTATTTTATTTATTACATACCTAATAAAATAAGTAATTTTCAATTCAAAAAATACAATTTACTTACATTTTTATGAAGCGTTCCTTTCAGCTTATCAAGTGAACAATTTCTTTTAAAATGAAGGAAAAATCTCCCTCTCACTCACATTCATAATACCTACTTTTCTCCCATAACCGGTTTCCGCTTTTTCGAACATTGTTCAGAATACGAGGAAAGGGAGAAGTGAAAAAACGCTCACGGAATTTTTATTTAGAATTGGGCTGGATATGTTTACACATCAAACCTTAAAAGTACGTGCAACTCACGCATTTTTTTTTATCTATATTATATTATCTCTATGTTCGACGCGAAGTCATGGATTGTTCGAGAGAAAAGTTTCTACGACGCCAAAGGCATCTATCTAAGCTAGCTAGCTCATGATGTGAGAATCGATGAAGTCTCTTCGGTCTGGAAAATTTTCCTATCGATCCCTATGTTTGACAGCAGCGCAAGGAGAGACCTTCACTGAGCTGGGAGAGAGATGTGGTGAATTACTTGGTCTACTTCGGGGCTTCTAATAATTGTCATAACTGACGTGGCAACTTCCATGTCGTCTTCGCGTTTAAGCGTCAACTAATGATGATGATGACAAAGCTTTTGATCACCCTAATGCACACAAATTAGTATGCCATTGATAAAATTTTGACGTAAACAACAACAACAACCAATATCAACAATAAAAGGGAAGTGAAACACAAAATGCCCTCAATAATAAATTATTTTGAAATTAACGCTGTGGCTCGACATTTATTTTCTTTCATTTAATATTAAGTGTTGTTTATTCAAGTTTAAATATGCCTTATCGGCATATCAATCAAAAATATTTTTTAAACGCACAATAAATACGCATTTAGTCAATAAATCAATAGTAACAATTTTTTTTTTTTTTTTAATTTTACCGCACTCATCCATCCATTCATGTAACTTGACTGCAATTCCACAAGGGGGCTTTAAATACAAATGAAATGCATATTTACATACAAAATATGTACGTGTGTACAAATATGTTATCAGTATTCGTATATGCACTATATATGTATGTATGTATAGATGTATGTATATTATAACATCAGATAAAGTGCTTTCATTCACAAAAATTCGGTTGTACAAGTAAATAGTAAAAACAAATTTTGAATATTTCTGAGTCGCTAAAAAGTAATGTCAAATATTTGAATGGTAAACTGTACTCTGCGCATTTTAACGCTTAGGTCGCTTGAGGTCAAGTTTTTGTTTCTGAAATCCTGCAGTTAGCTTAGCAATTTGTATGCAAAAGACTATAGGGTTATTAGCCTAAGACCATTCCTGAGAGGCTAATAGCTACATACTTATGTATGTATATCAAGTCGAACATGGACGAGTGATTATTCGCTCTGCGAAGGACATTTTAGGCGTCTGCTTAAACATTTCTAGGGCTTTCAAAAATGTCTCAATACGGGCAATCATGGATGGTCTTAATTCCATTAAAGTACATAACGCCTTGACGGGTAGAGTCTCGAAAAGACTACTTCGCAGTTGGTGCTTTGTGACGCCATGAAATCGGTGATCAAGGGACGTCACTATGCGATGTACTATGCTCTTTGCTGTGATCATTGGTTATCAATGAACATCTCTCTGCTGAGTACTGTAAAGGGAGCTTTAAGATGTATATGCCAGGACAATTGACGTTGAATTGAGTAAAAACTAAAAGAATGTGGATCTGGTCCTAGCTCTCTATCGTGCGCATTTACATTGTACTCTATCCGATCCCACGGATTCCTAGTTTGGTGAACAACTACACAGAAAAATATAACTCAGAACGAAGTACTCATGAATTTCGATGTGTAAAATTAGAAGCAGAGGACTGGAGAACAATTATAGAAATTAGCTAGACTTGCCTTACTATCGAAAGAGAAATTTCTGCCGAGTAATCAGTTTGTTATCTCCGAGTCATCGGCTTGTTATCGACAGGTTACGGATTTGCCATAGATTTTTAATTGAAGTTTTATCGTTATCAATTTCATAACAAACAGATGAGTCGTCGATAAGATGCCAATAACAATTTGGTGACACTATAATAACTAGCAGAAAACTTTCGTAAGAAAATCGATAACTTTTTGATAACGATCTGATGGCTTCTTAATTACAAATCTATAACGCGCCTACGACAGCTTTTTAATAACATATCGAAAGCTCTCCTATACAAAAATCGATCACTTTTGATAATAAACAACTTTTTGATAATAAATCGATAACTTTTCCATAAAAAACCGACAGCTAGCCGATAAAAAATCAATAGCTCATCGATAACCTTTGTTATTGATAGCAAATTTATATCGCGTCAACAATATATGGATAACTCGTCTATACCTCATCGATAATACAACAATAACAAACCGATAACTCGTCTATAAAAAATGGATAACACGCCCATGCACTTTAAGTAACAAACTCATCGATAGTAAACCGTTAACACTTCGGCTTCATTATTGAGTGATACCTTTTCTCTCCCCTCCTTTTCTTTTTTCCGTTCTTTTCCCTTCTGATGGTGCACATTAGTCAAACCAGATACTTCCTAGTTAGATCTCAACATAGCACCTTTGCCAGACTGTCGAAAACTTGTGCGCCCAGAATTCTGAGTCATTTCTAATTAGTAAAAAGAATGACTCCTTATCCTGACAGGTTTTTGCAGTGGGAGTTCATTGTCAGTTGGTGCAATAAGAAAGTAATCTTTAATGATGGCCGTAAGTACTCACACAGCAGATTTTTTAAGTTTGAGCTTCCTTGTTCCTTTTCTATTCAAATAAGGGCGTTGAGACCTCACAATTATTCCAGATACTCATCCGCAACTTCATGAAACTGTTCCAGATCGTCAGTCAACTTGATGACGTCAGCTGTATCTTTCCTTTCTGAAGATTCAGCCATTCAGTTCCGCTGACAAAAACTTTTCCATTTCCTCTCAGGAAACCCTCCGACAAAAGGAAGTACAGACCGCAGGAGTTATGTTCCTGCGCGTTACTTCATATTTCAGAAAGACATTAAGTTAGTATTTGTTTATGATATTGAAAAAATCAGTGCTGCCTATAAGTCAAAAAGCAACATTTCAGTTTATGAGGGCGAGTTTTGTCGAATGCGACTCCATTTTGTAATATCGACTTCACCGATTTGGTTTTATTGCGTCATGTTGACACATTAAAAACTATTGGAAAAGATGGCATTTTTTATAACAATTGTCAGTCATTGAAGGCCAGAATATGGGTGTAAATTAAAATAGATTTAACAAAGATTCAACGTATTCAAATATGAGTAAATGTATTTAACTTGAATTAAATCGTTATTATTTAGCTTAATTGTATTCAAATAATTCCACTTTAACTCATATTTGTTGTTAATTAAGTTCAATCAATTTTAGTTTAATTAAATTCAATTGACTTCAATTCAGTTCAATTCTAACATGTTAAATTAATTTCAAATTCCATTTAACTCACTTAATATTCAAATCAATTTATTTCAATGCATTACAAACTCAATTATATTTAGTTCAAGCCGATTTAAGATACACCAAATTTTCGAATTCGTCCATATAAAAAATATAGCTATGCGCCCTTCGTAAGAAAGAAAATTTGAAACATCCCTCGCAAAAAATTTTTTTTTCAAAAATCAATGCGAATTTCAAGAGACCAATAACTTGTAATTGGCTAAACTAAAAATGATTGGTCTAATAAACTGCATACTCAAAAACTGGGCTGTTCAAAAATGTTTATGTTGAAGTGCAAATCACAATACATATACAAAATTATATGTGCACTGAAACTTTTTTAAATTGAAAAAAAAAATAAATAAATTTTTTTAAAAATTATTATTGGCCTTTAATATTTAAATTTATTAAATTATTTTATAAGCTCGAGGCCTAATCCAAATAAAATACAGTGTTATACTTTGTATTTGTATAACACTGTATTTTATTTGGATGAGGCCTCGAGCTTATAAAATCTAATATATAAAATTCTTCTGTCACGGTTTTAGAGGCTGAACTCCTCCGAAACGGCTGAACCGATTCTCATGAAATTTTGTGAGCATATTGGGTAGGTCTGAGAATCGGCCAACGTCTACCTTTTTTTTCGCTACGTACCTAGGGTCTTGAGAACAAAACGTGGACCCGGGTACCTCTAGAATGTGTTTATACAATATGGATATCAAATGAAAGCTGTTCATGAGTGCTATAGTACAGGATAATTTTCATGCAACTGGGAGGCTAGGGGCTCGAGATATAGCCCAAAACGTGGGCCCGAGTACCCCTAGAATGTGTTTATACAATATGGTTATCGAATGAAAGCTGTTGATGAGTGCTATAGTACAGGATAATTTTCATACAACTGGGAGGCTAGGGTCTCGAGATATAGCCCAAAACGTGGGCCCGAGTACCCCTAGAATGTGTTTATACAATATGGTTATCGAATGAAAGCTGTTGATGAGTGCTATAGTACAGGATAATTTTCATACAACTGGGAGGCTAGGGTCTCGAGATATAGCCCAAAACGTGGACCCGGGTACCCCTAGAATGTGTTTATACAATATGGTTATCGAATGAAAGCTGTTGATGAGTGCTATAGTACAGGATAATTTTCATACAACTGGGAGGCTAGGGTCTCGAGATATAGCCCAAAACGTGGACCCGGGTACCCCTAGAATGTGTTTATACAATATGGATATCAAATGAAACCTGTTGATTAGTGCTATAGTACGGGATAATTTTCATATAACTGGGAGGCCAGGCTCTCGAGATATAGCCCAAAACGTGGACCCGGGTGCCCCTAGAATATGTTTATACAATATGGATATCAAATGAAAGCTGTTGATGAGTGCTATAGTACAGGATAATTTTCATACAACTGGGAGGCTAGGATCTCGAGATATAGCCCAAAACGTGGACCCGGGTACATCTAGAATATGTTTATACAATATGGATATCAAATGAAAGCTGTTGATGAGTGCTATAGTACAGGGTAATTTTCATACAACTGGGAGGCTAGGATCTCGAGATATAGCCCAAAACGTGGACCCGGGTACACCTAGAATGTGTTTTTATATTATGGGTATCAAATTGAAGCTGTTGATGTATGCTTTAGTACAGAGTAAGTTTTACACCGCTGGGTGACTACGGTCTCAAGATATAGGCCAAAACATGGACCCGTATACACCTAGAATGTGTTTTTATATTATAGGTATCAAATTGAAGCTGTTGATGTATGCTATAATACAGAGTAAGTTTTACACCGCTGAGTGACTAGGGTCTAGAGATATAGGCCAAAACATGGACCCGGATATTCGATTTAGTCGCATCAAAATGGCAAAACTGATAAATATGCATGCGAAGCCTAAAAAAAACAAGAATTAATAATACCCACATACCTATTTACACACGTTCTATTCGATTTGCCTGAAATTTCGTATGTAAATTTGCCTATATTAGTATTTACGATGCTTTTTTCCGGGAAGTATACCAGAGACGGACTGGGACTGGGATTAGGACTAGGACTGAGACTGAGACTCGGAGTGGGACTGGGACTGAGACTCGGACTGGGACTGGAACAAAATACATACCACCCTCTGGGACTGGCAATAAGAGATGAAGAAGAATGAGAAAAACTTGAGAGAAGAGAAAAGAGAGAAGGAGACTGACAAAGAGATAGAATGAGACGAAGATGGAGATGAAGCGAAAAAGGCGGAGGGAAGAGTGAATAAAAAGATTAGGAAAAAGTGTAGAGGGGTAGGGCAGAGTTAGAAGGAAAAAGCTTATTAAAATGTATGCAGATAGGCCAAATTTAGGGCAGAACAACGTCTGCCGGGTCTGCTAGTAATTTAATAAAAATAAATAAATTTATTTTAAATTTTCAAAAAATTTTGATGGTCAATTTATTGAATAAATTTTGAATTAAAACTTTTTCCAGTGCTTTGAATAAAATTGTTTTCAGTACTATATTTTTAAAAATTTGTTGTTGCCAATTTGCTAGTGTAAATTTGAATATCATACCGAATTGCATTGGCTTCATATGGAAGTGCTTTTTCTTTGCATTTTCATATGAAATTCAGAAATCTCTATATCGGAAGCTCGAAACTTTCTTTAAAGTTTCTCAAATTTTCACATATTTTTGAATACTTTTTTGACATTGGTTCACATAGCCTCAGTTACAAAAATCAAAGAATTCTTTTCCAAAACTATCGAAATTAAAAAGATAAGAACTAATTGACGAAATTTGATACATATTGCCACATCGTGCTCGATGCTGTACTCAAGCTATTACGCGTTACACTGCAAACAAAATGTTATAACAAATTATCAAATAGAAACGAAATACATACAACATTTCTCCGAAAAACACATCATAAATAATAAAAAAAAAATAGGTAAATAAAAATAAATTTACCGATACTGTTATCGTAAACTCCAACTACTAAGTAATCACAGAAGGCGCTGCAACACTGGAGCTTTTATTCAAATCTACATGCATCTACAAATTTATTTGTAGACCTAACTATAATTAAGTGCCTTTTATCTATTTGTACTGTCAGACACCTCTACACCAAAACACCAAAACACAAAAAAAACGTGCTGGAATGCCTTATGTCAATATTATTTTCGTCATTATAAGCCCTACAAATTCTTTAGCTTTCTTAAGAATTTTTATAGCGTCTGCATTTGTAAGTAGGTCTATAAAGGTAGTTAGTTATGTTTTTCACTTGAATATTTAGTTACTTTTAATGCACTTTATATGAATTTTTTGTTCAATAATGAATGAATGTTTACAAGAGTGTACTATGTGATAGTAAATCCGATCTTTTGCTAAAAAATATAGTTATTACTTAGATTTCAATATTTCTCGCTTCTCATCAAACTGATGGTCGTTAATACGCTGCCTTTTATTATATAGTAATAATTTCAGAATTATTTAAGTAATGATCTGTATATAAATGATGCTATAAGACTACTACGATAGTATTACTTCACAACTAAATTACTCGCGTACTTCGCTTACAACGTTTAAAAACAAACTTATTTATTGTTCCTCAGCTTGCGCTGCTTTTATGCTTTCAGTTACCTCGTTCGCCTATTTCTCCCAGGGTCTAGACTTGTCATGAACTGCCTTCTCGAACAGTTGCTTATTATACCTCGTTTCTGTATCACATAGTTCGTTATTTAGCTAAATACATGTATATGTGTGAGTGATGCCACCTCTCAGCGGGCGCAATGATTCTGGTGGAGAGTAAATGGGAAAAGGGACAGCAGGTTGTGTTAGGTTGAACTGGCCTGTCCATGAGGACCTCACATAGACTGATTGAGTCCGTAGTGTTACAAGAAGTTTGTTTTAACGACCAAACTGAAAAACCCTATCAAAAACCAGGACCAATGTTATAAAATAACTCCGTCCTCTTGGCAAACACTAAAAGCTTCCTAGGACTTAAGCCCCTTGCTGCTTCTAGAACTGACAGCTGTATCACTCCTAATAGCTGGAGTCTTAGCCTGGCAAGTGCAGGGCACGAGCACAGATCGTGCTCGATTGATTCCTCCTCCAACCCGCACTTCCTACATATGCTAGCACTGACCAGTCAGAATACCCGTCATGAGTCTACTCTTTTTAATGATAGAAGCAACTTTGTTAGTCTAAGGTTGTAAGACCTACACATAATCTTCGACACTTTACAGCCCCGCGCTTGAACCCACGCCTTTCCCGCTTGGTCGATCATGTGCACCTCTCGCTTTCGCTTAATTTCGCCCAGTCTAATTGGGACTTCTACGGAGCAAGCTTCAAGGGATGCGCCCTTTTTAGCTAGTTCATCCGCTTTTTCATTCCCATCTATTCCCATATGCCCTGGGACCCAATATAGATGTTGCTTCTCCCTGTCCCGATTCTCTCCAGGGACTGCTTACACTCTAACACGCATTCAGATGCTGTGCTATGCGAGATTATTGCCTTAATTGCTGCTTGACTGTCAATATAAAAGTTAACATGGTTGCAGCTTAAGCTATTCTCTGGCAGGGTTTCTACTGCTTTGGTTACGGCTAATATTTCTGCTTGGAAAACGCTACAGTAATCTGGCAGCCTGTAGGATCTGCTTATTTCCGGATCAGCACAGTATACCGCAGACCCTACTCCCTCCACTACTTTGGAACCATCTGTGTACACATGTATCGCCTCGTCCGCCATTTGCGCACCCTTGCGCCAACCGTCCACCTCTATCGTGACCTTAAGATCTCCCTCGAAGCGCAGATAGGAAATCAGGTAGTCTGTTCATCTTGTGATTGATGACGCTATACTACTATGGCCATATGGTCGGTGCTCAAGCTGCCCCGAGGCACCGAGCTTGGTTGCAGTTGTTAATGCTATGTTCTTTGCTACCAGGTCTACAGGTGGAATGTGCAGAATGGCATACAATGCAGCCGTCGGGGTTGCTTTCAGGGCTACCGTACTGCTAAGCATCGATAGTCTGCATACCCCCTCTATTTTTTGAAGTATGTTGTTTTTTGTGTGGCTTTCCACCAACAAGAACTCCATAGCATAGAATAGGGCTTACAATCGCTGTAGAAACCCAATGAGAAAGAGAGGGCGATAAGCCCCACGTTGTGCCGTTGAGGCCTTCTTTACCCTCTCCTCCACGTTGAGCTTCCATGACAGCTTACTGTCTAGGATGATTCCTAGATATTTTGTGCAAGGTTTCTCCTGTAAGGTCACCCTTTTTTTATTTTACGAATTTTCGAAAGCTTTTGGCAACCTGCTTGAGCTTGGTACGCATAGTTTTATTTAGAAAACTCAATAAAAATTTTTTAGATTGCCGAAAATAAAAAAATTAGAATTTAATTGATGAAATTTGATTAAAAATTGTCACTGATATTTTCGTATTCGCCAGTGTGTGTAAACACTCTAATGCTTAAAATTTAAATGTATAAAATTTAAGTTTATGTTTTTAAAACTCAAAATCTTAACAAAATACCTGGGTCCGTATCGTGTGTTACGATTCGTATCGGAATCCATTCTTCACTCAATTTATAAATATAAAACTGCCAAACTATTTATACAAATTGTGATAAATTATAAATCCAACTAGTACGCGAAGTCCCTAGTTCACATATGTCGTTATACGGACCCACAACTTCGGAGCTATTTTGAATTAAATTTTGCGTAAAAACTTGATTAAATACTTGACTAAATAACTTTTTTCTCTTTCTTTACAGGTACCCATTAAAACATTTACCAAATAATTTGAAAAACAGAAGTAAGTGCAACTTTTAATAAATCACCCTTTGAAAGTATTTGGTAAGCAGATAAGATATAAGAAATTAGCAGACAAACGAACCTTGTGCAGGGGAACAAAATTGCGCTGATTAGTCTCGAGTTGCCCTCCAAAATAGCAATGTCGGCATGACAATGACGGGACTGCAGCTTTTCTTACTTCTACTCAAGTTATAAAACAAAAATGTATAATGAATAAAAATTTATCATAATAATACACACAAAATTATTGTTAATAAATTCGAAGGTCATCGAACATGATTTCAATGTGTCAATAAAAATTTGTATTTAATTAGTATATATTACCAATCGCATCGTCTATTCAAATGATATCGCGTGAATATAATTATATAATTATGAGCATTCTATGTATACATCTTATCGTACTGAATTCTCATCAAAATAGTGAAAACGATAACCATATGGATCTACAACATTTGATTTCATATTTTTTCTTGTCATTGCGCGAAATTAAATATTTTTCATTTTATTTTCTTCTTCGGGTACTATTTTCATATGCATGCATATTTACTTAAGATACCCAACAAAACATCATAACAAAAATCGACAAAATACTGATACTCACCTCAATCGGGTGATAAAGTAGTGTTTCTGACCCTTTTAAAAAGCGACATTTAGCATTTTCGAACAAAGATTCGAAAAAGTGTTTATGCTACTCACATTTTGCGAATGTCTTTTTTCCAAAGCTCGAATCATAGGTTTTTTTTTTTTTTTTTTGCCAACTTTGCAACCAACTTCATACAATGACCAGCTACTACACGACTGGTTGTACAAAAATTGCCAGCACTGTATGCAACAGCTTTTAATTACTATTTATGTATATATTGTAAACGAATTTTGAGAAACTCCGCTTATTTGAAACCTTTTGCTAACTCAAATATTCAGTATTGAAAACTGCTATTTATTTAGATTATTTTGAAAGTAGTACTTCACAATTATACTTCACAACCAATAGCGTGCTTAAATCAAAACTGATAGTTATTACTCAGCTTGCGCTGCTTTTATACTCTCTGTCGCCTCGTCCGTATATTTCTAGTAAGGTCTAGACGTTTCGCCTTCTAGAACTGTTGTGTCTCATGCTTGGTTAGTTACCAGCTATATAGATGCATATCTGTAGCCCACGCCTTTCCCATAGCCATATGCGTGTGTATGTGTGAGTAACAACTTCGGCTGATATGTGTGTGAGATATTTCTTCGTCGCCTGCTACATACGAGTGTCTGCTTTATTGTTGTTGTGCATTTATTTAGTAGCAGCTTAGTGATGCTAATATTCGTCACAATATGTATGCGTTTGCATGCATGCGCACTTTGTCAATTTATCGTTCAATGCAACGAATCACACATTATCTAAAAACAAAACAAAATGTAAGACGCAATAGCTTGTGAAGAGATTTTCGGCCGAGCTTCTCTTCCAATTTGCGTCGTGCTCATTTTTAATTTTTCCTACAAATTGGCAGGACGGGACCTACTTGTTTTATGCCTAGTCCGAACGATATGTGCAAGGCAGATAAGTTTTCACTGAGAGGCTCTTCATGGCAGAAATACACTCAAAGTGCTTGCCAAACACTGCTCATGTTCGACCCCGCTTAAAAAATGTTCATCAAATTGAAAAAACTTGTTTCTAAAATGTTTGATGTTGCTTTAACCTTGGGCGCGTGAACCCGGGATCTTCGGTATGGGTTGCAGACCATGCTATCTATCCACAATAATAATATTATTTGTTTTTAATACAAAACCATTGTATGATTTTATTAAAAACAAAATGCGCGCGCGAATATGTAAAAATGATAAATGCAAGCTGAGCACGCACAGCCTACAAGGAACTTCATTACTTCCGAGCGCCGTAATTTCATTAACTTCGAAAATGTAAGTTGGAAAAGCTTCACGAAATTTGCGGTGCGTTCTTTCGCTAAATCTCCCATTCGACCTGTCTCTGTCAAGGAGAATCAATTCTCCATCGGCTTGCTTTATATCAGCTGGCAGAAGTCCAGAAATTTGCACGCACTTCCCAGCTGAACCTACAATCTTATCGAGAGAGCAAAGTACTGTACGAAATCTAAGCCGCAAATTCTTAGACCCACAAATAAAGGATTTTAATTTGGAGATCAAACGATTATTCGATCAAGACAAACTGGCGAAAATGGAAAACCAGCCGTTTCAGAGAATGGAAATCGACTGCCATCCTTCATGTTCGTATAAACCTTTTAATCAAATGAAGTAAACGTAATTTTTGTTGGGTATTTATTAAAACTGTTTCCATTCGTATTATTTATATGTCTTTAATTTGTTTTTGAATTGAATCGACTTTGACGTCAAATCACAAAGCGATTCATTGAAAGAATATATAAAAACAAAGTTTATCAGGACTGTTGATTGATATCACAAAATTCATGGAATTTAATTGTGTCTTTACCACGGCAGAAAGAAGAATAAATAGTAAAATTATTGAATAATTTGCTTAAAGGGCTTGCATGTGTAGATACAGTAGCGAACAAAAAAATGGAGTTTTTTTTTTTTTTTTTTTTGTTTTAGATTTCGTCAATAAAAGCTATTTTTATTTTCGATAATTTAAGAAAACACTGACTAGAATTTCGTAACTGAAACTATGAAACGTTTTCTAAAATATTCGAAAAAATCTAATGAAAATTGCGAACTTTTTATACGGAATAATTTTTTTTTAATCATGCAATTTTATAGCCCAATCAATTTTAGTCCTTACAAGTATCAGTTATAGGTCTCTCAAAATTAGGTCTCATAAGCTATCCCAAACTTTACAGCCCAATCAAAAAACGAGACCGTACTAAATTGCACAATATTTAATGCTAATTTAATACGGGTTAATTAAATGTATTACTTACTTACTTAATTGGCGCTTAACCGTCTAAACGGTTATGGCCGTCCAAGAAGGCGCGAGTCGCTCCTTCGCTCCGCCAACCGCCGCCAATTGGTCACACCAAGGGAGTTTAAATCGTTTTCCACCTGGTCCTTCCAGCGGAGTGGGGGCCGCCCTCTACCTCTGCTTCCATAGGCGGGTTCCGATAGAAACTCTTTCTTGGCCGGAGCATCATCTTTCATTCGCATAACATGGCCTAGCCAGCGCAGCCGCTGCGTTTTAATTCGCTGGACTATGTTGATGTCTGCGTATAGCTCGTACAGCTCATCATTAAATCTTCTTCGGTAATCGCCAACGCGTAGAGGTCCATAAATCTTTCGAAGAACTTTTTTCTCGAACACTTCATATTACATATTGTTTTTTTTTTTTTTTTAAATATAAACTTAAGCTAGCCCAACGCTCCATATTTTTTAAAAAAACAAGTGTAATAAATTTAATTAACCCATATTAAATTAGCATTAAATATTATGCAATTTAGTGCGGTCTCGTTTTTTGATTTGGCTGGAAAGGTTGGGCTAGCTTAAGAGGCCTCTCAAAATTCGCGTTAATTTAAAAAACATTTTTTTTCCGAACATGTAGCAGTTTTTTCCCCATATAACAAAATAAAATTGGAGCTTAATCCTAAACACCCTTCGGAAAAAAATTTTCAAAAATTAATGCGATTTTTGATAGACCTATAACTTGTTCTTTAATGAACTAAAATTTATTGGGCTACAAAACTGTATACTAACAAAATCTAGAGAAGTTCAAATAAACAGTTTAACATTTTTTCAAATATTCTCGAATTTTTTCAAAATATTTTTGAGATTCGTTAGCATAGTTTCAGATTAAAAATTTACGAATTTCTTAAAATATGGAAAATAAAAGAAGAAGAATTTATTTGACGAGATTTTTGAAAAAAGTCCACTACTATTTTTTTTGCGCTGCTGTTGCTGTATACTGTCGTTTTGAAGAAAAAAATGAAAGAAAAACTCTCCAAAAATAAAATAAAACTGTTAGCGTAGTTTTTTTTTTGCGGATTAAGCGCCTTTGAGTAACACAAGAGAAGTAAGTCGTCTTTTTTGTCTGTAGTGCTGACGTAAATGAAGTAATTTTACACTTGCTACTACTAATATTCCTTTAATTAAAATTAATAAATAATTTAGGCTTCAAATTTCGGTAGAATAATACTAACAGATTTGCCATACATATTTTACGTATTTGCTTAATTTTATTGTTGTAAGGCTTTTGACGTTGTTCTTGTTGTTCGACGTCGGAAGGGACCTACCTAAGGGAACCGCATGGAGAGCACCTTCCCATACCGATGAAGATATGAGTATTGCTTAGCTTTATTTGGCATAGCGTGCAAGTTTTGCAGGGAATTCTATTCCATACAGGGGAAAAGCAGAAGCTTTTTTTCTTCCTACTAAAATCTTCTTTGGAATCAAAAAAGTGATAGTTCGTGTCGATTCTCATAATTTCCATAAGATAGTGACTCGTTTTGATGTTTTCGATTCATGTGCAAATCAGAAATACATACTGGAAGAAAGCCCTACGTAGATTACAAGATAGTAGCATGTCCTTCGATCGTTCAATTAAGTAATAATAACCCAAGTGGTTTCATTAATCTTTTTAGATGACTCCTCTGCAAGGAGAATTTCGACCGATTTACAGGAGACAAAAACTGCATTTTTTATTCTACTCGTTTCGATGCTTAACTATATATCTTCATCAGGGAGTCTGACTTATTTCAGACTCCCTCAGATGAAAACTAGATATTAACCCTTTTTATGTTTAGTTCTTTTATGTTTAAACCTATCGATCAGGCTAAGTTGACTGAACGTTATTTCTGTGGTGAAAGTACTTCCTTTGCTCATCTTGCGTTCGAAGCACTTGTAGAACTATACTGTTTTGAAGTGTGAAATATGTTTATCTCCTACCATAAATGCGATACCAAATCTTCCTTTTTTGAATGACGATTACAATAGATATCGAAACCGTTTTAGCCAAACATCCTTGCCCATTCTTCGTTTGTCTTAAAAAGGAGCTCAACCAGCAAGGCAGAGGTACCTTTCTTATTAGATATTAGACATTCCAGTTTCATTCTCTCAAATCGTAGAACTGGCAATATCAATCAACATCTCCCCGATGAGTGTAGCACTCACATGTTTTTTTAGTTTATCATGAAAGAAGCCTTTGATGGCTTTTTCATTATCATAAAACGCGTCGTATTATGCTGAAGAATATTATTTGTAAGTGATATCATACTTCATAGTAGTAAGCTACAAAAACTAAGCGGCGGTAGACGCCTTCTTGCAGCCGCGCCCCTTTGCAGACAGAAGCTAACAACATCAACGCATCTCTAAACATCCATGGTCTCCATCTTCTTCCTTTAGTGACAAGGAGTTTTGGGGAATTTTGCCCATATTGATGGTCCTCTGCCGGGTATTAATCCGTGGGTGAGGCTGACGCTTGGGTTGGAGAAGACGTAAATTGCTGTGGAAAATGCTTGAAAGGGTTACGCTTCATAACCTCCTGAATCCCAAACTTCTGTGGTCTTATCGAACAGCACAATCAGTCCCGAATAAAGAAAGGAAAGGCAGGGTAAAAATAAATAGAAACGGGAACCGAAACTGAAACCGATTGCCGATTTGCTATCGAAGTGCTTACGGTTTGTTATCGATAGCAACATTTATCGACGAGTTATCGAATTGTTATTGACAGGTTGCAGGCATGTGTAGTCAATTATTTTTGATGAGCTATCTAATTGTTATTATCCATTTGTTATCGATTTGTTATGGGCGAGTTATTGCCGAGTTGTAAAGGAGTATCGATTTTTTATCGAACTCTTATAAATTTCGAAAAAATTCGCTCAGGCCAGACCATACATCTATACTGGGTTCTCGGTCATAAAGGTATAGAAGGTAATCAAAAGACCGATGAGTTGGCAAAGAAGGGTCCCAATCCGTTTGGGAGAAATCACAAGGAGACAGGTGTTGCATATGATTTATCAAGCAGGAAAGGCGTGGACCAAAACGAGGGGTTGCTAAAATTCTAAAATCATGTGCAAAGCCAATGATATTAGACTCACAAAGTGGCTCATATCTCAGAAGAGAGAAGACTTATGGCTCATGATGGGCATACCAATTGAACACTGCCTACTGGCGTCACATGCTTATAAGATAGGCCTCATCAGTAGCAGGTGTAGGAAGTGCGAGCTGCAGTAAGAAACGGTTCAGCACGTTCTGTGTTTATGTCCTGCGATTGCCAAGTCAAGCTGCAGCAGCTATAACTGCCTGGGGCGGCAGAGTTGCCATATCTCGAAGCAGCAATTAAGACAGGCCTCAGAAAACGTCTAGTATTTGCTAAGAGAACGAAGTTATTATACAACATAAGTCCTGGCCCCTGACTCGGGTTCTTACGTTTGATTCTGGCAACACTATGGATACATTCAGTCTATGTGAGTTCTGTATTGACCGGGCTAATCTAACCAACAATGATGTGGAAGCCCAAGAAAATGGCCTTAAAATAAAAATTTTGTCCAAAAAGGCGCCGATAAAAAATCAGATAAGAATTTAAAAAAAATGTCGAAAAGGCTCGAATTTTCTCTGAAAAATTTTCATTGAGATCTCTGAAGGTTCATCAAAGAGCATCACTACAGTTCACTTACAAATGCCCAGTAACTCTGTAGTGCAGTTTTTTTTTTCTTCAAATACCTCACTGCCACGCGTGGAATATCGTTACAAGTTTTGTCACGTGAAAAATCACGAGTGCTGTTTTAACACTATACTCAGCTAAACAAATTTATTAATGACTGCTATTCAATAAATAAAGTTCCGTGACAAATAAATTAAATTAGAAGATGTTATGTATGTATATATGTAGCTTTTAGAACAATTCAATTGGAAAACTTGGTATCTGGTAATTTGTTATTGAAATAATAAAAATTTCCGACAATCTATTTTTAAATTGATGCGATCCAACGCTACTGTGCAAATGACTCGAATAGGGTGTACGAGTTAAATAAAAACAAGTAAGGACGGCACTGTGTTCGGCTGTGCCGAAGACTTCATACCTTTCATGAATGGGGCTGAACAATAATCTTATCCCGTTCGTAATCTCCAAATAATCGGATGTATAATATAAGAAATATATAGTGAACAGATGTACATACCTAAAAGATGTTTAAGATAAATATAAAATAAAAAATGGCCCCTTATCTGAACGATCGGTTGTATGGGATATATATTATATATAGCACCCATCGAAATGATTTTTACAGGAAATCTTCTATGATATATTAGAATAAATATCACCAAGTTTAACGTTTTTATATTGGAAATTAAGGGAGAAATTGCCAAAAATCTTTCTATCTGAACGATTGGTTGTATGGGATATATATAGCTCCGATCAAAGTGATTTTTTCAGAAAATCTTCTATGATATATTAAAATATATATCACCGAGTTTCACGTTTATACTTTCTAAATTAAGGGAGAAATGCCCAAAAATCTTTCTATCTGAACGATCGGTTGTATGGGATATAACTATATATAGCTCCGATCAAAGTGATTTTTTCAGGATATCTTCTATGATATATTAGAATATATATCACCAAGTTTCACGTTTATACTTTCTAAATTGCGGCAGGAATGACCAAAATCGTCTTATCTGAACGATCGGTTGTATGGGAGATATACGTTATAGTATTCCTATCCTACCGAATCCGACAAATGTCTAATATAATACAAAAATACATCCTTGTGCGAAATTTCATTGAGATATCTCAAAATTTGAGGGACTAGTTTGCGTTCAAACAGACAGACGGACGGACGGACAGACGGACATGCCTATATCAACTCAGTTCGTCGCCCTGATCAATTCGGTATACTTAATGGTGAGTCTATCTTCTATATTTCTCAACGTTACAAACATTGGACCAAAGTTAGTATACCATTTCATGTTCATGAAAGGTATAATAAAAATGCATTCAGCGCAAATAATGAAAACAATTTTTTTTACTAACATAAAATATTTAACGCTTACAACGAAAAGAAAAGGCGTCATCAATGCAAATCACTTTGCAAACGTCATTCAAAATTCCAATGAAATTAAATTAACAACAATAAAGAAATCATTATTACTCAGTCAGCAAAAAACTGCAGCAACAAAACAAAAACAAAACCACAAATAGTAAAAATGAATTCCAAAAAAAAAATTTTCTGAAAAAAAATAACAAATAAACAACACTCCCACCAATACATCACCATACAAAGCAAAAACAACAACTCAATAAATACCAAACGCTAACATATGGGACTGCATTAACAAAAATCATAAAAACAACAACAGTAATATAAAACAAAAAACGACAACAAGAACAACGACGATACTAGTAATAATTGCAGTGATCGCCTGCATCATAAATAGCCGTCGGTCGTCGGCATTCATTCGTCCCGCCCCTTGCGCAATCATTAACGAAACGCAAAAACTCGTAAACAACTACCGTCACCCTTGTGAGAGCAATAACAACTACTACTTGGTATATGCATATGTATGTACCATAAAACCAACAACAATATTTATTAAAATCTACACAAATACCTTTTTATAACGTCATCATCGCTAAAAAAAAAAAACAACAACAGCATCGCTAGTACCAACATCAACGAGAAAAAAAAGCTCGCTGCAAATGTATGAACTTTGTGAAGAGTACTCCTTTTGTGACCAAGAGTACCCAATAATAACCGTTATTCATATACAATAACATCATCAACGTTCCTGCTTCACGATAACTGACGTCATTGCGGAGATCAAGTCTTCATCCACCCGTCTTTCTCAACTCATTTGAGGTCTTCCCATTTCTCTTACTGTGATTGACAATACATTTCTGGAGAACTATTCTCTCGAATATTGTTAGGGCCATTCCTTCTTCTGGCCATACGGTCCATTATTCTGAACCAGACATCAAGACAGGTATGCCCTGATGTAGAGCACGTTCTTATTCACTGGCATTGTTCTCGCTGTAAATTCCACTTCCAAATAAACAAGTCCTTTACATTTTCGAATTGATATTTCTCACTATCGACGATTATTTCTTCTGCGAGAGCAGGAACAAATTATATGAAAACTCACACTCACTGAATCTATGCCCGGGTACGTCTTCTTTCACCCGTTCTGTACGTTTACAAATTTAAAAAATCGCAGATTATGAGTCGCCTTGCTTCGTCTTCAGTAGCTCTAAGAGCCTTAATTCTCCAAACCTTCAAAGAGATGATAATTTTGCTCAACGTCATTTTGGAATTCTATTCAGCGCTGATAAAGATATTATGTGTGTCGTTTGTCCTGCATTGGCCGGGGTGACTTACTAGAAATGGTACTGTTGCAGCTGACTGGATAATTTCGTGGTTATTCTCATGGTTTGCGATATAACCTTTCTTGCGAATTGGTACGAAATCAATTAAGTTCCAATCTGCTGGCATGCGTTTCCTCTGTGTTTTCCTGCCGGGATATTGACGTGCTCACATCGTCATGGTCAAACAGCTTATTCCATTGCCAGGGGTTCGTCATCTCTCTCGCTATCTAGCAGTGAGAACAAATGTTGCCTCCATAACAAAAACCTATATTCGTCGGTTACTAGATCACCATTATCTTTACTGCAGGAAGTTTTCGATCTCTATTCTTATACGCCAGAGTTTGAGCAGGAAATATCAGAAGAGTAGCCATTAGCTACCCTTTATACGAGCAGTTTCTCGACCGCTAACTTTTCTGAGGATTGCTCATATCCTGACTGTCATGAGGTGATACTTGGATCTCGAAGAGTGCGCACAAATGCTATTGGTTTGTCTGTGGTTCATGATGACGTGGTCGATAATTTTTTTTTGTTATCTTTTTTGATAGAACCTGGTCTAGAGTCGATAAACATCAATGCCTTTAGTGATTTTACATCATGGGGGCTTAAGTTTCCGACTGTAAGACCAAATATCCTTTTCGTGCGCACTTTTTTGTTAACTCGCCAAACATATTCGATATTTATCGTCTATCGCCAAATGGCTGCTGGAACGTAATATTTATCCTGAAACATCTACCGAAGCTATATTTTTTAAACTATCAAGTAGCTCTTGCTTCAAAAGTTCATTCGACTAGTGCCTTGTATAGAAAGAAACCTATGCTTTGTAGTTTACCTTTTTCTCGAACTCAGCAGTAGTTAGGCTCGGAGAGCTATACCGACTGAAAGTTTCCTCAGATTGAGCGGGTGTAAGTACACTGTTGTCAAAATGCATGTCTGAAATTATTATCAAATTATGCCTTTTTAACACGCTTTTATTAGCTTGGCGTGTATCTATGTATTTAACGGAATCTTTGAGCTTAATTTTCACCAGTTTCTAGAAGTCTGATTAATTTGAAACTTTGCATACGTATCAAGGACCGATGACAATGCATTAATGTGATGGACATAAGGTAAATTGGCCTTATTACCACTTTGAATGGCCATACGTTTGATTGAAGCTTTGCACACGTATCAAGGCTCGATGACAATGCAATAATGTGATGGTGGGGTGACATAAGGTCAATTGAACTTATGACCACCCCAAATGGCCATAGATTTGAAACCTTGCACATAATGCGAAAAACGCATTTCTTTATTAATGATAGAAGTGGATGCATGGCACATCGACGAAAGATCATACTGGAGCCCTTTTTAACACGCTTTTATTAGCTTGGCCTGTATCTATCTATGTATCCATGTATGTATGTAACGGAATCTGGAGTGTAGCCGAGAACCCCGGTAATGCAGAGCTCCGAACTCCATTGCACCTTTTGAAGCATTTTAAGATAGGTACTTTTAGCTAGTGCAGGCCACCAGACCAACGCACCATAAAAAAGAATCGGGCGCACAATGGCTATGTAAATCGAGTAGGTCACCTTAGGGGAGAATCCCCAGGAGGTGCCAATTGCCCTCTTGCAGGTGAACAGCTCTGCTGCTGCCTTCTTGGATCGCTCCACTATATGGTAACTCCATAATAGCTTCCTATCCATAATGACTCCCAAATACTTGACTTAATCGCTAAATGCTAAGAACGTACCCCCAATTCTTGGCTTTGTAAGATTTGGTACTTTGTACCTCCTCGTGAAGGGGACAAGCTCGGTTTTATCCGCGTTGACTTCCAAACCTGTGGCGGGTTGTACTCCTGGAGCAGCTCCAGGATGTCGGCTGGGTCCGTTGGCGTCACTGTAACCCAGGCTCTAGCCCTTGGTCGATAGGGGATATCACGCGCCTCCACTACCTTGAGGCACGCGCCCGGATATATCACCCCTATCAGCATGACGGCGGCCCTATAGAGCTTTACCGGCCTGGTTTCGTCACAGGCAATTATCTTGACATTGCCCTGGAACCACCCTGCATCGGTATAAGATGGCGGTGGACCAGGGTTGTCTTTCTTAACCTTAACAGCCACCGTAGCGAGCGCGGCCTCGGTCCACTTCCCCTGTTGTTTCGGGATCCTTCCAAATTCGCTGCTCTCGTCTATAATGCCAATGATCTGCCGACCCTTGGCAATTTCGGCGAAAGACCGCGTCCAGCCTCCCTGCGTCTTGGCCATTTTCGGTACCGTGCGGTTGGATTCATCCATGGACCGCTGGCGTTTCGAGGTTTCGTCACTCTCGACTAAAACTTTTAAAATTACTTGAAATAAAAAATTAAAAATAAATAATATTTAGAGAAAACTAAAAAAAACAGGCTTTTATAGCTAACCGAACTAAAAAATAGAAAATAATTTTCAATTAAAAAGAGTTTATATAGTAGAACGTCAAAACAATCATTTATAGTTAATTACCTCAAAATAAAATTATAATAAAGCTAAAGTTATTAACAGAATAATTTAATTCACAGTAAAAAGCGTGGGGTGCTTGATATTGAATGTTACAATCATTCTATTGGCAACTATCTGAGAGGAAAGATATGAAATATAGTCAAATGCACCCCACGCTTTTTAATCTGAATTAAATTATTCTGTTAATAACTTAAATTTTATTATAATTTTATTTTGAGGCGATTAACTATAAATGATTGTTTGACCTTCTACTGCTGTTATATAAACTCTTTTTAATTGAAATTTTTCTATTTTTTAGTTCGGTTAGCTATAAAAGCGTGTTTTTTTAGTTTTTTTAAACTATTATTTATTTGTTTTAAATCAGACCATTTCCGATTTTGTTCGAAATTCTTCAAAGTAATATGTGTCTGACCATCTAGGAACGCCACCTGTAAAAGTGTTATAATTTCAGCTAAAGTTACTTGTAGAGTGGTTAACAAAGCTGCTTATATCAATTTACTTCATTATCAATTTGAGATGCATTCGATGACTAAGCTTATAGTCAAATCCCAAAAGATAGTTTTCAGATGTATCTCCAATAACTGTTGACTGCGTTTTCAAGCTAAAAGGAATGTTTCAATTCTCAAATTGTGAAATTTCATTTTCACAAACCGAACTCAAACATTACCGAAACCAAATGGAATTGAAAACGAGATGGTTGAATATGTGAACGTATCGTAACGAATTTTCTGAAACTCCGCTTATTTCACACCTTCTACAACGTTCGAATCACTAAACTGTTGAATAAATAACTCCAATATTCAATAATGCAAAATGGTCTTTATTAGACTACTTTCACAATAACACTTCTACTTCTCAACAGATAGCGTGCTTAAATCAAACTGGGTGCCATGAGTCAGCTGGCGCTGCTTTTATACTCTTCGGTTTCCTCGTTTGCATATTTCTAGGCGTTTCTAGAATTTTCTACTTGTTTACCAGCTATAAACTCACCAGCTATAACTACAGATGCACTATTATAGCTTTTCGCATAGCCATATGCGCGTGTATATGTGAGTGATACTTCCATCGATGATTGCCTACTTTTGGAAGTATCTCAGATATACATATGCATGTGCTTGTGCGTTTCTCTCCGCTGCGCGTACGTACATATGTGTAGACATAATGATTAATTTGTTTACGTACATACAAATGTGGCAGCTTGCTTTATTGTTGTTGTGGCTTTATTTGCTTAGTTTCAGATGATGTGAGTAACTCTTAGTGTCACTAATATTCGTCACAGTATTCTTTTATTCCACAAAAATGGGTAAGTGGAATAAAACAGTTTGCATATTTCGGTACACCCACTTCATTCAATAAGGCGGCATTAACCAGACTCGTTTAACGTAAACCTGAAACTATACCACTGCTTTTCTACTCTTTTGGCTGACGATCCACTTGCATACTTGTAAAAATGTGATTGTGAAGTTGTGCCTGCCGAACATAGTACGCCAAAGGCAAGCAAAGACTAGCTCCGATGTACTCATAAATAGGCCCAATCCTGCTTCACACAGGAGCACTTTGAAAGTACTCTATTATATCGCAAGAGAACGACGTGGTCAGGTGACTTTTTTGCAGGGTTATAGTCATAAAACCGCGTGTTTGCTGATTCACCTCATCTCACCCCGTTTCATCACGCGCTGAGACCCAACTACAAATGTGTATGTATTGCTAAAATTATTGCATGTATTGCTTTTTTTTTGCAAATAGTTGTTTATCTACACTTGTTTTGTTGGCGCTACCTTCGCTTTCGCACCAATTTTATTGCCAAGTATGCTCTATGCTCTGATCATCTTTCGAATTGCATTCCATGCCGTTTTTCTACGAGCATTCTCAACAATGATGATGAACGCATTTGCTATAATTTGAATGGTTGCTTTTTTAATGTTTTCAATGACTATTTTCTTTTTTACTTATGTATGTTTATTAAGGATACGGTAAATGTAAAAGTTTTTGATATCCGCGGTTTGCGAAACCAGAATGTGGATGCCTGAAAGCTTGCACCTAGGAATAAGTGTGGATTTTAAGAGGATTGAAGAAATAATTGTGTAAGGATTGGAGAGTTTGTGCCATTTTCGACATTTTTTAATTTCAATTCATGAACATACAGCTGCGCGCATAATAATAGCAGTGAAAATTCATAGCAAATTTTATCAATTAAGATGTTTGTACGTACAAAAAAGCGTCAAGAGACGATCCTCCCGTTTGCGTCACATAGCTGAACAGGAAGAATATGTCCAGTTTTATACCAACACTAAATATTTTTTATATGTATCTCTGAAACTTAATTCGTGACATCTCAAAATGTAAAGCTCTGTGTTAGTTGTTTGAAAAAAAAAAAAATATATATATATATATATATGTATTTTTAAGTCAATGGTGCAAAAACGTCTCCCAATTTCGCTGAAATTTTAAACTTACACCATTTTATCTAGGAAGTGGAACAGATTCAAATTTCAAAGACGTATCTATGTATTTATTCCACACATTTTGGCGGAAGCTTATGGATTTTATATGAAATATACTACATGACATGCACAATAGATCTGCACAAAGGTCGCAGTACTTCCAGGCCTAATTATAATAATACTACATATTAAGAAATTGTTTCAAAGACTAACACAACAAAATGGCTTTATCACTTCAAATGTTTAAACACGAAAATCTCAAAACGTGATTTTCAAATTAGCTCCCTTTTTGCATGCAACTGCTCGCAAATATTTTCTTATTATTATTTTTTTTCGTTAATTTAAGAAAATTCTTCAGTGAATCGCGTAACTCACAATATGAAAACCAATCTGAAAAACGCTTTCGAAAAATTTCCAAAATTTGCATGACCCTGGTCCCGTACCGTGATCGAATTCAAGTTTTAAACCTTTAATGGAAATTAAATGGTATATTAAGTTTGTCACGAATCTCAAAACTGTAAGTCCTTAAAGGAAAAGAGATAGACCGACAAATAAGTATACCGAAACGATCAGGATGAAGAGCTGGGTTGATTTACCCATGTCCGTCTGCCTGTTTGTATGCAAACTAGTCCCCCAATTTTTGAGATATCCGATAAAATTTGGTGAGCAGGTATATTTAGGTGTCCGATTAGACATTTGACGGAACCGGCCGGATCGGACCACTCTAACATATATCCTCCATACAACCGATTTTTCAGAAATGAGAATTTTTGTCATATCTTCCTCAATTTATCAGATTAAAGCTTCAAACTTCACCATATGCTTTCGTACGTTGTACAAACTGTTATCTGAAAAAAAAAAATGGGATCGGTCGTATATAAAGCATATATCCCCCACAACCGATTGTTCAGATAAGAACGTTTTCGTAATTACTGTCCCATTTTAACAGTTAAAGCTTCAAATTTCACCGAATGCTTACGTATACGTAAAAATTTTATAGATCGGTGGTATATATAGTATATATTCTATACAACCGATTATTCAGATAAGAAACTTTTCGTAGTTTCTGCCCCATTTCAACAGCTAGAAGCTCAAAATTTCAGCAAAGTCTTACGTATGTAGCACATATTGTTGTCTGAGAAATCATAGAGATCGGTCGTACATATGGTATGTATCCGGTACAACCGATTGTTCAGATAAGAAATTTTTCTCAATTTCTACACCATTTTAACAGCTAGAAGCTTCAAATACTTACGTTAACGTCATATATAGTTGAGATAAATGATTCATGGTCAAGCTATTTCATGCAGTCGACAAAAAACGTGTGCATCCTCACACAAAGTACTTAGCTATTTTTTATTTATCTTAAAAATCGCTTAGGTATGTACATCTGTACACTATATATTTCATATCTTATACAGCTTATTTGACAGTTTCGTTTTTATCGTTTGTATGAAAATGGTTTTCTATATGTGATCGTATATAACGATACGGTCCCGGGCTCTGATTCTTGAGCACTTCTCCAATTTTTTAATTTTTTCGAATACGCTTTCCAGATTAGTTTCCATAGTTTCAGTTACACGATTCAATGACGTTTTTTATACTTCATGAAGAGACTAAGAAAGAAAATAATTATAAAACTTGCAAAAAACTTTCATTGCTCGTTTCGTGTTCGCAACTGTCATATATACTGGCTTCAAATCCAAAGCCGACACGATTTGAACTTTATGTCGACCTGAATATCTGCTCTAAATCCCATTAGTGCCATTAGAAAGTCAGTTGGTTTTGAGGTGATGGCTGTTTATATGAGTCATTGTACTGTGGCTCTTTTGAAGAGATCATAGGATCATTACAAAAACAAGTGGTCGTTCGGTATCATTGGCATACCAACTCTCTAATCTTCATCATTTTCTGTTTAAAATGAAAACTTGCCACCACTCAGCTCCAATTTTTTTTTTTTGTTTTTTTTTTTTTTTTTTTTTTTTGAAAAAGTGAGTTTTCCATAATCATAACAACGCCCTTCAAACGACCTTTTAAATAAAATTAACAGACTCCCTAAGGAAGTCGTGAAAGCGTCAAAACGCGTAGAAGGGAAAAAAAAACTTTAACTCAGCCTTTGACCTGAAATAAAACATTACTTGAAATAGTTCCATTCGATATTTGTATTACATTCTACATACAAAGATCACACTTAAAGCCCAAACATATTCGAATTTTGCTTCGTTTTGGAGCTTGCGTTACGTAAACAGCTGACTTTGAGCACACACGCATTAATTGCTATGTTCCTAATCCATAGACAACGCAACGGCAACTAAAAGAAATTTAAAAACTTACGCTTTGTTGGTGTTGTCAGTTTTTTTCTTTGAAACCTTCTAATTTTGCGCAAAGTTTCCGTATTTCCAGGGCCGCATTAATCCTCACCCGGGCCCTAGGCAACCATCAATTTGGGGCCCTTTTTAACGTCCATTCCCTTCTTTTTTCGATCAAAAAATACAAACATATCTTTCATAAAAATTTTATTGCCACAATATAATAATATCAATAAAATCACTATCTACATTTTAAACATGTCGTTTTGTACATTTGTTTCCGGCAAATTCATCAATTATATCATCATTATCGATTTTTTTCAATAAATCTGACTCAATGCAAAGTATACCTAACATCTCGAGCCGCTCTTGTCGCGTTGTTGCTCTTTCAGCAGCTTTGACTATTTTTAATTGCGAGAAGGATCGTTCGGCAGAACAATTTGTGATCATTAATGTTAAAAAAATCCTATTTCTGTGCTAGGAAACACCTCGGCTAATTGATCCTCCATTAGAATCTCATACAAATGCCTATGAGTTTTTTGCGCATCAGTGTATCTGGAGTTCACTTAACTTTTGAATTGTTTCATTTAAATAAAAATTTCTTCCAAATCTCTAGAATAAAAACGAACTAAGTTATTTATAGCTTCGTGGAAGTCTCCATCTGAAACTTCCGTACACACTTCCGCACGTCGTTTGATTTCACTGTCAAGATTGTCGGTGACTTCGAGGAAACCTTTTGTCCTAAAATCATCACGAGGCGAAAATTCTTCTTCTGGACTTCTGCAGCATTTCCGTCATTAGGTTGGTTTTTTCTACGACTAGTACGTTTTACGATTTCTGTATAACCTACACCAGGTAATAATTGTTTTGTTTTTTCCTCGAAATCATTGAACTTTTCACGGAATGAAACTAAAATCTCTGCTAACAATCCGTACAAAAAAACACACGTTTGCAAATCTGCTTTTTCACCTTGCAATGACTTACTCACTGAACGCATAACAGTCAAACTAGAGTTCCATAAAATCAACATGAAACCAAATTCGAATTTTTGCATATTATTCGCGATATACGTCGCCTCATAACGAGTATCAGTATTTTGTGATTCATCATCAGCAATGATTTCTAGAGCCTCTAATATGATATCAAATGAATCGTAAACTGCATTCGTCGCATTCGAATGCGCTTCCCAGCGTGTAGTTGACAATATCTTCAAAGTTTTCTAATTGTTTATTTCATTTTTTAATACGCCCCAACGATAGGTGGAAGCGGAAAAAATTATATAATGCCTGCATAATGGCAAAAAATCTACTGCATAAAAACAGCACTTCACAGCATGCTCTCCAACCAAATTAAGGGAATACGCCGAACACGGAACATAGATCGCATTATCATTCAAACTCAATATTCTTGCTTAAATAAATAAAATAAATGTAAGGGGCGATAACATCCGAAGAGATCTAAGGTCGAGCTTTTCTTCCAATTTGCGTCGTGCTCCTCTTGATTTTCCCTACAAATTGGCCGGACGCGACCTACATGTTTTATGCCGACTCCGAACGGCATCTGCCAGGCAGATGCGTTTTCACTGAGAGCTTTTCATGGCAGAAATACGCTGGGAGCGCTTGCCAAACACTGCCGAGGGACGACCCCGCTTAGAAAAATTTTCTTCTAATGGAAAAACGTTATTTCTAAAATGTTTGATGTTGCTTTACCCGGGGTGTGGACCCAGGACATACGTTGTGGTAGGCGGAGCACGCTACCATCACACCACGGTGGCCGCCAATATTCTTTCTTGCACACCTTTATACTTCCCAGACATGTTAAATGCGTTGTCATATTATTGTCCTCTATAATTTTGAATATCTAAACCACAGTCTTCAGTAAGAAACCTTAAAGTTTAATTCGCTGGACTTTCACCAGTATGACCTTCCAACTGAAGAAAAGTTATAAACCATTTTTATTATTCAATATACTCTCCTTTAACTTCGATACTCTTCTTTGTACGCTCATACAATTGATTCGGAAATGTCGTTGCTAGGAACCTTGTCTAGTTTTTCTTTCACTCTCTAGAATTTTATGTTTGTAAGAATATTTTAGAAGTTTTTTTCATTTTTCGGGGGGGGGGGGGGGGGGGCTTAAAATCGGGAGCCGCAGGCAACTGCCTATTCTACCTACCTGTTAATCCGGCCCTGCGTATTTCTTTTGCGGTCATTTTGGCAGGAAAACTTTCAACTTGCGTTCTTTCAAAGTGACGCTAGCTCCAAACGACGAAAAAGTCGAATGTGTTCAGGCCTTTAGCAAGTTCAAAAGTGTTTGAGCATCTTCCTTCCAGTGGCAAAGATCCTGAGCCAGATAAAAAATTTTAAATTTTTTCTTTAGTTTGGCCACACTTCCTTGGCCCTTAGCCTTATGTGTTAATTGTAACACAGCAGCGGCATCTGCCTATCACAAGTCATGTGTACAATAATATCATGCACTCTCCTTCTCAAATCTTCCAATGGTCGAAAGCGTTCCCATGAGAAGTGAGCGTGATACGGAGCTAGCAGACTTACCGAATGATGGATACAAAGTCGCACAGGCAATAAAAAAGTTTTTAGTGGTAATTCGAAGGACATTTTCCCATTTGGCTTTTGTTTTATTACAAACAAACTTGAGCAACTAGCTTGCCCTATAAACCCTATAAAAACCATGGTGAATATACAACCACTTATCAAATAATTTTTAATGGTTATTTAATATTTTCTGATACCAGGTTTCAGTCAAATCAGGATCTCCAATTCGTTTCGACTCGATTTAAAGCTTCTCTCACTATAATCCGTAACGAACTTTCATTAACTAACTAGATCGGTTTTCCCATCAATGTCAAGAGGTACCTACATATCTAATTATGAAAACAAAAATTTATATGAGCATTTTGCTCTAAACAATTAAAATTCCGAGATTTAAAAGTAAACAGGTAGTCATAAAAATATCGGAACTGCCTAGGATATTACAACATGCTATGAAAACAAGAAAAAGGACAACAAATAGAACACCAAAAACGAAACGCCGTCTGGATAGCGTATAGAGAAATGTTCCTCAAGCGTGTACAGTACATTCCAAACAATATGTGAAATTGTAAGAAAAAGGAATTTTGTATCTGTAGAAAATATTGCAACACTTTCTTTGGAAAGGAAGTTGAAAACCAGGTGTTGGTATATGATGAAATTACATCTATCAATACATATACATACATATGTATGTATGCATGTGGCGTAGTTGCCACATCAATTTAGTGTGACCAAAAGTGGTAAGTTTTGTGTTTGTTTGCTTCGTTGAGGTTTTCCCTGTTATTAGGCTATTTTTATACTCAGCGTGCTTTGCACACATAGTATATTAACTTTGATTGGATAACGGTTGGTTGTACAGGTATAAAGGAATCGAGATAGATATAGACTTCCATATATCAAAAACGTCAGTATCGAAAAAAAAATTGATTGAGCCATGTCCGTCCGTACGTCCGTCCGCCTGTCGTCTGTCCGTTAACACGATAACTTGAGTAAATTTTGAGGTATCTTGATGAAATTTGGTATGTAGGTTCCTCGGCACTCATCTCAGATCGCTATTTAATATTAACGATATGGGACTATAACCACGCCCACCTTTTCGATATCGAAAATTTCGAAAAACCGAAAAAATGCGACAATTCATTACCAAAGACGGATAAAGCGAAGAAACTTGGTAGGTGGGTTGATCTTATGACGCGGAATGGAAAATTAGTTAAATTTTGGACAATGGACGTGGCACCGCCCACTTTTAAAAGAAGTTAATTTAAAAGTTTTGCAAGCTGTAATTTGGCAGTGGTTGAAGGTATCATGATGAAATTTGCAGGAATATTGTTACAGTTACTATATATGTGCTAAATAAAAATTCGCAAAATCGTATGACGAACACGCCCACTTTAAAAAAAAATTTTTGTAAGCCAAATTTTAACAAAAAATTTAATATCTTTACAGTGTATAAGTAAATTATGTCAACATTCAACGCCAGTAATGATATGGTGCAACAAAATACAAAAATAAATGAAAATTTCAAAATGGGCGTGGCTCCGGCCTTTTTCATTTAATTTGTGATTTTCCCTTATTTTGTCTCCAAAGCTCTCAGCTGAGTATGTAATGTTCGGTTACACCCGAGCTTGTCCTTCCTTACTTGTTATTTACACGGTTAAAAATTTAATCCTATATTTGAAACCAAATAAATTCAGTTTCAAACTTTTTCCCCCTACACTTAAAGGTGTTAAACTTGCTGCCCTCTTTTCTAATCTATTCGCTTTAAATTTTAAACTTAACAATAAATCTTAAAGCTGAAAACTGCTTTAAAACAAAACCAAAAAGTTAAAAAAAAAACCCAAATAGAAATATGTATACAAGTCTCTTTTGTTTTAAAAGTAGATATTCTACAAAATTTCTGTTTCTAAATTATTTAAAAATTTGGGTTTTGTCATAAAACATCAACTACACATATACAAGTTAAAGTTTTAAATTTTTTAATTTTTTCCGGTTTTCTGTTAGAACCAGAGATGATCACAAGTTGCCATTTTTAGATTTTTTTTAACTTTTTTGTTTTGTTCTACACTTTTTTGAGAATAAAACTATAATCAGGGTTTCAAATTTGGACGAAAAACTTATGAAAAATTGCCTAAACTAATGAATGGTTTAACATTAAGACTCAAATTTCCAACAGTGTAGAGTGTAGAGAAAACATGGCACTTTTAATGACAATCGCGCAATAGATGGAAACTAAAATAGGACTCGCAAAGACTATGAAAACCAAAAAACAATCAAATTAGACAGTTTTTAAACGCTTCTTTGAAAGTTATTGCAAAGACTGATATGAAGTACCTTTATGACTTACTAATTTCAAAACCTTCACTAAAATTCTAACATGAGATTACTAAAATTAAGAGCACTAAGCAAGAGAGGTGTAAATATAAGCATAGTATAAAAACGCCAAATCTTTCTCACACTGATAGAAGTGACGCTGGTAAAATCAACAAATCAGCTGTTTTGTTTTTGAATTAACAAACATTCGGTAAAAATGATTGCATTATGATTGTGCAAGATAATACGTTTGTTTAGTAACTTCAATAGAAGAGAACCGATTATGTTTTTTTGTTTTTTTTTTTTTTTTTGATTCAACAATAGTTTGTAAAAATTAAAAATTCTCATTCAACTTTTTTTTCTTTTTTCAGTAAAAAGTTTTGAGTTTGTTGGTCATTTCAACTGCGAACAACTGCCAATATTATGCTAATACAACAGCTAATTTTGAAGAGAAACTTAAGGCCCGAACACATATGAATAACCTATCTGTCAGCGCACGATGATGCAGTTGACTGCATGTGTTTGTATGGGGATCGTCAAATAGGTTATTCTTATGTGTTCGGACCTGCACGCTCACGGGCATACTTTGTTCTTATGACCATAGCGCCACAGAAAAATCTCAGGGTGACAGTAATAATTGTTAAGTTAACAGAGCTATGTTTTACGTATGGTAAAAATTTTGTTCGTTGTTTTGACTATTGAAACGGTCACTTCAGAATCATTCATATGTGCGAATTGATGTATGTATATTGAACTGATCATCCAATCCACACTGTTGGAAAATCAACAAAACAAAATGAGTAATTTTTGCGAACTTGATTAAACAGCTATTTGCGATTGATAAAAATTGGCAGAAATTGCGGTTTAATTAGTCCATAATTCGATAGATTTTATCAGCTTTTTTCTTTCAGTTTATGGTTCATATAATCATTATTTTAACCAGTGCTTGAGGAATTACAATTTTTGTTTTGTACCTTTGGCCTTTTCAATAGTAAATTCTAGTCACATGAACAATGTAGTGTGGCAGCAATGGTGGGCATATCTATGTACATATGTATACATATATTTGTATTACACATAGATCAAAAATAAATAGTAGGTACGTGCGTGAAACAACGTAGATTAGAAAACCTATTTTTGTAGGTATGTGCAGATGTTTGTACAAATGCGTGTGTAGGAATGGAAAATCTTTGAGGCACTCAAAAACAAATAAAGTGTTAAAATCAATGAAGAAAAAGTGTCGCTCTAAAAATAAGATCAAATTTATTTGATCTCTCATTATACCTTTCATGAAAATGAAATGGTATATTAATTTCGTCACGAAACTCAAAATTGTAAGTCCTTAAAGGAAAATAGATAGACCCACCATTAAATATACCGAAATAATCAGGATGAAGAGCTGAGTTGATCATGTCCATGTCCGTCTGTCTGTTTGTATGCAAACTAGTCCCTCAATTTTTGAGATATCTTAATAAAATTTGGTGAGCGGGTGTATTTGGGTGTCCGATTAGACATTTGTCGGAACCGGCCGGATCGGACCACTATAGCATATATCCTCCATACAACCGATTTTTCAGAAAAAGAGGATTTTTGTTATATCTTCCTCAATTTAACAGATTGAAGCTTCAAACTTCACCATATACTTTCGTATATTGCACATATTTCGTATATTGAAAAAATTTATGAGATCGGTCGTATATATAGTATATATCCCCCACAACCGATTGTTCAGATAAGATACTTTTCGTAATTACTGCCCTATTTTAAGAGCTAGAGGCCTCAAATTTCAACGAATGCTTACGTATATAGCATATATTGTTGCCTGAAAAATCATAAAGCTCGGTGATATATATAATATATATATGGTGGTATATATAGTTTATATATGGTGGTATATATAGTATATATATATATTTTCACAATTTCAGCCCCATTTTAACAGCTAGCAGCTTCAAATTTCACCGAATTTCATCAAATAGTTTCGTTTACGTCATATATTGTTGAAATACGTGATTCGTAGTCATAGTTTTTACACGCAGACCACAGAAAACCTGAAACTATGCATCCTCACACAAAGTACCTACCTATTTTTATACTCAGTTGAGCAGAGCTCACAGAGTATATTAAGTTTGATTGGATAACGGTTGGTTGTACAGGTATAAAGAAATCGAGATAGATGTAGACTTCCTATATCAAAATCATCAGGATCGAACAAAAATTTGATTGAGCCATGTCCGTTCGTCCGTCCGTCCGTCCGCCCGTTAACACGATAACTTGAGTAAATTTTGACGTATCTTGATGAAATTTGGTATGTAAGTTCCTGAGCACTCATCTCAGATTGCTATTTAAAATGGACGATATCGGACTATAACCACGCCCACTTTTTCGATATCGAAAATTTCAAAGAACCGAAAAAGTGCGATAATTCATTACCAAAGACAGATAAAGCGATGAAACTTGGTAGGTGAGTTGAACTTATGACGCAGAATAAAAAATTAGTAAAATTTTGGACAACGGGCGTGGCACCGCCCACTCTTAAAAGAAGGTAATTTAAAAATTTTGCAAGCTGTAATTTGGCAGTCGTTGAAGATATCATGAAATTTGGCAGGAACGTCACTCCTATTACTATATGTACGCTTAAGAAAAATTAGTAAAATCGGAGAAGGATGACGCCCACTTTTAAAAAAAAAATTTTTTTAAAGTAAAATTTTAACAAGAAATTTAATATCTTTACAGTATATAAGTAAATTATGTCAACATTCAACTCCAGTAATGATATGGTGCAACAAAATACAAAAATAAAAAAAATTTCAAAATGGGCGTGGCTCCGCCCTTTTTCATTTAATTTGTCTAGGATACTTTTAATGCCATAAGTCGAACAAAAAATGACCAATCCTTTTGAAATTTGGTAGGGGCATAGATTTTATGACGCTAACTGTTTTCTGTGAAAATGGCGAAATCTGTTGAAGCCACGCCCAGTTTTTATACACAGTCGGCCGTCTGTCCTTCCGCATGACCGTTAACACGATAACTTGAGCAAAAATCGATATATCTTTACTGAACTTAGTTCACGTACTTATCTGAACTCACTTTGTATTGGTATAAAAAACGGCCGAAATCCGACTATGACCACGTCCACTTTTTCGATATCGAAAATTACGAAAAATGAAAAAAATGCCATAATTCTATACCAAATACGAAAAAAGGGATGAAACATGGCAAATAATGACGCAAAATATAACTTTAGAAAAAAACTTTGTAAAATGGGTGTGGCACCTACCATATTAAGTAGAAGAAAATGAAAAAGTTCTGCAGGGCGAAATAAAAAACCCTTGAAATCTTGGCAGAAATTACATATATAAATAAATTAGCGGTATCCAACAGATGATGTTCTGGGTCACCCTGGTCCACATTTTGGTCGATATCTGGAAAACGCCTTCACATATACAACTACCACCACTCCAAACAAAGTCTAGAGTCACCCCTGGTCCACCTTTATTGCGATACCTCGAAAAGGCATCCACCTATGGAACTAAGCACCACGCCCTTTTAAAATACTCATTAACACCTTTCGTTTGATACCCATATTGTACAAACGCATTCTAGAGCCACCCCTGGTCCACCTTTATGGCGACATCTCGAAAAACCGACCACCTATACAACTACCACCACTCCCTTTTAAAACCGTCATTAACACCTTGCATTTGATACCCATATCGTGCAAACAAATTCTAGAGTCAACTCTGATCCACCTTTATGGCGATATCCCTAAATGGCGTCCACCTATAGAACTATGGCCCACTCCCTCATAAAATACTCTTTAATGCCTTTCATTTGATACACATGTCATACAAACACATCCCAGGTTTTCCCTCGGTTTATTTTCCTACATGGTTATTTTCCCTTATGTTGTCACCATAGCTCTCAACTGAGTATGTAATGTTCGGTTGCACCCGAACTTAACCTTCCTTACTTGTTTTATTTTATATTTATCTTAAAAATCGTTTAGGTATGTACATCTGTTCACTATATATTTCTTATCTTATACATCCGATTATTTGGAGATTACGAACGGGATAAGATTATTGTTCAGCCCCATTCATGAAAGATATGAAGTCTTCGGCACAGCCGAACACAGTCCCGTCCTTACTTGTTTTTAAATTCTCTTTACTCTGAAACGAAATGTGGCCTACTAATGAATATACATACATACGTGATACATTGTTACTCTCCTCAGGACGAGCCGAGTGGGAAAATTCGTCATAGTAAAATCAAATGTCTTGCCAGTGGATAGAACTTTTTAGTAGTAAAAGATGATAATCGCAACCTACAGTTTTATGCCCACTCCAAGTCCACCGCCAAAGCTGGGTAGTTATGCCGAATCTTTTAAAATCTTTGTCGTTTACGAGTTTTCCGTTTTTCGCTATTAATTACGCGAGTCAGAAACATCAGTGGATGTGAAGCTCTTTCTCAGGAGCAGGAGTTGAAAGTTACACCTTCTGGGCCTTATATGCAGTCAGCGCGAACAACAATAATGTAATGCTTTCTACTTCAATGTGTCTGCACCATATATCAAATTGAGCGTAGAAAGATTCTTATTGGAAGGAATGTCTCAAGAGATACTTTTTGTTTCTTTATATGTGACAGTAAAAACCGCCTCCAACAAGCAAAGGTAATAGGCTCAGATGAGAGCTACACGGCATGCGTTTTACGGGCTATTATTTCGATCTCTCTCAAAGGCAGGTACATATTACCGAAGCTACTTGATATTGTCGTGAAGTGAAAGGCTCCCATCATCGATAAAAAGGCGGAATTGCTGTGCGAGACAAATAGAATGAATGTAGACTCGTATCATTACCTTGTGGCAGCCTCGTGTCAGTACGCCTTTGTGCAGCAAAGGGAACGCCCACATTGATACAAGGAAAGCTTTGCTGCTCACATCAATCTTCGGCCTGAGGATGTAACTGGGCAGTGAGAGAATATTTCTCACTCATTACTCTGCAAACAGCATCCGTATCCACTTAGCCTGAATGTCGCCGTGCCTCTCAAAACTGTACGCTTTATAAAGAGCCATGCTGAGTAAGGAAGATAGAACGGAAAAAGGAACATACAAAGATACATGCAGTCGAACAGCGTATATAAGAGGGGCTTACATGCTGGCTGGTGTAAATAATGTCCAAAAATTATGCTGAAATACCCCGCAGTTGACGGAAGGTCACGACAGATTCGTGGCAGTAATTATAAAAGTAACCTGGTAACTGTCGTACAGTTTTTACATTGTGAGCATTGCTAGATTACGAGGGAGAGGACGAACCAATTTCTGTTGATAAAATTAGTGTTTCGTCGCCCGATAGCGAAAAAATAATAAAGTGCCGATTAAAAAAAATAATAAAGCGCCGGGAAAAGACAGACAGCGCCGGTTGAGCTGCTCAAACACGGAGGCAAAAGGTTCATAAACAGCATTACTTAACTCTTATCCAAAATAAGTTCAGTCGAGCGCTAGCATGTAGATTGAAATTCAAGTATGATCTGATTAATACATCTAGAAGGTGATTCTTCAAACCGCGCTTATGTCGCGGAAACAGCCTACGTAATATCGCGAATCAGATTATATGTGCCGTATTATGGGAAAGACTAACGCTTACTGCGATTGGTAACAGCTATAAGAGAGGCTTTGTTAGTATTGAGCCTTTGGGTTCTACCAGCCAAGTCTGGAAGCATAGTCTTTTGAGGAATGAGAGAGGACAAACGTCTCTCGAATACATGTTATGGTAGCGGGAGAGAATCGATATTTGAAGAACTGTCACTGCGAACAGCATATTTGTTTGCAAAGACCTTAAGGTTGTGCGGCAATCAAGGCCTCAAGTCAAACCAGTCATTCCACACATTCTGCAGCATATTCCGTACATCAGTTATTAGATCGCTTGTATCGTTCTTGCAACCGTCAGATTTTGTGGTAGTATTTTCGGCCATCATTTCTATCAGTCAGCATCGGAAGCTTGTTATGCTCACTCCGTTCGGCCGCTTGTTCTTTTTTTCTAAGTAGACGTCGCCTCGCTCTCATTTCGCCCCAATGGCTGTTCCAAACACCGCGTGGAAGAATTTTTCTTCTCCGGATTCGCACAACATTCAACATCGTACCATTATGTTTCCGGGTTTCCTATAAACTTATGATGTCAATAGCAGCGTTATGTTGTGAGTGAAAGATATGCTCGTACTGCTCGGTTATATCGTGACATGGAAAATTTCTCCAAGTGAGCACGCGTTAGAACCGATTGGAGGAATCAACACTTCGTGGTTCGTTGACCACCCCCATGCAAAAGTCACTAAGCATGATTTTGATGTTATGGCAGGGACAGTCATCGTACGTCTATACACGTCAGCCGAGCCATTTGTGGATGTGGAAGGAATTTATAGTAAGTTGATTTACAACTTCTCTGACAGAGATTACGCAACGCTGAAATTTATTACTGACATACCTAAATAGGTACTACGTTAATATTTCGTATAATATTTGTCATTGCAGCGATATAGGTATTGACTGGCATTTTAATTTTTTTAATGTACATTTTTTTAATTATTTACTCTCATTTAACTACGGAAATACATAAGTTTATCGAATGTCGAGTAAAAAAAACCTGTGTCCATAACACCCCACACACACTATGCAACTTAAAAATTATACAACACATCCATATGTATGTAGATACGACAACGCATACTGAGTCTGCTTTTATATTTGTATTGTTATGGTTTTTTTCTTTTATTTTTTATAGTATTGTTGATCACATTTTTATATGTTGCGGTTATTGTTGTTTTTTTTTTTTTTTATTTTTTTTTTTTTTCGTATTTGGTTGTGTTATTATACCTTTCATGAAAATGAAATGGTATATTAATTTCGTCACGAAACCGAAAATTGTAAGTCCTTAAAGGAAAATAGATAGACCCACCATTAAGTATACCGAAATAATCAGGTTGAAGAGCTGAGTTGATTTAGCCATGTCCGTCTGTCCGTCTGTCCCTCTGTCCGTCTGTCTGTTTGTATGCAAACTAGTCCTTCAATTTTTGAGATATCTTGATAAAATTTGGTGAGCGGGTGTATTTGGGTGTCCGATTAGACATTTGTCGGAACCGACCGGATCGGACCACTATAGCATATATCCTCCATACAACCGATTTTTCAGAAAAAGAGGATTTTTGTAATATCTTACCCAATTTAACAGATTGAAGCTTCAAACTTCACCATATACTTTCCTATATTGCACATATTGTTGCCTGAAAAAATTTATGAGATCGGTCGTATATATAGTATATATCCCCCACAACCGATTGTTCAGATAAGGAACTTTTCGTAATTACTGCCCCATTTTAAGAGCTAGAGGCTTCAAATTTCAACGAATGCTTAGGTATATAGCATATATTGTTGTCTGAAAAAATCATAAAGATCGGTGGTATATATAGTATATATATGGTGGTATATATAGTATATATATATAGTATATATATATATATATTTTTGGCAAATTTTAGCCCCATTTTAACAGCTAGAAGCTTCAAATTTCACCGAATACTTACGTATATAGCATATATTGTTGTCTGAAAAAATCATAGAGATCGGTTGTATATATAGTATATATCTCATACAACCGATTGTTCAGATAAGAAACTTTTCGCAATTTCTACCCCATTTTAACAGCTATAAGCTTCAAATTTCACCGATTGCTTACGTATATAGCATATATTGTTGTCTGAAAAAACATAGAGATCGGTTGTATATATAGTATATATCTCATACAACCGATTGTTCAGATAAGAAACTTTTCGCAATTTCTACCCCATTTTGACAGCTATAAGCTTCAAATTTCACCGATTGCTTACGTATATAGCATATATTGTTGTCTGAAAAAATCATAGAGATCGGTTGTATATATAGTATATATCTCATACAACCGATTGTTCAGATAAGAAACTTTTCGCAATTTCTACCCCATTTTAACAGCTAGAAGCTTCAAATTTTACCAAATGCTTACGTATATAGCACATATTGTTGTCTGAAAAAATCATAGAGATCGGTGGTATATATAGTATATATCTCATACAACCGATTGTTCAGATAAGAAACTTTGCGCAATTTCTGCCCCGTTTTAACAGCTAGAAGCTTCAACTTTCACCAAATGCTTACGTGTATAGATTATATTGTTGTCTGAAAAAATCGTTGAGATCGATGGTATATATAGTATATATCTCATACAACCGATTGTTCAGTTAAGAAACTTTGCGCAATTTCTGCCCCTTTTTAACAGCTAGACGCTTCAAATTTCACCATATGCTTACATATATAGCATATATTGTTGTCTGAAAAAATCATAGAGATCGGTGGTATATATATTATATACTTCATATAAACTGTCATTTTTGCCCCTTTTTTACGGCTAGAAGCTTCAAAATTCATCAAATTTCATCAAATAGTTACGTTTACGTCATATATTGTTGAAATACGTGATTCGTAGTCATAGTTTTTACACGCAGACCACAAAAAACCAGAATTTTTGCATCCTCACACAAAGTACCTACCTGTTTTTTATTTTATATTTATCTTAAAAATCGTTAAGGTATGCAGATCTGTTCACTATATGTTTCTTATCTTATACATCCGATTATTCGGAGATTACGAACGGGATAAGATTATTTTTCAGCCCCATTCATGAAAGGTATGAAGTCTTCGGCACAGCCGAAGACAGTCCCGTTCTTATTTGTTTTTATTTTATATTTATCTTAAAAATCGTTAAGGTATGCAGATCTGTTCACTATATATTTCTTATCTTATACATCCGATTATTCGGAGATTACGAACGGGATAAGATTATTTTTCAGCCCCATTCATGAAAGGTATGAAGTCTTCGGCACAGCCGAAGACAGTCCCGTTCTTACTTGTTTTTTAGTATACTCGTTGTTGGCGTCGTGTGATTATATTGCTTGAGAGGTTTTTCATTCATGATTTGAACAACAGCGCATTGAAGTCTCGCCTCACATGCACATAAGAGCGCGTCGTGTACGGCAGCTAGAGTTGGGTCGTTTCGTTCTGAACTTGTTCAATTGGCCGGGTCTCTCAACTGAACGAGTGAACTAGATCTTCGATATCGGTTCTTTTTGTTCTTTTAGTTCTTTTAGTTCGTTTTACCTAATGTTATTCTTTCTCTCTTCTCGTTCGCGAACATTGTAAATTCATACATACATACGCAGAAATTCACAGTGAGCACGAATGTCGATGATGCCACTTACCCTAAAGATATGTGGGGTCATCTTTGTGGTGTGGCACTGCTACAACAATATAATGTAACGTATTTATTTATTACGGCTTTCCTAAGCCTAACTTAAATCTATTTTACATGTTTATAATTGTCTTCTGGACTATGCAATCTAGAATAGTTACATCTATGTCCTACCTTGGAGTACTATGGATGGGAGACTTCCAGATCATGCGAACAAAGCGTTGTGCTTGTGTAGTATGTAGGCATTTTACGCATGTTAGTAAAGCGCGAAGGCAACATCTGCACGGCGATGCACTGAGTTAATCGTGTGATGCGCTTCAGTATGTGCTTCGGCAACCTTTTTTGTACGCGTACAAGAGCTTGGAAGTCTTGGCGCTAAATAGCAGTATAGTTTCGCTGCACTTCTATCGATGCTATGGAAGTCCGCCTGTCCAGCACTAAATTGGTAGTGTTCTGCAATAATTGTACAATTTTTGTTTAAATTTATTGGAATGACATTTGTCTGCTTCAGTTTTATAAGCCGGCAGATTAAAATCATTTTTATTACGAGTATTTACAGAGTGCATATCTTTTACATATTTTATATTAGTCCTCAAATACGCAGGCAAAGTTCCTTCTATTATGTTTTTAATAAATTTTATGGTATAATAAAAAAGTTGCTAAGTTGGCTAAGCCAATTAAGAGAGCATAGCATGTCTCTGATAGGTGTGTCATACCGTTTTTTGAGAATGAATCTCATAGCGCGGTTCTGTTGCTTTTGTAGCTTGTATATCTGACTATCTCGCAAGATGAAAAATATAGTTGGGCAATAAATAAAATGAGGTTCGATTATAGATCTGTAGACGATGACTTTATACCTTCTATTTAAATATTTGCAAGTTAGTTGTGTAAAATATAACTTTTCCGCTATTTTTCCTACCGTATAATCCACGTGCTCGTTGAAATTCAGCTTATCATCTATTTGTATTCCCAAGTATTTTATGGTGCTGACTTTTTCAATTAGTTCCTTATTTATATTTAAGTTTTGTAGCTCACTGTTTTGAAATTTGCGTCTAGATATAACCATAAATTTCGTTTTATTGACATTCACTTTTAGTCTGTTTACGCATAACCAACCATATACGCTGTTAAGATCTTCTTGCAGCTTAGCATATATTTCAGTAATATTGTTCCCACTTATCATCAGCAATGTATCATCAGCAAACAATTTTATTTCACAGTGCTTAATGGAGCTAGTTATATCATTAATATATATATTGAACAGTATGGGTGCCAGCACAGACCCTTGAGGTAGACCAATAGGTACCTCCCTTTTATCCGATACGGACGTTCCAATCACTGTTCTTTGGTATCTGTTAATTAGGAAGTCTTGAAACCATTTTAGTTCTATACCAGAAACGCCAATGCAAGAAAGCTTTTTCAGCATTAAGTTTTGGTCGATCGTCTCTAATGCACGCTTTAAATCCAAAAATACAGCTAATATGTGTTTTTTCCTGCTTAAGTCTTCTTTCCAGTTAGCTACAACCAAATTCAAAGCACTTTCACATGAATGTTTCTTTCGAAAACCAGATTGTTGAGGTATAATAATTACATTATCTTCTAAATATTTTACCAGCTGATTTTTTACCACTGTTTCCAAAATTTTTTCATCACATTGTAACGTGTTAATAGGTCTTATCTCCTCAGCTTTGATGGTATTTTTAACTTTTTCTAATGGCACAACTATAGAAGATTTCCATAAACTAGGAATGAGACCTTTATCTAAGCTCTCATTAACAAGTTGAGAATAGAAAAAACCTGTATACGTTATGGAGTATTTAACGACTATGGACTATGGACTATTTATGAAAAACATGTTTTGAAAGAAACTAATTATTCATTTATTAAACTTGAAAAGTTCATATTTACAATTTGTGTCTGTACTCTTTCAATTTCCTGGATCTTCCGAAATTTGTAATTTTTTTTGAAGTTAATTATACATATATATATTAACTTATTTATTCATAACACATTTAAATATACATACACAAAGCATTGCTGCATACACACCCTCATCTATACTTCTTGGCTTTTTTCGCGGGTGCGAGCAGCAGTGAACAAATTTGCTTGAAAAAAAAGAACAAATGAACAAAAAGAACAACTTGTTCGTTCATCAGAAAAAGAACGAAGGATTCGGATCTCTGAAAGGAACGAAAAAGTAAAACACTAACGGCAGCGACAGTGCGCGTATAATGTCAGTCGTTTAATACGACGCTTCGGTTAAACGCACGCTTGATCTGGCAAACAGACAGACGACATTCATTCATTTATTCAGAGAAACGCGCTCACTCCAACTCCCTCTCTATGTCGGGCGCTCAGCTAGTTAGTTTCTACATGTGGATATATGTATGTATGCATCTGTATGGATCCGTGAGCGCTACTGCAGCGCTGAGTTGTTGATTCGTTGGCTCTAAGCAATGCGTCGCGGCGCGCGGTATTTATGTAGTTTCACATTATTTTTTCGGCAGTTTGTTGCGTGCGCATTGCGCTGCATGCGAGTATGCATACATATATACATGCATCCCTCAATTGCCGACTGGGAACTTTGCGCTCATTTTATTTTGTTCATTCGTTAGCTACTATTCGTATGTGTTTAAGATCGCGCTCGATCAGTTGCGCGCTACTCAAATTGTCTCTGCCCTCACATTCTAAATTTTATGTGTGTAGTACGCGGTCAATTTTTATATTGTTTCGTCGCATTTCAATCGTTTAGTCTGTTCATTGGCTAAATGCGATCGTTTGTTGGTGGAAAATCGTTGTACATCGTCGTTTGTTTACAAGCAAAAGTTCGATCGTGTTATTATTTCGTCGTAAACGGTGTTGTTGTATAGTCGTCATTATTTGGTGTGGTGCGACATGCGATTTGTTTGTATGTAGTGTGTTTTATTTTTATATAAACATACACAGAAATACGTATGTATATTCTGTTTTGTGTCGAATACAACCTGCACACATTTTTCACAATTCGTTTTGAAAAAATTCTTCGCATATCACAATTCAAAGTGCGGCGATCGTTTAACGCGTTCACATGCGCGCTTCTGCATAGACGGTAACGCGCGCGGTACATATACGAATATATATATGTATATAGATATTTGTGTATCGGAAGTCAATTTCCTAAACTTAAAACTAAGTGCCAAAAAAAAAAAACAGTATTGATTCGTTTAATAAAATGACCAAAAAATATTGATTTGATAAACAAAATGACAGCAGATATTGCGTGTCAAACTCGAATGTTGTGTGTAAGCGCATTATGTGAAGCGACAAAAGTCTACAGGCGTGTGGCGACAGCGCGTGTACAAAAATTTTCCAAATCATCGTGCGAATGTTTTTGTGTGATACCAATCAATTGCGCTATATATATGTATGTAACATGTGCCTTTTTAATAAATAAAATAGAAAAAGTTGATGATATGCTGTCATATGCTTGAGACGTTCAAGCGTTGTTACGCGTTTGTTTAAGTCTTTAAGAGCAACACATTTTTATATTAGCGCGTTTGCAGAGCCATCGCCGTTTTGAGCCGCCGGAAGTTGAAGTACGCTGTGAACATATCTTAACGCTCCTTTCATCTGCGCGCGTGTGTGTGTGTGTGTATGTAAAATGTTTGTAATAGTACATCCCACCAAAAGCACAATCATACATAGAATCCTTAAAAGTCTTCGATAAAAGTTAACGCGCTGCGTATTTATAAAAATAAAAAATAGAAGCAAATTATGACTGCTGAAATTTAAGTCATTAACAGGGACTTGTGATAATGAGCTATTTGCGCCTTTTAAAATCATTTACATAAATATAAATATATGCATGTATAAATACACTTGCGTGTGCGGTATCGGTGAGCGCGCGTGGAAAATTGTTGCATCAACAAATGCGTGAATTAATGTGTTTATTCGTATGCCATTTTGCACAATATTTGTATATATGTGTGTGTGTGCGCGCGTGTACTTTAATTTGTGCAAGTCATCCAAATGCGTGATAGCAATAAAAACGTGTATTAAAATTTGTTTTTTTTTTTGCGACCACCGCACAGTGTAACATCCTGTATAATGAATGAAAAAAAAAAATATTTTAACTGATAAAATAGTAAACAACGGAAGTATTGCTTATAACGCACTGCTAAAAAAAATCTAAAAATACTAAAGTTCTGTTCAACGCGCCAGAAAATATTACACATAATTTTGATTAAAAGCATTTAGTATACATATGTACCCTTTTGTGCATAAAAAGATTAGCAACAAAAAAAGGAAATGCTTAGAAAAAATTTACAAAGCGTAGAGCGCGGCATGGCGCGGTATGGCTTCATACAGCAGATGAAGTATGAATGTTGGAAATTTCGAGTTCAAAAGTCTGCTCTCGAAAAGCTAGCTGATGAAGAAGTGAAATTCAGAAACATGTCCTAGTCATATATGTAATACTTCTATATCACTACTACTGAACTGTGCAGCCTGTCAAACATTACAGTACAGATATACAACGAGAGAAGGAGACAAAATCTCAAGGCTGTCGTTAAATTTTTGTAAAAAAAGGGTCTTAAATATATGTATATTTCAACAAGCCGTCTTGCTTCTATCAATATTGTACGTTAGGCTATTTCGTTCTCCAAATGAAAAGTAAGCTTTCGTTTTCCATTAGTATTATACAATTTTTATTGTTTTAACAACTCCGCAGTATAGCATTACCGATTTGTGCTGAGTGTTCAGATATACGTATGTAAAGGAACCCTTAGTGACCAAAAAGCGCGAAAAAAAAGCAAATAATGCCAACTGACAACTACGAATATCTCATGCACAGAATTAACAGTTACAAAATATGCGTAGGCGCCACGAATGCATTAATTGAAAACAAATCTAGTTAGCGCTCGTAAGGTTTACAGCTGTTATAAGTAAATTTAATATCAAAAATGTCGAAGCGTTGTTTTTGTGTGATAAAAGGAGAGACAAATTTAATAATACTAGCCGAACCCGTGCGCCTGTTGCGCAACAAAATCCGAAACACGCGTCCGGCTAGTATAAATAAATTAGCGGTACCCGACAGATGATGTTCTGGGCCACCCTGGTCCACATTTTGGTCGATATCTCGAGAACGCTTTCACATATACAACTAAGTGCCACTCCCTTTTAAAACCCTCATTAATACCTTTAATTTGATATCCATATCGTACAAACACATTCTAGCGTCCCCCTGGTCCACCTTTATGGCGATATCCCGAAATGACCTACACCTATAGAACTATGGCCCACGCCCTTTTAAAATACTCTTTAATACCTTCCATTTTAAACACATGTCATACAAACACATTCCAGGGTTACCCTAGGTTCATTTTGCTAAATGGTGATTTTTCCTTATTTTGTCTCCAAAGCTCTCAGCTGAGTATGTAATGTTCGGTTACACCCGAACTTAGCCTTCCTTACTTGTTTTTTACTATTTATGTAAATAAAATACTTTGTATGGCTGCAGCCCATATTTAAATAAAAAATACATCAAGCCTTGTATTGTATTTGTTGGCCTTTTCATTCTTTAATCGAATAAACAGAGATTTTATAACAATTAGTATGCAGAAGTTGGGAGTGACCCGTTCTCACCCCTTTAATACTTTTTTTACACACGCTACTACAATTCACTAACACTAACAAAGTCCGCGCATGCGCAGAACATGCATTTGCACAGTTTCAGCAAATAATGATTGACAGAAAATTTGCACATTAGGAAGATAGGAAGCATGGCGGAACGATACAAGGTGGCAACATGGTGACATACCTACAAACATAAATAAAAATTCCATGCACTTTGTTTTTGTAAATTAGATGGACAAATGTTAAAATCGTACAGCGCCAGAAGTTGATGTATCAAATCAAATAAAAAAAGGTAATAATCAGCTGTCCCATGCTGCCACCTTGTATCGTTTCGCCATGATAGGAAGGTATTGATATAAAAGTATTATATATATGGTACTAGTAGACATCGCCGTGTGCAACTTTTGTAATTGTTCTCTTATATTAATACAAAAACATTTAGTTACCGCGCGGAGCACGCACAAACCTTCCATATAAAATGAAAATTAAAAATATTGCAAAAAATATATAATCTGGTTCTAACAAAATTTTATAGTTCAACATTTGATGACAGCATGAATATATCAAAAAAAAAAAATAATAATAATAAAAATAACACAAAATAACGATCCAAGGAGGTTTAGGCCGAACTTGTCTTCCAATTTGCGTCGTGCTACTTTTTAGTTTTTAAAAAATATTCTTATTCTAATCAAGTTTCATATTTAGGCAACATTTGAAGACCACTCTAACTTACCTAACAGTTTTTAAGATATGCATATTACCACACCCACCTTCAAAATAACAGTTACAATTTTTACCAAATTTCGTAAAAAAGATGTTTGTCCGATAATTAAGCAAAAATCTTCCATGAATTTTGTTATTAAAACTATGCAAACCAATCTCAAAAATGTTTTCGGAAAAAGAAATTTCAAACTTTTTTGAGTGTGCAGTTTTGTAGCCCAACAAAGTACAATTTAAACGTTTCCGAAAATTTGAGAAAATTTCGAACTTTTTATTTAATTTTTTCTGATTATGCAATTTTAGTCTAAAGAAGTACAAATTATAAATCTCCCTTGTTGTTGTTGTAGCGATAAGGACACTCCCCGAAGGCCTTCGGGAGTGTTATCGGCTTGATGGTCGTTTGCCGGATGCAGATCCGGTACGTTCTGATACTAAGCCCGACCATCTCGGGAACGATTTGCGAGCTTCTAGGCCATACCGCCCTTCCACCCCCTAGATCCATGAGGAGTTCGGGGTCGCCAGAACCTCGGTTGTTAATGAAACAGGATTCGCCACAGATCGGTGAGGTTGGCAATTGGGTTTGGCCTGGAATCCTGTATTTTAGTCGCCTCTTACGACAGACATACCTACTTACTTAATTGGCGCTTAACCGTCTATGTTGATGTCTGCGTATAGCTCTTACAGCTCATCATTAAATCTTCTTCGGTACTCGCCCTCGCCAACGCGTAGAGGTCCATAAATCTTTCGAAGAACTTTTCTCTCGAACACTCCCAAAGCCGCTTCATCTGCTGTTGTCATGGTCCATGCTTCTGCGCCATATAGCAGGACGGGTACGATAAGTGACTTCTAGAGTATGATTTTCGTTCGCCGAGAGAGGACTTTACTTTTCAATTGCCTACCTAGTCCAAAGTAGCATTTATTTCCAAGGTTAATTCTTCGCTGAAATTCAGTGCTGATGTTGTTGCTAGTGTTGATGCTGGTTCCCAAATAAACGAAGTCTTTAACTATTTCGAAGTTATGGCTGCCAACAGTAGTGTGGTTGCCAAGGCGCGTATGCGCTGACTCTTTGCTCGATGACAGCAGGTACTTCGTTTTGTCCTCATTCAACATCAAACCCATCTTTAGCGCTTCTTTTTCCAGTTTGGAGTAAGCAGAAATAACAGCGCGGGTGTTTAGGCCGATGATATCAATGTCATCAGCATATGTCAGTAATTGCACGCTTTTATAGAATATTGTTCCAGTGCGGTTAAGTTCTGCATGTCAGGCATACCTACCGCGTGTATATTCTAACCCCCTAACCCGCTGGTGGGATTGTAAATCTCTCAAAACTTTCATTGAATTTTTACAACTTTTTAACCGAAAGGTGTTTCAGAATTTCTTCCATATAAAAAATAGAAGCAAATATAAAACTCACATCGAAAAAACAATTACCAAAACTCAATACGAATTTTAAGAGCTATACCCTGTACGCTTTTAGACTAAAATTAATTGCGCTACAAAACTGCATACTCAAATAAAAAAACTTCTGAACAAATTTTTACGAATTTTCGAATTTTTTCGAAAACGTTTTTGAGTCTGATTTTCATAGTTTCAGTTACGGTTACAGTTATTGAAAAAAAAAAGAAAATGTAATAGATAAAATTGTATGCATATTGTCCCTGCCAAATTCGCTGCTGTAAATAACAAAGTGGCAAAAAAAAAAATATACACATAAACTTACTTACATGTGGCGCAAGATATTTTCAACGAAAACAAGTTCACAAGTTCCTTTAAAATGATGCAAAGATTACATAAAATTATTAAGTGAAATACTAAGAATGCTGAAATTTCAATGAATAATAAAAATAAATACGAATAATAAAAAGTACTTGCCTATTTACTAGCACATATACATACATAAGTACCTACAAAGTTCAGATATTGTAAGCTAATTAACGTAAAAAAACCGCAACACTTAGCCCGGCAATGCTTAGAGAATTCAATATTAAAAAAAAATCAAAGCGAATTGGGGAAAAACCAAAGTTCAAAACAAGGTAATGATAAAGCGCCACTCATAGTACATAAAAATACATACATATATACCTACATAGATATGCATATTCACAGTAAATCTCAAGAAAAGTGTGACAGTTTAGTTTTTGGATTTTTTTTTAAATAAATTTAATTTTAAATTGCTTTTGTAGAGTTTATTATTTTTGTTGAAGTCTCTAAAACGTGCCCAACATTGGGATGCGTGCGCTTAAATTTTACTTATTTGCCGTTATTTTTTACTGCAATCTTTTTCCGCTCATGATTCTCTTTTTCTACTCCCTGAAAACACTCTTCGACTTTACAATGTAATCTAGCAGCGAGAGCGCATTTTACTACGTACAGCTCAAGGTGAATCCATACCAGGTGGATGAAAAGCGAATTCAACCAATTCGCCATGCTGAAGAATGTCAAGTCAAAAGAACATTTTAATTGATTTCGTTTAACTGACATATTAAATTATAAGGCGCTGTATGGAAAATAATCAAGAAGAAGCAATCAGCTATTGGGATAACACACTTGGTACTGAATTCGCCTTGGTACAGCTACTGCATGAGGCATGTTGCGCCACCTAAAGAGAAGAGCGCTACGTATAAGCCAATGTGGGACGAAAGTGGCCTGCACGGTTTAATTTGAGAAAGAGGCGCCAATTTCTGCAAGAGCAATAATGATAAACAAAGACAATATAAAGTACTTACTTTCATTAAACAAAAAACTTGTGCTTTCTCTTGACGAACACAGGCCAAGTCTCTCATCATACCTCATCTGATCTAAGAATCATAAACCATATCGAGATAAGATGCAATGGCTCTTACAGTATTCGAGAGAAAAGTTCTCCGATAGATGTAAAGAAGTTAAATGCGCTATCACATCTTTCATACCAAATAAATAAATGTGCAGATGTTAAGTATCTTTCGGCAATTTGAGCAACTTGAGAAAGTTATAAATCAAGTCGACTTTCCCATTTTCTTTGCAAATTACTGTAATATACCTATAAACCTTAAATAAATTTGTTACAGCGCCACTTCCACGAAATTCCGTCGCTAGCTTTATGGAATCACGCGTTTTCGCACTTACTTAAACATATCGAGTTCACATGTCTATACATCCATCTGTATGTATTTAAATTAGAGTGGGTCGATTTATTAACCGATATCGCGACATCGATTTTCGATAAGATTTGGGTTCAGGAAAAAAAGTTCTATACATCCATCTGTATGTATTTAAATTAGAGTGGGTCGATTTATTAACCGATATCGCGACATCGATTTTCGATAGGATTTGGGCTCAGGAAAAAAAGTTCTACTACGCATACCCAAAAAAAAAAAATAATTTTCGAGCCTGTGAAAAAAAAATGGCGAAAGGGTCAATTTTTCGACCAAAACCCAAAAAATATTTTTTTTTTTCTTCAAAAAACTGTTATCGCCAACGTTTTTACAACAGTTTTTTGAAAAAAAAATATTTTTTGGGTTTTGGAAAATGTTTTGGTCGAAAATTTGACCCTTACGCCATTTTTTTTCGCAGGCTCGAAAATTATTTTTTTGAGTATGCGTGGAACTTTTTTTCATGAGCCCAAATCCTATCGAAAAATCGATGGCGCGATATCGGTTAACTTTCGTCCATACAAATCGACCCAGGTTAATGTATATACATACATACATATGTATTCTAAGCATATTCGCCTTCGTCATCACTACTTGCCAGTGAGTCATATCCGTACTAAAGTTATTTGTGCTATTTTTGTCATCATCTGTTGTTTTTGTCTATAAATTTTTGTAGATTTATTATGATAATCCAAAGGGTTCCCAGAACGCACTGATTCATTGTAGTTACATTGTTTACAAGTTTTCTAGCTAATTTGTTTTAGAATAATAGGCTTGATTGGGTTGTTTTTGTTTTGTGTAAATTGGTTTTGAATGAATATTACTTACATAAGTGAACTTAGCTACATATTAAAATAGTTAATGGAAATTTGTGTGCTAAAGTTTCTCTAATAACATCATCGATTTTCTAAAAGATCATTCTGTGAACTCTGTAATCAGTAGTTTCAGCACATCTCTCATACGTGAATGTTTTTTTGAAACAACCATGATTAAGGTTTTTATATTTGCTCATATTTTAAACAGTTTTGACATAGATTCTTGCTTACAATCGAAAAAGAAGTCTGTTGGTACTTACTATAAAAGACCAGTGACACGGTTGTAGAAACAAATCATTTTTGCTTTTAATTCTATCGAAGATTATGTAGAGTACAGCCGTAACATCAGTTTTTGACTGGATGTAGTTTTTTGGTTTTCGGTGTTTTGTAGTGATTATTTTCGACGAAAGTTTAAATTCCTTCCTTTTTCATAGATATTAAATGGTACAGTACAATGAGTTTAAACTTCAGTTAAAGTTGACAAGAAATGTGATGGCATCAAAAAAAGTGGCAAAGTTGAACTCAACTTGAAGTCAACTTTAGATAGACCCACCAATAAGTATACCGAAATGATAAGGATGGCGAGCTGAGTTGCTTTAGCCATGCCCGTCTGTCTGTTTCAACGCTAACAAGTCCCTCAAGTTTTACGTTGTATTGATGAAATTTTGTGAGCGGGTATTGTTCGGCCGGGGTGCGTCTGCTCCGGAGTAGGTGGGCGCACCGGGGTCGATCTCAATGGGAATATGGCGTGTGGAATAGAGAAGTAAATAAATAGACGAGATTTCTCGTTATAAATTGTTATATTTTATTGAGTAAATACATAAAATGGCTAGGTTACAATATTACCTGAATGTATTGAAGGAAAAAGAAAGAGATCGCTGGCGGCAGATGTGCACGGGATGGCTGTTGAAATCCAAGAGACCGCTTGTATCGAAAACGACAACCGTTGACCCGAAAAATCCTCCGTTTTGGAGGGGAAAGGCACCCACACATCAACACCGACATGCATGTGCATTAGTGCTGACAAAAACACACATACATGTGCATGTACATTAGGGCGGGTCGATTTAAAAATCGCTCATTGCTCTGTGAAAATCGTATTCTAGGGATCAAAATAAGAAACTTTTCCGAAGCAACCATATCTCTAAAACGAATTGTGTGTCCCGTCCCCCCAATTTGGGTCGAACTTTTAGGTAGGGGCAAATTTTGAAAAATCCCACTTTGATCCATTTAGAGTGCTCCAATCGAGTCCAAATGTATGACCGACCCCCACTAACTTTGGAGGCCCGACCCACCGATGCCAGTGGCACACCCCCTGGAACCCCCCTGGGGGTTCACCATAAATGTTTGTATGCAAAATGTTAAGCGCAACCCTGTCGTATGGTTCTTTGTCAGCTGATAGCTGGTGTGGTATGTTTGTAGAATGAATATGTAGATATTTTTTGTCTCTTCATTGCCACAAGTGCTGTAGAAAAGAACTGAATTTTTCCATTTCGGGACCTGTTCATTGTGATGGTGTGGGTGGCTATAAATTAAATCGAGTATCGAGTTGTATTAGGGGGGTCGCAATCAAGTTAGGCATCCTGCCTAAACAGGTATATTTTCGCTCCCCGATTAGAAATTTGTTGGAACCGACTGGATCGGACCACTATAGCATGCATCCCCATACAACCGATTTTTCAGAAAAGAGGTTTTTTGTCGTATTTTCTTCAAATTATCAGATAACAGCTTCAAACTTCACCAGATTATTTCTTATTCTCTAATATGTACTATATATTGTTGTTTGGAAAAATGTAGTGATCGGTCGTATATATAGCATATATCTCATACAACCGATTGTTTAAATCAAGGGTGCTCCAAAAATTTGGATAACGGAGTCATACGACAAGGGAATTTTACAACAACGTCAGTAAGAAGTACAACAATATACTGGCAGGCTGACCAGCAGTAAATAAATGTGGATAGATTTCCGATTGACACGTGTGACATGTGTGACATGAATTGAATTTCAAAGCATCATCTTGTGAGCGTTTCTACCGAAATTAATTAGGTTTACTGACTCCGCAGTCAAAGTGAATGAGTGCCGATCGACTTGTGTTGTCTTCATCTGGCTTGTTTTCCGTGTTATTTTACCGAAATCGATTTGGTTGTTATTGGGAGTTACCCGGATTCAAAATGATGTTGTTGGGAGCTATCCCGAGTCAAAAGAGCCATTCGACGAGCATACTTCGTTTAGATAATGAGCTTTTGGTAGTTTTTGCCCCATTTTAACATCGAGGAGTTTCAAATTTCACAATATGCTTACATATATGGCATATATTATTGCCTGAAAATATCGTAGAAGTCGGTCGTATATATATGTAGTATCTATCACACATATTTTCTTTTCTACCCCATCTTACCAGCCATAAGCTTAAAATTTCACTAAATATTTAAGTATATGGCGCATATTTTTGTCTGAAAAAATCGTAGAAATTGGTTGTATATATACCAGATACAAACCTATCATTCAGATAAGGAGCTTTTTATCATTTAAATAGCTAGAAGCTTAAAATTTCATCAAATACTTACGTATACGTCATATATTGTTCAGATAAATGATTCATGGTCATAGTTTTTACACGCAGACCACAAAAAACGTGAAACTTTGTATCCTCACACAATGTACCACTCTAATTTTTATTTTTAAACGGTTTTATTTAGCTTGACTTAACAAGCTGGCTGGCACGAATTTTGTAATTGAAATTAAAGTAACTTCCCAATAAGCTACTAGCTTGAAACTTGGAATATAGTTCAGAACCCGATGACAATGCAATAATAAGAAAAATCGCCTCTAGTTGGCGCAAGGATCGAGATTCAAAAAATCGTATTTGTGGTCCAATTTGGCTCATATTTGGAACACATAACACATACAAGAATAGAAAGCGACCTATGAAAAAAATCGCCGCTAGGTGGCGCAAGGATGGAGATATTCAAAAAATCATATTTGTGGTCCGATTTGGCCCATATTTGGAACAAATATTACATACAGCCCGGTAGAAATGACAACAAAATATTTTGGAGTTCGAGGAGAGACAAGCATACGTGGCGCAGAGCCGAGTAAAGTCTTTGGAAGGATTATGTATTGAGGAATTAGATTGTAGCAAATTGTCGGGAAAGAGTCCTTGTAATAATGAGTCACTAAATGGACTAAATAGAATGAGAAATAATAGGCAATTAAATAAAGACTAAAAACTTGAAAATAAAATATTTAAAAAAAAATGTTAAAATTAAACGGTTTTATTGAAAATAATACTTACATGAAGTAATAATAATACTAAAAGCTACAAAATAATTAGGTAGGTCCTAGGAGTGTGATGACTAGTCCTCATCAATCTATGGCGTTGATCAGACAATTAAAATAAAAGCGTTGGACCCGTCACATTTCTATTGATAGTCATATATAAGACCAACTGAACCTTAATCAGGTTATGCTACGCCTCGTATTTTTAGAAATTTCACGCGGCCAACGCTTATATTTAACTGTCTGATCGACGCCCTAGATTGATGAGGAGTATGATGACTAGTACCTGGGACCTACCTAATTATTTTCTGGCTTTTAGTATTATTATTACTTCATGTAAATATTGTTTTCAATAAAACCGTTCAACTTAAAAAAAAATGTATTTATTTTAATTTTTGCGCTTGCTGTATGATAGTACTCCCAGATAAACTCATCAATCATATACTTATTCATTTATTTAGATACATTCGATGTTGGTGTTCTGTTCAATTTTCGTCCTGTAATCGGTACTAATTTACACTCTAGTATTGATGATGCATCTCGAACCATTTGACTATGCTCTCTGGTAACCTAGCAGAGGCGAGATACCCAATTTGGCAAACATAGTCCGTTTACCATGCTCATTATCAAGCCTCCTTCGTGAATATTTCTCAAGGAATTTAGTTAAAATATATAAAGTAAAGTCTGCAGGTTAAGGGTGTGGTATTTTTTTTGGTATTTAGTTTGCTACTTGTGGCAGGACACCGACTCCAATGACATGCCAATGTTAAAAGGGCATAGAACTTGTAAACGCGAGGGTCACCATGCTACATTTGGTATAATAATTCGCATGCGCAGTGGCTGAATTAGAACCTGCAACGTTTCAACAACGAAAATACATCTTAACCGGTTCAAAAAATGTACCCAGTTCTAAAATAATATCCGTATCTAAAAAAGTACCCGGATCAAAAATAATACCCGGTTCAAAAAGTGCTCGCAGCTATTTTTTCCTGGCGCATCAAAGCGACTAACATATACATATTTTAATCTTTTTTTTTTTTATAATATAAAAAAAATGATGCCTAGAAATTTTATTTAAAAAAATTACTCCTAGAACAAAAAACGTTTGATAATATGATCTGCAAATCACCAAATAGTTTGACTTAGATTTTATTTTTGAATTAAAGTTATTCATACGATTACTTTGGTCAAAATCTTCAGATCAAATGGCAATCCAGTGCCGAAAAGTACAAGAAAAGAGCTTCTATATCGAGCACTTTGTTTGTTAAACATAAGTTGCAATAAAGGTTTCTATTTGGGGACACACTCAATACAAAAATCCCGTTATACCCTGTCTCATTAGGACCCTAAACAAAATTAACGAACTCAGTCTTCTGTGTCTCTTTTATGCAACTCACAGAACTTTAAAGAATATTGTGAAGAGACAGCGCCAAGACCAGAGCTCTACATAAATGATTTACGCAGATCAAATGCAACTGATTGTTTTCATATGAGGGGTTTTGAATATAACTCAAACATTAACGTATTTAGCTCGAGTTATGCAATTTTGTAGACAGTGTAGTCAAAGATTACACAAAATGTTCTGTAAAAATTTCCCACACAGGATATTTTTACTATATGTCCATTTTCAAGGTCTAGATATCATAAAGATCCCACTTCCTAAAGTTTTTATTTGTGAAAATTATGATTTTCTCAACTTATTTTTAAATGTACATCGCAATATACGCCCACAAGTTCACTGACGCAAATTGCGCGCCTACGCAATAAACAATAGGAAATCGAAGATTTAAATGAAGACTCCCAAAGAATATTTGCCAAAATCAATTGTGATGGCTCCAATTTTGATTTCAATTCAGATAAGGAATATATAAATCTTGCAATAACACACTAAACAAGTGGGTGAGAGTTAATAATAAAACGCTAGACTATTACTCAATAATACAAGTTCAAATTACATACTTTATATATGTAAGTACATACCTACAGCTGCGAGCACAAAAATAGCAGTGGCAATTTTTAGTAAAACTAGTATCGCCCGGAGTCGAAAATTCGACCAATCTAACTTCTCATATAAGGAATATGAAAATGAAAGCTTGCATGGGGTTTCTAGACATGGAATATACAAATTTCTCATTATTTCAGATGTGCCACAGTCCCTTCCTTTTCGCATAATTTCTACTCCTCTGTGCAACAACGTGTTTATGTGGAGTAGGTTCAAAACAAATTTATAGCGATGCCTTGGTTTTTTGTTTTTAAGCTGTTTAAATAAAATTTTCAATATACGCACTGATAATGCAATTTTCTTGACATCGGCGAATAACTTTATAAAATAAAGTTAAAATATCCTTGGTATTACGTGGTAATATACATTTATGATAATATAAATCTATTAATGCACACTTTCTTTTGCAAAAACTCCCACTTTTGGCAATATTCAGCGAATACCAATGATGTAGATTCAGTGGTTACAGATATTTGCTTATGGAAATTTGATTTTGTATGGAAAGTTCGACGCACCATTTTCAAATTAACTCTTATTTGCTTCGGATTTGACAATATTGGCAGCTATGCAAAGTTTGAGTAATGTGACATAATCGGCTCAGGGGATATGTGATATGGAAAAAAATTTGTATTTGAGGTACCATACGCTCTTTTCCCATACCTCCCACTTTTCTCCACTGATATAACATCGATATTGGGCGTGACAGGAACCATTGACATGGCATTACTATCCTCAGAGGTATTTAAGTCCTCATATGTTTGTATATATATCCGATTCCACGCCGCATCGGTTAAGCATATATGTTATATGGAAAGAATTTTTTTTTTGGGAGGTAACACACCTCTTTCCCAATTATTTTCACTTTTCTCAACCTACTGATATAATTTCGATGCCTGATATAAATACTCTTATAGATATTGGATTTATCATATGTTGGTATATATATCAGATGCCACCTCCCCTAAACACCAAAGATACCGCCTATGCACTGAAGAATTCAGTTTTCTACAAATTGGTGCATATTTCATTCAAAATGGCAAATGGTGCTTTTAAAAAGGAGCTGAAAAATTTGCTTGTGGCGTATTTATATACTTATCTTCTATAGTTTAAGTAAAAATTGTTATGAATTATGGAACTGAAACTATGCAAACCAATCTCAAACACGTTTCCGGAAAATCGCGCAGTCTAAATATTGTAAAGAATTTTGGTAATTTCTGATTATTATGCACCTTCTGTTAACGGATCGAATCGCTGAACTGTTGAATAAATAACTCAGGGATATCTTGCGAAATGTTAAGCTACCATATGCGTACGAAAACACTCCACTCAGATTGAGTTATCACCAAGAAAACGATACAAAACATAATTTTCGGTTGGTTTCTGAGTTTTTCAGAAATGGAATTGTCACATGTATGCAATAGCCAGGTCAATACCCTGACCTCAACCCGATTGTGGACTTGTGGAGTGACCTTAGGAGAAGATTGGCCTCCTTTTCATTTCACAACAAGCGTTTTATTTTGGCAGAAGACGAAGGATTGGGATTGGATAGCACTCCATTGGAAACACGCCAAAAATTATTTTAAGCCATGCCTAATATAATAGGCAAAGTAAACATGGAGGAGATACCGGTGATTAACAAAACAGTGGATTAAGGAATTATAATTCAATGGTGTTCTTTGATTTCTAGGAAAAGTTTCATACACCTATTACTTTGACCAACGACATTTTTTTATTATGATACAGTTTTCTTGTAAATGGATGAATTGTAATAATTTTCATATATTTAGTACAAGTAACTAAAGTTATAAATATTACCACACAAAATTTTTTTCATTTGCAAAATCTTGTAATGATAGAGAACCAAAGCTGTGTACACCTATTAGTTTGTCCATGAGTGTAACTTCAATATTCAGTATGGCAATGTGATCTTTATTTACAATTCGACTTCACAATTGCAATTATCGCGTACTTCACTGATAGCGTGTTTAAATCAAAGTGAATGATTATCGCTTGCACCGCGCTGCTTTTATACTCTCAGTTAGCCTCGTTAACCTATTTCTCCTAAGGTCTAGACTTTTCACGAACATGCCTTCTGGAACAGTTGTATCTCATATTTGCTATATACATGTATATTTGTGAGTAACAGCTTCTGCTCTTAGCTGATGATAACATGATGTGTGGTTGTTTCTCTTTCTTCTTCGCTCTGCTGACTACATATGCGTATGTGAAATACCCTTTTCGTTTCAAGCTGCTGGTTATGTGTGTGAAATATTATTCGTTACCTTCTATGTATGTCTGTAAGTGGCTTACTATCGTTGTGTTTATTTACTAACGGCATAGTGATGTTAGAAATACTAATATTTGCCACAATATTAATTTCGAATTATTAACTTAGAATTTCGGGAATTTTTATTCTTTTTGCCCACTAAATTTTAATCTTCCAAAGTACAATTTATAAGTCTTTCCAAATTTGGATTGATTTTTACTACCTTTATATTAAGTCCTTTTCATGTTTGTCCCCTCATTTTCATACGAGGTTTTGACCCACGGAAAAGTCTTTTGACACTTGATATTTAGATCATAGTTCAGATCTGGGAGACATTACAATGCAAGTGAAAAAAATTCGCTAGGTGGCGCACGGATCGAGATATACAGAAAATGAATTTTAAAATGAAAATTTTGCGATCGACTTTTAACTAAATTCTCGGTGATCCAGATACTTGAAATTTAGGACATAGTTTGCGAGTCGATAGCACTACAATTCGTGGAAAACAAAATGCTGCCAGGTGGCAGACGAATCGAGATAAACGAAAATCCCTGAAAAAACGCAGGTAATCTTGCGATCGATTTTTAAGTAACTTCCCGGTGAGCTAGAGACTTGAAACTTGGGCCGTGAGTCAGAACCCGGTGACAATGCAATATTTTATCCAAAAAAATTCGCTAGGTGGCGCGCGGATCGAGATAGTAAGAAAATTAATATTGATTTGGCAATTTTTCAATCCATTTTTAACTAACTTCCCGGTGACCTAGAGACTTGAAACTTAGCACATAGTTCGAGGCATGGTGACAATACAATTTACAGAAAACAAAATTCCGCTAGGTAGTGAGATAACTACAAATCTTTGAAAAACGAGGGGAATCTTGCAATCGATTTTTGAGTAACTTCCCGGTGAGCTGGAGATATGTAACTTGAGCCGTAAGTCAGAACTCGGTGACAATGCAATATTTGATCCAAAAAAATTCGCTAGGTGGCGCGCGGATCGAGATAGTAAGAAACTTAATTTTAATTTGGGAATCTTTCAATCCATTTTTAACTAACTTCCCGGTTACCTAGAGACTCAGAACTTAGCACATAGTTCGAGACGCGGTGACAATACAATTTATAGAAAACAAAGTTCCGCTGTGGCGCGCTAAGTGAGATAACTACAAATCCTTGAAAAACGAGGGGAATATTGCAATCAATTTTTGAGTAACTTCCCTGTGAGCTGGAGATATGAAACTTGAGCCGTAAGTCAGAACTCGGTGACAATGCAATATTTTATCAAAAAAATTCCGCTAGGTAGCGCATGGATCGAGATATTAGGAAAATTAATTTTAATTTGGGAATCTTTCAGTCCATTTTTAACTAACTTCACGGTTACCTAGAGACTTGTAACTTAGCACATAGTTCGAGACGCGGTGACCATACAATTTATAGAAAACAAAGTTCCGCTAGGTGGTGTGCTAATTGATATAACTACAAATACCTGAAAAACGAGGGGAATCTTGCGATCAATTTTTGAGTAACTCGCCGGTGAGCTAGAGACTTGAAACTTGGGCAGTGGGTCAGAACCCGGTGACAATGCAACATTTGATCAAAAAAAAAAAACATTCGCTAGGTGGCGCATGGATCGAGATATTAGGAAAATTAATTTTAATTTGGGAATCTTTCAATCCATTTTTAACTAACTTCCCGGTTACCTAGAGACTTGTAACTTAGCACATAGTTCGACACCCGGTGACAGTACAATTTATAAAAAACCAAGTTCCGCTAGGTGGCGTGCTAATTGAGATAACTACAAATCCCTGAAAAATGAGGGGAATCTTGCGATCGATTTTCGAGTAACTTCCCGATGAGCTAGAGACATGAAACTTGGGCCGTAAGTCAGAACCCGGTGACAATTCAATATTTTATCAAAAAAATTCCGCTAGGTGGCGTACGGATCGAGATATTAAGAAAACTAGTTTTAAATTGGGAATCATGCAATCGATTTTTAACTAACTTCCTGGATATCTAGAGACTTGAAACCTGAAGCATTGTTTAAAACTCGGTGACAGTGCAATGTTTGATCAAAAAATTTGAGCTACGTAACGCACAAGTCGAACTATTTAGAAGATTAGGCCATACCTTCATGGCTAGCCTCCTGAGTGTTGCGGGAGTTGTAGAATTCCACCTCGTTGAAAGCCGGCCTCAATGCACGTCCTTGCATACTTTTAGGCGTAGGGGACTTTCACCGCGATTCCTTTATACTTTCAGGCGTATGCGAATTTCATCACGATTTTCGGCTGTGCAAATTAAGTAGCTGACGAGGTGGAATTCTCTTGTTATGATGCGAGGTGGTATTCTGTTGTTTTCGCCAGTGTTGTCAGCAAAAATTCCATAAATTCTCTTAAATCTTGGGAATTAACTATGAGGATTATCTTCAAGTTAATTCCGATCTAGGCAGTTAATTTCGGACTTTCGTTCGTATATCAGCCGCTTAACCCACTATTCTTTATCATGAAGCTCCTTATACTTTGATTTTCTTTGATGAATTTTTGGGAGCAATGACCTAACAAGTGGTGAATCACGGATTCTGGTGAATGAACTATTAGTATTGGTAATGCACCACAGCCAAGAGGTAATTCTCTAAACAAATTATGTTGTTACTAGACTTTAAAATTTTCTAAAATCTGTCGGCACAAAATTGTTATGCTTATTGAGTTAAGCCAGAACTCCATGGATAGCTTCGTGGGCGTTGCAGGCGTTCTAGAATTCCACCTCGTTTGTTAGCTATTCAATCTACACAGCTAAAAATCGTGATGAAAGTCGCATACGCCTGAAAATTTGAAAGGACGCGCATGGACTTGGACCTTAAAGGCCTTTACGGCCCAAGTCCTTTCAGGCGTTCGCAAATTTCACCACACGCAGGGATATCTATGCCTCCATCACCCACAACTATTGATACTACATTAAATAAAAATTGTTAATCCTGGCCCATCAATAAATATGGATATGCTATCACTGTACGAATGATGAATCAGTATTGAACTGGCATCCAAACAAAGTATGCGTAAGGAATCAATTAACTATTGATAAATTCGGCATTCTTAAAAAAAATTAAATTTGACATTTTGCTTCAGCATAATTCGAACCTTGTTCGTCTAGGCCATGAACCAATAAACCGATCTCGCATTAAAAAATGAGAGAAAAAAAATCATAGTTAGCTGTGAAATAAATTTTCTCGGCGTGACGTCATGCTTTTGACAACATGTTTCATTGCTGATGCAGTGTTCAGACTTTATTCCAATCGGAGTTTTTTACTCCGCTCATACCTCCTACAACATTTTTTATCTCTAAGGTTTATTTGAGTCGAGTTGAAAACTTAATAGTATTACTACCTAATATCTTTTGGTTGAAGTTTTCATTGTATATGTATGAAAAGTGACGATTGGATGAAATGACGTGAATTCATTGTTCGTATCTTCAGACATGTTTGTTCACATTTTGCTCACAGTTTTTGTACTTTTTTCGTACGGAATGAGAATAGAAGGAGTAAAATGTAAAATGTAAAAAATTTGTCCGGGCGCGGTCTGTAAATCCTACCAAAATTCAACATACAACACTTCTAGAAGTTTTATATAAAAATGAAGTACATTGAGTCAGTGAGGTCAGCTAACCCTATTTTGCAATAAAAGTCGCCAATTGGGAGCACCAAGCGAGGTCAAATCGTCCTCCAACTGTCTCTCCCAACTCAGTGAAAGTCTTCCCTTTCTTCTGTTTACAAACTGCCGGAGCGTATTCGTTCATTCGCATAACGTGGCCTAGCTAGCGAAGCTTTCTGTTTTTATTCGCTGCACTATCGTAATATCTGCGAAAAGCTCATCATTATACCTCCTTCGATACCCGCCGTCCACATCACGGATAGGGCTATAAATCTTCCGTAGAACTTTTCTTTCGAATACTTCAAGAGCCAGCTCATCTACTCTCGACACCTTCCCTGATTCCGAGCCATACATCAAGCCAGGTATGATGAGTGTCTTCTAGAGCGAGAATTTTGTTCGTCGAAAGAGGACTTTACTTTTCAATTGCCTAAAGAAGCACTTGTCGGCAAGAGTTATGCTCCGTTTGATTTCTAGGCCGACATTGTTTTTGCTTTTAATGCTGCTTCCCAAACAGACGAAATCCTTCACAATCTCGAAATTATATCCGTGACGTTGCTACAAAGGCCATGATGACAACAAATACGTCGTATTGTCCACATTTACTGAAGGACCCATTTTTTTGCTTCTTTATCTTATACCAACTCTTCGCTTCCATGTTTGAACAATCCGGCGGGTATCCCGTCATTACTTGTCACCTTGTGATTTTTTAGCCGTGATATTGCCATTCTCACTTCGCCATAGTTGGATGCCGGAGCATATTTTTCATCATCGGCGATCGAGATATCGGGTTCGTCTTTTCCCACACTCTGTACATCAATTACCCAGTCCTTTACCCTTTTGTCATTAAAGGAGCATAAAATATGTATGGTTAACCGAAAATAATAATAATAAAATTTTTTCACTATAAATATCCGAGGAGATAGAGCCCACTTTTCTTTCAGAATGTGGTGTGCTAATGGGAGCATTAATTGGTCATCCTACACGTTTTAGGCCGACTCCATGTGCATCTGATAAGGCAGATAACTTTTTTGCTGACAAACATTTCATGGCAAAAGCACAATCGAAGGGATTGTAAAGCCACCAAATCAATTTGATGTTAGTTGTCCGCCCACTTTCAAAAAGGAAGAAAAATTATGCTCCGAAAATTTAATTTTTAGTCCGGCATAGTCGTTTACTCAGGTCATGGCGGAACGATACAAGGTGGTAGCATGGGACAGCTGATCATACCCTTTTTTATTTGATTTGATACATCAACTTTCGGCGTAGTACGATTTTGACATTTGTCCATCGAATTTACAAAAACAAAATACATGAAATTTTTATTTATGTTTGTAGGTATGTCACCATGCTGCCACCTTGTATCGTTCCGTCATGACTCAGTTAATAGTTTTGAATACTCCGAACACTGGTAACGAAATATGAGAGAAATGTAATTAATCGAAAAATTTCAAAAGCGCTACGTCAACAAACTTTTTTCTCAAATTAAATTACAAATACAACATTTACGGAATGCGGGATCTTGGCTCATTTGTTTATGCGTCTAGGCTATGAGCCCAGTGCTCTACCATACGGCATGTCATGAAATTTCAAGAGAAATATTTAAATATATGAAATATAAAAAAAAAATTTTAATCCCAAAAGCCCTTCAACAAGTTGTAATATTGCTCTCACGCCAATATGAAATAGTACAGTGCCGTCCATAAATATTTTTCTTATACAAATACTAAAAGTAAAGTCCCATAAAAAAAAAAAATTTAAATTGCGATATGACTTTTTATTAGATGCAAATAAGATTTGATAGTGAATCCATTCCAAATAGATATCGCGCGAAATACGTCGCTATCAATAGCAAAAATGATATAGCAGCCAAGCATTTCCCTCAGTGCACAATTTTTAGATGTGTAAATTGAATAGCTGAAAGCTGTGAAACTAACCATAGCAATACACAATGCAAATACAAAACACAAACCCTTCTGGTTTGTCATTATATCCAACAGATGTCGCTGGGTGATGCACCACAGCCAAGAGAATTACGCGACATCTCCTGGGTTTAATGGTCATATACATATAACCAGGAGGGGTTGTGTCTTAGGAATTACTTAAATTACTATTCAAAGTTGCAATTGCCTTTTTGTAGGTAGTACTAAAAAATTGAAGATAAAAAGATGATAAAAAAATTTTAAAGGCTACCTTTATATAAATGGACCAAAAAACAGAAGGCAATTTTTCCTTTAACACAGACATAGTCTTGTTGAATTTTTATGAAAAAAACTTTAACAGTAGCTCTTGTAAAATAATTTTGTGATTTAAAACTATAAAGGTGGAGCGCAATCTTTCAATTTAAGGCAAACCATGTACTTGGGATTAACTAATTGATTATTTAAAATTTAAACACGCGCTCTACCTTTATAATTTTTTTTTTTAAATCCCAAAATTCTTTTACAAGAGCTATTGTTAAAGTTTTTTAGTCAAAATTCAACAAGACTATGTCTGTATTAAAGGAAAAATTGCCTTCTATTTTTTGGTCAATTTATATAAAGGTAGTCATTAAAATTTTTGTATCATCTTTTTATTTTTCATATGCTGTTTTATATATTTTCAAATGGCGCATAGTTTCATTTTTTAGACAGCAAAAATCTGAAATACCCTTCGGCTAAAAAATTTTCAAAATTCAATCAGAATTTCATCAAATCAGAGTAATTGCATACTCAAAAAAATTATGAAAATTCTATTTGAGAAATGCGAAATTTTCATGCAAAATTCTCGAATTTTCAAAATTATTCGAAAACTTTTTGAAGCTGGTTTGCATTGTTTCAATTACACCGTTGATAATATTATTTTCTCATATTTTCGAAAAAAAAAGAATATAATTGCTAAAAATTTCCACTGCCATTTTTATGTTCGTAGCTGTAAGCAGCCAATTAAATGCAAAAACATATTAATACAAATTGTTTTGTTATCTTTAGTCTAGTCGTGCTGTTATATAATAGCTGATATGTATACGCTTGTTGTTTGTTTTTGTTGCTTTGTTTTTGTTGCTTTGTTTTCGCACCTCAAGCGCATTATGTATGATTTGCACTTATAATCTCAGGTTGTACTTACTGCTCTAATTACAAATTGCGTAGTAGTTTGTATATGTTTACATACATACCTAAATACATACTTAGTACAAACATACACAAATGTGTTGCACATTTTATAATTATTATGAATTTGGTTGATTCTCTTGTTCTCGATGTAATGCCCTAAATGGGTAATTCCATGGCGACGGGTGTGTACATGATATCATCGTCAGTTTAAAAATTCGAAGCTGGTAACGGAAATAAAAGTATTGGAACGAATTTACTGAAATTCCTCTTATTTGCAAACATCTACTAACGTTCGAATCACCAAACTGTTGAATAAATAACTCTACTATTCAATAATCCAAAATGGCCTTTATTCAAGTACTTCACAATACTACTACTTCTCGACAGATAGGGTGCTTAAATAAACTCATTCAATGATTGCTCAGATTGCGCTCTTTTATACTCTTCGACTTTCTCGTTCCATACTTCTAGGCGTTTCCAGAATTTACTTAGTTACCAGCTATAAAATAATAACTACAGATGCACGTGTATATGTGAGTGATACTTGCACAAATAATTGCCTACTTTTGGGAGTATCTCAGATATATGCATGTGTTTGTGCGTTCTGGCCCTGCTTGTATGGACATATGTGTAGACGTAATGATTAATTTGGTTATGTGCATACAAGTCACTGCTCAGTATCGGTTTAGAGATGATAGTATCCCTTAGTGTTGCGAGTTTTCGTTACAGTATCGTATTTATAGTAATGCTTAGATTAATGTGCCAGTTTTCAGTAAAACACTAAACGGATACAATTTTCAATCAAAGAGGGCATTAGAAGACCGTGACAAGTGTGATCATGTATATTTAAGTTTTAACATATCTTCACTTTCACATTTCAGTGTAGCTGTTTCTTAAAAGTCTTTTTGATTGTAAGAAATACGTATTATTTGGAAAATAATATTTTTCCAAAAAACAATCTTATTTAAAATGTGACGGATGTGACTTCGCATGTGACGGGTGTGACGTAGTATGGAAACTCGACATTTTTTTTGAAATAAACCATTTAATTGGTATTATTCATAAGGAGTAACATGGTAAAAAGACAGGAGCGGCAAGAAATAAGTACATGTTAAATAAAGTTTTCACGTTGGGCTAGGTTGATTGACTTTTCCGTAACTTGAACTTAACCACTTGGATGTCGCCTAGTTAAAATACATAAAACCAAATTAATTATGTCGTGATCGGCGACAGGCTTAAGGGCCTGTCAAAGTTTATGTATGCATATCCATATAAAACAACTAATCCAACCAACCTTATGCAAATCAATGTAACTGGTCAATGGTGCCATACCATAACGCCCCAGCAGGTTAGGAGGCTTAGAATATACCCGCGGTAGGTATGCCTGTCGTAAGAGGCGAAAATAATACCAAATGATTCAAGGGCCACGGCCAGCGCAGTATACAGTTTCTCCAACCCAATTGTCAACCTCACCTACCCATGGCGAAGCCTGTTTTTATTAACAGCCGAGGCTCTGGAACCCCGAACTCCTGACGGATCTAGGGTGTGGGTGTACAGGATGGCCTCTTAGGTTGCATGTGGCCATACCAAATCACTCCCGAGATTGTGGGGCTAGTACCTTTATGGTACTTGTTACCGAAATGTACTGGATCTGCTTCCAGAGAACCATCACCATCGATAACACTCCCCAAGGTCTTCGGGGTATGCCGATAACTGCTCCCTATACAACCTTCACCCCAGTCATTCCACCGAGAGAGGAGTGGGGAAGAGGAATTATCTGGGGCATGGGACCGGTTAACTTGTTCACGGATGAGTCGAAGCTGGACGGAAGGGTTGGTGGGGTCTTTTGTCAAGAGCTAAATGTAAGCCGCAAGTTTAAGTTGGCTGATCACTGCAGTGTATTCCAAGCGAAAGTTGCTGCGATTAAAGATGCGGTGGATGAAATGCTAGCCAGTGCTACTACGGTTAGGGAATTTAACATCTACTCTGATAGCCCAGCGGCTACCAAGGCCTTGAGCTCAACTACAGTGCGACGAGGGTTGTCTGGGAGTGCCTGACCTTCTTGCGATTGCATCGAATTATTTTACAATAAAGATTATCTGGGTCGCGGGCCATAGTGATATCCCGGGTAACTTAACTGTCAAGCGGATCTCTTAGCCCGCATCGGTACAAATGAAGCGGATGAAGATGGCTGTAGGGATTTCGGGATTCCGCTGGCCACCTGTGGATTGCTCCTCCATAGCTGGGCCTCGAGTCAGCTCAGCAAACGTTGGGCGGACACCACGTCTTGCAGAGTACCAAGATCTTTCTGGCCGAAAGGTCTGGCAGGAGGTCTGCTGAAATATTTGGGCCCACTAAGGCTCACATATCAATGGTCATTGGGGTTTTGATAGGGCACTGTCCCATGGGTATCCATGCGGTACGTCTCAATATACTGGAAACTTCATCCTGCTGCAGCTGTATGGAGGATGATGAGGTGGAATCACCAAAATTTGACAGATGTCGCTTTGTCGCCGCTGTCATGAATGTAATCAGTCCTACTACGTATCGCTGCGGCGAGCATCACTGGGTACCGGAAAACCAACTAATACGCTGAGGAGTATCGTGGCGCCTCGCAGTACGAGCTCAGCAAACACGCCGTGTATGGGCGCAGTGACGTGACGCGGAGTGTAAAGTGGCCCGAAAGAAAACTTCTGCAGAAGGCTTATGCGAATGGCGTTTTCTTTTCTGGAAAGGATGTTACCCCCATGTTGCACTCTTAGATTCTAACTTTAGGTCACCTAACCTAACAAACTCACGGTAGAACTGAGAAGAACCAACGGGGCAACATTATTTTCATAGAAGAAGACGCCATAAGTATATACACTTACTGAGATTCAATGTGGACAAACTTTTAAAATTTAAAACAATGGGTAATCGCGACAAGCGTTGTAAGATCCCATCATAATTTTTCAGGAAAGAAACCTTTGTTTGGTATTTGAGCAATGAAAGAGAGCAATAATAACAGTTATCTGCAAGAAGGCATTGCTTGCAGAAAGCGGCGCTTTCAACGTTTTTCGCAGTTATCCTTCAGACTTATTTTTTATATCCAGCTGTACTTGTACACAGGGTATTATAACTTTGATTGGATAACGGTTTGTTGTACAGGTATAAAGGAATCAAGATAGATATAGGCTTCCATATATCAAAATCATCAGTATCGAAAAAATTTGATTGAGCCATGGCCGTCCATCCGTCTGTCAGTCCGTCTGTCCGTTAACACGATAACTTAAGTAAATATTGAGGTATCTTCACCAAATTTGGTACACGAGCGTATCTGGACCCAGAATAGATTGGTATTGAAAATGAAATCGGATGATAACCACGCCCACTTGTTATATATATAACATTTTGAAAAACACAAACAACATGATTACTTAGTAAATAATACACCTAGAATATTGAAATTTGACGTGTGTACTGATACTGAGACTCTTGATAAAAATAAATAAAAAACAATTTTAATGGGCGTGACGCCGCCCACTTGTGATAGAATCATTTTTACAAATATGGTTACTTATAAATCAAAAACCGTTAAACCTATCGTAATAAAATTCGGCAGAGAGGTTGCCTTTACTTTAAGGAATGCTCTGAAGAAAAATTAACGAAATCAGTTAAGGACCACGCCCACTTTTATATAAAATTTTTAAAAGGGTCGTGGACCACTAAAATAAGATATATCTTTGCAAAAAAGAGCTTTATATCAATGGTAATTCATTTCCCAAGTGGATTTATGACAATAAATAGGAATTTTAAAAAATGGGCGTGTCATCGCCCCTTTTATGACTAAGCAATTTTGTATGTGTCTGGAGCCATAACTCGAAGAAAAATTAGTTCAGAATGGAACCAATTTTGAACCCGACCCCTTTAGAATTGGCTGAAAGTTTTTCTCCTTTTTCTAGCTTACGAAAGACGTTTTTCAGAATTTTTTCATCCAACTCAAAAAAAGTTATGAACTTAAAAAAAACACCGTTTTTGTTTTCAAAATGCTATAACTTTTTCAAAAATTGACCGTTTGGGATCTTTTTTTTTTAATTTGTTTTTAAATGTACTTTTCGGAAAAAATACAAAAAAATTTTTAAAGTTTTTTTTTTGTAATTTTTCAGTTTTTCGAGATTTTTCGAATTTCGCCATTTTTTTTTTTTTTTTATTTAATTGAAAAAAAAAACTAAAAATTTTTTTGTATTTTTTCCGAATAGTACATATAAAAACAAACGGTCAATTGTTGAAAAAGTTATAGCACTTTGAAAACAAAAACGGTGTTTTGTTTAAATTCATAACTTTTTTTGAGTTGGATGAAAAAATTCTAAAGGGGTCGGGTTCAAAATTGGTCGAAATGGGATGGAATACCCCATATGTATACGTATTATTGCGCTGCCTTGTAACGCTATTAACCACACAAAACAAACAACAACAGCATTTAAAGTGTACAGCTGGGTATGTAATGTTCGGTTTCACCCGAACTTAGACTTCCTTACTTGTTTTTTTCTGAAGACGATAGCTTTAATTGGAAGTGACCAAATACATATTCATATGTACGAAATGTTTGCAATCGTGTATGACTCCTATGACCACCTCTCCCTAGCCTCCCTATTCCACTCTGTCATTAGTGCTACCAAATAAGCTTGTTTAATTTTCGAGCTCACATGTTTAATTCTTATAAATAACTAAATATATAATTTTTTACACCAAAAATAATAATAACTTGTGATTGTATATTCTAAAGTACTAAAAAGGCAGTTGTTGTGTTGAATACGTGATGGGAAAGAAGCTGTGCTGGCAAGTACAGTTGTTCATGCCTCCTTACGAGCGTCTTGCTATGTTTCGCGGTTCTGCTAGTTCCCAATAGGCAGAGACTTATAAACTTTGCAAGGAACTTAAATTTAGACATAATAGCATACAGGCAGCATTTTTTTCGCGCCCCCCAAATTCTGCTTTGTAGGCGACCAAAAGATGGTGAGTGTCGATTCTCTTATCGTGCAGAGTCAGGTGCATAGTGAAGATCCTATCGTTAATAGATTTACTAGGTCCGAAGCTGCACTGATAAGCTCCAATTAGTTTATTGAAAATGAGCTTCAGTATTTTACTAGGTACGTTAGATAGAACCTTATACGCGATATTAAGCAGGCTGAACTAAGCTTACAAGCTAACCAATTGTGATGTCCCAAAAAATCTCTATCCGTTGTGGTACCAGATGCGGCGGGAGAATACCTCCATAAAATCATTGCGAGTCATTGCCATAGCAGATTCTGAACGCTTTACTGCTCCTCAGTACATCTGCAACTGCGACAGTAACCTGGCACCCATCCTAGCAACGTGATAATAAGTAGTATCTGCTAAGAAATCTTCACAGGGGCCGTTATACCGATTTGTTTTGGTTTCAAATTGGTGTTTGTGAATTTTTCATCATTTTAACGAAAAAGCAGCCTTACTCGAAAAGCAAACCCATTAAATCAGCAACACTGTCAACAATGCGGAAACGAAAAACAGATGTTATTCAAAATCGCTTACTATTTAATGTATATAATTAAATAGTGAAATAATTAAACATTGCCCTGCAAAAAATCGTGCGATTAATCTCTTAAGAGAGCGGTCTTCGATTGAGATCTTTTGTCTACATTGGGCATAATTGATCCCCTCTATTCCCTTTTGGATACAGTTAGGATTAGTCAGTTTGAAATCTATCCCGAAATGATCCTGGAATAATCACGAAAACAATCCTAAAATGATCTGAAGATAGTCCCGAAATGATCCCGAAATTATCTCGATATAATCTCAAAAATAATAACGAAATGATTTGGAAATAGTCCTAAAATCATCCCGAAATAATTTTGAAATTATCTCTAGGTAGACCCGAAATGGACCTGAAATCATCCCGATATAATTGCGAAATAATCTGGAGATAGTCGCGAAATGATCTAAAGATTGTTCTGTAATGATCCCGTAATTGTACCGTTATAATCTCGAAAATAATCCGCAAATAATCTTAATAAAATTATAAATGTGAAAGTTTGGATGTTCAGACGTTTGTCTTGAAGAACGGCTGTACGGATTTGGATGAAATTTGGCACATATATATGTAGCTAATAGTATATATTGATCTACTAGCTATATATTTTTGAAAAGGGTCGAAGTCCACGCCTCCTAGGAACAGTTATAATTTATTTTAATTTTTTTATCTTTGTGACTGAATCACGCCAGAAGCGCCGCACAGATTTTGATGAAATTTGGGACATAAATAGGCAATAGTCTACTGGCTAAAAATGTTTCGAAAACGGAAGGGGGGGGGGCACGACCCCTTCGACAAATTATTTTTTATTAATTTTTACACATTATAACTTTAAGTATACGGACCTTCACCAATATAACGAACTCAATGAGTGGAATAAGTCGGGGGCTACAAAGTGAGCAGTGACACCCTTCCCCCCTCCCGCCCCCTCCCTACACCACTGGTGCAAAATCTATAAATTCTTGTAACTCAAAATAAATTATGCCCTAAATCAATAATTTTTGATATCTGACTCATACACATCGGCATCTAAACCATTTTGGAAAACGACCACTTGTGCTCTTCTTCTCCTCCCGCCATCCTCCCTCCTTCAATTGTTTTTATTAACACAAAAAAGGGATGTAAATTGACATTAACAGCATACTCCTTTGCGACTCATCCCGGATTCATCCTGGACTAATCGCATTTTTACAGGGTACCTAATAATATCAAAAAGAAGTAATGTACATATATGTATGTATTTTAATAATTATGTACATAAGTACACCATACTTATAGACGAAAGGTATCTCTATCAAAAATATATATTATTTAGGTCTAGCATTGTTTTTTGTTTTTTTTTTTTTTTTTGCCCTAAGAAAACACCTCAATGGCAAATAAATAAAAATTAAGAAAACTAAATTAACACAACTCACACAATCACGCTTATCGTTCACACTTCACTATATTTTATCACTAACACGGCGACGACAACAGCAACAATAATAACAACTTAAGGTACGAGCAGAAGATAAAAGAAAAAAGCGTTACTAACGCATAACTTTACCACATGATGCCATACGAAGTATGGACTGTGAATAAAGAAAAATATGCAAAGAAGGCAATGGAGATAAGGTTTACAACAACTAAGGCATGACGTTGCTGAATGCGTTTGTAACACTTCAACTATCGTAGGAGTGCGGGTTCAAATCCCACTCCCGGGAGAAAATGCTTTGAAGAAATTTACAAGGTATAATCGAAACAGCTGTCGCCTTGTCCGTCCTGATGTCACGTTGTTTAAATTTTTTCCAAATCATTAAATAAATTATAAAATTTAAAATTGCTTCAAATAAATGTTTTCATACATTTAATGCAATACGGGTAATCCCCGGTTAAAACTCATACGACAAAAACGTAATTACTTTAGATTTAGCAGAGCTAACACAAGAAATATTTCCAATCCAAAAATCGTGAGCTTTTAAAAGCGCATCGTAAACTTTTTTTTTTGAATTAATTAATTGTAAATGGTATGTGATAAGGCCGTTGAGTGTTTGTCACTGCTACTATTCCTGTTATGAGAGTTGAGTGCTGCTTCTCAGGTGTTGGAATGCGGTTGTGGAAATCATTTGCACGTTACTGCATCACTCGGAAAGGTCTACTTTTCCAGCTGGTCTCAAAAAAGGTTGAACGCAAACTATTTAAATGGTCGGACCGTCATTCGTGATGAACGACCAAATGCTCGGTGAACGTATTTCCGACGAGAATCTGGCCTATGGCGGCAATATTGGAAATCCACCTCGATGGCATTACACAAAATACTAATTACTGGCAAAAATACTGGCTGTGACCTTTGAATAATGACCTACATTTCCATGAGAGTGCAGCCATAATCTTACCTGCAGTATGGAGACACTTCAAAATCCTCAAGTCCCCTGCTGGTAGCATTTGGGGCAAATAAAAAGTACAAACTAGAGAAAGCTTCACACCTGTCAAAACACCGCGCTCAGAACTGCCACAGGATGTCTTCTTATGATGCCACAACGTCATCTACACAATGAGGCGGAAATACTTATCATTAGGTTGAGAATAGAAATGCTGAATAAAATTGTTTCTGATGCGCCCCTGCCTACAAAGCTTAAAAGGCTTTCAGCCTCATTCACAAAGAGTCAACAAAGTCTTCTTGCCAACGTTAGCGGATATTTATGACAATTCGTGAGGTTTAATTTGGTTTGAAAATTTTTGTATATTATTTCAACAAAGTTTTATTTGATTTGAAAACGTTATAATTTGATTTGAAAAATAATTAATTTGATTTGCTAAAGGTTTTGTTTAATATGGCAAAAGTTTCATTTGGTATGAAAAAAGTTTCATTTGGTTTGAAAAAGTGTCATTTTATTTGAAAGAGTTTTCTCTTGATTTGAAAAAGTTTTATTTGGATTGGAAAAAGTTTCATTTCATTTGCAAAAAAGTTTCATTTTTTTAGAAACACGTTTCTTTTGATTTGAAAAAAGGTTTCATTTGATTAAAAAAAAATATTAATTTCATTTGAAAAGGTTTACTTTGATTTGAAAAAAGTTTTGTTTCACTTAGAAAAGGTTACGTTTGGTTTTGAAAAAAGTTTCATTTGATTTCAAAAAACTTTCTTTTAATTTGGAAACAAGTTTTTTTGACTTGAAGAAATTTTCATTTGACTTGAAAAAGATTTCATTTGGCTTTAAAAAAAAGTTTAATTTGATTTGAAAAGTGTTTCATTTTATTTGAAAAAAGTTAAATTTTATTTGAAAAAGGTTTATTTTGATTTGAAAAATGTTTTATTTCACTTTTTTTTTAATTTGAAAACAACTTTGTTTGACTTGAAGAAATTTTCATTTGAATTGGAAAAGATTTCATTTGGTTTGAAAAAAAATTTCATTTGATTTGCAAAATGCTTCATTTTATTTGAAAAAAGTTTTATTTTATTTGAAAAAGGTTTCTTTTGATTAAAAAAACGTTTTTTTGAGCTGAAAAACGTTTCAGTGTATTTGAAAAAGTTAAAAAAGGTTTCGCTTGGCTTGAAAAAGTTTCTTTTGATATCAAAAAGCTTTCTTTTAATTTGAGAAAAATTTTGTTTCACATAAAAAATTTTTTCATTTGGTTTAAAAAATGTTTCATTTGACTTGAAAAAGATATCATTTGATTTGAAAAAAGTTTTATTTTAGTTTAAAAAAAGTTTTATTTGCTTGAAAAAAAGTTTGACTTAAAAAATGTTTAATTTGACCCGAAAAATGTATAATTTCACAAAGTGCTGGTGACTTTGCTACAGAACCAATGCGTTCCAAGAAGCCTACTTTAAGAATCTGTGGCATATATATACGCGTTTGATTAGCCATATCAGTTAATTTTTCAATGAATTAAATTTTCCAAATTTTGACGGACTTATTTATTGCTTCATTTATGTGTTATTTATTGTTGAATTTTTGGGTATTTGTCAAGAATGTATAATATTGACATATGTACATACATACATACAATTGACCATATCTTTAGTCCATATGAGCAAACAAATTTTGAGAAGTGTGCACATAAGTAGGTGTATATGTACATCACATACATATGTATAAGTGATACTTGCACTTGTTATTATCGTTGTGCAATCATCATCATGAATGAAATACAATGCATGAGTTGTTATTATTGTTGTTTCTCACATTTGTGTCCTATATTTTTAAAATTTGTTGACAACGGTTTTTGCTCGATTTACGTTTCCTGGTAGATATTAATGAACTTAACAACTAACCAACAACAAACAAACAAATTAAAAAATATATGTTTATAAAAATAAAATTGGAAAAAGCTAAAAATGCAAGCACCAAATGAATGAAACGTACAACATACTAAAACCATGAATGAATTTTTTTTTAGTTCAGAGTTGTAACGCTTAATGTGCATGGCTGTACGTTTGTACAAATTATGAATTAAAAAAATATATGCATTGATATCTGTACTTACCTACATACTTCTTAAACTTATTGATTGGATTTCGAAAGTACTATCACTTCATATACATATATATTGTCTTGCCCTCAATACTTACTTTTTTCGCTCGAAAATGGAAAAGGGTAATCTGTAATCTCAATGTCTCCCTTTGCTGGGTCCCTGGGCACAGCGGCATTGAAGGGAATGAACTCGCGGATGAGATGGCTAGGGAAGGTTCCGACTTAGACATAAGTGAGGTGGACAGCTTCGTCCGACCGCCGCTGAGTTGTCTCCTAGGGAGAATCGACGAATAGAAGAACAGGGCAACGGACTTGCTATGTACCAATAGGGTTAACCGCGAAGTCCCAAGGTCCTTATGGCCATGCTTGGATAGGAAGGGCACCAGCTTCCTTCTCAAACTGAACAAATCTGCGGTGAGGGTACTTACGGATGTCATCACATGTCATTGTGCTATAGCACCAATGCTCCGACGGAGGCGAATACCAACAAGCTCCCTCTGCAGAACCTGTCAGGATGAGGAGGAAGAGGAGTCGATCTACCACTTTCTCTGCCGATGCCCGGAAGAGGAGTCGAACTACCACTTTCTCTGCCGATGCCCAGCGCTTCAAATAAGAAGGCTCAAAATCAGGGCTCACGCTTCTTCGACAGCCTGGCAGAGGTTGAGAAGGTGAACGTCTTGCTTCTTCTTGGGTTCATCAATGAAAGCAAGTGGTTCGTTGAGGACCGCTAGGAGCTAATGGGGCTAAACGAATTTGCCACCGCCCTGTATTTACTGAGGACACTCACAATGGACAAAAATGTCTCCGAGTGGAAGTGTGGGTATCACCCACGCCCGCCCTCTTATAATTATCCCGAAATGTAGCACCTAAAACAATCCCGAAAAAATTCAAAATTATTCCGAAATCACCTCAATTTAACACCAAAAAAAGTCTTACAATGTCTCCGTCCCGGAAATAGTTCCTGCATAACCCCGCAAATATACGATCGGTACGCTGTGTAATTTTTCTAGTTTAATTTTGGGCAATAATGATTATATTATATTAATTGGCGCCGGTTGGCAGAGAGAAAGAGTCTTGTTGGACGGTCATAACCGTTTAAACGGTTAAGCGCCTATTAAGTAAGTAAGATAGTAAAATTATGTAAAGTTTACATTATGTTAGTTCTAACAGAGCAGACAAGAGATTTAACGTTTGTCGTTGGTCGTAAAATAACAGTTTTTAAAAACTTCTTGCAATAAATCACATAACACTCTCACATAACGATCTATATATTTTGAAATAAAAATTATCTTATACCTTAAACCTTCTTCATTATATCTTATATCTATATACATTATACCTTACAGCTTTTACCCAATACCCTATACCTTATACCTTGTATTTCATACCTTATACTTTATACCTTAGATACACTATCTACTTTATACCTCATATCTCATACCTTAATATACCTTATTCCTTATACCTTATACATTATACTTTATACCTGTTACTCAATACCATATACCTTATGCCTTATACCTTATATCTTATACCTTATTCCTTATAAATTTTATATTATACTTTTTTCGAATATTTTATCGCTTTTATTCGTCACTGTAATTTGTACATTCCACATCATTCCGCATAATAATAATAAAAACTTGGAACGATATACATCAGCGAATACGAAAGCAACATTTGCAACTTTTATCAAATTTCGTTAATTACACTCTATTTTTTTTATTATCGAAAATTTAAGAAAAACTTCCATGAATTTTGTAACCGAAAGTACGCAAATTCCGCCAATCTCGTGCAACCAAAATTTGTCGACATCGAGGCACGACACAGTTCAGGAAAATTATCGCTAAACTATTACGTTATTTAATATTTTTGAGTTCAAAGCCGGATTAAATAAAATCAATTCGGCCTTGAGATCAAAAATATAAAATAACAGCATATACTGATGATGAAAATATACTATAACATATATTATAATGAAAATTTTTTCGAAAATCCAAAGCGACCTCTTTTTAAAAACCATTTTAAAAATTTGCTATTGTCATCAACGAATTTTTACATTTTTAGCAGAAATACTTTTTAGTTGTAGTGTTTTAATTTCACCATTTTAAAGTCACCATTGGTATGTGGTACTGATGCACGGACATGGCAATCGGTTTTTCTTATTGTCCTGGGCATTTTTCTTTATGAAAGCTATACCTAAGTTGTTTACATATTTAATGTTGTAACAAATTTCATTTAATTGAACAAATCTAATATAACTTGTATACTACATATGCAAAGCTGAGTATAAATATTGTGTCATTGCTATTCAAGTACACACTCATACATACATATCTACACACGCATGCATTTAACCCAAAATAATCAACAAGAAAAATTAATTTAAAAAAAAATAACTACATATGTACATTAGCTCCCGTCATATTTTATTTTTTATAATTCGCATACATAGACATATACATATGAATGCATCTGTGATTGTGAATATATATTTGTTTTGATTAAGTGTGATATGCGTAAGTAGTTAATAAAATATAATTCACACCGCTAGTCTTATTTCATTCCAACTTAGTACCTTAATTTTGTCATGCATCGGGTATATACCAGACCTGTAAAAAAAAAGTACCTGTACAAGTACAAGTATCAGTACCTCAGTACTTCGAAAAATTCGTACAAGTATAAGTTTCGAAGTACTTGTACTTGAATTGTTGCAGTACAAGTAAAGTAGTTGTAAGTACTTTCGAAGTACTTTGATAAGTATTGAACGGTTTTGAAGCGTATCAACCAGCACCCTTACCAAAGAGCATACATAACAAGAGACGTCAGTTCGTATGTTTGATATCGAACACTCCGTACAAAAGATTGGGGTTACTGACAATTGCTTCCCACTTTTCATTTTAATTTTTGCCGCATGTCAAAACACTAGAGCAGTGCTGCCAGAACTTTTTTGCAGAAAAAAAGCTATACGGACAAAAATTAAAGGCTAAAAGAAGCGAAATAAAATTTTTTAAAGCTAAGAATAAATATAAATAAATGTAAGGCGCGACAACCTCCGAAAAGATTTTAGGCCGAGCTTCTCTTCCAATTTGCGTCGTGCTCCTTTTTAATTTTTCGTACAAATTGGCGGGACTGGACCTACTTGTTTTATGCCGACTCTTAACGGCATCTGCAAGGCATATGAGTTTTCACTGAGAGCTTTTCATGGCAGAAATACACTGGGAGTGCTTGCCAAACACTGCCGAGAGGCGACCCCGCTTAGAAAAATTTTCTTCTAATTGAAAAACCTTATTTCTAAAATTTTGATAATGCTTTGTCCGGGGCGTGAACCCAGGATCTTCGGTGTGATAGGCGGAGCACGCTACCATCACACCACGGTGGCCGCCACTAAGAATAAAAGCTAAAAGTTAAAGGCAACTTGCCCATATACATAAATAAGACTCAAAATATTTCTATACCACAGTGCTATTCATCATATGATGTATGAGAGTTAATGAGATAATTTCTCATAACGAAGTCGTGGCAGCATAAAAATTGTGGCATAACAAAATAGTGGCAATATTTCTTACAGAATAAGAAAAGAGGTACAAACTCCGCCATTTTGCATAGTGACAGATTACCTAGTTCAAGTCGATTCGATTGAATGCACTAAATGTAAAATTTTGTTTTCAATTGATTTTTTCGCTGTCCATCTTATTGGCGCCATTAATGTCAAAGCTTTATAAAATTACCAAGAGGCAAACGTGATTTTGAAATAAATTTTTAATTTAATCGATCGAAATATCTAACCACCAAAACTTCACCAACTATCTACAAAATTTGTTTTTTTTTTTTGTTGTAAAATCCGACATTACTCCTTTATGTGCCCGAATTGCCTTTGTTCTGCTACAATTAAATGATTGAACGATTTTTGAATCTGTGCAATAGTGAAAAAGACGAAAATATCAAAATAGTGGCTACTTGCTTAAAAAGCACCAAAATTGACAAAAAGGTACCAGCGCATCAAACAGAGTCCGAAGTGGCAACCGTGGTTTTCGCCGTGTGTTTGCGAACAGCCTTAAAAAGAAATGTCATTAACCACAATCTAAATCAGCGAGTAGTTTGGGTTCGAAGCAAACATGTTAAGTGATGTCTCTTGTTGATTTATGCTCTTTGCCTTTACGATCACCTAACTTTGACAAAATGGTTGAAGAAGAGTTTTACAGGTATTTTAATGATCCATCAACAGATTTCAATATGCTTCAGAGTTATCCTCTTATGAAGGACCTATCACTCAAAATGAATACGCCCTTAGCTTCCGCCGACCCAGTAGAGCGTTTATTTTCCTTGGCAGGCACTGTTTATAGTCCTACAAGGCAATCAATGACGGACTTTTCGTTTGAAAAGCTAGTACTAATGAAGGCAAACCCAAAACTACTTTAATATTGTTAGCTGTTGTACAATTTATACTTATTTAATATGTTGTTTTACTTCTTGCTGCTTTCTAATATGAATGTTACTCATATTTTGATTTTCCATTTATGAATCAAACTGACATATTTTATCAGAAAAAGTACTTTCGTGAGTATATCTACTTGTACTTTGGGATTCGAAGTACAAGTGTACAAGTACTGTAGTACTTATACTTTGTACTTAGATTTGAAGTAATTGAGTACTTGTACTTATTTGGTACTAGTACAAGTATGTACTCAGTATTTTACAGGTCTGGTATATACATACATAGATCATTTTCGAACTATAAGCTCTCAAATCAACAATTGACACTTTATTTTACGATGCTGTGGTTACGTAGCTATCTTTAGTAGTCATACATATGTACATATAAATCCTTTCATTGGGAAATTTGAATTGTGCCTGAGACAAGTCTGAATCACGCCAATCAAACTGGGTTGAAACCAATTACAGGTAACAAGGTACCTCAATGCCTACATATTCTTTAGCTTTGATGACAAATTTCAATATTTTTCTTAACGTATACCCATATACATGTGTATGCGTAAGCTCAACCACATTTAACATTTGTGATTTGTGTGAAATGTTTTGAGATTCAAAGAATTGCGGAATAACTAAAAAAGAAATTGAATAAAAATTTCTTTTTCTGGTGTATTATTATACACACTTATACATACATATTTACATAAAAATATGCATATACATATGTATCTGTATATAGTTTTTGTGTGTGTACATATGTATGTTTTTATACTCAGTTGAGCAGAGCTCACAGAGTATATTAACTTTGATTGGATAACGGTTGGTTGTACAGGTATAAAGGAATCGAGATAGATATAGACTTCCATATATCAAAATCATCAGGATCGAAAAAAAATTTGATTGAGCCATGTCCGTCCGTCCGTCCGTCCGTCCGTTAACACGATAACTTGAGTAAATTTTGAGGTATCTAGATGAAATTTGGTACGTAGGTTCCTGAGCACTCATGTCAGATCGCTGTTTAAAATGAACAATATCGGACTATAACCACGCCCACTTTTTCGATATCGAAAATTTCGAAAAACCGAAAAAGTGCGATAATTCATTACCAAAGACGAATAAAGCGATGAAACTTGGTAGGTGAGTTGAACTTATGACGCAGAATAGAAAATTAGTAAAATTTTGGACAATGGGCGTGCACCGCCCACTTTTAAAAGAAGGTAATTTAAAACTTTTGCAAGCTGTATTTTGGCAGTCGTTGAAGATATCATGATGAAATTTGGCAGGAACGTTACTCCTGTTACTATATATATGCCTAATAAAAATTAGCAAAATCGGTGAACGACCACGCTCACTTTAAAAAAAAATTTTTTTTAAGTCAAATTTTAACAAAAAATTTAATATCTTTACAGTATATAAGCAATTATGTCAACATTCAACTCCAGTAATGATATGGTGCAACGAAATAGAAAGATAAAAGAAAATTTCAAAATGGGCGTGGCTCCGCCCTTTTTCATTTGATTTGTCTAGGATACTTTTAATGCCATAAGTCGAACAAAAATTTACCAATCCTTGTGAAATTTGGTAGGGGCTTAGATTCTGGGACGAGAACTCATTTCTGTGAAAAAGGGCGAAATCGGTTGAAGCCACGCCCAATTTTTATACACAGTGGACCGTCTGTCCTTCCGCTCGGCCGTTAACACGATAGCTTGAGCAAAAATCGATCTATCTTTATTAAACTCAGTTCACGTACTTATCTGAACTCACTTTGTATAGATAAAAAAAAATGGCCGAAATCGGACTATGACCGCGCCCACTTTTTCAATATCGAAAATTACGAAAAATGAAAAAAATGCCATAATTCTATATCAAATACGAAAAAAGGGATGAAACATGGTATTTGGATTAGTTTATTGACGCAAAATATAACTTTAGAAAAAACTTTGTAAAATAGGTGTGACACCTACCATATTAAGTAGAATGAAATGAAAAAGTTCTGCATGGCGAAATAAAAAACCTTGAAATCTTTGCAGGAATACTGTTCGTGGTATTTTATATATAAATAAATTAGCGGTATCCAACAGATGATGTTCTGGGTCACCCTGGTCCACATTTTGGTCGATATCTGGAAAACGCATTCACATATACAACTACCACCACTCCCTTTTAAAAGCCTCATTAACACCTTTCATTTGATACCCATATCGTACAAACAAATTCTAGGGTCACCCCTGGTCCACCTTTATGGCGATATCTCGAAACGGCGTCCACATATAGAACTAAGGCCCACTCGCTTTCAAAATACTCATTAATGCCTTTCGTTTGATACCGATATCGTACAAACACATTCTAGAGTCACCCCTGGTCCACCTTTATGCCGATATCTCGAAAAGGCGACCACCTATACAACTACCACCATTCCCTTTTAAACCCCTCATTAATGCCTTTAATTTGATACCCATATCGTAGAAACACATTCTAGAGTCACCCCTGGTCCACCTTTATGGCGATATCTCGAAAAGGCGTCCACCTATAGAACTAAGGCCCACTCCCTTTTAAAAAACTCATTAACACCTTTCGTTTGATATCCATATTGTACAAACGCATTCTAGAGTCACCCCTGGTCCACCTTTATGGCGATATCTCGAAAAGGCGACCACCTATACTACTACCACCACTCCCCTTTAAAACCTTCATTAATACCTTTAATTAGATACCCATATCGTACAAACACATTCTAGAGTCACCCCTGGTCCACCTTTATGGCGATATCTCGAAAAGGCGTCCACCTATAGAACTAAGGCCCACTCCCTTCTAAAATGTTCATTAACCCCTTTCATTTGATGCATATATCGTACAAAAAAATTCTAGAGTCAACCCTGATCCACCTTTATGGCGATATCCCTAAATGGTGTCCACCTATAGAACTATGGCCCACTCCCTCTTAAAATACTCTTTAATACCTTTCATTTAATACACATGTCATACAAACACATTCCAGGGTTACCCTCGGTTCATTTTCCTACATGGTTATTTTCCCTTAAGTTGCCACCATAGCTCTCAACTGAGTATGTAATGTTCGGTTACACCCGAACTTAACCTTCCTTACTTGTTTTTTTTTTTTTTTAATTTTACCACCCAACCCCACCACCAATCTGTTTTCGTTTCTTACCCACCGTGGAGCGTATACGCCTGTCTTCTTGCCCGCTACTGCTGGTTCGATTCGGTTTTGTAGTTCATTCTTTAGTTCGTTTTGAATTTTCTATACCTACCATCCTACTTTGTATACATTTGTGTAGTCTGTTTTTTAAATGTATATTCTTTTCAATTCTTGACTGATTATTTTTGCTGCGCAATAATAGTCAAAAGCACCGGCGACACCAACAACAATCACCAAGAATAAAGTAGTAAGTTCGGTTGTGTCGGTAAATTTTATACTCAGTTGTGAGCTTTAACCACATCGCTCAAGTTGGTGGTTAGCTCAAGGTGACTTTGGGATTAAAGGGGTTGATAAGCAATGTATATTGGAACGATTTTCCGTCATCCCTTGTCAAATTTGAGAACGAAAATCGACACCGATGATGGCACAACGCCGAAACCGGTTTGTCTCGAAACCAAATTTGACAAGGGATTACGGAAAATCGTTCCAATATACATCATTTATCCACCCTGTCGGAAAATCAACAAAACAAAATCAGTGGGTTGATAGCGCAATTTAGAGCTTCCGTAACCCAAATATCAACCACACCCACGCGAGGCGAATGCTGTACAAACTATGAAATTATTATATACATATTTAGCAGGCGAGGCTCTGGCCAACCGAGGCTCCTCATGAAACTAGGGAGTGGGGGTGAGATCGCTTAGAAGGTTCAATGTGTTCATAATAAATCGTTCCCGAGATGGTCTGGCTGACGTGCGTAAAGCTGGCAGACCCAAGTGCTCAAAAATAAGTTTAAGTTGTTTGAGAATTAAGTGCATTTCAGGTGCTATTTAGGGCCACAAAAGATAATTTAGGTGCTCATTTGGTTTACGAGATATTCGCAAAAAAGTGTGGGTCTGCTAGGTTAACGTCAAGCTAGCAGACCCACAACTTAAATTTCATTTTATTTTAAATAAAAAATATATCAAAATTAGGAGCTATTTAGGTGCTATTTAGGGCCACAAAAGATAATTTAGGTTTTCATTTCGTTTTCGAGATATTCGCAAAAAAGTGTGGATCTGCAAGGTAACGTCAAGCGAGCAGACCCACAACTTAAATTTCATTTTATTTTAAATAAAAAGTATATCAAAATTAGGAGCTATTTAGGTGCTATTTAGAGCCACAAAAAATAATTTAGGTTTTCATTTCGTTTTCGAGATATTCGCAAAAAGGTGTGGGTCTGCTAGGTTAAAGTCAAGCTAGCAGACCCACAACTTAAATTTCATTTTATTTTAAATAAAAAATATATCAAAATTAGGAGCTATTTAGGTGCTATTTAGGGCCACAAAAAATAATTTAGGTTTTCATTTCGTTTTCGAGATATTCGCAAAAAAGTGTGGATCTGCAAGGTAACGTCAAGCAAGCAGACCCACAACTTAAATTTCATTTTATTTTAAATAAAAAGTATATCAAAATTAGGAGCTATTTAGGTGCTATTTAGGGCCACAAAAAATAATTTAGGTTTTCATTTCGTTTTCGAGATATTCGCAAAAAGGTGTGGGTCTGCTAGGTTAAAGTCAAGCTAGCAGACCCACAACTTAAATTTCATTTTATTTTAAATAAAAAATATATCAAAATTAGGAGCTATTTAGGTGCTATTTAGGGCCACAAAAAATAATTTAGGTTTTCATTTCGTTTTCGAGATATTCGCAAAAAGGTGTGGGTCTGCTAGGTTAAAGTCAAGCTAGCAGACCCACAACTTAAATTTCATTTTATTTTAAATAAAAAATATATCAAAATTAGGAGCTATTTAGGTGCTATTTAGGGCCACAAAAAATAATTTAGGTTTTCATTTCGTTTTCGAGATATTCGCAAAAAAGTGTGGATCTGCAAGGTAACGTCAAGCAAGCAGACCCACAACTTAAATTTCATTTTATTTTAAATAAAAAGTATATCAAAATTAGGAGCTATTTAGGTGCTATTTAGGGCCACAAAAAATAATTTAGGTTTTCATTTCGTTTTCGAGATATTCGCAAAAAGGTGTGGGTCTGCTAGGTTAAAGTCAAGCTAGCAGACCCACAACTTAAATTTCATTTTATTTTAAATAAAAAATATATCAAAATTAGGAGCTATTTAGGTGCTATTTAGGGCCACAAAAAATAATTTAGGTTTTCATTTCGTTTTCGAGATATTCGCAAAAAGGTGTGGGTCTGCTAGGTTAAAGTCAAGCTAGCAGACCCACAACTTAAATTTCATTTTATTTTAAATAAAAAATATATCAAAATTAGGAGCTATTTAGGTGCTATTTAGGGCCACAAAAAATAATTTAGGTTTTCATTTCGTTTTCGAGATATTCGCAAAAAAGTGTGGATCTGCAAGGTAACGTCAAGCAAGCAGACCCACAACTTAAATTTCATTTTATTTTAAATAAAAAGTATATCAAAATTAGGAGCTATTTAGGTGCTTTTTAGGTCCCCAAAAGATAATTTAGGTTTTCATTTCGTTTTCGAGATATTCGCAAAAAGGTGTGGGTCTGCTAGGTTAAAGTCAAGCTAGCAGACCCACAACTTAAATTTCATTTTATTTTAAATAAAAAAATATACCAAAATTAGGTCCTATTTAGGTGCTTTTTAAGTCCACAAAAGATAATTTAGGTTTTCATTTCGTTTTCGAGATATTCGCAAAAAGGTGACTTTAACCTAGCAGACCCACAACTTAAATTTCATTTTATTTTAAATAAAAATATATCAAAATTAGGAGCTATTTAGGTGCTATTTAGGGCCACAAAAAATAATTTAGGTTTTCATTTCGTTTTCGAGATATTCGCAAAAAAGTGTGGATCTGCAAGGTAACGTCAAGCGAGCAGACCCACAACTTAAATTTCAGTTTATTTTAAATAAAAAGTATATCAAAATTAGGAGCTATTTAGGTGCTTTTTAGGGCCACAAAAGATAATTTAGGTTTTCATTTCGTTTTCGAGATATTCGCAAAAAAGTGTGGATCTGCAAGGTAACGTCAAGCGAGCAGACCCACAACTTAAATTTCATTTTATTTTAAATAAAAAGTATATCTAAATTAGGAGCTATTTAGGTGCTATTTAGGGCCACAAAAAATAATTTAGGTTTTCATTTCGTTTTCGAGATATTCGCAAAAAAGTGTGGATCTGCAAGGTAACGTCAAGCGAGCAGACCCACAACTTAAATTTCATTTTATTTTAAATAAAAAGTATATCTAAATTAGGAGCTATTTAGGTGCTATTTAGGGCCACAAAAAATAATTTAGGTTTTCATTTCGTTTTCGAGATATTCGCAAAAAAGTGTGGATCTGCAAGGTAACGTCAAGCGAGCAGACCCACAACTTAAATTTCATTTTATTTTAAATAAAAAATATATCAAAATTAGGAGCTATTTAGGTGCTATTTAGGGCCACAAAAAATAATTTAGGTTTTCATTTAGTTTTCGAGATATTCGCAAAAAAGTGTGGATCTGCAAGGTAACGTCAAGCGAGCAGACCCACAACTTCAATTTCATTTTATTTTAAATAAAAAGTATATCAAAATTAGGAGCTATTTAGGTGCTATTTAGGGCCACAAAAATAATTTAGGTTTTCATTTCGTTTTCGAGATATTCGCAAAAAAGTGTGGATCTGCAAGGTAACGTCAAGCGAGCAGACCCACAACTTAAATTTCATTTTATTTTAAATAAAAAGTATATCAAAATTAGGAGCTATTTAGGTGCTATTTAGAGCCACAAAAAATAATTTAGGTTTTCATTTCGTTTTCGAGATATTCGCAAAAAAGTGTGGATCTGCAAGGTAACGTCAAGCGAGCAGACCCACAACTTAAATTTCATTTTATTTTAAATAAAAAATATATCAAAATTAGGAGCTATTTAGGTGCTATTTAGGGCCACAAAATACAATTAACGTCAAGCTAGCAGACCCACACTTTTTTGCGAATATCTCGAAAACCAAATGACCACCTAAATTATCTTTTGTGGCCCTAAATAGCACCTAAAATGCACCTAATTCTCAAACAACTTAAACTTATTTTTGAGCACTTGGGTCTGCCAGCTTTACGCACGTGTCTGGCTGGTATCTAAATGGTGCTTGTAACCGGAACATGCCGAATCTATATCCGGCAAAAGACCATCAACATCGATAACACTTCCCAAAACCTTTGGGAATTGTCTTTATCGCTACAATAACAACAAAAACAAATAGCTCAAGTGTGAGTAGTGGCAGGGATATTTTGGAAAAGGCACAGTTAGTTTGCCTTTAGAGATCTTGATTTCAGCTCTGTGAAGTTGGCACCTACTTGGTCGAATAATTAAAAAAACCATATCTCATTCGTTTGTCCACCGTTTGTCCATGTTTGTCCAGGAAAAATTTTCGTTTGTCCACCTTTTGTTAAAAAGTTATTTCAAAAAAAAAAAATCGCGTGTGAAGTTGGCACCTCCATTTGCGAGTATTTAAAAAAACTAAATGCCATTCGTTTGTCCATCGTTTGTCCACGTTTGTCCAGGAAAAATTTTCGTTTGTCCACCTTTTGTTAAAAAGTTATTTCAAAAAAAAAAATCCCGTGTGAAGTTGGCACCTCCATTTACGAGTAATTAAAAAAATCAAATGCCATTCGTTTGTCCATCGTTTGTCCACGTTTGCCCAGGAAAAATTTTCGTTTGTCCACCTTTTGTTAAAAAGTTATAACAAAAACATTTTTTTTCGAAAAAACCCAAAAAATTTTTCGTTTCGCTTTATTATGCTAAATCGTATGTCCGTCGTTTGCCCATCGTTTGTCCATGTTTGTCCAGGAAACATTTTCGTTTGTCCACCTTTTGTTAAAAAGTTATTTCAAAAAAACAAAAATCGTGTGTGAAGTTGGCACCTCCATTTACAAGTAATTAAAAAAACCAAATGCCATCGTTTGTCCATCGTTTGTCCACGATTGTCCAGGAAAAATTTTCGTTTGTCCACCTTTTGTTAAAAAGTTATTTCAAAAAAACAAAAATCGTGTGTGAAGTTGGCACCTCCATTTACGAGTAATTAAAAAAACCATATGCCATTCGTTTGTCCATCGTTTGTCCATGTTTGTCCAGGAAAAATTTTCGTTTGTCCACCTTTTGTTAAAAAGTTATAACAAAAACATTTTTTTTCGAAAAAACCCAAAAAATTTTTGTTTCGCTTTATTGTTCTAAATCGTATGTCCGTCGTTTGCCCATCGTTTGTCCATGTTTGTGCAGGAGAAATTTTCGTTTGTCCACCTTTTGTTAAAAAGTTATTTCAAAAAAACAAAAATCGTGTGTGAAGTTGGCACCTCCATTTACGAGTAATTAAAAAAACCAAATGCCATTCCTTTGTCCATCGTTTGTGCACGTTTGTCCAGGAAAAATTTTCGTTTGTCCACCTTTTGTTAAAAAGTTATAACAAAAACATTTTTTTTCGTAAAAACCCAAAAAATTTTTGTTTCGCTTTATTGTTCTAAATCGTATGTCCGTCGTTTGCCCATCGTTTGTCCATGTTTGTCCAGGAGAAATTTTCGTTTGTCCACCTTTTGTTAAAAAGTTATTTCAAAAAAACAAAAATCGTGTGTGAAGTTGGCACCTCCATTTACAAGTAATTAAAAAAACCAAATGCCATTCGTTTGTCCATCGTTTGTCCACGATTGTCCAGGAAACATTTTCGTTTGTCCACCTTTTGTTAAAAAGTTATTTCAAAAAAACAAAAATCGTGTGTGAAGTTGGCACCTCCATTTACGAGTAATTAAAAAAACCATATGCCATTCGTTTATCCATCGTTTGTCCACGTTTGCCCAGGAAAAATTTTCGTTTGTCCACCTTTTGTTAAAAAGTTATTTCAAAAAAACAAGAATCGTGTGTGAAGTTGGCACCTCCATTTACGAGTAATTAAAAAAACCAAATGCCATTCGTTTGTCCATCGTTTGTCCACGTTTGCCCAGGAAAAATTTTCGTTTGTCCACCTTTTGTTAAAAAGTTATAACAAAAACATTTTTTTTTTCGAAAAAACCCAAAAAATTTTTGTTTCGCTTTATTGTTCTAAATCGTATGTCCGTCGTTTGCCCATCGTTTGTCCATGTTTGTCCAGGAGAAATTTTCGTTTGTCTACCTTTTGTTAAAAAGTTATTTCAAAAAAACAAGAATCGTGTGTGAAGTTGGCACCTCCATCTACGAGTAATTAAAAAAAACAAATGCCATTCGTTTGTCCATCGTTGTCTACGTTTGTCCAGGAAAAATTTTCGTTTGTCCACCTTTTGTTAAAAAGTTATTCCAAAAAAACAAGAATCGTGTGTGAAATTGGCACCTTCATTTACGAGAAATTTAAAAAACCAAATGCCATACGTTTGTCCATCGTTTGTCCACGTTTGTCCAGGAAAAATTTTCGTTTGTCCACCTTTTGTTAAAAAGTTATAACAAAAATATGCCTATAACAAAAATATTCTTTACAGCGTAGGTAAATGCAAAACTCTAATTCTACGAATCTTCAAATGACTTGCGCGCAGGATTTCTGATCAATTGAGAGCTCACCAGATACAATCCGTCACGACGTACGCCATTTTCCACATCACAACGTAACATTTCAGCCATAAGTCATTTTGGCAAAGAATATTTCCATTGATCTCTAGTGAAAGTTGTATTGTGGTGCTACCTCCATTAAACAAAATTTTACAGTTCAACGAAAATACAATTTTTTTAAACTACACGGAAAGTTTTAAATTGTACATAAAATTTACGGTGTTAGCATGAGCCAATAACGTTTGCACGATCACGTATCGAAAAGCAATTTCACTCAAACGATAAATATAAATCTGCCAAAAAAATCGTAAAAATTATAATAAGTTATAGATCTTATGAGTATAGGTAGCCACCATTTCACATATTTTCCTAATCCGATTAACCAATTCAGTGCTATTGCGATTTAAAAAATTTATTTGAGTCATGGATCATACAACACGATACTGGCCTAGCTTTACATTGTATATCTTGTTTCTTTTTTTTTTTTTTTTTGATGTTAGCACTTTTCTTCAAATTTATAGGGATCTTTACCATCAATCACGAAGGCTTGGTTGCATTTAGGAAATGTTTCGTTTTGATGTGGACCTCAAAATGTATGTTATATGGAATAATGTTTTATATTTCCAAACTTCATTTACATTGGTTTTACCACGTATTGACACATATTGTTATAGAAAAAAATCGCCATAAATTTAGCTGAAGTATTTATTAGTGAAAATTGTTAATAAATCAATTAAAACTCTGGAGAGTGGATGTGTATTTGTATATTATTTTCATAACGAAAGTACGAAAAAAATTAAATTTGTTTGCGTTTACTCAAAAAATAAAATAAATTTTGAGTTACATACATCACATGGACAATAATTAACAACAAATTAGTTATAAATAATGATAATAATTTGTCTGTAAATGCAAAACATGAATGTAAAAAACTTTGAATTCTGAAAAATTTAAAAAAATTAATGGCCTTTGTATAGAAACCCTTAAATAGCTCACCTTATGTGTAACAATTGCAGATGTCATGTATTTGAAAATTTTTAAATATCGCTGTCATATTTCGCTTTGAATATTCTAAGCTATTTTTTACTCTGAAAAAATTAAAATATAAAGGAATCATATTTATGACTTCATTTTAAAATAAAAATAATTTTTTTATTTTTGATGCCATACTTTTAATGAGTATGAGTTAGAGGTTTACGCTGATCACTTTTTTGGCGGCGGCGTAGGATCCACAGGGTATACCGGCGGCGAAGCTTGCGATTTTGAGGTGAAAGATGTTAATGGTTATATGCTCAGACCAAACTGTTTTTTCCCGGCCTTATACTTTAAGAGTCGTTTTGTGTCTCAATTTCCACCACGCACGTGCTGTCAGTGGAAAATGGCGTACGTCGTGACGGATTGTATCTGGTGAGCTCTCAATAGATCAGAAATCCTGCGCGCAAGTCATTTGAAGATTCGTGGAATTAGAGTTTTGCATTTACCTACGCTGCAAAGAATATTTTTGTTATAGGCATATTTTTGTTATAACTTTTTAACAAAAGGTGGACAAACGAAAATTTTTCCTGGACAAACGTGGACAAACGATGGACAAACGAATGCCATTTCGTTTTTTTAATTACTCGTAAATGGAGGTGCCAACTTCACACACGATTCTTGTTTGTTTGAATTAACTTTTTAACAAAAGGTGCACAAACGAAAATTTCTCCTGGACAAACATGGACAAACGATGGGCAAACGACGGACATACGATTTAGCACAATAAAGCGAAACAAAAATTTTTTTGGGTTTTTTCGAAAAAAAAAAATGTTTTGTTATAACTTTTTAACAAAAGGTGGACAAACGAAAAATTTTCCTGGACAAACGTGCACAAACGATGGACAAAGGAATGGCATTTGGTTTTTTTAATTACTCGTAAATGGAGGTGCCAACTTCACACACGATTTTTGTTTTTTTGAAATAACTTTTTAACAAAAGGTGGACAAACGAAAATTTCTCCTGGACAAACATGGACAAACGATGGGCAAACGACGGACATACGATTTAGCACAATAAAGCGAAACAAAAATTTTTTTGGGTTTTTTCGAAAAAAAATGTTTTTGTTATAACTTTTTAACAAAAGGTGGACAAACGAAAATTTTTCCTGGACAAACGTGGACAAACGATGGACAAACGAATGGCATTTGGTTTTTTTAATTACTCGTAAATCGAGGTGCCAACTTCACACGGGATTTTTTTTTTTGAAATAACTTTTTAACAAAAGGTGGACAAACGAAAATTTTTCCTGGACAAACGTGGACAAACGATGGACAAACGAATGGCATTTAGTTTTTTTAAATACTCGCAAATGGAGGTGCCAACTTCACACACGATTTTTTTTTTTTTGAAATAACTTTTTAACAAAAGGTGGACAAACGAAAATTTTTCCTGGACAAACGTGGACAAACGGTGGACAAACGAATGAGATATGGTTTTTTTAATTATTCGACCAAGTAGGTGCCAACTTCACAGAGCTCTTGATTTCCCTATTTTGTAAAGTCACTTATTTCCACTCTAATAAAAACTGTGCGTGGCTTTCAAATCATGTTGCCCATTTTTTATTTCTCTTTATAAGTAAAATAATTGTAACCATATTTAGTACGATAAGTAATTTTTTGTTCGAGTTCTGGATATGTTGGGAAAAAATGGGCGTTGCCTCGTCTTCGGAAGTAAAACCGCATTTAAATAAAATAATTTTTCCCAGGCACATTGCCTGCTATATTCACTTACGGAATGTCAAAATTTCTCATATTTTCAAATACTTCTTTACCAAACTAATAGCCAATCTGACAAACCTCTAGACGCCATTTTTTTAATTCTTGGTTCTGGTTATTTCGAACTCCTTTCGCGACAGTTACAGAATCATTTCAGTAAAACTTTGGAATTATTTCGGTGCAAATTTGGAGTCATATCAGGATCACTTCGGGATCTTATTTACAAATTGGACCTTCTGGATATTTTCGAGAATATTTCGAAACCGTTTAAGGACTGTTACAGAATCACTTTAAGGTTTGTTAATGTATTATTTTTTAAAGCCTTAAGACTCACTTAGAGACCGTTTCAAGACAATTTTAAGAAGTGATCCTGAATTTTGAACAAATTGGTTCCGAATTTTTTTCGAAATAATTACGTAAATAATACCGAAATAATGCTGTTACTTTCCCGAAGCAAAGTTCGAAACAGTCTCGAAATGAGTTTCCAGAAGTTGTCCCGAAATTATACCTGAAAATAATCCTGGAATCGGTCCAAATTTGTCTCGAAATTGTATCGAAATGAATCAAAAACAATCCCGAAGTGAGTTCAAAATATTGTCGAAGTGAGTGATCCTGAAGTTTTCCCGAAATTATATCCGATATACTCGATATATACCGAAATGATCCTGACAAAAATTTCAAAATTCTTGGTTCTAGTTATTTCAAACTCATTTCGGGGCAGTTAAAGAATCACTTCAGTAAAACTTTGGAATTATTTCGGTATAAATTTGGAGTTATCTCAGGATCACTTCGGGATATTATTTACACATTGGGGCTTCTGGATATTTAAAGACTGTAACAGGAATCACTTCAGGCTTTTTTAAGGTATTATTTCTTAAAAACTTCAGACTCACTTGTTCCAAGACAATTTTAGGAAGTGATCCTGAAATTCCTACAAATTGGTTTCGACATTGTTTTGAAATAATTACGTAAATAATACCGAAATGTTGCTGTTACTTTCCCGAAACAAAGTTCGAAATAGTCTCGAAATGAGTTTCTAGAAGTTGTTCTGAAATTATACCTCAAATAATCCTAAAATGATCCTTGAATCGGTCCAAATTTGTCTCGAAATTGTATCGAAATGAATCAAAAACAGTCCCGAAGTGAGTTCAAAATAGTGTCGAAGTGTGTGATCCAGAACTTGTCCCGAAATTATATCCGATATACTCCTGAAACTATCCTGAAATCATTTCAAATTGGTCTCGAAATTATATCGAAATGATTCGAGATTAGTTCCGAAGTGAGTCCTTTGAAGTCTGGGTATAATCACAAATGATCCCACACTAATCCCGAAGTGATCCCCAAATTGCACCAAAATAGTATTTGCGAAACGATGCTTAAAATATTCCAAGTGTACCGAAATTACTCTGAAATTTTCACGAAACAGTCCCGAAGTAGCCCAAGATGGTTTGAATACATACAATTCCAACCCATCCAAAATGTGATCGAAATCCGTCAATCCGTTACCTATGAATAAAGGTGTCTTTTGGCTCCATATAGGTTTATTTTTACATTTACAACAAATAGATACCTTTAACTATTCATAATACCTATTTCTCGTAAATATCGTGGACTTTCGCCTTTAAATTGCCTTGTATTTTCGGAGCATGACTTCGAAACTGGCACCTTATACCCTCATCACATTCACTGATTGTTGGCATCCCATTCAACACAACCTGCTATTTACTTCTATGAGCGATTTATTTAGTATTCCTATGTGGCTTTTGCTTTGGGAGCAACTATAGCTGTTAAATGTTTCTGAGTATCATCCCTTTCCGATATATAATACAAACACTAGATATTAATCTTAAGTTGGTCCATTGCGCCCACTGCGCCTTAGCGGCGTGACTCTCCCCCCTCTTTGCGATATGATTTGGTTGTTGGTAGACTTTTAGTCATAGGATATGAAAACCAATGATCAGAGCTTAAAGGCATTTCCTCGTTATAGTAGCTATATTTTTTTTTTTACTTGTATATACATATGCACTTATACTTCATATGGACTGCTAAGGGTGTAACTTTATCTACACTTATAAAATTGTTGCGCAGAAAATTATTGCTGCTAAATTTAGGGGTGCATCTCTCCATTTCATCTCTAAACTATTCTCCACTTATATAACCGAATTAAACTATAAGCTATATACTTTGAGCAGCAGAGGTGCGTGTCTCCGCTCTTCAGTACCACTCGTGTTGTAGCGAGCTATTTGAGCTATTTACAACTGCCGCAAGTCTTCCATAATTGCCGCTAGATGGGTCTCCTAAACATTATATAAGTAATGATAAGCGTTTTTTTAATCGCAAATGTAGATGTACATGTTAAAAAGCAGGATTTATAGAATTTGTTTGTACGATATGGGTATCAAATGAAAGGGGTTAATGAGTGGGCCTTAGTTCTATAGGTGAACGCCTTTTCGAGATATGGCTATAAAGGTGGACCAAGGGTGACTCTAGAATGTGCTTGTACGATATCGGTTTCAAATTAAAGGTATTAATGAGGGTTTTAAAAGGGAGTGGTGGTAGTTGTATAGGTGGTCGCCTTTTCGAGATATCGACATAAAGGTGGACCAGGGGTGACTCTAGAATGAGTTTGTACAATATGGGTATCAAATGAAAGGTGTTAATGAGTATTTTAAAAGAGAGTGATCCTTAGTTCCATAGGTGGACGCCGTTTCGAGATATCGCCATAAAGGTGGACCAGGGGTGACCCTAGAATTTGTTTGTACGATATGGGTATCAAATGAAAGGGGTTAATGAGCATTTTAAAAGGGAGTGGGCCTTAGTTCTATAGGTGAACGCCTTTTCGAGATATCGCTATAAAGTGGACCAGGGGTGACTCTAGAATGTGCTTGCACGATATCGGTATCAAATTAAAGGTATTAATGAGGATTTTAAAAGGGAGTGGTGTTAGTTGTATAGGTGGTCGCCTTTTCGAGATATCGGCATAAGGGTGGACCAGGGGTGACTCTAGAATGCGTTTGTACAATATGGGTATCAAACGAAAGGTATTAATGAGTATTTTAAAAGCGAGTGGGCCTTAGTTCTATAGGTGGTCGCCTTTTCGAGATATAGCCATAAAGGTGGACCAGGGGTGACTCTAGAATATGTTTGTACGATATGGGTATCAAATGAAAGGTGTTAATGAGTATTTTAAAAGGGCGTGTGGCTTAGTTCTATAGGTGGACGCCTTTTCGAGATATCGCCATAAAGGTGGACCAGGGGTGACTCTAGAATGTGTTTGTACGATATGGGTATCAAACTAAAGGTATTAATGAGGCTTTTAAAAGGGAGTGGTGGTAGTTGTATATGTGAAGGTGTTTTCCAGATATCGACCAAAATGTGGACCAGGGTGACCCAGAACATCATATGTTGGATACCGCTAATTTATTTATATATATAATACCACGAACAGTATTCCTGCCAAGATTTCAAGGGTTTTTTATTTCGCCCTGCAGAACTTTTTCATTTCATTCTACTTAATATGGTAGGTGTCACACCCATTTTACAAAGTTTTTTTCTAAAGTTATATTTTGCGCTAATAAACTAATCCAAATACCATGTTTCATCCCTTTTTTCGTATTTGGTATAGAATTATGGAATTTTTTTCGTTTTTCGAAATTTTCGATATTGAAAAAGTGGGCGTGGTCATAGTCCGATTTCGGCCATTTTTTATACCAATACAAAGTGAGTTCAGATAAGTACGTGAACTGAGTTTAATAAAGATATATCGATTTTTGCTCAAGTTATCGTGTTAACGGCCGAGCGGAAGGACAGTGTATAAAAATTGGGCGTGGCTTCAACCGATTTCGCCCTTTTTCACAGAAGTTAGTTATCGTCCCAGAATCTAAGCCCCTACCAAATTTCACAAGGATTGGTAAGTTTTTGTTCTACTTATGGCATTAAAAGTATCCTAGACAAATTAAATGAAAAAGGGCGGAGCCACGCCCATTTTGAAATTTTCTTTTATTTTTGCATTTTGTTGCACCATATCAATACCGGAGTTGAATGTTGACATAATTTACTAATATACTGTAAAGATATTAAATTTTTTGTTAAAATTTTACTTTAAAAAAAAAATTCTTTTAAAAGTGGGCGTGATCGTTCTCCGATTTTGCTAATTTTTATTAAGCATATATGTATATAGTAATAGGAGTAACGTTCCTGCCAAATTTCATCGTGCTATCTTCAACGACTGCCAAAATACAGCTTGCAAAATTTTAAATTACATTCTTTTAAAAGTGGGCGGTGCCATGCCCATTGTCCAAAATTTTACTAATTTTCTATTCTGCGTCATAAGTTCAACTCACCTACCAAGTTTCATCGCTTTATTCGTCTTTGGTAATGAATTATCGCACTTTTTCGGTTTTTTGAAATTTTCGATATCGAAAAAGTGGGCGTGGTTATAGTCCGATATTGTTCATTTTAAATAGCGATCGGAGATGAGTGCTCAGGAACCTACATACAAAATTTCATCAAGATACCTCAAAATTTACTCAAGTTATCGTGTTAACGGACGGACGGACATGGCTCAATCAAATTTTTTTTCGATCCTGATGATTTTGATATATGGAAGTCTATATCTATCTCGATTCCTTTATACCTGTACCACCAACAGTTATCCAATCAAAGTTAATATACTCTGTGAGCTCTGCTCAACTGAGTATAACAAACAAAAACACCAACAACTACCCAAACATGCTTATAACATTCAACGAAATAACAACAGCTACATAAACAATATCAACAATAAAAACAACAGCAACAACTGCAACATTAGAATAACATAAATTGCGCATTTAATTTTCTATGCTGACTCGCAGAGAGTAAGAATGTGAGTGTAAGAGAGCCAGTGCGTATACGTAATGTGAATTAATTTTACCCTGCAAAAAAAATTGTCCAAACTAATAGCTCTTTTCTTTTTACACGCGTATACGTTTACGTTTGCGCGTAAAAAAACGCTTATTCTCACTTAGATAATGCTTAGGCGACCCATCTAGCGGGAGTGGTTAAATAACTAGCTACATCACAGCGTGTACCGAAAAGCGGAGACACAACCCTCTGATGGCAATTGTGTATAACATATAGCTGAATCAGTTGCGATAATAGCTGTGTTGTTTTTACATTTATAGACGTTTACGCTTAAACTTTAGGTACTAGTCTAGTTGAGGGGTCGACTGCTAATACGCTACCAAAAATATCGAGAGGGGTGTCAAAAGACGCGTATTAATCTCGAGAACAATATCCGATGGCGGAAAAGAAACATAGTATCTATGTCCGGAGATATTTGCAGTTGAAGTTGGCGATTTTCATGTGGTTCTGGTTTGAACGAGTTAATATTTTTATTTTCCGCCTTCGGATTATTAATACTGATGTCAAGGCGCGTCGTTTGACACCTCTCTCGATATTTTTGGTAGCGTATTAGCAGTCGACGCCTCAACTAGACTATTACCAAACTTTATATGGACTGCTAAGCGTCAAACTTTAAATACACCTCTGAAATTGCTGCACATAAAATTTGTACTACTAAATTTCAATACGCATTATAGTCAGATGTAACTGAAATATGTGTCTATGTTTCACCCTCTACACTAATTCTATGTATTCTATGCGTGTCCACTATTCATCGCAACTGATTCAGCTATATGTTATACATTATGGCCATGAGAGGTTTGTGTCTCCCATTTTAGGTACAACCTGTTCTGTAGCTAGTTATTTAACCACTGCCGCTAGGTGGGTCTCCTAAGCATTATCTAAGCGAGGATAAACGTTTTTTTTACGCACAAACGTTGACGTATACGCTTGTAAAAAAAATCACGGCTAATGCTATGCACAGCAATTTCAGATGTGTATTTAAAGTTTGACGCTTAGTAGTCCATATAAAGTTTAAGCGTAAACGTCTATAGATGTAAAAAAAAACACAGTTAATATTTTTAGTATATCAAAGCAGTGCCAGAGTAATGTGAAGAATTTTTGATTTATTTTGAAATTCAACGACTATTAGGATTTATGTTTGCATTAAATAAAATGTTTAATATTTTTATTGCTTATCTCAGTTTAAGCGGCCAAAGTAGCAGGCTTAAACTGTGGTTAACTTTAACTTACACTTAGTTGATGCTGACTTTATTTTTAATATGAACCTTGACAACTCTACGACTTAGGCCCAGATTTTCAGTAGTTGGTTAAGCTAAGCTTAAACTAAGTCAAATTTAAACTCCAGTTAAACTACTGATTAGTTTTTCAGTCACAGTTCAAGGCCGCCTTTGGGGTAGGCTTTTTTGTACGGCAACATTGGTCTTTTGTTATCTAGATAATTTGTAGATACAGCAGATGAATTTTGCAACAAACATGGAAAAAATATTTCTCCAGAGAAATATATATCTAGTTCCGGAGGTGATATCCAACATCATTATTTAATTATTCTTAAATAAAATAGTTCTTGAATTAATATCCAACACATTTCTCCAGCTGATATCCTACATTGGAAATCGAGTTGAGGTGGAGTTGAAAGAAAATATCCAAGGTGGTACCACCAAAACCAGCAGCGGTTTATTGTGAGAAATAAACACCTGGTAGATACTAGTAATGAACCCTAATTAAGCAAAAATAAATTATATATATTTTATTTATTTTTGTGAAAATACTGTAGTATGGAATCTTCCATTTGAGTACAGTTAGAAAACCACAAGTGGCGAATTAAATTTCTTCAACTTAAGTTATCACATTTTTTGCTCTGCATTGGAGAGCCATCCTCGCCGATTTAACACCAGATGGAGCTTGCTTATGAAACGGCTTAGTAGTATTCGGTTGATCGAAGTGGGAACGCTATCGCAAATAAGGAAATCGATTAAATACAGACATACAATTTATTTTTGTCCCTTATTTAACGGCCGGCTCCAAGATGGAATCGGGAGTGGGGGCCGGAGTCTTCTCTGAGTCCCTAAATTTGTCTGCATCATTCAGACTCCCATCGTACTGCAGCGTGTTTCAAGCAGAAATCCTCGCGATTTGGCAAGCCTGCAAATCACTGGAGCGCTTGAATATAGCTGGTAAAGTTTGCATCCTGTCGGATAGCCAAGCAGCGATAAAAGCGCTTTCCTCGCCACACATTAACTCAAAATTAGTGTGGGCTTGTAAGCGACTCATATCCCAGTTATCCATCAATCTAGAACTACGCGTTATCTGGGTCCCGGGTCATAAGGGGATAGAGGGTAACGAGAAGGCCGACGAGCTAGCACGCAGGGGCTCATCGGAGATGAACGAGGAAATAACCAGTGTCGAAGTAGGCATACCCTTAGCAGTAGCCAAGGGGAATATCCAAAGCTTCTACTTGAAGAAAGCACAATCAAAGTGGAATAACATCACCACATGTGCGATATCAAAATCCATTTGGCCAAACTATGATGGAAACAGGACGAGAAGTCTTCCGAACAAATCCAGGGCTAACACACGCAAACTGATAGCAGTCTGCACCGGACATTGGGCAGTAGGTACACATGCGGAAAAGATGGGCATTCCGTATAACGAGTACTGACGAAGTTGCAAAGATCCAAATGCCAGGGAGACAGTAGAACACTTTATGTGTAAATGCCCGGCTAAGGTTCCTTGGAACCCCGTTTCTAGAAGACCTAAGAGGGTTATCTGTGATAGCAATCTTGAATATTTTTAATTTTATCAACAACTCTGGCTGGTTGTGATACATTGACCATAACATTCCGTAGGTTTTTAGACGAGTTTCATGGCATCAAAACGGCTTTAAATAGCTACTTGGGCGACCAGGGTCGCAGCCATTTCACCTACCTACCTAACTGTCCCAAAGCTCCTCTTATACTCAGAGCCATAGTTGCTCTCTATAGTTTGTATTTTTGCAGTAAATAAATGTTTTTGGTAAAATGTGGGGTATTCTCTTTAAGGAATCTTATGCATCTATTATTATACCCAATAGCAGTTGTGCATCTATGGTTTACTCATTTTAACTGACATTTGATGTGTTCCTGCCTTTTTTACGTCTTCCTTTGTAATGCCAGCTCTTCTTGTCGGAAGAATCAATTATTTCAAAATGTATCACTGTTAGTCTTATCCACAGCGTATCTTGTATTATTTTCAAGAAAAATTTTCTGAAGAAACTATCCTAACTATCGAGAGCTAACTTCAAACGCCCACTGTAAACATGGAAGTGGCCTGGGAGTTAGAACGGAATAAGGAGTCAAAGGTGGAGTGGGAGTAAGAATGGGAGTGGGAATGAGACTGGGGTTGAGAATGCGAATGAGAGTGGAATGAGAGTCGAGCGTTTGTGGTTTGGGGAGGGAGAGTGGGAGGACCTATGTTATAAAATAACTTCGTCCTCTTGGCAAATACTACAAGCCTTCTAGGACCTATGCCACTTGCTTATTCTAGATCTGACAGCTGTATAACTCCTAATAGCTGGAGTCTTAGCCTGGCAAGCGCAGAGTACGGAGCACAAAACGTGCTCGATCGTTTACTTCTCCAAACCGCACTTCCTACATCTGCTATCGCTGACCAAGCCTAATTTTAAGACATGTGACGCCAGAAAGCAGTGTACAGTCAGAATACCCGTCATGACTCATGAGTCTACAGTCCTCTCTTTTTAATAATAGAAGCAACTTTGTTAGTCTAAGGTTGTAAGACCTACACATAATCTTCGTCACTTTACAGCCTCGCGCTTGGACCCAGGCTGGTGCTAATATGAGTGAATAATTAATTTTTTTTTTAAATAAATATTATTCCTTAATGACGGATGCATGCAATCACGGCTTGCGTCCAATTTAGTTAGAGTAAATTCTTAATACGTAATATTTTATGCATTAAATATAAAAAAATGTATATTAATATATTCTAGTTTATCCAAAATTTACCACATTCTAATAGAACCCAAAATTTTCTCATTTCAGGTATGCATCTTCTTTATCTGGTTTTAAGTTTGAGAACTAATATGAAGGTAATAATAAAACCTCCTAATTATTTTTTGAATTTTATATGTACTTACCTCGGAAGTTTTTTTTTTTATTCAAGCTAGGCGTGAGTTCGCCTAAATTTTAGGAACTTGAACTTGAACATTCCACTGGAACCTTCCAGCATTGCAATAATTTAGGACAACCCTATCAAAAATTGTGCGAGTTTGTTTGACTACCTAAATTATTTATTTATAGCTGTGTTTTTTTCAAGTCTATATACGTTTACGCTTAAACTTTATATGGACTGCTAAGCGACAAACTTTAAATACACCTCTGAAATTGCTACGCATAAAATTAGTACTACTAAATTTCAATACGCATTATACTCAGATGTAACTGAAATATGTGTCCATGTTTCACCCACTGCACTAATTCCATGTATTCTATGCACGTCCACTATCTATCACAACTGATTTAGCTATATGTTAGCCGTGTTTTTTAACACGCGTATATCCGTTTACGCTTAAACTTTATATGGACTGCTAAGCGACAAACTTTAAATACACCTCTGAAATTGCTACGCATAAAATTAGTACTACTAAATTTCAAATACGCATTATACTCAGATGTAACTGAAATATGTGTCCATGTTTCACCCTCTGCACTAATTCCATGTATTCTATGCGCGTCCACTATCTATCACAACTGATTTATCTATATGTTAGCCGTGTTCTATAACACGCGTATATCCGTTTACGCTTAAACTTTATATGGACTGCTAAGCAACAAACTTTAAATACACCTCTGAAATTGCTACGCATAAAATTAGTACTACTAAATTTCAAATACCCATTATACTCAGATGTAACTGAAATATGTGTCCATGTTTCACCCTCTGCACTAATTCCATGTATTCTATGCGCGTCCACTATCTATCACAACTGATTTATCTATATGTTAGCCGTGTTTTTTAACACGCGTATATCCGTTTACGCTTAAACTTTATATGGACTGCTAAGCAACAAACTTTGAATACACCTCTGAAATTGCTACGCATAAAATTAGTACTACTAAATTTCAAATACCCATTATACTCAGATGTAACTGAAATATGTGTCCATGTTTCACCCTCTGCACTAATTCCATGTATTCTATGCGCGTCCACTATCTATCACAACTGATTTAGCTATATGTTATACACAGAAATACAACAGAGGGTTGTGTCTCCGCTTTTCGGTATACCCTGTGCTGTAGTTAGTTGTTTAACCACTGCCGCTAGATGGGTCTCCTAAGCATTATCTAAGCGAGGATAGGCGTTTTTTTTTCACGCGCAAACGAAACGTATACGCGTGTAAAAAAAAAACACGGCTTATGTTAAAAAATAATAAAATTTGATTTGGCAATATCTATGCATGGTTCAACAGAACAGAACAGAGGTCAAGAAGGATTCACCGTTAGTATCTTTAGATAGCAGTACAAGTATGTAAGTGCAGCGGCTCCATCTGATATGCCTTTTTTTGCCGGCGTAATGGGCCACATGTACAGAGCCATTTGCAACAATCTCAAATTGAACATTGGGATGCTGGCATGCTTTCAATAACATATTTTAGGCCAAAAAATCCACTTGGCTCCCGCATGCATATGTGCAGATTCTCAAACTTGATGATAGAATCCAATTCTTATGCCGCCATCAGCGGCAAGCCATTTAAGATCACCACTACGCCATATTCTATAATCGATTTAATACAAACCGCAGCATGTTATACTTGTAATAGACCTTTCATGACCATTTTAGTTCGATATGCACAGTTTAACAACAATGAAGAATTCAAATATTTTTGTCTTTGAATTTTGATGTTTTAATTTAGGTTGAAAAGTATGCCCATCAAAATTGTAAATTTTTATTTTGCACCCCCGACAGTTTCCAGTGATTTAGGTTTTTTCTTTTTTTAATGTAGAAGTTTAGGTCAACTCTCACCCAGCTTTAGTCTGAAAACACTAAAAAAATTGGGCAGGTCATAAGAGTTTTAAGTTGACACATGGCTTCCGATATAAGATGTGTTTGTACAACGAAAAAAGAGAACTCATGTTTTAAATTGAAATAAATGCAAGGCGCAATAACCTCCGAAGAGTTTTGAGGCTGAGCTTCTCTTCCAATTTGTGTCGTGCTCCTTTTTAATTTTTCCTACAAATTGGCGGAACGGGACCTACATGTTTTATGTCGACTCCAAACGGCATCTGCAAGGCAGACGAGTTGACACTGAGAAGCTTTTCATGGCAGAAATACACTCGGAGTGTTTGCCCAATCTTTGCCGAGGGGCGACCCCCTCTAATTGAAAAAACTTTTTTCTGAATTTTCGATGATGCTTTGCCTGGGGCATGCACCCAGGATCTACGGTGTGATAGGCAGAGTACGCTACCATCACAACACGGCGCCCACTTCCTGAATGCCTAAATTTATTTTATACATTTTGTGATGAAAGTGTGAATCCCGAATGTATATGGTTTGATATTAAATGATTTCAATCTTAAAAAATAAAAACAACATCACTGCTTTTACTCAAATACTATAATTGGCTGCTGTACACAAAACATGTGAACTACTAAATTTTTTCACTGCTTATGGTTCTTCGAAGTGCGCAAAATATTAATCTCTTGTCATATATATATTTATACATATATACATACCAAATACTCAAATATATACCTTTGTAGGCTTTTCTTCACTCTACCGTCAACTTCAAGTTTCCTATTTAGCATACTCTATATCTCCTCCAGCAGGAATATATTTATACCTTTCATGAAAATGAATAGAAGACCCACCAATAAGTATACCGAAATGATCAGGATGAAGAGCTGAGTTGATTTAACCAAGTCAGTCTGTCCGTCTTTGAGTTTGTATGCAAACTAGACCCTCAATTTTTGAGATATCTTGATAAAATTTGGTGGTTGGGTATATTTAGGTGTCCGATTAGGCATTTGTCGGAACCGGCCGGATCGGATCACTATAGCTTATATCTGCCATACAACCGATTTTTCAGAAAAAAGGATTTTTGTCATATCTTCCTCAATTGATCAGATTGAAGCTTCAAACTTCACCATATGCTTTTGTATATTGCACATATTGTTGTCTGAAAAAATGGATGAGATCGGTTGTATATATTGCATATATCCTAGGCTAGAAGCTTCCAATTTCATCAAATACTGACGTTTACGTTATATATTTTTGAGATAAGTTATTCGTTATCATAGCTATTTCATGTAGACCACAGAAAACGTAAAACGTTGCATCCTCACATAAAGTACCTACTTTTTTATTTTTTATTTATTTTAAAAATCGCTTAGGTATATCATCTGTTCACTATATATTTCATATCTTATACAGCCGATTATTTGGATGTAACGAATGGGATAAGATTATGGTTCAGCCCCATTCATGAAAGGTACGAAGTCTTCGGCACAGGACAGTCCCATCCTTACTTGTTTTTTTTTATACTCAGTTGAGCAGAGCTCACAGAGTATATTAATTTTGTTCGCATAACGGTACCCCGTAACGGTATAAACTAATCGAGATAGATATAGACTTCTATATATCAAAATGATCTGGGCGAAAAAAGAAATTCATTTAGCCATGTCCGTCCCTCCGTCTGTCTGTCCGTGAACACGATAACTTGAGTAAAGTTTGAGGTATCTTAATGAAATTTGGTATGTAAGTTCCTGGGCACTCATCTCAGATCGCTATTTAAAATGAACGACATCGGACTATAACCACGCCAACTTTTTCGATATCGAAAATTTCCAAAAACCAAAAAAGCGCGATAATTCATTGTCAAAGACGGATAAAGCAATAAAACTTGGTAGGTGGGTTGTCCTTATGACGCAGAATAGAAAATTGGTAAAATTTTGGACAATGGGCGTGGCACCGCCCACTTTTAAAAGAAGGTAGCTGTAATTTGGCAGTCGTTGAGGATATCATGATGAAATTTGGCAGGCACGTTACTCCTATTACGATATGTATGCTAAATAAAAATTTGCAAAATCGGATGACGACCACGCCCACTTTAAAAAAAATTTTTTTTTTAAGTCAAATTTTAACAAAAAATTTAATATCTTTACAGTATATAAGTGGTGTGATGGTAGCGTGCTCCGCCTATCACTCCGTATGCCCTGGGTTCAACTCCCGGGCAAAGCAACATCAAAATTTTAGAAATAAGATTTTTCAATTAGAAGAAAATTTTTCTATGCGGGGTCGCCCCTCGGCAGTGTCTGGCAAGCGCTCCGGGTGTATTTCTGCCATGAAAAGCTCTCAGTGAAAACTCATCTGCCTTGCAGATGCCGTTCGGAGTCGGCATAAAACATGTAGGTCCCGTCCGGCCAATTTGTAGGTAAAAATCAAGAGGAGCACGACGCAAATTGGAAGAGAAGCTCGGCCTTAGAACTCTTCGGAGGTTATCGCGCCTTACATTTATTTTATTTTATTTTTATATAAGTAAATTATGTCAACATTTAACTCCAGTAATGATTTGGTGCAACAAAATGCAAAAATAAAAGAAAATTTCAAAATGGGCGTGGCTCCGCCCTTTTTCATTCAATTTGTCCAGGAAACTTTTAATGCCATAAGTCGAAGAAAAATTTACCAATCCTTGTGAAATATGGTAGGGGCTTAGATTCTATGACGATAACTTTTTTCTGTTAAAATGGGCGCATTCGGTTGAAGTCAGGCCCAGTTTTTATATACAGTCGACCGTCTGTCCTTCCCTGCGGCCGTTAAGACGATAACTTGAGCAAAACTCGGTATATCTTTACTAAACTTAGTTCATGTACTTATCTGAACTCACTTTATCTTGGTAGTAAAAATGGGCGAAATCCGACTATGATCACGCCCACTTTTTCGATATCGAAAAAATGCCATAATTCTATACCAAATACAAAAAAAGAGATGAAAAATTGTGATTGGATTAGTTTTTTGACGCAAAATATAACTTAAGAAAAAACTTTGTAAAATGGGTGTGACACCTACCATATTAAGTAGAAGAAAATGAAAAAGTTCTGCAGGGCGAAACCAAAAGCCCTTGGAATCATGGCAGGAATAATGTTCGTGGTATTACATATATAAATAAATTAGCGGTACCCGACAGAGGATGTTCTGGGTCACCCTGGTCCACATTTTGGTCGATATCTGGAAAATGCCTTCACATATACAACTTAGGGCTACTACCTTTTAAACTACTCATTAACACCTTTCATTTAATACCCATATCATACAAACACATTATAGAGTCACCCTTGGTCCACCTTTATGGCGATATATCGAAAAGGCGTCCACCTATAGAACTAAGGCCCACTCCCTGTTAAAATACTCATTAATACCTTTCATTTGATACCCATATAGTACACACATTCTATAGTCACCCCTGGTCCACCTTTATGGCGATTTCTCGAAAAAGCTTCCACCTATAGAACTATGTCCCACTCCCTTTTAAAATACTCTTCAATACCTTCCATTTGGTACCCATGTCATGCAAACACATTCCAGGGTTACCCTAGGTTCATTTTCGTACATGGTTATTTTCCCTTATGTTGTCACCAAAGCTCTCAGCTGAGTATGTGATGTTCGGTTACACCCGAACTTAGCCTTCCTTACTTGTTTTGTATACGCTCAAATAAAATAAACAAATATGCCAAAAATATGTAACGAATTCGCTTAAAAATGCGTAGTTTTATTTGTTGCCCAACGAACATTATAACGAGGAAACCTGAGAGTCTCGTGAAATACATACATGTATGTATGTATATACGTTTGTATATAATTACACTGGAGCTCTTAAGTTACTGTCGAGTTATCTACTTTCTTCATCCCTCTATACTACTTGTTTATGTTCTCACATCAAAATATTTATTTATCTATTTATATTTTATTTGTTTACTATTTTTATGATGCTCTCTTTATCAGTGTCACCACCAGCTCGCCTCATTCGTTTAGAATTTGCTCTGAGCTATGAGAATAATTGTAGGTGGAAAAGTTTGGCAATTCTCTTAGCTATTTGTTATTTGCGTACTAAAGTCGGAACCAAGTACGTGTATATCTTTGAATAATATTAGATAGAGAACTGTTCTTTAAATGTAATGTAGAGCCTGTTTTGTTCAAGATATTTGTATGGTGTATCAAAAAGCTGAAAGGCATGCAGCCGGTGGTCGGAATCGAGCCCGGATGGCATGTTTTGAACGCGTTTTCGAAGTGTAAACGGTTTTTTGTTGATAATTCATCGGTTTGGTTTTCTACGATGTATGAACGTGTTAGCGTTTTGTTGTTGCAGTAATTTTTTATCCATAACTAAGTTTATCGAAAGTTATCGAGCATTTATCGATTTTTTATCAAAAAAATATTGATCTGTTATCGAAAAGTTATCAACTTGCTATCGAAAAGTTATCGATTTATTATCTGAGTGTTACCACTTTGTTATCGGCATGTTATCGAATAATTATTGATATTTTGTAGATTTTTGTCAAAAAGTTATTGATTTGCTATCAAAAAATTATAGACTTTCTATTGAAAAGTTATCGATTTAATATCTAAAATTTGTCTTTTGACTATCGAGAACTTATCGATGTGTTCGTTATAGAAAAGTTCGCGCTTGTTATGAAACAGAGACTGATAATACTTCAATAGAAAATTGGTGACATATGCCGATAATAAAACACTTAGAATCCGATGACTTGGCACTAACAATCTGATATGTTGTCGACTATTTCGCTATCTACAATAAGCGTGCTCCCCCTACCACACTAAGGGCCCTGAACTCGACTCTCGGACAAGGTAAGGTTAGGTTGAACTAGCCCGTAAATAAAAATCGCACATAGACTGAAAGTGTTCATAGTGTTACTAGAATTTGTTTGACGACCAAACGGAACAACCCCAATCAGGTGCCAGAACATATGTTATAGAATAACTCCGTACTCTTGGTAAATACTTGAAGTTTTCTAGGATCTAGCTTAATTGCTGCCTCGAGATCTGGCAACTCTGGCAACTCTGGTGCCTCTAATAACTGGACCTTGACCTGAGGAGCGCAGGACACGAACATAGAACGTGCTTAACCGTTTCCTCCTGCAGCTCGCACTTCCTACACCTGCTGTTACTAAGAAGGTCTAACTTATAAGCATGTGACGCCAGAAGGCAGTGTCCAGTTAGTATGCTCATATGGAGCATTAAGTCTTCTCTCTTTAGATATATGAGCCACTTGGTGAGTCTAATATCTTTGGCGAGGCACATGATCTTGAAAATTTTGCAGCACCCAAGCTTTTTATCCACGCCTTTCCTGTTTGGTGAATCATATGCAACCCCTGTCTCCTTCTAATTTCTCCCAAACGAATTGGAACGTCTATCGTCGACGCGTCGTTTCAGTGAGTGTTGCACCCTCCTTTTCCAACTCATCGGCCTTTTCGTTATCTTTTATCCCTTTATGACCGGGAACCCAGTAACATCAAGATTGACACAATAGTTTTTTTCAATTAGAAAACAAATATTGTAATCGGGGTCGCTTCTCGGAAGTGATGTGGCAAAACAACACTGTGAGTGTATTTCTTCAATGAAAAGCTACTCAGTGAAAACTCATCTGTTTTAAATTATTTGTGTCTGGTAAAGTTGCCCCTATTGGTGTCTAACTTCAATCCCTAGGCGAGCTGAAGTTAATTTATTAGTTGAGTGTTCTAGACGTCCACCGGTATGTTTACAAATCGAACTTCACGAATACTTGGTACTGTCTCCTCTTCTTTAATCAAACTTTTTTCTGGTGATGCTAGATATAAAATTCAGAAGGTCGGTTTCCAAGTTTACATGTTCCAAAAATTCCAGAGTTATACAATATGAAAACCACCAAATTTATGGGCGGTGCCACGCCCTCTTTTTCCTTATCACCCGTTTTCTGCAGGTTAACCTCATTTTATTTGCAGTTATATTAAACGAATACTTCCAGTGATATGTAGTGCGAGAGTTTCAGTTACAATCGGCGATGCCACGCCCTTTTTATTAAACGTTTTTATTTAGCTTGACTCTGTGTAGCGGCCGGCCGTTGTTTACGAATTGTGTAATTAAAATTTAAGTAACTTCCCGATAAGCTACAATCTTGAAACTTAGAACATAGTTCAGAACCCGATGCCAATGTAACAATAAGAAAAAAACTCCGATAGGTGGCGCATGGATCGCGATATTGACAATACTAGTACATATTTGTGGTCCGATTTGGCTCATATTCGGAACAAATATTACATACAATCCGGTAGAAGTGACATCAAAATACTTTGGAGTTCGAGGAGGGACAAGCATACGTGGCGCCGGGTAGAATAAAGTTTTTGGAAGGATTATGTTTTGAGGACTTAGATTGTAACAATTGTCAGGAAAGAGTCCTTGAAACAAAATTAAAAAAAATTTAGTTAAACGGTTTTATTGAAAGCAAAACCAATCTAGGGCGTTGATCAGACAATTAAATAAAAGCGTTGGACGCGTTTTTCGTAACTTTTCCTTTTCTTTCTTTAACCTTCCTTGCTTTTTATTTTATTTTTCGATTTGCCTTTCGATTTGCCTTTCGATTTGTTTTGGTTAAATTTTTTGTGGTTCCTTGTGTTTAATTTTTATTTTCATTCCGCTTCCGATACGCTTCACTTTCGTTTCATATTTCCTTTTCTTCTTGTGCGGTTGGATTTTTGTTTTTATTTCATTTAGGTTTCGACATCTTTTCGTTTTATATGAATTTTCTTTTCGTTTCATTTGCTATTTGTTCCATCTAGCTTTAGTTTCAATTCCCTTTGTTTCTCTTCATGTTCGCTCCATTTACGTCATTTAACTGTCGTTTCGTCCCGGTTGCAGTTTTTTTTTTTGTTTTCCATTGAAGTCCCTTTCGGCAATAGCCTTTTCCAACTGTATTTGAGAAATGAGAAGATGTATTTGACAAATGTCCAATTAATTAGAAAAAAAAACCTTGGAAACATTTTACTCTATTCCGAGTTCATATCTCGGTACCGATTTTTCTGCATTTTTATTGTACTCTTCTTCTTATCCCTCTACTTATTATTTCTTCAATACCACTTCTTTTCAATTGTCTACTTCCCTTATTATTCCTTTTTCTTTGTCTTTACTTCTCCCTCTCTCTCTTTCTCTCCCTATCGCCCTTACTCGAAAATATCTACCAGCAGTAAGGTCAAACGTATGTATATGAGAAAAGAGCAAATGTGTTTCGAAAAAAGCAAAAACCTTGACATAATGATTTCTCCAAGTTCATTTGCCCTTTACTCAAATACATTTGCCCAGTTCTCAGATACATTTACCCTTTCCTCAAATTCTTTTGCCTTTTTCCCAAATACATTTACTCTGTTCCCAAATACGTTTGCTATTACTGCTGCTAGAGCTTAAAGAATATATAGACTATATATCGATAAAAGAGAGAGAGAGAGAGAGAGAGACAGAAGAAGCGAAGGAAGAGTAAGAATAAGAGAAAATGGAAGAGAAGTAGACAAATGAAAAGAAGTGGAGGTGAAGTAAGACTAAGTAGTGCGAGAAGAAAAAGAGTAGAATAAGAATGCAGAGGAAGCGGTACCGAGAAATAAGTGCGGGATAGAGACAATCTTCGGCCAGGACAAAACTTGCCGAGCCTGCTAGTATCGATTATCGGGGCGTGAACCCAGGATCTTCGGTGTGGTAGGCGGAGCATGCTACCATCACACCACGGCGGCCACCAAAAATGTGGACTATTTCTTCCAAAAAAGCTTCTCAGCAAAATAGCATCTGCTTTGCAGATGCCGTTAGGAATCGGCATAAAGCATGTGGTCCCATCCCGCCAATTTTAAGGAATACTGGAAGAGAATTTCAGACTAAATCTCGCGCGCCTTGTATTTATAATTTATTTTTTTCTCTTTTCTGGAGGCATTGAGCCTATGTAAGGTGCTAACGGAAAAGCTAGTCAACTCAATGCACTTTTGATATCAACATCCCAAAATGCGTTTTAGTAAGACATCATATAAAACTTCAAAAATTACTTAAGCCACTTGCTGCTTCTAGATCTGACAGCTGACAGGATTCATAGCCTGGCAAGCGCAGGGCACGAGCAAAAAACGTGCTCGATCGTTTCCTCGTCCAACCCGCACTTCCTACATCTGCTATCACCACTGATCAAGCCCAATTTAAAGCGATGTGACGCCAGAAGGCAATGTTCAGTCAAAAAACCCGTCATGAGTCTACAGTCCTCTCTTTTTAATGATAGAAGCAACTTTGTTAGTCTAAGGTTGTAAGACCTACACATAATCTTCGACACTTTACAGCCCCGCGCTTGAACCCACGCCTTTCCCGGTTGGTCGATCATGTGCACCTCTCGCCTTCGCTTAATCTCGCCTCAAGCGATGCGCCATTTTTAGCTAGTTTGTCTGCTTTTTCATTCCCATATGCCCTGGGACCCATTATAGATGTATGCTTCTCCCTGTCCCGATTCTCTCCAGAGCCTGCTTACACTCTAACACACATTTAGATGCTGTGCTATGCGAGATTATTGCCTTAGTTGCTGCTTGACTGTAATACAAAACTTATCACGGTTGCAGCTTAAGCTATTCTCTTGCAGTGTTTGTACTGCTTTGGTTATATTTCCGCTTGGAAGACGCTACAGTAATCCGGCAGCCTGCTGGATCTGTTTATTTCCGGATCAGCACAGTATTACAGTTACTAACGGAAATATCTGGAAAAGTCTTTTGTCCCATTCCGCTCTCAGAAAACTCAAAGACCTTTCCTGTACCGCTTTGGACCACTGTTATACAATTATACCATTGAGCACTTCGTCTTAATATAACAAAATTGTTTATTGATATACTTTTCTGTAAAGTTCAAGGCCAATACTGAAAAAGTGTACTTTCGAAAAATTACGCAGTATCTTAAAAAACCTTGTCTTATTCAATCAAACTAAAACTACGCAAAAAGCAAGTGCGCATGCCCAGCAATTGTGAAATTTTACTATAGAATACTATAATGCAATATTCTTGTATACGTGTACGTAGGTTAGGGTTAGTCGACACCCATTGGTGGGCCAGACACTCCTTGGTGGCACCTAGCTTTAAATAGTGAGAAAGGTCAAAACAGAATGGGTTGGAGAGCAATCTCAAGCGGCCTCACAATAGTGGTAGAGGAAAGTATAGACTAAACCTTCTCTGGTATGCGTGTTTGTATTTTATGTGCATATACATACAAGTAAATGAGGTTATTACTCTCTACCATGCGTAATAGAAAAATCAGTAACGTGGAGAATGGTACACACACCCCCACTTATAGTAAAACATTTGCACAAAGCAAAGAAATTGATGTGCAAAACCGCAATATTTTAAAAGAGTATGTTTGAGCTCCCATCCAATGATACGACCCCATGGCAATAAATGCGAGCGTTTAGGTAAGAGAAACCTCCATTGCTAACAGATGTTTAAGAGAAATTTTAGGCACTAAAGAATGAAAAAAAAAATTTGGTACAGTTGTGGTAGGAGACTTCTGGTTACCAAAGAAAACCAAATTGTTGTGCGGTCTCAGGGAAAATCGTATTGCTTCGTCATCAGTCTGATAAAGTACGAGTATAGGGCGCTTCCCAAGGCAGTCGGTTCTATGTACCGGAGCGACTCGGGATTTTTCCCGACCAAGGACTGTCATTTCAGTGTAACCCCATTTAATTTGTTGCGTCCCACCCACAAATTGTCATCCTCCCAGCAGCTCCTTGCAGCAGGACTGCTCCATATTCTCTTACTCCGGGAAGGCAACGAATCCAATCCGGGTCCGTCTCCTGACCCCGGTCCTGAGAAATGGTTTTGCTGCATCTGCCGGAAAAGAACCTTTTTAGGACGGTCATACTCTGTTCAGTGTGTCTCGTGTAAGGGATGGTTGCATCGGACAGGTTGTTCTGGGCTTGATCCCAAAACCCGACGTCCACGTAACTTTTATAAATATTTTGTGGCTCCTTGCTGTTCACGCCCAAGGGCGTCCCGTAGTCTACGCCTAAGCGCCCCGCCACTTCCTTCAAGCAGCCCCGCTGCTCCGCAAGCCACAACAAGTACCCGCTGCTGCTCGCGCCCCACGGCGCCAACAACTCAAACAGCTGCTACCACTCATAACTACTACCTTCGTAGTAGAGTCGGTAGCAATGCTGAGCATCAGCCCCTGCCCCCGTCTTCTCCCCTCCTCTTTTCCGGCAGCAATCGTGTAGGTCAGGGAAACAGACTCTTAGTCCCTACCTCCGTTTGCACCGTTTGCCAGCACAGAATATATACATATGTTCGCGTCATCCGCCCAATGCAGCTCCTGCCTTGGGTGGTGCCACTTTCCTAGATGTTCTGGTCTCCGCGACGGCAACCCCCCGGCGGGTTTCATCGCGCCATGTTGCCAGGTCGCAAACCCAAATCATCCGGGTACCCCAATGCTTGCCCAAGGACGCCCAGTCCCAGGGCCACAACAGCAATTGCGTCCTGGCCTTCCACAACCCAGGCGTAGTCACCCGTCACTTACCCCCAGAGTGGCGGCGCCTCCCCTTATGCACTTCAGAATTCTGCAGATAAACTGTAATGGACTAACTGGGAAGATTATGGAGATAGTCGATTTCATGAAGCGGCACAACATCCGCATTGCTGCGATTCAAGAGACTAAACTCACAGCAAGATCTGCATTGCAGACCTGCTCTGGGTATAATGTCCACAAGAAAGACCGCGAGAGCGGAAATGGAGGCGGCCTCGCGTTTATCATACACCACTCTGTGCAATATTATATATTTGATCCTGGCATCGACCGCAGGGACAATGTCTTAGAACGTCAAGGCCTATCTGTCCGGTCAGGCGATGCAAACCTAGAAATCATCAACATCTATATCCCTCCTGCCACCTGTTGCCCCAGTGGATACCGCCCTAATATCAGAGTCTTACTCACTGGCAACAATCGCATTATCTTAGGCGATTTCAATGCCCATCACGATCTATGGCACTCAAACTTGCGGGCGGACAGTAGGGGTGAGATGTTGGCGGATCAAATAGAAGAAACGACGTTATGCACAATAAAAGGAGACGCCCCCACACGTATGGTAGGAAGCTGTCATAGCTCGCCAGATATCTCAATCGTGAGCGCAGAACTCGTAAACTGCGTCAACTGGCAGCCGATGGTAACATTGGCATCCGACCACCTGCCTATACTTATTTCGCTCGAGCGTACCGCCGACTTCATCGTCACCGAAAACCGCACTTTCATAAACTTCAAAAAAGGAAAGTGGGAAGAATATAAATCTGCAACAGACAGCAGCTTTGCTGCCCTCCCTATCCCGACTGATGCCCGCCAAGGGGAGCGTGCCTTCCGTAAGGTCATTAAATCCGCCTCGGCACGTTTCATTCCCGCCGGGAGAATTCCCGAAATCCGGCCCCACTTCCCGGCGGAGGCCGCAAACTTAGCGAGAGAACGTGACCTTATAAGGCAGCTTGATCCAGGCGACCCCCAAATAAGGGATATAAACCAACGCATCAGATTGGACGAACACAAGCGGGCGAAATGAGAGGAGCACCTAAGAGGTTGTAACCTCTCTACCGGTGTGGGTAAACTTTGGTCCACCGTAAAGTCCCTATCGAATCCGCCTAAGCACAAAGACAAAGTTTCCATCGCCTTTGGCGATAAAGTGCTAACGGATGCGAAAAAATGCGCGAGCGCTTTCTGCCGACAATATATAATGCATTCTACGGTCGACAAAGATAGACGGAGGGCCAACAGACACGCACATAAACACAAATTCAGCGCGTCACCAATCACCATCACCGCTAAAGAGGTTGAGGACGCCATTGGTCGCGCTAAACCATCCAAAGCAGTGGGCCCAGACGGCATAGCCATGCCGATGCTTAAAAGCCTAGGGAAAGAGGGTTTCAAATATTTAGCGTATGTCATCAACCTGTCTCTTTCCACCTTTGTCATACCCGCAAAATGGAAAATGGCCCAGGTGGTCCCGCTACTAAAGCCTGGGAAACCAGCTAACATAGGAGAGTCGTGTCGTCCGATTTCTCTCCTATCGCCAGTAGCAAAGACGCTTGAAGCCATTTTTCTCCCTTATTTCCAAACAAATTTGCAGCTAGCCTCTCATCATCATGTCTTCAGAAAACTCCATAGCACTACCACCGCGCTAAATGCCATTAGCACCCAGATAAATCGTTACTGCAAGACCTGGAAGGGTCTACCCTTCCCCCATGTCTTAAAAGGTGGACCAAGGAGAATTAAACAAGGGGTGCCTCACGGTGGTGTCTTATCCCCACTGTTGTTTAATTTCTACATATCTAAGCTACCTTCACCACCGGAAGGAGTCACAATCGTTTCCTACGCCGATGACTGCACAATAATGGCCACAGGCCCAGGCCTAAAGATCGATGAGCTATGCAATAAAATAAACGGCTACCTCCCTGATCTCTCCAGTTTTTTCGCCTCGCGAAACCTGGCATTATCACCGACTAAATCTTCCGCGACCTTATTTACAACATGGACGTCCCATTTTGAACATCCACGTCGATGGCACCACGGTACCGACTGTCCTACACCCCAAAATCTTGGGTGTGACGTTTGATCAGGATCTACATTTTGGTGAGCACGCAGCCGAAATTGTTTTGAGAATTCAGAGCCGTAACAAAATCCTCAAATCCCTCGCTGGCAATACCTGGGGAAAAGATAAAGAAACGCTCATGACTACATACAAAGCAATTAGCCAGCCGATTACGTGCTACGCGTCACCCATATGGTCGCCAAGCCTAAAAATTATCCACTGGAAGAAGCTACAGGCCTGCCAAAATACTGCTCTCAGAATTGCCACGGGCTGTCTTCGTATGTCCCCAGAACGCCATCTGCATAATGAGGCGAGAATACAACCCAACAGGGAGAGAAATGAGATGCTGACCAAACAGTTCCTGTTGAATAACCTGAGCATCCCAACAGACATCTGATTGATGAACCAGCACCGCCTAGGGGCTTAAGGAGTCATCTCCGTAAGCATTTTGAGGAAATACGGCACCTGAGAACCCGGCCGTATGAAGCGAAAAAACACAAGCAGTTCCTTGGTGAACTCCATAAACAGGCGTCGGACCTTTATGCCGGGAATTTCCCGGTGAATCCAGTACTCAAAGAAAAGTATCCAAAACTCGCGGAAGAGGAACGCATACTCCCCAGGAAAACGCGTGTCACTTTTGCTCAACTTCGTTCTGGATACTGTAACAGGTTAAACTCTTACCTATACAGAATCAACCCCGACATACAAAATGTATGCTCCGCTTGCAATGTGTCCCCACATGACACCAACCATCTCTTTAATTGTAATGTGGAACCAACGCCTCTAACACCCCTTTCCTTATGGTCCACCCCTGTTGAAACAGCAAGTTTCCTTGGACCCCCGTTGGAGGATATTGATGACAATTTGTGATCGGTCGCGGCTGTTGGGTGGGGCGAAGCATTGCTACAACAACAACAACCAGTATAGGGCCTATACTATAGGCGATATATGTACATATATGATGCTTCTTAATGAAGCATTTTTAAGGAAACTCTTTATTATTTACGAACTGTTACGCACTATTAAAGAGGAATATTGATTTAACGATGTGATTTAAAAGATGTGCAACGTTCGCGTTGTCTGCCAGCGGACGTGAATGATCATTGAAAACGCATCTGCAAGTCTAGTTTAAAAAAAAAATGTCGTGAGTGCCAATTACTAGTGAAGTTCGATGTGTAAACATACAGTGTACGTCCAGAAAACAAATGTCCTAAATGAACTGAAGCTCGCCCAGAGGTATAAGCTAAACCAAAGCAGAGGTGACTTTACCAGATACAAATAATTTCGGGGCCTTTGAGAAGAGCTTCAAGCAGCAGCTGATCGATAGCATGTTATATAATCGGCTTGTTATTGAGTTTTCGGCTTGTTATTGCCATGTCATCTTCTTCTTATTGATGGTAAGGATTACCAGCTTGTTAACGACGATTTCTATTTATCTAGGTTAGGTTAGGTGGTAACAGCTGTGGTAGAGGAAGCTTATTTGGACAACATGCAGGTCAGTTGTGCTACCACGTAAAATATACGGTATGAGGTAGCTATAGCTACTTAGGGAATCGTTGCGTAGCAACAACATAGTTTCGAATAAGACCTATCTCAACCTTGGATAAATCTTCCGGAGATCCAAGTGTCGCTACAGAAATAATTTCGCCTAGCTCTGGCAAAATATGGGCAATCAAGCATAAATGAACTCGATGACTCCACCTCATCATCTTGCATACAGCTGCAGTAGTAAGGGCTTTACAGCATTGAGACATAGCGCATGGATTCCCATTGAACAGTGTTCTGTCAAAACCCTAGTGACATTGATAGACGAGCTTTAGTGAACGCAATCATTTCGGCAGACCCCCGCCGCCCACATCCGGCCAGAAACAACCTGTTAGCCTGCAAGAGGTGGTGTCCACCCAACTCTTGCTGAGCTGACACGAGGCCTATCTATACAGTAGAAGACCACAACTGGCAGGCAGAATTCCGAAATGCCTACCGCTATCCGCGATCCATTTTTTGATGCGTGATAAAAGATCCGCTTGAGAGTTGCCCGGGATATCACTGCGTCCCGGGACCCAGTAATCTGTATCATGAAATAGTTCGATGCACCCTCTATCGCATTATAGTAGCTACCAAGAGTTCATAGCTGATTGGCTATCAGAGTAGATTTTAAAATTACCTAACGGTAGTAGCACTGTATAGCATAATCGCGGCACCAGTGATCAGCCAACTTAAACTTGCGGCTTACATTTAGCTCTTAACAAAAGATCCCCCAAAAGCAAACAAAGAAAATGCTTTATGATATTTGGTTTCATATCGTTATCACTTCGCATATATATACATATGTACATCTAATATATAAAATTCTTCTGTCACGGTTTTAGAGGCTGAACTCCTCCGAAACGGCTGAACCGATTCTCATGAAATTTTGTGAGCATATTGGGTAGGTCTGAGAATCGGCCAACGTCTACCTTTTTTTCGCTACGTGTCTATGGTCTTGAGATCAAAACGTGGACCCGGGTACCCCTAGAATGTGTTTATACAATATGGATATCAAATAAAAGCTGTTGATGAGTGCCTTTGTACAGCGTAGTCTTCATACCTATTGGTGACTAGGGTCTCGAGATATAGGCCAAAACGTGGACCTGGGTACCCCTAGAATGTGTTTGTATAATATGGGTAACAAATGAAGGCTGTTGATGCGTGCTTTAGTAGAGGGTAATTTTTATACCCCTGGGTGACTAGGGTCTCGAGATATAGGCCAAAACGTGGACCCGGGTACCCCTAGAATGTATTTTTACAATATGGATATCAAATGAAAGCTGTTGATGAGACCTCTAAAGTTCATTGTGATATTCGATTTATTCGAAATAAAGGCAAGAATTAATCATACCCACATACCTATTTACATACGTCCTATTCGATTTGCCTGAAATTACGTATATAAATTTGCCTATATTAGTATTTGCGATGCTTTTTTCCGGGAAGTATACCAGAGACGGACTGGGACTGTGATTAGGACTAGGACGGGGACTGAGACTGAGACTCGGAGTGGGACTGGAACTGAGACTCGGAATGGGACTGGAACAAAATACATACCATCCTCTGGGACTGGCAATAAGAGATGAAGAAGAATGAGAAAAGAGAGAAGGAGACTGAGAAAGATATAGAATGGGACGAAGATGGAGATGAAGCGAAAAAGACGGAGGGAGGAGTGAATAAAAAGATTAGGAAAAAGTGCAGAGGGTTAGGGCAGAGTTATGCGGAAAAAGCTTATTAAAATGTATGCAGATAAGCCAAATTTAGGGCAGAACAACGTCTGCCGGGTCTGCTAGTATACATATAAAAGAAAATATGAAAAACTGTACACATCAATACTAGAACAACCACTTTAAACGTTGTCGTCATCTCCATCAACAAATAGAGGCATGGTCTTTTGCTTGCTTGCTTCCTAACCCCGACTCACCCCATTCGCTACTTTTTGTCGCCAGCCACACAGCGGTTAGTCTAGAAAAAAACTCAAAAAAGAAAAGTAAAATGTGTGATATGTCAATGACCATTACCTAATGGATTTCACAAGCTGACTGACATAGTAGTGCCCAACTCTCTCACGGATTACAACAAATAATAATTGTTTTATTAGTTCAGCACAATTATTACCAGCAGTCGCTACCCTACCAGCTAGAGACTCTGCTTAATAAGTTGCTAAGTTTTATAATCATTTGCTGACTTCGGATTCATGAATGCGAGAACAGCAAAAGACTCCAGTCCTTTGAAAAAATGTCGCTGTTGTAGCCATCTCAATGAGATGGGCCGTAGTCCTCCTCTGCTTTAATAGGCGGGTTCCGATAAAAATACTTTCTTAGCCGGAGCATCATCTTTCATTCGCAGCCAGCGTAGCCGCTATGTGTATTAAAATAATTAACTTTTATAATTCATTGTTATAGCTGCAGCCGCCGTGGTGTGCTGACAGCGTGCTCCACCATCCACACCCAAGATCCTGGGGTTTCTAAGCGGCGTCGCCCCCCGGCAGTGTTTGTCAAGCACTCCGCTTGTATATCTGCTCAGTGAAAACTCATCTGCCTGGTAGATGTCGTTCGGAGTCGACATAAAACAAGTAGGTCCCGTCCCGCCAATTTGTAGGAAAAATTAAGAGAAGCACGATGCAAATTGAAAGAGAAGCTCGGCTTAAAATGGCGATATCCCGAAATGGCGTCCACCGATAGAACTATGGCTCACTCCCTTTTAAAATATTCTTTAATACTTTCTGTTTGATACCGATGTCATACAAACACATTCCAGGGTTACCTTAGGTTCATTTTCCTACATGGTGATTTTCCCTTATTTTGTCTCCAAAGCTCTCAGCTGAGTATGTAATGTTCGGTTACACCCGAACTTAGCCTTCCTTACTTGTTTTTATTTAAAAGTTTAGTGTCACCTAAGGATTTGAGGCCAATCAGTCTCTGGTCGTTTCTTCTTAAGACGTTTGAGCGGTTGATTGACCTGTACCTACGGGAAAGGATACCTCGGGGGTTACTGTCGGCTTCACAGCATGCGTACTGAAAGGGCAGATCGATGAAAACGGCTCTCCATTCGATTGTAAAGTAAATAGAGTGGTCCCTAGAACACAAAGAGTATGCTCTATGTTCCTTTCTACACATTGAGGGGGCTTTTAATAACGTCTTACCGGGGGCAATCGAAAGATCTCTGGTGAGTTTAGAAGTCGAGGAGGCTCTTGTTGAATTTATTAGCAAACTTCTATGCAGAAGAATCGTCGCAGCGGAGTGGGGAGGGGCCATTATTGAGAGGAAGGTGTGCAGGGGCACGCCACAGGAGGTGTCCTATCTCCTCTGCTCTGGGTTGTGGTAGTCAAAGAGTTTCTTGTGGAGCTGGAAGCCAATGGCTTTCGGACTGGTTGCCTATGCAGATGACCTCGCTATCCTAGTCAGAGGCAAATTTCTGGACACCCTGCACGATGTTCTGCAGGGCTACCTGGATACTGTGGCTAGGTGGGCTGAATCATGTGGATTGGCGTTCAACGCGGGAAAAACGGAATTGGTTCTTTTTACAAGGAGATATAAGATGTCAGATTTCAGAACTCCCTCGATTGGAGAGTACCGTTGGTACTTTCTGATAGGGTTAAATATTTAGGGATTGTTTTGGACAAGAAACTGTCCTGGAGACCCAATGTGGAAGATCAGACCAGGAAGGCCGCCGTTGACTTGTACTTCTGCAGAGGAGCTATCGGAAAGATATGGGGACTCTCGCCAGGAGTAGTACACTGGCTTTATGAGATGGTGGTCAAACCGATTCTGCTATATAGGGTGCTGGTCTGGTGGAAAGCACTGGACACGGCGAGCACCTCCAAAATGTTAATGTGTGTGCAACGGACGGCGGTGATCAGTATCAGTGGCGCTCTCAGAACAACACCTACCTTGGTACTGAACGTCATGCTGAACATATACCCATTAGATATTGCGGGAAAGGCGGCCGCGGCAAGGTCGTTGGTCAGGCTTCGTGATATGGGCTATGGGCTTTCCGGCTGCAGACACTCTAGCCTTCTTACCAGTTTTGACTTTATCCCGGACAGAACGGACTATTGTATGCCGATAACTGCTCCCTATACAACCTTCGCCCCAGTCATTCCACCGAGAGAGGAGTCGGGAAGAGGAATTATCTGGGGCATGGGACCGGTTAACTTGTTCACGGATGGGTCGAAGCTGGACGGAAAGGTTGGTGAGGTATCTTTTGTCAAGAGCTAAATATAAGCCGCAAGTTTAAGTTGGCTGACCACTGCAGTGTATTCCAAGCGGAAGTTGCTGCGACGAAGGATGCGGTGGATGTTATGCTATTCAGTGCTACTACGGTTAGGGAATTTAACATCTACTCTGATAGCCAAGCGGCTATCAAGGCCTTGAGCTCAACTACAGTGCGATCGAGGGTGGTCTGGGAGTGCCTGACCTCGCTCGCGATTGCATCGAATTATTTTACAATTAAGATTATCTGGGTCCCGGGCCATAGTGATATCCCGGGTAACTGTGAAGCGGATCTCTTAGCCCGCATCAGTACAATTGAACCGGATGAAGATGGCTGTAGGGATTTCGGGGTTCCGCTGGCCGCCTGTGGATTGCTCCTGCCTCGAGTCAGCTCAGCAAACGTTGTGTGGACACCACGTCTTGCAGGGTAGCAAGATCATTCTGGCCGAATGTGGATAGCAGGAGGTCTGCTGAATAATTGGGTTCACTAAGGCTCACCTATCAATGTTGATTGGGGCTTTGACAGGGCACTGTCCGATGGGTATCCATGCGATACGTCTCAATGTACTGGAAACTCCATCCAGCTGCAGCTGTATGGAGGATGATGAGGTGGAATCACCAACTCACTTTATGCTTGATTGCCCAGCTTTTGCCAGGACTAGGCGAAAGTACGTCGGTCGCGACTCACTTGGATCTCCCGAGGATTTATCCAAAGTTGAGATCGGTATCATTCGGAGCTTTATCGCTGCTACTCAACGATTCTCTAAGTAGCTAGATCTAAGTCACCGTTATTTTTGGTGTATGTGGTATCACAACGGACCATCGTGTTGTCCAAGTGAGCTATCCTTATCAGGGCAGCTACCACCTAACTTAACCTAACCTTAGTGCAAATGCCAACCTAGGCCTTCAAAAATAAGATCCCGCATCAACCTTTTCAATATCGCTTACAAATGGGAACATATATTTTGCTAATTGATCTTGTTGTTGATGTTTTTGTAGTAGTGCTGCTTTTCTCGTGTTAACGGACGGACGGATGGGCGGACAGGGCTCAAATTTTTTTTTCAATACTGATGATTTTGATATATGGAAGTCTATATCTATCTCGATTCCTTTATGCTTGTACAACCAACCGTTATCCAATCAAAGTTAATATACTCTGTGTGCATAGCACGCTGAGTATAAAAAAGGGATGAGGAAACGAAAGATGTGAAAACAAACCCGAAATCTGCCTGCGAGTTGTCAATTTTTATTCGAAGTGTTAACGGTTTGTTATCGGTAAAAAGGAGTACAGTTATCTACGGGCAACGGTCGTGTTATCCATTTCCTTTTGTCGAGTTATCGATTTATTATTGGCGTGTTATCGACCATATATAGGCGAGTCGTAAAGTTGTTATCGCAGTGTGATACATATATACAACAAACGTTACCGATGAGTTATGGGATTTATGTTTTTTGTTTTTTCTACTTTTTATAAACGAAGTGCTATCGGTTTTTTACGATGTGTTATCAATTTTCGGTCGAAGTGTTATAAATTTGCTGTCAAACTGTACAAACTTTACCAATGAGTTATCGGTTTTATCAGCCGGTAATTGATTTTTTCCAATGAGATTGCCTTTTAATATCGAAAATATATAGATTTTTTATTGTAAAGTTCCCGTTTGGTTATAGAGAAGGACGATTTGCTATCGTAAAATTATCGATTAATTATTGAAGTTTTACCGAAGTGTTATCGACGAAGTAAATGTTTGTTAGCGACATGTTGTCGATGCGTTATCGGTTTATTAGCGAACTGCAATAGGTTTGTTGCCAAAAAAGATCCCGAAGTGATCTCTTAAGAGTCCAGACAACATTCTTAAGTTAATATATACGAAATCCGCAGCATAAACAATGCCGAAAACTTGAATATTTCTACAAAAGTTTTTCGGAGCTAGCTTTTTCCAACCTGTAGCCGCAATAGGATATACTTTCCCTCATGCGACGATAAGGATAAGGAAGGCTGTCGGTATGTGTTTTTCATGCTGATAAGACACCGTTACTAATGTTAAACTGCACACTGAGCTCCTTTTTTAAACAAACAAACATCTTATTGAATTCCTCAATTTAAAATATCATTCAATAAAAAAAAAAATGTATTCAAATGATTTGCCGCAAAAAAGGAGGTGTCAAACCGGATGTTTTCATTGTGGTATATAAAGTCAAGTTGAATGGACAAACAAACAAAGGGCAGTCAGACGCTGAGTTCACTCATTTTAAATGTATGGCTGCTGCTAAACGCATGCTGCTATTGTTGTTGTTGCTACAATCATTATTACATTCTTCCGCTTAACGTATAATTGTTGAATTGCGCATTGAAAAAAAGTTTTTAATTTGTTTACTACCAAATTATACTTTGTATGCAACATTTTTGTTATTGCATTCTTTTCGCTTGTTATGCGCATGATTTTGTTGTTTGTTGGTGCTGTCGCTTGGCGTTATCATTGAAGCGTCGCATTGTAAAAACAACAGCTGGCATTGTACGCAGGAACATTTAATAATATTTTGTTTGTGAATTGCTGCTTCTTCTTAATATGTCTCAAGAATAGCAAAAGAGCAAAAAACAATGAAAATTGAATCTGAAACACGAACAACAACTACCACACTCATAACGTTAACGCAATTAATTGTCGGCGAACTTAAATAAAGATTAAAAAATAAAATAAAAAAAAATAAGATAAACGCAAAAAATATCAATATGTGCATAGATATGTATGTGCATACTGTATAAAAACCCCACAATAAAAAAATTGCAGCGCTGAAAAGCGTCAAGAGCGGTAGTTGCATCTGTAAAATGTGACAATGATAGAGGGAAACCTGGCTTTTCATCGACTCACAGTGCACAATTTTGCAGTGCCGTTGCACGAAAATTTAAAATTTTTGCTAATGGACCAACTAGGTCGCAGCTACAAGAAATTATGCTAATTACTCGACGTTTGGTGCGTGTTTATAAATTTTTGAACTCCGGCAGCAAGAATCTGCCCAACGTTGGACGCCGCAAATGAGTACTCATATAAGAATTTATCTTCACTGCGCCAACAAAACTAATCAAAATTTACTCTTTTGCTATTCTTAAAGCGCTCGTATTAGATTTACTAACAGTTAATGGCTAATTACTGCTGCTATTTCCCACCATTTTAAGTGCGTTCCATGGCTGAGTGGCTTAACAGTGTCTTATAAGGTACCTGGTTCTTAAAACTGTTCGGCTTAATAAAGTACCCTGTTCTAAAATAAGGATCCGGGTATTGAAAAGTACCCGATTTATGAAATAACTCGGTATTAAAAAGTACTCGTTTAAAAAAAATGCCCGTTTAAAATAAGTACTCCGTTCTTTAAATAATTCCAAATTCTAAAAAAGTGCCCCCTGAAAATATGTGCCCGGCTCTAAAAAAAATACCAAATTCTAAAAAACATCTGGCTCTCAAAAAAGTACTCAGTTCTAAAAAAGTAAAGCCATAACAATACCGAAATGATGTCAAAATAGGCACGAAACGATAACACAAATAATATCAAAATAATCTGTAAATTGTTTAGAAACCGTTCCAAAACAATACCTACCTCTGAAAAAGTATACTGTTCTAAAAAAAGGACCAAGTTCAAAAAAGTACCCGGTTCAAAAAAGTACTCGGTTCTTAAGAAGTACCTTTTTCTTAGAAACTATCCGGTTGAAAATATTCCCGATCCCAAAAACGTCTACCAGGTTCTGAAAAGAAACTGGCTCTAGAAAAGCACCCGGTTCTAAAAAAGTAACTCAAACACAGTAGAAAAATGATGGCAAAATATACGCGAAGCTATAACAAATAATCTGTAGATTGTTCAAAAAACTTTCCAGAACACTACCTCAGTTATCATTCAAGAAAGAGTGAAAGAGAGAAAGATAGTTCTGAAATGGTCCAAAATATATCCGAAAACAACGATTCCGTAATAGTCTCGAGAGCAACTCCGAAGTTAAACGGAGATATTTTCGAAATTAGTCCAAAACAAATCGTAGATAAACCCGAAATCATCCGGAGATAGCTCCGTAATGATCGTGAAAGTTGTCCCCAGAATGGACCCGAATTAATCACGAAATAGCGCTGAAATGATCCCGAAAACAAAATCATACTCACAGTTATTCCGAAACAGGCTCGAATTCATGTGGTTTGGCTAGATTGGGTGGCACTAGGGCATTTTCAAGTTTGTCGGTTGTGTTACGACATATTCGGACGATGAAACAGGCTACCAATTATAAGCGAATCGCTGTGGCAACAATAAAGCTACGTATAAGGCAAACATCAATCTTGGTAACTTACTCCGGATAGTTGAATACACTCAGAAAAAACTTGAATAAAATGGCACTTAAGAAATTTTTTCCTCTTGGCATGGCCAAAAGGCATGGCAATTGGCCATCGGGAAAAATTTTTTTGTGTGTGTACTAGGGTGTCCCTTATATGAACGAAATATTTCGTTTTGCAATTATCAAAACGCATACCCTCTAATTCGGTTCAGTATACAAACCTCTGCTTAAATAACAAATTTTAACTTTCCACGTAAACTTTAACCCGTGCCGACAGGGCCTCAAAAATAGCAGTTTCTTTCTTCATCTAGTAGCTAGATCAACGAAAATGTTCATTGCTTTGTTTAATAATAGAAATTTGTATTAAAGATTGTTTAATTTAAATATTGTTAATAGGATTACTCAGAACATTTTCTTTTTAAAGTCTGTTTTTTACAATCTGGATACATATCTCTATGTTCTTGCACACAGCGTAAAAGGAACTGCTTTTGTTCTTCTTCTGCGGTTATCAAACCATGAAAGTCTTGCATAAGTTTAACAGCTCTTTCAGCTGTGTCATTAACTGATTTTAAGCACAAAATCTTCTTTTTTGCTTCTATATAGGCCACGTTTTCTTCCCACGAAGATATATTTTCCTGAAGGAAACTGCAGTCAACTTTTAGCCTCGAAAATATATTTTTGCTTCTAATAGTGATGAAATCACTCAAAGATTTTTCTAAAACAAGAACAAAAGTTTAGCGTTTAGTAAATAGTGAGCATAGCTTAATACATATGAATAAATATTCACCATATAAAGATATCGACGTTTCATCCTTCGATGGAACGTATCTCTTTCCGGAATCATCAAAGCTTTCTCTTTTTAAGTTAATTACAATGTTCTTCTTGGTTTGTTCATCAACGTCTTCGTCAAAAATTGATAGCAGGGTTATTTCTTCTGATAAATACCACAGGTGGTGACTGAATTTTCCTAAAGCTGCTTTGGAAATCAACTTGTCAACTCTTTCGTAATCCTTCAGGGTCTTTAAAAAGAGTAAGTCTTGATTCGGCGCTTTTACTGCTAAACTGCATCTTAGCCAGGGCTTAACATAAACTGTCACAATGAATAAAGAAATATCTCTAAGAGCTTGTTCGTCCTTGACGCTCATTTTAAATTGAGACTGCAACAAACATATCTTTATAGAGTAAATAGCTCTTGCCATCCACCGAGCTTGATGCAATGCGCCTGGAGGTCTGATTTTAATTTTATTCTCAGAGTTTCCCCCCAAAAAAATAATAGCTAGTTCAATCAGTTCCCGATAATCATCTCGTACAATTGACTTCTCCAGTTCGTTGTAATAAAACTCCACCAATTCATTTATCATCGTCTCACAAAAGTGTTGTTTTACGAAATTAGAGCAGGGTTCGATAGCATTAGGATTAATATTCTTCCAGTTATCTTTGAACTTTTTAAATAGTGGAATCTCGGGACTGGTACTGTCCTCTTGGATTTTAGTTTGAAATACACTTTTGAGCACAAGTTCGTAAACATGATGACGACAAGCAAAAAGTAACAATTCTCTTTCTAATGCTTGCTCCAAAAGCACACAAGCTCCATTCAAGCGACCTGTATTAGATGCTGTCGTATCACAGCACATTATTTGTACCTTATCATTAAGGTTCCAATCATTTAGCGTATTTAGTACTGCATTTGCTTGATTTTTGCCGGAAGAGCTCTCTAATTTCGGGACTGCAAGAATTTGTTCTTTCTCTTCAAACGAAATAACGATTGGCAAGCGTTCTTCTTTAGAGCTTTTTACGTTGAGACTAGGTAACAGTTTTCCATCCCAATGAACAGCAACAACTTCGGGTATGTTATTCTGAAAATCAGATTTAATGGATTCTGCTCTATGTTTTCTCATTTGCGTTCGAATGCGTTGAATAGAGGATTTGTTGATTGGGTAATCGTCACAGTTAAGACCTAGTGCTTCCACTACAGCTTGAACTACATAAACAGAATATCGAATGCTGAGTTGACATCTGTCAATTTTGGCGTGATGAAATTTTTTCTTCCTCTTTTTGCTACTGCACTTAAAGAACGAATTGATTGAGAAGTGGAAGGAGTCGGTTCGTTCGGACTTTCTTCAGAGCTTGCAGATTGGTCATGTAATTCTGTATGTGTCATATCCTTGTAAGCAGCAACAGATGTCGATACGGCATCTGAGGGCATTTGTTTTAATCTATATTTCTCTTTTGCTAGTTGTCTTAACCTTGCCTTTTCTTCAATTACAGCCAACTTTTTGTCTACACCCATTAAGCAACCTGGGCGGCCTGGCTCTCTCTGTTTACGTAAGAATACTTTATCTTCTTTTATTTTAATTCTGTTGAGAGCATCAGCATGTGTGATATCGAATAAATTATCCAAATCCTGTTGAAACTCCTCCTCGCGACGTTTATAAAAATCCGGTATCTTTTTACAATTTTTTTGCAGCTCTCGCCAGAACTGATAAAGATCCACAATTTTTTTAACACAATTAGGGAAAGCTCTGGTGGGTATTCTAGCTTTTTCCCAGAATATAATGCACTCCCGAGCCACAAGATTTGCACTTTCACTAATATTTAACTTTATTTCGCGAATGTTGAAAAACAGAACCGCAAGAATTTGACGATTCGACGGTAATTTTGCGCCTGTTATTTGGTGATTAATCTCACCCACCAGAAATATACTGTTTTTATTGCTTCTTAGTTCCACTGACATTTTCGAAATGAAAAACCCGACAACTCAAGAATAATAATCCGTGCACGTCTTATTTGAACGAACAGTTATGTAGAAATTTTTTTCTATTAATAAGAAACGCCACCAAATCAGTTGGCCTAATATTATCAAATTGTTTTTATTTGGAAAAATCTAGCGTATTAGGGAAACAGATTCAAGACGACAACGACGGTGCGGCATCTGTCAAATTATTTTTACACATGTTCTTATGGGGAGGAATTTTTTGGGTACGACACGACAAAGCGGCAATTAATCATGAATGCCGCTGTCGCTAGATTAGATCTATTTCTATTTTGACAGGCGACGGTCGTGGCGTCCTTTTTTCTTTTTGTGAATAAAAATCAAAATAAATGCAAATAGCCTTAAATATGTGTTGAAATTGATTTGTTATAAATTTTTTTAACACATGCAATACTTTTTTCTAAATTTTTTGTTGTTGTTTGAGCTAATGCAGAACTGTCTTTGTCGCTTTCATTATAATCAGTCGTCGGTGCTTGGCGGCAATTATCGTCAAGCTTTAGTTTTTCGCCGTTGTCGTTCGCAGTCGTCGTTTTGAATGTAGCCGGGCTATATTTCTGTATAAAGCTGCACTGCGTTGCGTTGTTGTTCTAATACAGAAGGTGGCGCCACTGACGGATGAACATTTAACATGAAAATTTAATAACAATGTGATCCATATGGAACAATTTGTTGTTTCGAAAGAGCATTTGCGTGGTATTTGGTGGTATTTGGCTTTCAAAGAGTTCTTTTGCCAGTAAAATTGCCTTTTTTTGTCTTTTTCCATAGAAAATCGAGTCCTACGGGGACGGTTTGAACCCGCACCCCCCCCCCCCCCCCCCGCAAATCCGCCACTGTATCCAAGTATCGCAAATCAATGTACTCACTATATGGGGATGAAATCATGAAATCTTCAGAAAAACAACTACCCACATATTTAGGTTTCAATTTAAGGTATATGGCATCGAAGCCCATGGGAGGGATCCATTCCCTAAAATCCCTCCCATCTACACCACTGATACTACTCGTAAAATTATATTCTAAATATTAGTACACTTTATTTAGAATATAATATATAAAACCCAAATCGTAAAAAATTGTTTATAGAACACCTCATTTCAAATAAAAAGAATTTGATCGAATGTTAACCGTTGAAGCTGAACCAACTTGTTTCCAAAGTAATTCGGCACGGTTTAGAGTTTTCGTAATGAGCTTATATTTTTTTATTGAGTATATTGGATTAAGGAGAACCGATCTGAAGGGTATACGTTACAAAAAAAAGACTTCTAAAAATAAGGGACACCCTAGTGTGTACGTTCCGACCGAGACGGGGATTAGTCTCTTAAAATTCAATTCACCGGTGTCTGCCCGTGCCAAGAGATCAATATGACAGTTTCCAGGTTTATATATATGCACTGACACCCAGACAATATCAAGTAAGGTCAACACATCCATCAGGATCATTTCAGAATAATTTTGGAACGATTTCCGTCATCTCTTGTCAAATTTGGTTTCGAGATGACGGAAAATCGTTACAATATACCTCACAAAATTATTCTGAAATGATCCTGAAATCAATGCGGGGATCGTTCATCAGTTTACGGTGCAAGTACCCCGAAATTATCACTACAAAAATTCCGAAATTATATCAAAATGGCCACCGAAACGATTCTGAAGACATTTCCGAAATAAACTGCGGACAGCTCCGTATTGAAATCGAAATTATCCTGAAATAGCCTCGATGATCTAAAGAAGTACTATTGCTTGAACCTTAACTTATACCAGGGCATAGCCCATCCACAAAATCATTAGACCGCGACCTAATCCCATAGCGGGTTGGGGATCAGAATATACCCGCGGTAAGTATGCCTGTCGTAAGAGGTGACTAAAATACCAGATTCAAGTGGTTGTGTAGCGCAACCCCTTAAGGTTGCCAGCGCAATATATAGCTTTTTCATACCGAATTGTCAACCTCTTCTATCCGTGGCGAATCCTGTTTCATTAACAGCCGAGGCTCTGGCGATCCCGAACTCCTCATGGATCTAGCGGGTGGGAGGACGAGATGGCCAAGAAGGTCGCATGTGGTCATAACAAATCGTTACCGAGATGGTCGGGCTTGGTACCGGAACGTACCGGATCTGCATCCGGCAAAGGACCTTCAACATCGATAGCACTCCCCAAGGCCTTAACTATTCTCAGGGGGCGTGAAAACTTCGCCATCGCCTAAAAAGGGAGTAGCACCTTCCTGCCAACTGTTTGTGTGCCAAATTACGTCCAAATCCGTTTTCGAAAAAAAAAACTAAAAATTACATCGAAGATGGGACAAAGTTGAAATCGGTTACCCATCAGTCCCAGTTTGGCATGTGATGACGAAAAATCGTTCCAATTATTTTGATTGTTTCTAAATTGCTTATATCAATTTGTTGCTCAGCATTTTAAAATCGTACACTGTGCGCCTATGCATGCTACTGAAAATAACAACAGCAGCAGCCGCATCAGCAGTAATTACAACAACGCCATAGCAGACGTCATTGAGAACCTACATTCCAAATCAGCAGCAGCAATTCGCAAAAAAAAATTGTTGTTTACATTTATACTTTACATACTTGCTGCAACTTATTGCAATTGCATTGCATTGTTGTTGATATTTGGTGTTGCTGTTATTACTAAATTGGCCACTCATACACATGCAAAAGCGAAATTCGGTCAAGCGTCGATGGCAAATGACAACATACATATGTACATATGTATGTATCTAACCTCCATAGCAGACGGAAAACAACAGAAAAATATGATAATAATAACAACAATAACAACATCAATTACAACATGCATTCAATATGTACAACAAACAATGCGGTGACACAGTTTCGTTATGCTTTCCGCATATCCGTTCATGCATCTCGGTTACACCAAATTGTTGCTGCCGTTGCTGCACTGATGGTTGATGATACACTTCCATAAATATGTATATGTATATGTGGGGGTATTAGGGAAGCCAACCTCGGTATTTCAAGATTTTCGGGACTTGTAATTTCCTACTACGAAAGGAAAGCAGGGAAAGAAAAAGTTAAGAAAGGAAAGGAAATTGAGAGAAAGAAGGCGAAAAAAAGCAGGAGAGAGAAGAAAGTTAAGAGTATAGGTGAAAACCGAAACCGAAACTGTCCGTGTTATCAATTTGTTATCGATGAGTTACCCGTTAGTATTCGATGGGATATGAGCGTGTTATCCATCCCTTATCGACGAGTTATCAGCAGTTCTTTATCAAAAGTAATAAATTTTTTCAATCGAAATGTTATTGCTTATTTATCCAAAAGTTATCGATATGTTTGTAAAAACCGTATCGATTTGTTATCGAGAAATCATCGATTCATTATTGGAGTGTTACTAAGTTGTTATCCCCGTGTTATGGATTGTTTTAAATGGGCTTTCGAAAAATTGTCGATTTACTATCGAAAAGTTAACGGTTTACAGTAAATAGTACAGTTATGTATGTTATCAAAAAGTTATCGATGTGTAATAGAAAAGTTATCGACTTGTTATTAAATTGCTACCAAAAGTTTAACGATCGAAAAGTTGTCGTCGTTTCATTTGTTATTGACGTGTCATCGAAAACGATTCGGGAATATCTAAAATCTTGAAGTCATCTGATCTTTTTCCTTCCTCAGGCATTTAATAAGGTGAAAGGTTCCCTCCAAACCTTATAAAAGTTTTGAATGTAGGTTACTCCCTTCTAAAATCTTCCCAACTATTCCTATCAGGTAAAATCCTCACACTGAAGTCTTTCGGCCTCACATCCGATTCTTCTAAGTAGCGATAAACATACTCTCCGCAGGTTGTTGGGAGTATTATCCTTTGCCGAATATTGATGCGGTATGTTCCGGAAACTAGCGCCATGAGGCTTCTAGCTCGAGCAACTCGTGAACTATTTGACTTGGCCGCGTCAATCTTCTAGGTCTGTGAGTTTTAGTCGCCTATTACGACAGGCGCCCTTAGGCTTCTAGCTCGAGCATCTCGTGAACTATTTGACTTGACCGCGCCAACTTTCTAGGCTAGTGTGTTTTAGTCGCCTCGTACGACAGGCATGCCTACCGCGCGAATATTTTAAGAACCTCGAACCGAGTCGTCGTGATATTCCCCCATCGTACTAGTTGCATTTTCAAGCTCTCTCGAGCTCTGCAGTGTCCGCAGTGGTTATGCGTAGTAGCTGAGAAGTGTTCTTCCACTGCTCGACTACATCGTCGAGTGGACGACTGCGCTGAGTAGGTCTGAAAGCCGAGTGGAGTAGCCATCAGGTATCTGATGCGTATGAAAGTTCTCGCGGCAAACTTTACTTTTGACACTGCGTACATTTTCTTCGATGCGCTGCGGCATGTGTTTATCTTGGTTGTCATTAGGTTGAAGTCCGATCTGCCGTCGAGCCAAGTAACTTGGTGTATACTGAAATGTGGTATCTACTATAGATTATTATATTTCGAGACGCGGTTAAGTCGATCAACCTCAGTCCATTACGTCGTGTAGGTTGAATTTTCAACTATAGGGCCAAAGATTCTTTCGGCGTTTTAGGCGCCGGTAGGAGCAGTCATCGTTTGTTTTTCGAGCTTATCTTAGCAACAGTTCGATTCGTTTTATTGATTTCCCGACAAGCTGGATAGTTGATTAGAAAAGTACGTTAACTACCGAAAAAACTCCGCCTTGATGTGTATAGCGGCGAAACGTAGTGAATAATTGGCGACGAAGTTTCATTCTCCCAAAACCAACACAATGGCTTGTTTGGTAAGTAACGTCGCAAGGTATTTGTACTAAAGAACGAATCCTTATGCTATTGGCTGATCAGACATAATATGTTTGGACGATTATTACGTTACCAAGATCTATACTTTTTCAGCTCTTAGAGCACTGTGGGGTGCTAAGAATAAAGCTGAAAGAGAAAATACCAAAAAATGTGTAAACAAGTCATGTGTAAGTATGGTAGGCCTAGCCACCGACAGTCTGATGCAATTTGACCGCGTTTCGAGCGTCAGTCAGTACATCAGTATATACCCGTCTCAAGTTGTAAGAGCCGTCAAAGCATAGGGGTGTCATGTAAACAACGCCGCGCTTAAGGTGACAATGCAAATATGTTGAGACGAAGAAACAACAAAATAAATGCAGACATGCATAATGAATACAATAACAAAAAAATAAACACCTTACACACCAAAGGGGTTAATGCAATAAAAAAGAAAATAAAAAGGAGAGTAAGGGAAAACGTTTGTAGTAACCCTGCAAAAAATGAGATTGGTCTAGGATGAATCGGGGATGAGTCGCAAAGGAGTATGCGACCAATGCCAGTTTTGATCTCTTTGAACTGTCCCCTTTTGTTTGCGCATGTCCTATGAAGAGACTGATTGTACCCATTTATACCCGAAAGGGATCGATAGAACCAATCCCCTTTGTACCCATATGGGAACATACTTACTTACTTAATTGGCGCTTAACCGTCTGAACGGTTATGGCCGTCCAACAAGGCGCGCCAGTCGCTCCTTCGCTCCGCCAACCGGCGCCAATTGGTCACACCAAGGGAATATAAATCGTTTTCCACCTGGTCCTTCCAACGGAGTGGGGGCCGCCCTCTACCTCTGCTTCCATAGGCGGGTTCCGATAGACACACTTTCGTGGCCGGGGCATCATCTTTCATTCGCATAACATAGCCTAGCCAGCGCAGCCGCTGCGTTTTAATTCGCTGGACTATGTTTATGTCTGCGTATAGAGGTCCATAAATCTTTCGAAGAACTTTTCTCTCGAACACTACCAAAGCCGCTTCATCTGCTGTTGTCATGGTCCATGCTTCTGCCCCATATAGCAGTACGGGTACGATAAGTGACTTGTAGAGTATGATTTTCGTTCGCCGAGAGAGGACTTTACTTTTCAATTGCCTGCCTAGTCCAAAGTAGTATTTATTGGCAAGATTGATTCTTCGCTGGATATGGGAACATATTGTGACGAATATTAGTGACACTAAGTGATACTCACATCCCTAGTCTGATGCTAAGTAAATGAAGTCACAACAACAATAAAGCAGACATTCACTTGTATCTACATAAACGAATCAATCATTATGTCTACACATATGTACGTACACGCAGCGGAGAAGCAACGCTCAACCACATGTATATATGTATCTGAGATACTCCCGAAAGTATGCAATGAGAGAAGCTATAAAATCGGGCATCTGTAGTTACAGCTGAGAAATTTTATAGCTAATGACCAACTAGTAGATTCTGGAAATGGAAGCGCCTAGAAGATGCAAACGAGGAAATCAGAGAGTATAAAAGGCAGCAACAGTCGAGGCGCGACAATCAGTTGGATTTAAGACGCTATCTAGCGAGCAATAGCAATATTATTTTGAAAATCAGTTTAATTTAAACAAGCTATTGGTTGTGAAGTATCAGTGTTATTGTGAAGTACTTTAATAAAGGCCATTTTGCATTACTAAATATTGGAGTTATTTATTCAACAGTTTAGTGATTCGAACTTAGCAGAAGGTTGCAAATAAGATGATTTGCGGTAAATACGTTACAATATGAAGACCAACCCCCTTTTTCTGTTCAATAAGGACTCATATAGCGAGCAGTCGCATTTTGCATGGCTGAAACACAATCTAATGGTTGCCAAGCCACCAAATATATTCATGAAAGTTGTTTGCCCACTTTTCAAAAAGAAATAAAAAATATTTCATTAAGTCCTAGTAATTTAGGTTCGGTATAGGCCTCCGTATTTTTCTTAAATATTTCGATTCAATCACCGGTAATATTTTTTGTTTTACTCATTTCGTTGCCGTTTTTTCACTATTCTATTTTACTTAAAATGGGCTACATATGTAGATTTCAAACTGACTAATCCCAATTGCTCCGGAAAGGGACTAAAGGGGATCAATTATGCCCAACTGTAGACAAAAGCGTTCAATCGGAGACCAACCTCTTTAGAGATTAATCGCACGATTTGTTGCAGGGAAATTTATAATTGCGTTTTATGTATTTGTGCAATTACATCCATAAGCCTATAGGCGCATACTTTTAATTAGAGGCCGAAGCACAAGAGACACTAATATGTATGTATGTATGTCCTATAAACTATACACATATAAACAGCATGTTTATGTGTTATGAAATATACATGTATGTATATGTTTTGGTAATACATAAATAAATGTTCTATGGATGTACATGTCGCGTCGTTTTCATTGACCCAAATTCTGTTATGCCCCAGACACAACAGCATTGTAGGTGACATGTGGGCCGACCACCACAGCTGGCAACAACAACAGCAAGACAAGTTTAATGTGCATACCTTGATTTGAACTACATAAATTATTGGACGAATTTACAAGCATACGTACTTCTTTTCGAAATTTTAAATTTACGTTATATTCTCCAAATTGACTCAGCCAACTTCGCCTATTTTCGATTGAAGAAATTATTAACGAAGGGTAAACAGCCACCGCATGTTACACTGAAAGAAATGGTGCTAGTAAAATATGCAAATCGGTTATGTTGTTCTTGGCTTAACGGAGATTTGGTGAAATTGATCGAATTATGGTTAATTCGACCGAGTTCTTTGTCAAGCGAACAAATTAGTTTAGTCATTTCAACAGAAGAGAAATTGTCGCTCTTACCCTGCAAAAATCGCGAGTACTCCATGCATGCATGTATGGAGTACTCGCTATGGACCAAGCGAGTGCTCCAAAATTAACCACAATTCATACAAAAAATATGGTCCAATTAACATTGCGATATCCTAGGACCGGACCATATACTCCACCTCCGCATTACATCAGAATAATCCATGGAGTAACCACAGTCCAATAAACATCGTACCTGCAAAAATCGCGAGTACTCCATGCATGCATGTATGGAGTACTCACTATGGACCCAGCGAGTGCTCCAAAATTAACCACAATTCATACAAAAATATGGTCCAATTAACATTGCGATGTCCTAGTACTGGACCATATACTCCAGCTCCGCATTACATCAGAGTAATCCATGGAGTACCCACAGTCCAATAAACATCGTGTAATGATTACAATCGTTAAAAACGAGCAATTATCGGCTTACAACATGTTCGTGTAGAAACATGAGTTGGTCCATCGCTGCATTACAGTGGAGTAGAATGGTAAGTGCTCCAGTAGACCACATGGTCCAACGATTTTTGCAGGGTAGGTTAACAAAATTCTGTAAAATTGACAGATTCCTAATCAATCTAACTGATTTTTTTGTTAATACCTATATGACACTACTTTATTTTCGTGTATTTTTTCTTGTGTTTTATCTTCAATTTTTTGTCGCACTCCATCCTAATACGGCTTCAGTACTGGTGTAAGTATGTAAACTATATTTGAAAAAACTAACGAAATACAAGAAAAATACAATCTAGTTCATTAAAAACAAACGAGCCAGTTTGTATTTCGATAGGTTTTTTTGACATTCGGCCGTTTTTTCTTTATTTTTTTCTGACACATGAAAATTTTGTTTTTAGTTTGAAAATTTGGTGCATAAAAACACAATTAGAATCAACTTTCTTGTGAATAAAGTGAACCATTAGAGGGCGGAGTAATTTTTGCGTGTTATTTGCATTGTTGTTATTGTTAAAAATGTTAATGTAAAAATAAAATGTAAAACATAAACAAAAAAATGTCAAGCTCACTAATTTTGGGGGAATAGTGGTCTCGCTTTTTCATGATAGAAATTGTTTTTGTGTTTTGAAGTTCCGATAAAGTTTCGTCAGTTTTTTTAGCTTGGAATCCAAGCAAAAATAAAGTAGTGTCATATATGCTTAACACAACTGATCTCACTGGTCATTTCAACAGCGATCAACAATCAATGCATGAGCAAATTTCAAAGAGAATTTTACGCTCACTGCGCTCTCTACTTTGTACTTATGTATGCTGTGTTCTATATGTATGCACATATTTACGTATGTATATGGCGGCCGCCGTGGTGTGATGGTAGCGTGCTCCGCCTACCACAGCAAAGACCCTGAGTTCACATCCGGGGCAAAGCAACACAAAAATTTTAGAAATAAGGTTTTTCGATTAATTAGAAGAATATTTTTCTAAGCGGGGTCGCCCCTCGGCACTGTTCGGCAAGCACTCCGAGTGTATTTCTGCCATGAAAAGATCTCAATGAAAACTCATCTGCCTTGCAAACGCCGCAACATAGGTACTTTCTTACAAAGCTGTCGCAACATGTTCATTTGACTACTAAAACGGTCAATTACGAATCAACGATGTGCGAAGTTTATTCAACATCTTGTTGCGATTGATAAAAATTTACAGAAATTTCGGTTGAATTGACCCTTATTTCGTTTGATTTTACCAGTCTTTTTCTTTCAGTGTATAAACGCATAGTATTATTAACAATTTACCTCTGTAAAATAAATTTTACTTGTAAAAATGATAAAAAATAAGAGCGATGGAAAAGCATGTTGCAATAGAACTTTGAGAGGTCTAACACAGTGGCCAAAAAAGCGTAATACGTTATCGAGCAACGACTTACACGAAATCCAGATTCTTCCACAAAACTTGTATCTACACCTCCGCGCCGTTTTAGATAACAACACTTCCGATTAATCTGAAAAGGTATACTCACTGCCAGCAACACGACAATATGATTATGGTTGACTTTAACATCAGCGTGGATTCTCCTTCCCACAGTCGAAAAAGACAGTCTGCGTGATGTAAAATCCACACAGGATTGAAGTTTATCGACTTCGTTTCGTATTGTAATATGGCCTAAACTTCTTATACCATGAGTGTCTCCTAGAAAGAAGTTGAAACGAAAGTTATCACCTAATGATCGACGGCAAGCAAATCTCCAGCATGCAAGATATAAGCGCTCAACTCAAGGCCCAACTATCTACTCAAACAACCCACACTCCGCTTTGGGGCTTTCCGTTGAGTAGCTGCAGACGCAATGGATTGATTGATAATGATATTTGCAATCAGTCTTCGAATCGAGCAGTACTTACCGCCGTTTCGTACTCTAAAGTGTTCCAGAGAACCCAGATAAACAACTGGCACGATTAGGAATGTAGCGCCGCATCGTGAAAGAAGGACGCTATCAACAGTGCCACGCTGCGTTCGGTTGCAGAAACCCGCTGTATTATAAGAGGGTTATCGCGATGCATAGATTGAAAAGAGACGTGTACTTAGCAGAATGAAACGTATACAAATAGTTCCCAAAATTTCCAACAGAAAATGTAGTAGATAATAGAAGTTTTCAAGAACGAAGCGAGCTTTAGCGTTATTACTATCGAACCACAACCCCCAGTACCTGTCAACGTATTGTGATTCCATAATAAGTACGACCCAATTAAAACGGCGGCTTAATATCTCATTAAAAATTTACTTAGAATATTAGGTTTAAGCCAGTGGGCTACAATCAATGAACTGATGGCGCCTTTCTGACTACCGCCTAGTATTTAACTATACGCAAAATCGTGGATTGGGCTCACGGTATGGGAATGACCTCTCTTTTTTACGTGGAAAAAAATTACCTATTGAGAAAATTGCCGTGAATTTGCCGTAATTTATCCGGCACGCTCTAACTTCACGTGAAGTGACCACCTTAGAGACCAGCTAGGAAAATAATGCTTGCACACGAATTTGCCATAGATAAGTGGCATATTTTATAATTTCAAAAAAAAAATATATTTAACTTTAGCTCTTGACAAAAGACCCCCCCCTTCAACCTTTCGGTCCAACTTCGTCCCATCCGTGAAAAAGTTAACCGGTCCCATGCCCCAGATAATTCCTCTTACCCACCTCGGTGGAATGACTGGGGTGAAGGTTGTATAGGGAGCAGTTATCGGCATACAATAGTCCGTCCTGTCCGGGATAAAGTCGAAACTGGTAAGAAGGGTAGAGTGTCCGAAGTCAGAAAGGCTATAGCCCATATCCCGGAGCCTGACTAACGACCAGGCCGCGGCCGCCTTTCCCGCAATATCTACTGGATATATGTTCAGCATGACGTTCAGTGCCAAGGTATGTGTTGTTCTGAGAGCGCCACTGATACCGATCAGCGCCGTCCGTTGCACTACAGACCAGCACCCCATAGAGGAGAATCGGTTTGACCACCATCTCATAAAGCCAGTGTACTACTCCTGGCGAGAGTCACCATCTCTTTCCTATATCCCCGCTGCAGCAGTACAAGGCAACCGCGGCCTTCCTGGCCCTATCTTCCACATTGGGTCTCCTGGACAGTTTCTTGTCCAAAACAACCCCCAAATATTTAACCTTATCAGAAAGTACCCACGGTACTCCTCCAATCGAGGGAGTTCTGAAATCTGGCATCTTATATCTCCTTGTAAAAAGAACCAATCCCGTTTTACCCGGCTTGACCGCCAATCCACATGATTCAGCCCACCTAGCCACAGTATCCAGGTAGCCCTGCAGAACATCGCGCAGGGCGCCCTGACTAGGTAGCGAGGTCATCTGCATAGGCAACCACCCGACAGCCATTGGCTTCCAGCTCCACAAAAAGCTCGTTGACTACCACAACCCAAAGCAGAGGAGATAGCACACCCCCCTGTGGCGTGCCCCTGCACACCTTCCTCTCAATTATGGCCCCTCCCCACTTCGCTGCGACAATTCTGCTGCATAAAAGTTTGCTAATAAATTCACCCAGAGCCGCCTCGACTCCTAAACCCACCAGAGCTCTTTCGATTGCCCCCGGTAAGACATTGTTAAAGGCCCCCTCGATGTCTACAAAGGCACCCAGAGCAAACTCTTTGTGTTCTAGGGACTCATCTATTTGCTTTACAATCGAATGGCGTGCCGTAGATAAGTGGCATATTTTATAAATTCGAAAAAAAAAATTTTTATATTTTTTTCTGGTGCACCGCCAACTTCACGTGAAGTGCCTTTTCTCCTTCGATAAAGAAGTGAAAAAATGTTGCGGTGATCAAGGGCAATACGAAGTATTTGCTGTCATTACTGTCGACAGGTATAAATTCTAAACTGTATCACTTTCGTATACCTGGGAAATGACAACCGAAACCACTATCGTCCAAGAAATTCAACAGAATGCTTTTCAAACCAAGCGCAGCTCGCAAACCAAGCGCAAGTGGTAGGCAAACAAAAATCATGCTCTATATGTCCCTTATCCTTTTTGTTTTTCTTATGTGTGGCTTAAAATCCTGGACTGTGTCGAAAGAAAATCGAATTACTCATGAAGTATTCGACAGAAAAGTTCTCCGAGCGTGGTATGGTCCTGCGCGTGTTGCCAACGGCATGCATTGAAGTTTAATGATCAGCTGCAGCGAATAGGTTGGGTTAGGTTGAAATTGCCGGTGCATGAGTATTTCACATAGACTGAATGAGTCCGTAGTATTTCCAGAAGTTTATTTTAACGACCAAATTGAAAAAACCAGGACCTATGTTATAAAATAACTGCGTCCTCTTGGAAAATACTAGACTCTTTCTAGGACTTAAGCCACTTGCTGATTATAGATCTGACAGCTGTATCATTTCCAATAGCTGGAGTCTTAGCCTGGCAAGCGCAGGGCACAAGCACAAAACACGCTCGATCGTTTCCTCCTCCAACCCGCACTTCCAACATCTGCTATCACTGACCAAGCCTAATTTAAAGGCGTGTGACGCCAGAAGGTAGGTTCCAGTCAGAATACCCGTCATGAGTCTACAGTCCTCTCTTTTTAATGATGGATGCAACTTTGTTAGCCTAAGATTGTAAGACCTGCACATAATCTTCGACACTTTGCAGCCCCGCGCTTGAACCCACGCCTTTTCCGCTTGATAGATCATGTGCTCCTCTCGCCTTCTCTTAATCTCGCCCAATCTAATTGGGGCGTCTACGGAGCAATCTTCAAGGGATGCGCCCTTTTTTACTAGTTCATTTGCTTTTCCATTCCCATCTATTCCCATAAGCCCTGGGACCCAATATAGATGTATGCTTCTCCCTGTCCGGATTCTTTTCAGAGACTACTTGCACTCCAACGCACTTTTAGATGCTGCGCTATGCGAGATTATTGCCTTAATTGCTGCTTGACTGTCAATATAAACGTTAACACTGCTGCAGTTTAAGCTAATCTCTTCCAGTGTTTCTACTTCTTTGTTTACGACTAATACTTCCGCTTGAAAAACGCTACACTGATCTGGCAGCTTGTAGGATCTTTTTATTTCCGGATAATCACAGTATAGCGCAGACCTTAATCCTTCCACTACTTTGGAACCATCTGTGTCCACGTGTATTGCTTCGTCCGCCATTGGAGCACCCTTGAGCCAACCATCGACCTCTATTGTGGATTTAAGATCTCCTTCGAAGCGCAGATAGGGAATCAGGTAGTCTGTTCGTCCAGTAATTGATAACGCTATACTACTCTGGCCGCATGGTCGGCGCTCAAGCTGCCCCGAAGCACTGAGCCTGTTTGCAGTTGTTAACGCTATGTTCTTTGCTACCAGGTCTATAGATTGAGCGAATAAAAACCCAAAATCATTACTCTGGTTATTTTGTGCGAATATATAACAAGCTTCGGGAAAGAATGAGTTCCTAGGAGGATAGGACAGAGAAATGTTCTCACAAAGCAACGCTTGACTGACTTAGTACCATTTAACTACTAAATCAAAGATAAATTATATGAATTTAGGTGCTTTTTAGTGCCACAAAAGATTATTTGGGTGCTCATTTCGTTTTCGAGATATTCACAAAAAAGTGTGGGTCTCTTTACGTCAAGCTAGCAGACCCACACGATTTTGCGAATATCTCGAAAACCAAATTAGCACCTAAATTATCGTTTGTGGCACGAAATAGCACCTAAAAAGCACTTAATTCTCAAACAACTTAAACTTATTTTTGAGCACTTGGGTCTGCCACGCACGTAAATTGATAAACATCCATTCCCAGAAAATATGAACTGCATCAATTCAGCGATTTCATGATGATTACAAGAATTTTGTCTGACGTTTCTAATAAAAATCATTCCACATTAATTAATTTGTTTTCTTATTATACATTAATTGCATATGACGAAATTGTGTTTGCAATAAATAAGAACTCACACATATACATGCATAATAGCGCTGATTAATGTGTGTTGGGATCAATTAAGCTTTGTCACTAAATGCACTATGTTGATAAAACATGAATGAATCTTTTGCAGTCAACAATGACATGCAGGAAAAAAACACAAAAAATAAAATAAATAATTTAGTTGTTGTTGTTACTATTGTTAAATAGCGGCAAAATATTTGCAATTATTTTTATATGCTCCCTTGCTCTTCTATAAACAATGCAGTACTTTTATAAATTATAGTTACATTGTGGTTGTGGAAGCTTTAGCCTGCTGTACGGGCGGTGGGTACAACAACGATATGAAAAGTGCACACTCATCAGCTCGTGGTACGCTAATGAGCCAGAAAGCGGACAATTTGCAACGCAATAAATGCAATACTTGTTTGTGTACATTTTAATTTCGCAACTGCCCATCAAAAAAATTGTTAACCTAATATACGGCTTATTGCATTAGGTAAAAGGCTTATAATATTTGACCTTAAATGTGTATGAGCCATTTTCACCATCTCTAGTTGAGTTAGAAACTTTTTGCAGTATAGTAATGCTCCAGAAAGCTTTATTTGGCATTTTCGTCGCATAAGACTAAAAATAAAATAATTTAAAAAATATTTTTAAGTTAAACGGTTTCATTGAAAACAATACTTAAATGAAGTAATAATAATACTAAAAGCTAGAAAATAATTAGGTAGGTGCTAGGTATTAGCCGTCACAATCCTCATCAATATAGGGCGTTGATCAGACAATTAAATAAAAGATTTGGGGGCGTGAAATTTCTAAAAATGTGAAGCGTAGCATAATTTATTAAGGTTCAGTTGGTCTTACTTATGACTATCAATAGAAATTTGACGCGTCCAACGCTTTTATTTAATTGTCTGATCAACGCCCTATATTGATGAGGATTGTGATGGCTAATACCTAGCACCTACCTAATTATTTTCTAGCTTTTAGTATTATTATTACTTCATTTAAGTATTGTTTTCAATAGAACCGTTTAACTAATTTTTTTTTTTTTAATTATTTCATTTTCAAATTTTTAGTCTTTATTTAATTCCCTATTATTTCTAATTCTATTTAATTCATTTAGTGACTCATTATTACAAGGACTCTTTCCTGACAATTTGTTACAATCTAAGTCCTCAATACATAATCCTTCCAAAGAGTTTACTCGACTATGCGCCACGTATGCTTGTCCCTCCTCGAACTCCAAGATATTTTGATGTCACTTCTACCGGACTGTATGTAATATTTGTTCCAAATATGAACGAAATCGGACATCATAGGTCGCTTTCTATTCATGTATGTATTATGTGTTCCAAATATGGACCAAATCGGACCACAAATACGATTTTTTTTAATATCTCGATCCTTGCACCACCTAGCGGCGATTTTTTGACAGTCCGCTTTCCATTCATGTATGTATTATGTGTTCCAAATATGGACCAAATCGGACCACAAATACGATTTTCTGAATATCTCGATCCTTGCGCCTCCTAGGGGCAATTTTTTCATAGCTCGCTTTCTATGCACGTATATATTATGTGTTCCAAATATGAAACAAATCGCACCACAAATACGATTTTTTGATATATTTCGATCCATGCGCCACCTATCGGAGTTGTTTTCTTATTATTGCATTGCCATCGGGTTCTGAACTATATTCCAAGTTTCAAGCTTGTAGCTTATCGGGAAGGCAATTACAAAATTCGTGCCGGCCAGCCTGTCAAGCCAAGCTAAATGAAACCGTTTAAAAAACAAAATACAGGGTGGCCCACCCCTACTCAAACCGACTGTTGTAAATATCATGTAGTATAGTCCTAAAAATCTATTGTGAATACGCGAAAACGAGCTAAGCAGCTGACTTTTGTTTACACTTTGCCCCAGTTAGATAAGTGATATAACTGAGATAACTGAAGACGGTGAAAACGGCCCTTTCCTACAAATTGGCAGAAAGGGCCTACATGTTTGAACTTTCACTGAGAAGCTTTTCATGGCAGAAATTCGCTCGGACTGTTTGCCAAACCACCGTCGAAAACACTTTATTTTTTGATTTTTTGACGTTGCTTTGCCCGGGACTTGAACTCAGTATCTGCGGTAGGGTAGGTGGAGCACGATACCATCACACCACGGCGGCCTTCTGTGGTTTGCAAAGGTCTATCAAACTTATCGGCCGATCGTTAACACGATAACTCGAACTTCTCTGTAACCAGAATAAGTGTTAAAAATGGGCGCAACCGAAAAAAAATTACCACAACCACTTTTTAACATAGAAAATTGAGAAAATGGACTTTTTACGATGGCTCTTAACAGAGACTGAACAAGTGATGAAACTTGGTGACTGAATGGATTTTATGATGGAGCCGCCACAGCTGAGCTGTAGTAAGGCCCAAATAACATGCCGCAGTTGGTGATTTTTTTTACTGGCAACACAACTAGTAAATTCCGTGCAAAATACACAAAAGTTTCCTATCACATCGCCCTTGCTTTTGACGTTACTCTGATAGCTAATTTTTGTATTCATATCTTTATTACGATTGCGAGATGAAAAGTGTGCTACGTTCATGCAAACATTTGTATAAGTGACTTGAAAATTTCGTAAATAGTTAATGTTGCACGTGAGTTTATTATTATTGATGGCAATGACTGTATGGTTTCTTATCTATGCACTCAGATGCAAGCAACTAAAAACTGACACAACTGACAAATAAAGTGACTCACACTTACCGAAATGAGTCACGATGACAGGAAAATTTTATATTAAAGTCGTATTTACGATCGTCAGCTTAGAAAAATGTTACGTAAATTACGTTTTTATACTCAGTTGAGCAGAGCTCACAGAGTATATTAAGTTTGATTGGATAACGGTTGGTTGTACATATATAAAGGAATCGAGATAGATATAGACTTCCATATATCAAAATAATCAGGATCGAAAAAAAATTTGATTGAGCCATTCCGTCCGTCCGTTAACACGATAACTTGAGTAAATTTTGAGGTATCTTGATGAAATTTGGTATGTAGGTTCCTGAGCACTCATCTCAGATCGCTATTTAAAATGAACGATATCGGACTATAACCACGCCCACTTTTTCTATATCGAAAATTTCGAAAAACCGAAAAAGTGCGATAATTCATTACAAAAGACCGATAAAGCGATGAAACTTGGTAGATGAGTTGAACTTATGACGCAAAATAGAAAATTAGTAAAATCTTGGACAATGGGCGTGGCACCGCCCACTTTTAAAAGAAGGTAATTTAAAACTTTTGCAAGCTGTAATTTGGCAGTCGTTGAAGATATCATGATGAAATTTGCCAGGAACGTTACTCTTATTACTATATGTACGCTTAATAAAAATTAGCAAAATCGGAGAAGGACCACGCCCACTTTTAAAAAAAAAAATTTTTTTAAAGTAAAATTTTAACAAAAAATTTAATATCTTTACAGTATATAAGTAAATTATGTCAAGATTCAACTCCAGTAATGATATGGTGCAACAAAATACAAAAATAAAAGAAAATTTAAAACTGGGCGTGGCTCCGCCCTTTTTCATTTAATTTGTCTAGGATACTTTTAACGCCATAAGTTGAACAAAAATTCACCAATCCTTTTGAAATTTGGTAGGGGCATAGATTTTATGGCGTTAACTGTTTTCTGTGAAAATGGGCGAAATCGGTTGATGTCACGCCCAGTTTTTATACACAGTCGTCCGTCTGTCCTTCCGCATGGCCGTTAACACGATAACTTGAGCAAAAATCGATATATCTTTACTAAACTCAGTTCACGTACTTATCTGAACTCACTTTATCTTGGCATTAAAAATGAACGAAAGCCGACTATGACCACGCCCACTTTTTCGATATCGAAAATTACGAAAAATGAAAAAAATGCCATAATTCTATACCAAATACGAAAAAAGGGATGAAATATGGTAAGGTAATTGGATTGGTTTATTGACGCGAAATATAACTTTAGAAAAAACTTTATAAAATGGTTGTGACACCTACCATATTAAGTAGAGGAAAATGAAAAAGTTCTGCAGGGCGAAATAAAAAACCCTTAAAATCTTGGCAGGTATTACATATATAAATAAATTAGCGGTATCCAACAGATGATGTTCTGGGTCACCCTGGTCCACATTTTGGTCGATATCTGGAAAACGCCTTCACATATACAACTACCACCACTCCCTTTTAAAACTCTCATTAATACCTTTAATTTGATACCCATATCGTACAAACTCATTCTAGAGTCACCCCTGGTCCACCTTTATGGCGATATTTCGAAAAGGCGAACACCTATAGAACGAAGGCCCACTCCGTTTTAAAAATACTCATTAACACCTTTCATTTGATACCCATATCGTACAAACAAAGTCTAGAGTCACCCCTGGTCCAGAAAGGCCCACTCCCTCTTAAAATACTCATTAACTCCTTTCGTTTGATACCCATATTGCACAAACGAATTCTAGAGTCACCCCTGTGGTGATATCTCGAAACGGCGTCCACCTATGGAACTAAGGATTACTCCCTTTTAAAATACTCATTAACACCTTTCATTTGATACCCATATCGTACAAACGCATTCTAGAGTCACACCTGGTCCATCTTTATGGCGATATCTCGAAAAGCCGTCTACCTATAGAACTAAGGCCCACTCCCTCTTAAAATACTAATTAATTCCTTTCGTTTGATACCCATATTGCACAAACGAATTCTAGAGTCACCCCTGGTCCACCTTTATGGCGATATCTCGAAAAGGGGTCCACCTATATAACTAAGCCCCACGCCCTTTTAAAATAATCATTAACACCTTTCATTTGATACCCATATCATACAAACAAATTCTAAAGTCACCCCTGGTCCACCTTTATGGCGATATCTCGAAAAGGCGAACACCTATAAAACGAAGGCCCACTCCCTTTTAAAAATACTCATTAACACCTTTCATTTGATATCCATATCGTACAAACAAAGTCTAGAGTCACCCCTGGTCCACCTTTATTACGATACCTCGAAAATGCGTCCACCTATAGAACTAAGGCCCACTCCCTCTTAAAATACTCATTAACTCCTTTCGTTTGATACCCATATTGCACAAACGAATTCTGGAGTCACCCCTGGTCCACCTTTATGGCGATATCTCGAAAAGGGGTCCACCTATAGAACTAAGCCCCACGCCCTTTTAAAATTATCATTAACACCTTTCATTTGATACCCATATCGTACAAACGCATTCTAGAGTCACCCCTGGTCCATCTTTACGGCCATATCTCGAAAAGGCGTCCATCTATAGAACTTAGGTCCACGCCCTTTTAAAATACTCATTAATACCTTTCATTTGGTACCCATATCGTACAAACGCATTCTAGAGTCAACCCTGATCCACCTTTATGGCTATATCCCTAAATGGCGTCCACCTATAGAAGAACTATGGCCCACTCCCTCATAAAATACTCTTTAATGCCTTTCATTTGATACACATGTCATACAAACACATTCCAGGGTTTCCCTCGGTTCATTTTCCTAAATGGTTATTTTCCCTTATGTTGTCACCATAGCTCTCAACTGACAATGTAATGTTCGGTTACACCCGAACTTAACCTTCCTTACTTGTTACTATGTAAAAATTTAGTAAGTATTCATGTTTCACCAGAGTCCATAGTTTGTATCCAAATCAGTTGGCTTTATACTTCATTTGTATTTGATAGGTTTTATGGTTGTCAGCCAATTTCTGCACAAAATTTAAGAACGTACTATATATTTTTAATGCCTGCTTCTTCAGTGCGAGTTTAAACTCTAGTTAAAGTTGACTAGAGTTTAACATTATTATTACTTGCATATGCTGATGACATTGATATCATCGGCCTAAACACTCGCGCCGTGAGTTCTGCTTACTCCAAACTGGAAAAAGAAGCGGTAAAGATGGGCTTGATGGTGAAGGACGACAAAACGAAATACCTGCTGTCATTGAGCAAAGAGTCAACGCATATGCGCCTTGGCAACCACGCTACTATTGGCAGCCATAATATCGAAATAGTAAAAGACTTCGTTTATTTGGGAACCAGCATCAACACTAGCAACAACATCAGCTCCGAAATCCAGCGAAGAATCACTCTTGCCAATAAATGCTACTTTGGGCTAGGCAAGCAATTGAAAAGTAAAGTCCTCTCTCGGCAAACAGGAACAGGAGCGACTGGCGCGCCTTGTTGGACACCCATAACCGTTTAAACGGTTAAGCGCCAATTAAGTAAGTAAGTAAAGTAAACTTGCACTGATAAAACCAGCATAAGTGAATTCCCCTGAAGCAAGAATATTTAAACTTATAGCATATTTCAGAACCCTGTGACAATGCAAAACTGTCGATAGATGGCGCCGGGAGCGTGATGATATTTAAGAAAACAGTTGTTATTGTTGTAGTGATAAAGACACTAGCCGAAAGTTGTTGGGATTGTTACCGATGTTGATGGTCCTTTGCCGGATATAGATCCAGTACGTTCCAGTAACAAGCAGCATTAAGGTGCAAGCCGGACCATATCGGTAACTATTTAATATGACCTAATTAAACTTTTTGGGCCACGCCGACCCCTACTCCCTAGTTCCATGAGGAATTTGAGGTCGCCAGAGTCTCGGCTGCTAAAAAACAGCATTCGCCACAGGCAGGTGAGGTTCATAATTGGGTTGGAGAAGCTATAAATTGTGCTGGCAACCCCTTGAAAGAGTTACGCTACACAACGCCTTGAATCATATGGGTATTTTAGTCGCCTCTTACAACAGGCATACCTACCGCAGGTATATTTTAAGCCCCATAACTTAATTATATAAAATGTACAAATATGGTACGCTACAAAAGGTCCCCAAAATGCAATGAATTGTCCCTGAAAGAATCTCAAAATCAGTTCCAAACTTTTTCCGACCTCAAAATATAAGAGTTCTAAAGTGATTTTAATAAAAAATGGGAAAAAGTCCTCGCTCGTTTCTAAAAACTCGAGTTGAACCAGTAGTAGTGCTACAGACGTCACTATATAATCGCTTTCTGTTTTTATACTCAGCGTGCTTTGCACACAGAGTACATTAACTTTGATTGGATAACGCTTGGTTGTACAGGTATAAAGGAATCGAGATAGATATAGACATCCATATATCAAAATCATCGGCATCGAAAAAAAATTTGATTGAACCATATCAAAACTTCAAATTTTTAAAAATGGGCGTGGCACCGCCCCTTTTATGACTAAGCAATTTTCTATGTTTCGTGAACCATAACTCGACAAGTTTGAAAGGGTCGTAGACTAGAATAATAAGCTATAACTTAGCAAAAAATTGTTTTGAATCAATGATATTTCACTTATCAAGTTTTATTGTAAGAGGAAATGGGGAGACATTTTTCTTTTAAAAGGGGTGTGTCACGTGTTATGTAGAAAAGTAATTTATCTTGAATGAAATGCACAATTGAAGCTCAGGCTGAGTATATAATGTTCGGTTACATCCGAACTTAGACACCTTTAATTGTTTCCATTCCTTTCCTTATCTTTCATTTCATTTCCTTTTCTTTCCTTTCCTTTCGTTTCCTTTCCTTTCCTTTCTTTGCCTCTCCTTTCTTTTCCTCTCCTTTCATTTTATTTTCTTTCCTTTATTTAACTTTAATTTCATTCCTTCCCTTCCCTTCCCTTTCCATTCCTTTCCTTTCCTTTCCTTTCCTTTCCTTTCCTTTCCTTTCGTTTCCTTTCCTTTCGTTTCCTTCCCATCCCTTCCCTACCCTTCCTTCCTTTCCCTTTCCCTCCCTCCCCTTCCCTTTCTTTTCCTTTCACTTCGTTTCTTTTCCTTTCCGTTCCATTCCTCTCCTTTTCCCTTTCCTTTCACTTCCTTTCGACTCCTTTCTTTTCCTTACCTTTCCTTTTGCGAAAAAAACTGGTATTTTTTATCAAATTTTTTAAACACAATTCTTCTTTTTTTATTTTCGATATTTTAGGAAAAAACTTAAACGAATTTTACAAATGAAATCATGTAAAGCTATCTTAGAAACGTTTTCGAAAAAATACGAAAATTCTAGAATGGGGCTGTTCAAAAATTTGTATATTGAAGCGCAATTCACAACACATATACAAAATTATATGTTCACTGAAAGTTTTTTTAAATTGACAAAAAAAATTTTTTTATTAAATGTTTTTGAAAAATTTTTTTTGTTGTCAATTTATTAGTGTAAATTTGAATATTATACCGAAGTGCCTTGGCTTCATATGGAAGTGCCTTCTTTTTGCACTTTCATATGAAATTCAGGCACTTTCATATGAATGGAAATTGTATGTGAGGGAGTGCTATTAAAATTTTTTTTATTTTCAAAGTGTGAATTTGTATCATTCAGAAAACTCTATATAAAAAGTTCAAAAAAAAATTTTTTTTTTTTATTTTCTAGAGATTTCGAATTTTTTCGAAAACGCTTTTGAGACTGGTTTGCATAGTTTCAGTTACAGAATGTATGGAAGTTTTTTCCTAAATTATCGAAAATAAAAAGAGTTTAATTGACGAAATTTGAAAAAAGAAATACCACTGCTATTGTTCGTTGCTGTATATTCTCAACAAGGTGTTTTTGCAGCTCATCTACAAAAAAATACGGATAAAAAATCCCATGCATATTTTTTTCTAAATAAAAAGTTAAAAAAAATTTTTTTTTTTTTTCTAGAGCTTTCGAATTTTTTCGAAAGCGTTTTTGAGACTGGTTTGCATAGTTTCAGTTACAGAATATATGGAAGTTGTTTCCTAAATTATCGAAAATAAAAAGAGTTTAATTGACGAAATTTGAAAAAAGAAATACCACTGCTATTGTTCGTTGCTGTATATTCTCAACAAGGTGTTTTTGCAGCTCATCTACAAAAAAATACGGATAAAAAATCCCATGCATATTTTTTTATGAAATAATGATATACTTAAATTTAAAATTAAATTTTAAATAAAAAACTTGAATTTAAAAAAAATGTGTTTTAAATATTTCTTCTTTTTCTCAGTTGACTTTTAGAGACTTGATCTAAGAAGCCGGGTTCCATCCAAGAAATGCAAAAATGAGGCCATTGAACGCAACATGACGTAACGCGAAAAACACAAAAGGTACAAGAAAATAACTAAATTGAAACTATTGAAGCTTGATCTTAAAATAGCACTGAGCCAAAGTAAGAGAGCTACAAAGATTAACAAAACGAGAAAAAAATAACAATACCAAAAAGAAGTAAAAAAAATTAAGAAAGAGCTGGGGAAAATCCATATGAATGTACGCTCATGTAAAAACTTAATCTTGCAAATTATTAGCAAATATGGATATTAAATGCGAACGATTGTTATCGAGCGGCATTGGCAGTACCCACAGTTATATTCGCATCGCCATACATAAACTACGGCAGAGCATGGAGATAGAGCAAATAGCAGAAAGGCAAACGAAGGTATATAGCGCGCTAAGAGGCCGTGGACGAAGATCAGCGGCAGCAGCAGCAGCTCAACGCATGCAAAATGCTACAGACTCCGGTGGGGGACATGGAGTTGGTGTAGATGGAGTAGAGCACCAAAAAAATAGTCAGCTTGAAAGCAGCAATAAATCAACAATACTAACTACAAACATGTTACAACAACAACACGCGACAACAAAATTGCTGACTGCAAATGGCATAGCGTTGGCGGCGGAAAGCGAAATTGCGCGAAGAAATTTAATATGCGTCATATGTCGACAGCTGCATGTGGAGGAATGTTGTAAGTGTTGCTACAGCAATAACGATACGCTGAAAAGTGTAGAAATAGCGACAGGAACAACAAAAAAGGGCGCACAAAAGATGCAGGAGCCGAATGCAGGCAGTAAAAGCGTTGTGGCAAAGAAATGTAGTGCGACGCCGAAGGCGGCACATGAAGGGCGGTGCATGTGCGGTGCGGCGCCAGAAATCAATAGTACAATAGCGGCTGCGCTGGCCACCACAACAACAACAACAGCAGCAACGGAAAGTGCAAGAAAACGTGCAGCTGATTGTCAAAGCACAGACAGTGGAAGCTGCAGCGAGCGCGCCAGCGCACATGCGTGGCACACTACAAGTCAAAGGGCCTTGCATGTAGAGCAACAACAGCATGCGCGCACGTCTGTTGCAACGGTGTGTTGTTCCTGTAATAAATTGCGTGCGCCGCGGTGGCATGCTGAAGCTGCAATAACGGCGTGCCGCCGCAGCGGCGTCCAACAAATGGGAACAAGGAATGTGCTTACAACTACTACATCTTCAAATGCATCACAGCTTTTAAATGAAGCAACTGAAACAGCAGCAGCAACAACAACAAAAACATCATCATCAACCGCAACTAGAACATCACCAACACAATCACAAATATCATTCAAATCAGCAATAGCACTCACCGCCGGTACAAATTTCATCATGCATCAAAACCAAAATAATATGCTAACAACAACAACAGCAGTCACGTTTTATACAAATATCCAAGCGCCGTTGCGCAGCATGTTGTATACATTTCAGTTGTTGTTGTTTTTATGCATAAAAATGCAATTTTTACGCCCCATCAATAAAAGAATCCATAGTTTTCTTTACAAAAACAATAGCAATTATAATAATAGTAATAGTAACAATAATAACAAAAACAACAACAACAACAACAAAATCGCTTATACGACGAATAGTAATAGTAGCAATAGTAATAGTGATAGTTATATGAAATACAATAAAAGACAACAACAAAAACCAGAGCTGATTGGAAGTGACGCGCAGCAGCTATGGCCATCACAACAACAAAAACAACCACAACAACAACGTCCTCCACTTATAAGACTGATGAAACAAATTCGCTGTAATTCCTACTACAATAATTATAATAATGATAATGATAATAATAGTAATGTTAATAATAGCAACAATAATGCCACACATTTATATAATGCATCACAACAAAAACAACAAAAACAATTAAATTACGCTAATAATAACGCTAACAACAACAATAGTTTTAATAATAGTAAATTATTTAACAACAACCACAACAACAAATGCTCGCAACTGCAACATCAACCTCACATTTACCATAACCAGCAACACCAGATAGTACAACAACAACAACAACAACCGCAACATAAACATTACTGCAATTTAATGCAACAACAACACTCATCGTCAACATCACATCAGAATTTAGTGCAACAACAACAACAAAAGCATCTCAAACCAAACAATTTTCCATCGCTGCAATTGCAATTACAAAAATTGCGCGTCTTTAAAATGCCAAATTTATCATTTTTATATTATATATTGATAATTATATCGTTCCTATCGCTATTTCTGCCATCAATAAATGCACAAACATCAAATGCAATTGCAACAGATGTTACACCAGCGTCGCCGTTAGCTTCACCATCCTCAATAGCAAAAGCAGATGACAATGTTATTCGCACATTACCGGTATCTTTGGCGCGAAATGAGACTGGTGAGTACTTTTACTTTTTTATATTCTAAAGATTTTTGCTAATTTGTCGATATCTTGATAGACATTTTTGTTCAATAAAAATTTGAGATGCATTTGAGAATAAACCCTATTTTCAAATCTCAAATTGTGAAACATATTATGATACAAATGATCCAGAAGTTGTTCCGAAACCTTAAATAATTTGGAAGTAATCCTGTAACAATCCTAAAATGGTTTTGAAATGATCCAGACTTTATCCCAAAATTGTACCTAAAACAATCCCGTATTAATCTCGAGATTATTCCAAATTAATTCCGAAATAGGTCCGAAAACAATTCTGTAATTTATCGAAATGAGCCAGAAGTTGTCTCCAAATCATACCTAAAATATGCCGAGGCTATTTTGCAAAAGTCCGAAACTTATTTCTAAAGAGACTCGAAATGATGCAGAAGTTGTTGAAAAAGTTCCGAAGTGATCTTGAAAATGTTCAAAATAGGTTCCGAATTAATCTCAAAATAATCCTGAAATGATCGTGTAACTGTCCCGAAATGAGTTCGAAGTAATCTCGAAATTATCCAAAAGTTTTCCCGAAAAGAGACCTTAAGTAATTCTTAATGGATCTTGCAACAGTCCTGAACTAAATAGTCGTGAAATGATCTCAAAGTTGTGGAAATACCGCCGAAATGATCCAAATTTGTTCCGGAGAATACATGTGTACACAGATGGTTCCAAAGTAGTGGAAGGAGTAGGGTCAGCGGCATACTGTGCTCATCCGGAGATAAACAGATCCTACAAGCTGACAAATCACTGAAGCGTTTTCCAATCGAAAGTATTAGCCGTAACCAAAGCAATAGAAACACTGTAAGATAAAAACTTAAACTGCAGCCGTGTTAACATTTATATTGACATCCAAGCAGCAATTAAGGCAATAATCTCGCATAGCACAGCATCTGAATGCGTGTTAGAGTGTAAGCAATCCCTGGAAAGAATCGGGACGGAGAAAAGCTTACATCTATATTGGCTCCCTCGGCATATGGGAATGAAAAAGCGGATAAACTAGCTAAAAATGGCGCATCCCTTGAAGCTTGCTCCATCGATGTCCCAATTAGACCGGGCGAGATTAAGAGAAGGCGAGAGGTGCACCTGTTCGACCAAGCGGGAAAAGCGTGGGTTCAAGAGCGGAGCTGTAAAGTGTAAATGTGTAGGTCTTACAGCCTTGGATTAACAAAGTTGCTTCTATTATTAAAAAGAGAGGACTTTAGACTCATGACGGGTATTGTGACCGGGAACTGCCTTCTGGCGTCACATGCCTTTAAATAAGGCTTGATCAGTGATAGCCGAAGTAGAAAGTACGGGTTGTAGGAGGAAACGATCGAGCACGGTTTGTGCCAGGCTAAGACTCCATCTGTTAAGAGTGATACAGCTGTCAGAACTATAAGCAGCAAGTGGCATAGGTCCTAGTATTTTGGCAAGAGGACGGACTTATTTTATAACATAGGTCCTGGCTTTTGATAGGGTTTTACAGTTTGGGCGTTAAATAAACTTCTGGTAACACTACAGACTCATTCAGTCTATGTGAGGTCCTCATGGAAATGGTGCGCTTCCGGTGCATTTGGAACACATAGTAGTTCGTTTTTAAATTCGTTTACATGCTATCAACTAGAAAATGCATGTACTTTCACACTTAATACCAACCATCAATCTTTTTTTTTTTTTTTTTGCGATCACCTACACTCCCCAGAGCATCTATCATCATCAACAATTAGACCTTTCGATCCATTTTGTTTATCCGTCTTTTTGTAGAAATATCATTTCCCACTATAAGACACACAACTTTCGCATTTGAGCCACACTTTAGATTTCATTAGAACAATTTAGATTACCACAATTAAGGGATGTGGCCAACCTTTTCAACTGGGAGGTGACAGACCGTTAGTTAGTTATTTTTCGCCTTTTGAAATGATTTGTATGATTTCGCCTTCAAATCCTCCACGGGTAATCATCATATATATTATTTCTAATTGCTGTTTTTATGTACGGGACCCTTTTTCGCTCTTATTTGTAATCCAAATCTATAAATAAAGTTTTGGTTGTAAAGATGGAGATTCGGGCTATCAGCTAGCTTTGAGCAATTTTAGTCGTAGTACTTTTGTTTAGCTATATTTTATTAAAATAATTTGTTAAAAATAAACGATTGTGAGCACACAAAGAAATCTATTTGTACTATGGCACTATTGTGAATATTTGCACTGCATTGCCGGCAGTTGCCAGATGGTAGCGCAAGCTGTAAGTTTTAATTGATTGATAGAACAGCTGATTTCTGTTGATATTTGATAAGAGACTTTTATATTGGTTGCGCAAGATGCGCGCGGGTCCGGCTCGTGTAACTATATTCGTATAGCGTTCCAGTTATTTACCAATGTCGTCTACTTAAAATAAAGCTAAAAATACTTGGAAGGAAACATTAGCCTCAAAGGATGGGGCTTTTACCTATGCCGTACAAGCCCTTATCGATTATATGTTGAGGACACTATGAAGTTTTTAAGCGAATTTATAACTATGAGCTCGTAAGACTTGAGCCACACATCTATAAAACTCTAAAAACGTGGAATTCTAAAATTACCAAACCAAAATAAAACTCATAGGGGAAGTCCTAAAAATTTCAATATTTCAATATTTCATATCAGTATTAATATCTTTTAGCATATGTTTCTTCAGTAAACAATATATACATACACGCATTCCACATACTGCATATACAACAAATGTGTTATGTAACCAAAAGTAAGAAAATATTTTAATAGCAACATAAGCTGTTAAACTCGATCAAAACAAATTCCATTTTACTCATTCCAATAAAACCAAAATGCCAAAAATGCCTTACATAGGGCACATAGTAAATATTAACAAATAATGTCAACCAAAACAAATTTAATATTATTGTTTGGCTTTTTATTTCACATTTTATGTTGAAGGCGATTATTTGTTTTGACTGAATTTATGTTGAGCTTTTCAGCACCTCTTTAATGCATACAAATGATTATTAAGGTAATTAAAAGATGTTAAAATCTTTAGATTCGCTTTGAATCGAGCATTTTTCAAAAGATTTTGAAAAGAAAAAAAAAAAAAAAAAAACAAGTAAAGAAGGCTAAGTTCGAGTATAACCGAACATTATATATTCAGCTGCCAAATTTCAGTTTGCAAAATTTTTAAAAGTAGGCAGTGCCACGCCCATTGTCCAAAATTTTACTAATTTTCTATTCTGCGTCATAAGATCAATCCACCTACCACGTTTCATCGCTTTATCCGTCTTTGGTAATGAATTATCGCACTTTTTCGGTTTTTCGAAATTTTCGATATCGAAAAAGTGGGCGTAGTTATAGTCCGATTTCGTTCATTTTAAATAGCGATCTGAGATGAGTGCCCAGGAACTTACATACCAAATTTCATTAAGATACCTCAAAATATACTATACTTGTTATCGTGTTTGCGGATAGACGGACGGAGGGACGGACATGGCTAAATGAATTTCTTTTTCGCCAAGATCATTTTGATATATAGAAGTCTATATCTATCTCGATTAGTTTATGCTGTTACGTGGTACCGTTATACGAACAAAAATAATATACTCTGTGAGCTCTGCCCAGCTGAGTATAATAAGGGGCAGGACCACGCCTATTTAATTAATTTTTGTTCTTAAACGGACATGGCTTAATCGATGTCTTTTGTTTTATCTATGGGGTATTCCATCCCATTTCGACCAATTTTGAACCCGACCCCTTTAGAATTGGCTGAAAGTTTTTCTTCTTTTTATAGCTTACGAAAGACGTTTTTCAGAATTTTTTCATCCAACTCAAAAAAAGTTATGAATTTTTAAAAAAATACCGTTTTTGTTTTCAAAATGCTATAACTTTTTCAAAAATTTACCGTTTGGGATCTTTTTTTTTTTTTTAAATTTGTTTTTAAATGTACTTTTCGGAAAAAAGATAAAAAAAATTTTAGTTTTTTTTTTCAATTAAAAAAAAAAAAAATTGGCCCACTCCGGGATTAGTGGCGATGATTGCAGAATTGAATCAAGTTTTTTATGAGAAAAAAAACTGGCGAAATTCGAAAAATCTCGAAAAACTGAAAAATTACAACAAAAAAAACTTTAAAAATATTTTTTGTATTTTTTCCGAAAAGTACATTTAAAAACAAATTTAAAAAAAAAAAAGATCCCAAACGGTAAATTTTTGAAAAATTTATAGCATTTTGAAAACAAAAACGGTGGTTTTTCAAAAATTCATAACTTTTTTTGAGTTTGATGAAAGAATTTGAAAAAATTCTGAAAAACGTCTTTCGTAAGCTAGAAAAAGAAGAAAAACTTTCAGCCAATTCTAAAGGGTTGGGTTCAAAATTGGTCGAAATGGGATGGAATACCCCCTATGTATGTATATCTATCTCGTTCCATTCATGCCCGTAAAAGCAACCGTTAAACCGTAATGAAAGCTTTTATTTGAACAGCCATTTTGAAATAATGTTATAGATATTCTTTCTATCCATAGTGGTGCTAACTTATTCGCTACAGACTATGTATATAATGATAGACACGAAATAAAGGCTAAGAAATTTTGGTCAAATGACCACGATTCTTTAAGTGTCGAAGCTCATGTGTACGTCTTACAACCTTAGATTTAAAAATTTACTCCTATCATTGGAGAGGACTGCAGACTCATGACAGGTATTCTGACTTACCTTCTGGCGTCACATGCCTTTAAATTAGGCTTGGTCAGTAGTAACAGATCAGTGATGTGCGAGTTGGTATAGGAAACGATCGAGCACGTTTTGTGCTCGTGCCTTGCGCTTGCCAGGCTAAGACTCCAGCTATTAGTAGTGATACAGTTGTAAGATCTAAAAGCAGCAAGTGACATAGGCCCAAGAAATCTTCTAGCATTGGCCAAAATGACGGAGTTATTTAATAACATAGGTCCTGGTTTTTGATAGGGTTTTTCTGTTTGGTCGGTAACAAAACTTCTGATAATACTACGGACTCATTCAGTCTATGTTAGATCCTCACGGGCCAGCCAATTCAACCCAACCTAACCACAATCCTGCAAAGTGCTCTTTAGTTTTCCCAATAGAATCATTAAGCATGGAAAATTATTACAAAAAAAAAAAACAAGTTGTCAAGTACTAAACACTATTGACACAAAAGGCGCAAGTACCAAGTACTCGAGAAGCTCGATGTGTAAACATACTTACATGCTGTCCGAGCCCTTAAGTGACGTGGAAGCATCATCGGTATGTGTTAGTTTTTTAACCGATGAGCCATTGATAACTTTTCTATCGATAATAAACCGATAATTTTTTTTTCCTTACCGAATCGATCGTTAACGAATCGACAATATGCCGATTACAAACCGATAAATTGTCGATGAGAAATTGATAACATTTCGATAACAATAAATTACACATTGATAAAGTTTCTGTAAAATTCTCTAGTAAATGGATAGCAAATTCACAACTGATAGATAAGGTAGTTCTCGATAACAAACCGTTATTACTTAATAGCACGACAAAACGCCGACCTGTTGCGAATTTTATTTCTAATATTTTCTTTCCTTTCCTCCTTTATTTGCATTTACGGTACACTTGCGTACTGTGTTTCCTACGTAACTTACGCTTACATTCTCAATTCCGGCATACCATGAGCAGTGTTAACACATCAAAAGTTTGCTTACTGTGTGTAGAAGTAAACTCCATTAGAGATGGCATATCTAGGAATTTTTTTAAAACAAAATTATTTGGGACTGTGTTCTTTCGGCCGCAATGATGTTTATTCGTTCCTCTCAATGAACGGTCAAGCACAGCAATTCTATTTACATACATAAATCGGAACTCAGGAACAAGCTTACTAATAATGGGAATCGCAGACATAATCACAGCTCTAAACAAAGCGGAACAATAAGCTGTCACAATTTGAATATCTGCTATTGGTGTTGCGTTTAAATAGCAGTAGATGTGTTGGTCGCAGTTTACTTGGTCTAAAGCGGAAGTCATTGGTGCCGTATGTCGTATCGCTGTAGTCGTATCCCTAACGTAATCAGCTGTTTATCGTTACGACGGCAAACCAAAACCCATTTGGTTGGCTACGATACGGTTACGACCTTAGCGGCACCAATAATCGATTGCATTGATTCCCATAAGGTTGGTCGAATCAGCTGTTATAAGGTTACCGATATGGTTACCGATAAAGCACCAATGTCTCCAGCTTAAGGTTCATAAGCAGCCAATTGTTTCTGTAGCAACAGTCGCCTTTGGCTGCGAATGAGAAGCAGATGCTGTTACGGTCAGTCGGTATTTGAAACTGTTTGCTGCAATTTGCAAATATTTCAGTCGCTGTGATAAAATATATGATACATAAATATTTTCGGGCTCTATCGTCCATTCTTTCGACAACATAAATGAATTCATAGCCAGATCTTTTTACACATACTTGAGCAGACCAGAAAACATGCATCGTTGTGGAGAGTCCACCTCCTCTGTCCATGCGTCAAGAACTACACAGGCCCCATGTTGTATTTAGAAATAAAAATCTAGGGTGTCCTACACTAATCTTTAAAATATACATATGTGACTCTGAACTCTGTGTCCTCACAATTTTGTTTCTCTTTGTTCTGCTATATCTACTTTGTAGATTTCTTGATCGCAATTACGACATAAGCTAGCTCGTAAATATACCTCAGCTACTTCCAAAGAATGCCACTTTTTATGGCGACGCAGTTTCATATTTTGGTTGCTGAAACTGGCTAAGGTATTGTGCTGAAACTATTGAAAATTCTTTTTTTTTTTTTGTGGCGATAAAAGGACTGCAAGAAGGCTTCGGGGTTGTTTTATCGATGTTGATGGTCTTTTGTCGGATATTGATCCGTTACGTTCCTTTACGGAAGATAGCACCATTAAGGTACTAGCCCGACCATCTCGGAAACGATTTAATATGACCACAGTGAACCTTTTTTGTCATCCAATCCGCTCCTTCCGTGAGGAACATGTCGTCAGAGCCTCGCCGGCTAAATAAATAGCATGCGCCACGACTAGATAAAGTTGATAATTGGGCGGAATAAGCTCTAAATTACGCTGACAAAGGGTTGCGCTACACAACTCCTTGAATCCCCCGAAATCATCGTTGTTGTTGTTGTTGTTGTAGCGATAAGGTTGCTCCCCGAAGGCTTTGGGGAGTGTTATCGATGTGATGGTCCTTTGCCGGATGCAGATCCGGTACGCTCCGGTACCACAGCACCAATAAGGTGCTAGCCCGACCATCTCGGGAACGATTTATGTGGCCACATTAAACCTTCAGGCCATCCCCTCCCTCCCCACCCCCAAGATCCATGAGGAGCTTGGGGTCGCCAGAGCCTCGTCTGTTAGTGAAACAGGATTCGCCGCGGATAGGTGAGGTTGACAATTGGATTTGGAGAAGCTATATATTGCGCTGGCAACCTGACACACCCCTTGAATCTGGTATTTTAGTCGCCTCTTACGACAGGCATACCTACCGCGGGTATATTCTGACCCCCTTACCCGCTGGGGTACCGAAATCATCGTCAACACCTTTTGTTCCATACTCGTATGAGACCATCCCATTCCAAGAACCATTGTTTGCTTGCAGCCCCACCCAGCGTTTTTCGGGACTATGTGGGGTCGTTTGAGAGATCTTTACTCACAGTTAATATTATTATAAAACAATGCAAATATGCATCATTTCACTGTTATGCCATTTTATGCACTATCTGCTCATACTAAATTCAAATCAAAATCGAAGTAAACAGACATATCAAGGTAAATATATACATACTAGAAGACCCGACAGACGTTGTCCTGCCCTAAATTTGGCCTATCCGCATACATTTCAATAAGCTTTTTCCGTCTGACTCTGCCCTCCCCCCTCTTCACTTTTTCCTAATCGTTTTATTCACTCCTCCCTCCGTCTTTTTCGCTTCATCTATCTGCATCTTCGTCTCATTCTATCTCTTTCTTAATCTCCTTCGCTCTTTTCTCTTCTCTCAATTTCTTCTTATTCTTCTGCATCCCTTATTGCCTGTCCCAGAGGGTGGTATGTATTTTATTCTATTCCCACTCCGAGTCTCAGTCCCAGTCCCACTCCGAGTCTCAGTCCCAGTTCTAGTCCTAATCCCAATCCCAGTCCGTCTCTGGATAATATATTACTCTGTACTAAAGCACTCATCAACAGCTTTCATTTGTTATCCATATTCTATAAACACATTCTAGGGGTAATCGGGTCCACGTTTCGGCCTATATCTCACTTCATTATAATATTAAAACGAAATGCAGATTTTCGTTGCTTTTGAAATTCGGCTTAAAAATTGCACATGGAACAACTAAAGACTCTCCTGAATTAAAAAAAAATCTCATAGTACCTCTAAATCGCGGGCCCCTTAGTGAAGCTACCTCAATATGGATGATCAAGGTGTTGGAGGTTGGCGGAGGTGCGGTGTGTGTTGCAAATTTATTTAAAGCACATGTATGGCGTTGGGGCTGTCGTCATTACTTACATACATATATACTCCGCCCACTTTGATTGGCTATTTGCCTGCTTAGCCGGAAAGCTAAATAAATACTGCATATATGTAAGATTATGTTTATATTTAAGTATGAGTAGATATTTGCACGCTTGTGTGAGTGTGTGTGAGAGGTAGTTAGCCGTATAGCAGCTCAACAGTCAACAATCGCTTATTGTCACGCTATGCTATGCGCCGCCACTTTTTGTTGTTGTCATTTGGTTATGTGCTTTTTGTTGTTGTTTTTCTTTAGTTGTGTACATTTGTTTTGATTTAATTCCACCGCCGCCACCTTTTATTGTGTCACCCAACAAACAATACAAAAGTATCGCTTCAAACTTGAAGAAAATTGTAAAATTTCAAGCGGTAATATCAACATTTTCCGAGGGCTTGAATATCGTCAATATCACAATTTTAGCTTAATTAATTGTCAGAAAAATTTAAGTAACTTAGTTTATACTCAGCACGTAATTGAATCTCGAAAATATTCACTTCGTGGCTCGCAATTATCTCTGTCCACACGGCGCATGCATAATTTATTCCCCATCCACTTAAATAAGAAATAAATGTAAGCCGCGATAACCTCCGAAGAGATTTTAGGCCGAGTTTCTCTTCCAATTTGCGTCGTGCCCCTCTTTATTTAGATTTTTCCTACAAATTAGCGGCGACGGGATCTACTCGTTTTATACCGACTCCGAAAGGCATCTGCAAGGCAGATGAGTTTTCACTAAAAGCTTTTCATGGCAATAATACACTCGGAGTGCTTTCCAAACACTTGCGAGGGGTGCCTGCTTCTTCTTCCAATTGAAAAATTTTGATGTTGCTTTGCACGGGGAGTGAACCCAGTATCCTCGGTGTGGTAGACGGAGCACGCTACCATCAGCTTCTTTCAGAGCTGCAATATTAATGCTGAGCATACTGAAAGTTCTTCGTACAACTTGTTTTTCATTCAAATTATAATTTTGCTAGCATGATTTTCACTTTTTATGGAATTTGACATATTTCGGCCTAACGACCGATGCAATGTCGAACTACGAACGATAGCCCTAAGCGATTTTGGCCGCTTCGTAACAGGTCACGCCAGCTATCCCTGTTTCACGATAATTGACGCCAATTCGGAGCACCAACGGAGGTCAAGTATTTCTCCAACTGCCTCTTCCAACTCAGTGGACGTTTCCTCTGTCCTCTGCTTCCAAACTGCGGTTCCGACTAAAATACTTTCTAGGCAGGAGCGTCTTCGTACATTCGCATAACGTGACCTAGCCAGCGAAGCCGTTGGGTCTTTATTCGCTGCACTATCGTCTTATCTGCGAAAAGCTCATCATTATGCCTCCTTCGATACTCGCCATCGGTATCACGGGCAGGATCATAAATCTTCCGCAGAACTTTTCTCTCGAACACTCCAAGAGCCATCTCATATTCTCTCGACACCGTCTCTGATTCCGAGCTATGCATCAACCCTGGTATGATGAGCGGCTTGTAGAGCGTGATTTTGTTTGGTCCAGAGAGAACTTTACTTTTCAATGGCCTACTCAATCCGATTAAAATTAGTGAAATAGTTGCATTGGAGTAATTTGAGCATAATTCAGAATGAATTACTTTCGAATGAGATGATACGTATTTCACATTGAAATTGGAGGCCGTATGATGAATATGGGTTAAACTATGGTTCCGCAAATTGGCTTCATACGTGCCAAAATCTAAAATGTCGGGGAATCGGTAAGCTTAAAAAATGTCGTCCAGTACAAAGACAGTCTATGGGGGAATAACCAACGACGAAAAGCAAATGGAAGGTATCCTACTAATGATAGCTACCTGGCTCTAATTAACGAGTTACAAAATCATTAACTTTTGATTATTATTTCAAAATAAAAGTGGTTCTAGCGTTAAAATGTGCGAATTTCAAGTAAATTTTCCTTACGGGTGAACTACGTGTGCGTGATTTAATACATAGTTTACTGTTTCCCACTATGCGTTCTGTTGTATGTTCTCTATACTTCTAAATTCTCTGGTCTAGTACAAAATTTTAGCAACGTAGCCCATTTGCTCCCAAAATTAGATTTAGATATATTTCTTACAGAACTTTTATAAAACCACTCAAACATATACCGGGTTTATAAGCGAAAATAACCTACTTATCCGCTCGCACCATAGTCGGACAAGTACCAGAAAGTGGCTGCTATTGAGCGCATTTGAGTTATTTCGTGCGAAGGATAGCCAGATAGCATAAACCGGCGAGCCTTTTCATTATCGCCAAGTGAACAAATGGAAGACTTGGACCGCGTTCAGACTTGCTTCATTTCGATCACATCATCATAGTTTACGTATAAATTACTAATAAACTAAGTAATTTTGACGCATCTGGGAGTAACATATTTTAAGGCGCCAGTATGCATATCTTTTGTATAGCATTTTCAGGTCAAATGAAACTTTTTTCATTTCAAATGAACCTTTTTTATACTCAGTTGAGCAGAGCTCACAGAGTATATTAAGTTTGATTGGGTAACGGTTGGTTGTACATATATAAAGGAATCGAGATAGATATAGACTTCCATATATCAAAATAATCAGGATCGAAAAAAAATTTGATTGAGCCATGTCCGTCCGTCCGTCCGTTAACACGATAACTTGAGTAAATTTTGAGGTATCTTGATGAAATTTGGTATGTAGGTTCCTGAGAACTCATTTCAGATCGCTATTTAAAATGAACGATATCGGACTATAACCACGCCCACTTTTTCGATATCGAAAATTTCGAAAAACCGAAAAAGTGCGATAATTCATTACAAAAGACCGGTAAAGCGACGAAACTTGGTAGATGAGTTGAACTTATGACGCAAAATAGAAAATTAGTAAAATTTTGGACAATGGGCGTGGCACCGCCCACTTTTAAAAGAAGGTAATTTAAAACTTTTGCAAGCTGTAATTTGGCAGTCGTTGAAGATATCATGATGAAGTTCGGCAGGAGCGTTACTCTTATTACTATATGTACGCTTAATAAAAATTAGCAAAATCGGAGAAGGACCACGCCCACTTTTAAAAAAAAAATTTTTTTAAAGTAAAATTTTAACAAAAAATTTAAATCTTTACAGTATAGAAGTAAATTATGTCAACATTCAACTCCAGTAATGATATGGTGCAACAAAATACAAAAATAAAAGAAAATTTAAAAATGGGCGTGGCTCCGCCCTTTTTCATTTAATTTGTCTAGGATACTTTTAACGCCATAAGTCGAACAAAAATTAACCAATCCTTTTGAAATTTGGTAGGGGCATAGATTTTATGGCGCTAACTGTTTTCTGTGAAAATGGGCGAAATCGGTTGATGCCACGCCCAGTTTTTATACACAGTCGTCCGTCTGTCCTTCCGCATGGCCGTTAACACGATAACTTGAGCAAAAATCGATATATCTTTACTAAACTCAGTTCACGTACTTATCTGAACTCACTTTATCTTGGTATGAAAAATGAACGAAATCCGACTATGACCACGCCCACTTTTTCGATATCGAAAATTACGAAAAATGAAAAAAATGCCATAATTCTATACCAAATACGAAAAAAGGGATGAAATATGGTAAGGTAATTGGATTGTTTTATTGACGCGAAATATAACTTTAGAAAAAACTTTATAAAATGGTTGTGACACCTACCATATTAAGTAGAAGAAAATGAAAAAGTTCTGCAGGGCGAAATAAAAAACCCTTAAAATCTTGGCAGGTATTACATATATAAATAAATTAGCGGTATCCAACAGATGATGTTCTGGGTCACCCTGGCCCATATTTTGGTCGATATCTGGAAAACGCCTTCACATATACAACTACCACCACTCCCTTTTAAAACTCTCATTAATACCTTTAATTTGATACCCATATCGTACAAACTCATTCTAGGGTCACCCCTGGTCCACCTTTATGGCGATATTTCGAAAAGGCGAACACCTATAGAACGAAGGCCCACTCCCTTTTAAAAATACTTATTAACACCTTTAATTTGATACCCATATCGTACAAACAAAGTCTAGAGTCGCCCCTGGTCCAGAAAGGCCCACTCCCTCTTAAAATACTCATTAACTCCTTTCGTTTGCAATATGGGTAGCACAAACGAATTCTAGAGTCACCCCTGGCCCACCTTTATGGCGATATCTCGAAACGGCGTCCACTTATGGAATTAAGGATTACTTCCTTTTAACATACTCATTAACACCTTTCATTTGATACCCATATCGTACAAACGCATTCTAGAGTCACACCTGGTCCATCTTTATGGCGATATCGCGAAAAGACGTCCACCTATAGAACTAAGGCCCACCCCTCTTAAAATACTCATTAACTCCTTTCGTTTGATACCCATATTGCACAAACGAATTCTAGAGTCACCCCTGGTCCACCTTTATGGCGATATCTCGAAAAGGGGTCCACCTATAGAAATACGCCCCACGCCCTTTTAAAATAATCATTAACACCTTTCATTTGATACCCATATCATACAAACAAATTCTAAAGTCACCCCTGGTCCACCTTTATGGCGATATCTCGAAAAGGCGAACACCTACAAAACGAAGGCCCACTCCCTTTTAAAAATACTCATTAACACCTTTCATTTGATACCCATATCGTACAAACAAAGTCTAGAGTCACCCCTGGTCCACCCTTATTGCGATACCTCGAAAATGCGTCCACCTATAGAACTAAGGCCCACTCCCTCTTAAAATACTCATTAACTCCTTTCGTTTGATACCCATATTGCACAAACGAATTCTAGAGTCACCCCTGGCCCACCTTTATGGCGATATCTCGAAACGGCGTCCACCTATAGAACTAAGGCCCACTCCCTTTTAAAATACTCATTAACACCTTTCGTTTGATGCCCATATTGTGCAAACAAATTCTAGGGTCACCCCTGGTCCACCTTTATGGCGATATCTCGAAACGGCGTCCACCTATGGAACTAAGGATTACTCCCTTTTAAACTGCTCATTAACACCTTTCATTTGATACCCATATCGTACAAACGCATTCTAGAGTCACCCCTGGTCCATCTTTACGGCGATATCTCGAAAAGTCGTCCATCTATAGAACTTAGGTCCACGCCCTTTTAAAATACTCATTAACACCTTTCATTTTTTCATTTGATACCCATATCGTACAAACGCATTCTAGAGTCAACCCTGATCCACCTTTATGGCTATATCCCTAAATGGCGTCCACCTATAGAACTATGGCCCACTCCCTCATAAAATACTTTTTAATGCCTTTCATTTGATACACATGTCATACAAACACATTCCAGGGTTTCCCTCGGTTCATTTTCCTACATGGTTATTTTCCCTTATGTTGTCACCATAGCTCTCAACTGAGTATGTAATGTTCGGTTACACCCGAACTTAACCTTCCTTACTTGTTCATTTTAAATTAAACTTTTTTCATTTTAAATGAAACTTTTTTCAAGTCAAATGAAACCATACTACTAAGGTAATTGTCAATATATTTATATCGTACTTTATAACGCTAAGTATTTATCAAATTTTTCTTTAAGACAACTATTTCTAATTAGCCACATTGAAGGCAAAATTGTTGCTTAAATTTTCTTTGTGATAAAGTAGCAGGGTTATACGCTAGGCAACTTATATACTACAGTTTAACCACCCACTGAAAATAAGCACCTATATGTTTTACTTGTATCTACTCCTCTTATATATAAAGCACATTCTTCTTCTACATATACTCCGTTAATAACGTAGGAATAAAGCAACGTAGAGAACAAAGAGAAGGAACCAAAGAGCATGATGTGAGCGTATTTCCTATTCACTGTCTGACACCAACTTACACATCGGTTGAATCCTCTGTATTATGCTTTTCTCTTTGACCAACGTCTTACCAAACAACATAGAACGATAGCAAGGTATTGAGAGAAACATTACTTTTACCAACTATATAGTAGAGTATGTGGACTGTGGGGAGATCTTTTTTAACTATGCTGAAAAACATAACGGTAAAAAGTGATCTTTTCTACTCTATGGCGTAGTTACATTGCACTTCACTCATTTGGGCCTTTGAAAACATGTATATTTGTCTTTATTCCATTATTTTTCATTGTATATTGTATCTAAATGTAATACTTAGAATATATATATTAGGATGGGTCGATTTATTAACTGATATCGCGCCATCGATTTTTCGATAGGATTTGGGGTCAGGAAAGAAAGTTTCACTACTCATACCGAAACAAATAATTTTCGAGCCTGCGAAATTTCATTTTTTTTTTTTACTTTTTTTAACTTTGATTTTTAACGGTTTTTTCATGACCTACAAAAAAAATTTTCGGAGATTAAGTTTCCTTTAAACTATTCTGATCTATTTCGTTGTAGTGCGAATAAAAACAAAGTTTATTCCACCTTACGGCCCAACGTTTCGCCAAATTTCCTTGGCATCATCAGGGGCGTAATAATTTTAGATGTGGCGGTTGACAAAATTACAAATGAAAACTAAATAAAATTTGCAAAAATTACACCATTAATTACATAGAAAATTGGTACCATCGATTTGTGGTACACTTTGTCACATTAAATACTATGAACACTATAAAATTTTCATTTGATTGTATAATTTTCATGTACACCAACGTTTTTAGCGGACGTTTTTGAGTCGGACAGGGTATACATATAAGAGTAAATACAAGTAAAAAATATAGGTGCTTATTTTCAGTGGGTGGTTAAACTGTAGTATATAAGTTGCCTAGCGTATAACCCTGCTATTTTATCTATTAAAAATTGAAACGACCAAAAGGCAAGGCTAAACTAAGCCGACCTTAACTGCAGCTTAAATTCACAAAGAAAATTCAAGCAAAAATTTTGCCTTCAATGTGTTTAATTAGAAATAGTTGTCTTAAAGAAAAATTTGATAAATACTTAGCGTTATAAAGTACGATATAAATATATTGACAATTACCTTAGTAGTATGGTTTCATTTGACTTGAAAAATGTTTCATTTGAAATGAAAAAAGTTTCATTTAAAATGAAAAAAGGTTCATTTGACCTGAAAATGCTATATACAGTCTGTATTGCTGCAGTCATTGTTGCCAATTTGCACGAAAACTGGTACTTTTTCGTGTTCCTTCCACTACTCGACTCATTTGATAAATTCTACATGTTGGTTCTAGCAGAATTTTATCCCATTTTTCGATAGTTTCTATCTACAACATAAATATCTGCATTGGAATAGGGAACTGAACTACTAAGTTCTTAATAAGTCAAACTCAGTTTAGAAAAATTTTCAAGTAGCTTTTTCGTGTAACATATCAGGCGCCAATACACATATCTTAACAATACACTCTGTATTATTGTACCCAAGACTGCCATTCTAATACAATTCGAACCCAAAGTGATCCTTTTTCTCTATTGGTCCACTCGTCCATTTTGTTCAGAAATTCCACATGCTGGGTCTAGTAAAATTGTATCCCGTTTTTCGATAGTTCCGATCCACTCCATATATATTTACATTGGATGAGGGCACTGAAATTGCATAGTTTTTAAAGAGTCACAATTAAACTCAACTGCGGAATATTTTCAAATACCTATACTGTGTAAATATTTTTAGGCGCCAATACTTATGTATATCTTTAGAGCACATACTGCATTGTTGTAGTCAAAGTTGCCACTTTGACAAATTTTTAAAACTGCTCCGTTTTGTCGCGGTTGGCCTACTGGACCCCTTCGAAATTTCGCCCTTTTTTGAGAAGTTTAAAAAATAAATGTGCATATGTTAAAATATCAATTTGCTTTGGAAAAAATTGCTATTGTATACAGCACTGAACATTTCAGTGAAAAGACTTACAGTGGTACGGCCCGGAAGGTTCAATGTGGTCATATTAAATCGTTCCCGAGATGGTCGGGCTAGTACCTCAGTGTGTTTGTTACCGGGACATACTGGATCCATATTCGGCAAAAAATCATCAACACCCATAACACTACCCTACAACCTTCGAAAAGTGGCTTTAATGCTATAACAACAAAAGGAAAGGGTGCGATGTCTACCTAATCTAATATATAAAATTCTTCTGTCACGGTTTTAGAGGCTGATTTCCTCCGAAACGGCTGAACCGATTCTCATGAAATTGTGTGAGCATATTGTGTAGGTCTGAGAATCGGCCAACGTCTACCTTTTTTTCGCTACATGTCTAGGGTCTTGAGATCAAAACGTGGGCCCGGGTACCCCTAGAATGTGTTTATACAATATGGATATCAAATGAAAGCTGTTGATGAGTGCTATATTACAGGATAATTTTCATACCCCTGGGTGACTAGGGTCTCGAGATATAGGCCAAAACCTGGACCCGGATACCGCTAGAATGTGTTTATACAATATGGATGTCAAATGAAAGATGTTGATGAGTGCTATAGTACAGGATAATTTTCATACAACTGGGAGGCTAGGGTCTCGAGATATAGCCCAAAACGTGGACCCGGGTACCCCTAGAATGTGCTTATACAATATGGATATCAAATGAAAGCTGTTGATGAGTGCTATAGTACAGGATAGTTTTCATACAACTGAGAGGCTAGGGTCTCGAAATATAGGCCAAAACATGGACCCGGATACCGCTAGAATATGTGTATATTATGGATATTAAATGAAAGCTGTTGCTGAGAGCTCTGAAGTTCATTTTGATATTTGATTTAGTCGCATCAACCTGGCAAAACTGATAAATATACATGCGAAGCCGAAATAAAGACATGAATTAATATTACCCACATACTTATTTGCATACGTCCTATTCGTTTTGCCTAAAACATTCGTATATAAATTTGCCCATATTAGTATTTACGATGCTTTTTTCCGGGAAGTATAATAGAGACGGACTGGGATTAGGACTAGGACTGGGACTGAGACTGAGACTAGGAGTGGGACTGGGACTGAGACTCGGAATGGGGCTGGAACAAAATACATGCCACCCTCTGGGACTGGCAATAAGAGATGAAGAAGAAAGAGAAAAACTTGAGAGGAGAAAAAAGAGAAGGATACTGAGAAAGAGATAGAATGAGACGAAGATGGAGATGAAGCGAAAAAGACGGAGGGAGGAGTGAATAAAGAGATTAGGAAAAAGTGTAGAGGGGTAGGGCAGATTTAGACGGAAAAAGCTTATTAAAATGTATGCAGATAGGCCAAATTTAGGGCAGAACAACGTCTGCCGGGTCTGCTAGTCTTATATATTATTTCTAATTGCTGTTTTTATGTGCAGGTCCCTTTTTCACTCTTATTTGGAATCCAAATCTATAAATAAAGTTTTGGTTGTAAAGATATTCGTGCTATTAGCGAGCTTTGGGCATTATTATGTTAAAAATAAACGATTGTGAGCACACAAAGAAATCTATTTGTACTATGGAACTATTGTGAGTATTTGATTAGAACTAACACTGCATTACCGGCAGTTGCTAACATTCGCCAGATGGCAGCGCAAGGGCATGTAAGTTTTTATTGATAAATGATTGATTGATAGAACAGCTGATTTCTGTTAATATCTGATATTTATTGCGCAAGATGCGCACGGGTCCGGCTAGTCAAATTTTAATACGGATTTAAATGACACTTATTTTAAATACTTTCTCGTTTTCCAATTCGGGTATGTAAAAAAATACATACAATTTATTGGGAATCAAAACGCTCATTGACTCTTACACCTCTATTTATTTTTCTCCTTTACGTGGAATCAACCTTTTTCTTCTCTTTATTGGATTTTCTTCGCCTAGTCTTTGACTTGGATTGTTCAGATGTAAACATAAATACAAATGTAAATAAATTTATGTGTGCTGTGAATGTATAGTATATACATATAGCATATTCTTTGATAAGACGAAAGCATTGGGTTTGTGTTATTATTGTGTGTGATTATTGTTATTACAATTGGTTGTTGTTATTACAGTTGTGGTATTTTTATTTAAAATAAAATTTATTATTTTGTTGTTTTGTTTTTCTCGTTCCCTTTAGCTGGGCGTCGCATATTCGGCAGCCATTTGCTTTCTTAACATCGAAAACAACAAAAAGCCACAGCTAACACTATCCGACATATAAAATGGTAAACACATATAACCCAATAAACATTTTCGTTTTGACTCAATTTCAGAAGCATGTTGATAACTAAACTGCTACTCAAGACTCAAACGTTCTTTCTCATAAATTTATATATTATATGACAAAATGTAATGAAATCGAAGTGTCTTCACAACCGATTCTTAGGTTTGGTTGAAATATTTGAGAAGAGTATAGTAAGCATGGTATTTATTTCAATAATCCGAACACACCAGTACAACACGCGTCTTTTCATACTTCTTTCCACATTTTTAGAAATGTTTTGGCAGCCGATCACGGTTTTAAAGTGTTTCTCGCGTAGAGCTGTTGAACGGGTAAAAAAATTTAGCACCCTTGTTTTTATTCTTAATGCTGGCATAAGTACGCTTCTTCAGATACCCCATTTTCTGTAGGTCCCATATATGTAGATGCACTTTACATTTTCATACTAAATTTGTTCAAAAAAAGTTGTCATCACAGCAACCCATATCTGATATTCCGCTCCTTTTTTTGTTTCGCCGCGTCGATGTCGATGACACTTCGTTCAGTGTCAAACTCATCTTCCACGCAGGTTCACTGGGTTCCACGCTAGTTTGACACTTCGGTCAGAGTCAAGCGGCAGTGTGTTAGAAAGAGAAGGAAACAAACATTCCTACTTGTAAACCTGTACTATGGCCTACCACACCGAAAATTCTGGGTTCACGCCCGGGCAAAGGAAAATCAAAATTTAGAAACAAGTTTTTTTTAATTAGAAGAAAATTTTTCTAAGCAGGGTCGCCGCTCGGCAGTGTTTGGCAAGCTCTCGAGTGTTTTTCTGTCATGAAAAGCTTCTCAGTGAAAATCCAGCTGCCTTGCAGATGCCGTTCGAAGTCGGCACAAAAACAAGTAAATCCCATCCCGCCAATTTATAGAAAAAATAAAAAAGGAGCACAGCGCAAATTGGGACAAAAGCTCGGCATAAAATCTCTTTGGAGGTTATCGCGCCTTACATTATTTTTATACGCTGAGATAAGCCAACTATGAAAAAATTCTGAGAAAGGTAATTACTCAACCGAAATGTGAAGAAGATCAAAAGCACACATACCACAAGCTGGAAAGGAAGCTCGTCATTAATCTGCTACAATCGGATCATTAAAAATGAAATACTAAGAGTTATTTAGCTTTACGATTGAGGAATATGCCAATTGCTTATAGCGACCCATGTAACTGCGATGCAGGAGTTTGCGACAGAAGCTGAACAGCTTCACTCAGGCATAACATTACGGCCAGAAATAAGGCCACGTGAGGTTGCTTTGGTCCAAAAACCAGCTTGGATAGCTATTGTGGGATTTGTTCAACAAAGCACGAGAAATTAAAGGACTACTTGGCAAATAAAATGTGCGAAGAATAAATACTTCCCACCAGCCATGCGACTTCAATAATCTCCAACGAGATATCCCACAAAGTAGAATAAACTTGAAAACTTCTGCTAGCAACTAATTTGCGACCAATAAAGCAGGCGGTCAATAAATTCCATCACGTTAGCCTCTGTAACATTAAGGAAGTCAACATGAAATTTCTCCATTCAAGAGTCAATCGTTTACCAAAAAATTAAAGCGTTTGGGGTCTAAACACTAGAGTTTTGCTTTTTAGGCTATTTAGCAAATAATAGAAAAGACGTAAACGCTGTGATTATTAACTGAGTGTTGTCCATCTGTATACATATATAAAAATGAAATTCTGTGTGTGTGTTCCCTGTTCCCTATGGAAACGTATTTCCCACACTTAAATCATCACCAAATTATGGCTATAGATTCCTTCGATTAAGACGAAGGTTCTTCATAAGAATTTTAAATTAATTATAACTTTTTTTTTTCAATTTCACGGGCGCCACTGGGTGGTGCGACAAATTTTGTATGTCAGCAAAAGTTACTCATACGCCATGTACGTACTTAAGTGCAGAACTATTGTTTGGTCATAGCATTGAACTCACAAAAAGTTACATCGATTGTATTCAGTGATTTAAAAGTTTGAATTAAATTTAAGTATTCCATTGGAAAAATATCTGCCTATATTAGAGATGATAGACAAAAATTGTGCAGCTAAAATATTGTGTTTAAGTTACGAGATTTTGAGTATGAATTGTATGTGACAAAATAAAATTTGAAGAATACAGCAAAGATTGATAAATTAGAGGAATGAGGAATCTAAGAAAAAAGAAGGAGAGTGGTAGAGGGTGTAAAAAAAGAAGAGCAAGAGATAAGGAAATTATAAAGGGTAAGAATGGGAAAAATTGGTAGATACATTCTGAAGAAGATCAATTAAATATTTTATACTGATTGCTTGACTTTGGGTAGCGGGAAGGAATGCGTTAAAATACACCTAATTTAGATTAGTATCTGCCCAACCCAAGCAACGCCGGGTACCCTGCTAGTCCTAAATACCAGTTAAATCTATAGAATTCGTAACACCAATTGATTACATGATAGAACATACCTATAACGAAATTTAGAAAACTCGTAGACAATCCTATATCGCAATGCCTACTGTAGTTAGGATCTTAAGAAAGTGTGATCCAGTGCCTTGGAATCAGGAGTTCTATATACTGACGCTAATTCGGAATTTTAGTACACAAATGGTTCAAAACGAGGTCCAGGAAATCAATACCAAATAGAAGCTACCCACTATCTTCGGTTTTATCTTCGATGTTGAACTGTCGCACATCAATGCAGCCTTTCATATGAAAAGTTATTCAAATACCTGTGATTTTTGTTACAGCAAAGGAAAGATCAAACCAAATCGCAGAATGACTGACTGTGACGCCATTTGTGTCTCATGCGCAATCACAGTTACAATCACAGCCCTCGTTCTAGGTACAATTAAGATGCGATTTGCATTAAGTGATTTGTGTTGTGTCTAAGTAATGGTAGATGTCGAAAATATGTTGTTATATATTGGGCTCGCTTGCAGCTTACTGCGATATCTTGAAATGAATCGCATCACTAATCATGGATTCATTTTGTCGCAGCTTACTATTTTGTTGTGACATGGGTGTTATTGTAACTGTTATTGTGTTTATAGGTAAGCGTGATTTTTAACTGCGATTTAGAACATATTAGTCTTCCATCACTGCTCAGTCATAGTGACGGATGAAAATTGATGTGACTAAAAAATCATAGTGGCAATCACTTTGTTCCACGAAAATCGCGAGACTTGCCAACCCTACCATAAAACCATTTTACAGTAATATTTCAAAATACAAAAAGTATTTTGGTGATTGGTGCAACCTGTCAATTGTCTTCGATTGAGAGGCGGGAACTGATCAGCCTCAGAAAAAAATCATAAATGATATATATGTATGTGTGTGTAAACACATACATATGTACATTGATCATAATTATTTTATTTCGTTTGATAAGCAGCACTTGAATTATTATGAAATACAACACTACAAAAGCAACAAGCATTACATTAATAAAATCAACGCATGTACATCGTAAATTAATTTTAAACGACGCAATTTTTCTTCACCCCTTACATATTTACATATATCTATGTGTGTAGTTTAATATTGTGCATATGTAGCTAACTCAATACTAAATAAAGTTATTGTATTTCTTCCGATATTTATTATTCTGTTTGGAACTTTCGATTAATAATTATTGTACCACCCGCAGCTTTGTCTATTAAGATGACGGACGACATGTCGATTTGGCTAATCAACTCCCGATGCTACGCTAAAAGAGGGTGACATGGTGATCAAATTTCTATAACTCAAAATTGAGCGTCAGCATCTTGTCGTATATTGTACTGCTTGCTCAACTTTCTACCCAGTAAGCAATTCTGTTGACTCAGATTTCGAGAACGCATTTCCTTAGCTCTGACAATTGAGGCCATTCATTTTGTTTAAATATTTCGGAAAAATTTAAACAACGCGATATCGTGACAGATAAGTCGACAGCTGTTTCTATGTTGGGATTGGGACTCGAACCCGCACTCTTGCGATGATTGATCTATTTATAAACAAATTCGTCCAAATGGATGTCTCGTTGCTGTGGAATCATTCTTCGCTCTCTCTTCCAAATAGTGTTTCCACGACTTAAGTACTATCTAGGATGACTCCTAGATATCTTGTGCTACATTTTTCTTATAGGGTTACCCCTCCCAGCTTAGGCTTAGTCCAAATATGGAACTTAGATTTCCTAGTAGATAAAACTAGATCGGTTGAGCAGAGCTCACAGAGTATATTAACTTTGATTGGATAACGGTTGGTTGTACAGGTATAAAGGAATCGAGATAGATATAGACTTCCATATATCAAAATCATAAGTATGGAAAAAAAATTTGATTGAGCCATGTCCGTCCGTCCGTCTGTCTGTCCGTTAACACGATAACTTGAGTAAATTTAGAGGTATCTTGATGAAATTTGGTATGTAGGTATAGTGTTAACTACTTTGTACTCTTTACTTTAATTTTTAAAATAATTTTAATTGAGTTTTCGTGTTAACTTAAAATTTTGAATAACTTCAAAAAAAAGAAAATTCTAATTAGTTGGAAAATATCTAAACTCAAAAATAAACAAAAATAATATTTTATACTTCAAATAAATAACATAATATTTTTAAAAAATAAATATTTAAATATTTGGTTAACCACCAAATATATTGGCGATTCTACCAACGGACCTAAATGTTTATATAAGTCTATATGTGATACAATCACTGAATGTCACGCTTTACGTATCACAAAGCTATTGACCAATAAAATACCGCAAATAAAAGTGCAACTAAGTGACGTGCTACCAAAGAAAATTTGTTTAAAGTTACCTGGACCAATTACAAGCTATCTACCGGTTTCAGCAAATGTACACACGGTCCTGCTCCGAATCATCACATCCTTGAATGCTGTTTAATATAAATTTTAAAAGTATATTCAGTGCATTTTCATACAACAAGAACAACCATTAAAATTTAAATAAAAAATCAATAACCGAAACTAACAGGATGAAATACGCATCCATCTACCCTCAACATTTGTGCGGTACATCTGTTAACACTAGTGAAGAAATCAACAATTAAAACAAATATCGAACAGGATGAGTACCATTATGTGATATAGAAGAAAGAATAAAAAAAAACCGCTGAAACTAAACAAAAATAACTTTGATAGAAATAATAAAATAGTTAAAAATGCAACAAAAAATTGTGAAATAATTAAAAAATTTAATTTTTGAGTGATTTTTCGCAACACATTGCAACATATTTTTAAGTTACGCAATATAAAACGCTTAAAACGAGAAGTGTAAATACGCTAAAACTCATTTTTAAAAATAAATGCCAGATCAAAACAATACTGTCACTGTTTTAAATACAACCACAGCTGTAGAAAATTGATCCAGCATTACTCAGGAAGTTTCATCTACAAAATAGTGTCACTAACCTCTCCCTACATTTCATTCGTATATCCAAGTATTTTAACATTCAACAAGCAACATCGTCATATAGTGTACCGTTTATTGGAACCATTCATGATCTTTAACGTCCTCTACACAAATAAGAGCATCATTATATTTTAAAGCCATTGCATATTTAAATTTATCAATCAACTCTTCCATAGTAATAAATCGTAAATATAAATTTTAAATAATTTTAACTTTTTCTAAATACAATTTTTATTTTAATATTAAATTAAAATTTCAAATTTATTTTAAGATTTTTTTTTATATCTTAAAAATTTTAATATAAGTTATTTAAATTTATTTATTTTTTATATAAAATTAAATATTGTATTTAAATTGTTAACTCCCTTTCCAAAAAATTCTTAAATATTTTCTTATTTTCAAATTTTTCATTTAAATTTCTTTTCATATGGTTCTACGTTCACCAATACGAACTCGTAATTTTACAAATTCAGAAAATCAAAATATCAACCATACAAATAACATCATGACTCACAATACAACTCAAAATTCTAACATTAATACAACACAAAACAACATCTCCAAAACAACACAAAATACTTCAAAACAAGATAACTTTACAAATTTTCCTTCTACTAAATCTATTAAATTACCACAATTTTGGCAAGATTGTCCTGATGCCTGGTTTTTGCTTGTTGAAGGACAATTTGAAATTAACAATATCAATGATGACAATTTAAAATTTCAAAATGTTCTAATTACTCTTCAACGAGATACTATATCTAAAATTTTAGATGTTATTAACCCTCCTCCTCTTTTTAATAAATATGATACAATCAAAAAAGTTCTATGTGAAAGATTTTCTCTTAGCGAAGAAAAACGATTAGAACAATTATTTTCAAAAACTGAACTTGGTGATCGTTCACCATCTGAATTATTCAGATTTATGAAATCACTTATAGGTTCTGCCTCCATAGTTAGTCAAGAATTACTCTTTAAATTGTGGATTCGTAAATTACCACAAGAAATACAAATTCATTTGACTTCCAATAATAATCAAAACAGAGATGAAATTATTATTTTAGCTGACAAACTTTTTGATTTAATCAATAAACCTCATTCTTCCAAATCTCCTGTAGTCTCAAGTATAAATAATAATATTTTAGAACAATGCGTTAAAAATTTAACTGAATTAACCACGGCTATTTTTCAAAATTTAAATAAAATTTCTAATGATATTAATCAATTACAAATCCGTTCAAGATCTAAAGATAGAAATAGATCTAAATCTCGAAATTTTTCAGGATCAAGAAATTTTTCAAACAATCGTAATTTTACTTCACAAACAAATATTTGTTGGTATCACAAAAAATTTAAGAATAACGCTCTTAAATGTATACCCCCATGCAATTTTAATCAAAATCACAATTCAAATTCCGAACAAAATTTAAACTGAAACGATCCATTATGACGGTGACGGATAATGGAACTATTATTAAACCTACTCGTCGCCTATTCATATTTGATAAATTCAATAAACTTAATTTTCTTATCGATACAGGTGCAGTTGTATCAGTTATTCCTTTTTCTAAATTTAAAATTTATAAAAGAAATTCGGATCTTACTTTGACTGCAGCAAACGGTTCTTCAATTGAAACTTTCGGTACAAAAGTTAGGTTTAAGAAGAGATTTTGAATTTCCATTCATTATTGCAAACATTGATACACCAATTTTAGGAGCAAACTTTTTAGAAAAATTCGGAATTATTGTCAATATTAAAAATAAAGAAATAATGGATTCTACTACAAAAATTAAAGTTGCTGGATCTTCTGGATTTTCTGATATTTTCTCACTCAAAATTCCTATTATCGAAAATAAATTTTCAAAATTACTTAATGAATTTCCGTCTATTACCTGTGAACCAGATTATACTAAAAAAGTTAAACACCATACGGTTCACAGGATAGAAACAAAAGGTATTTTACCATTTTCGAAACCCAGACGTCTTGATCCAATCAAACTTAAAATTGCTAAAACTGAATTTGATTTTTTAGTTAAAACTGGTATATGCAGACCCTCAAATTCTCCTATTGCATCTCCACTTCATCTCGTTCCTAAAAAAGAACCAAATTATTGGAGACCTTGCGGAGACTATCGAAGACTTAATTTTATTACTACACCAGATCGGTATCCTTTACCACATATTCACGATTTAACAATTGATTTAAAAAACAAACAATTTTTTTCCAAAATTGATCTTGTACGTGCTTACCACCAAATTCCAATGGCAGAAGAAGACATTCATAAAACTGCAATAACTACCCCTTTTGGAATGTTTGAATTCGTAAGAATGCCTTTCGGTTTACGAAACAGTGCTCAAACTTTCCAACGCTTTATTAATGAAGTATTTTCTGATTTCGATTTTGTATTTACATACATTGATGACATTCTTATTGCCAGTGATAATGAAGATCAACATATAAAGCATTTAAAATCAGTTTTCAAAAGACTTGAAGAATATAATTTAAATATCAAACCTTCAAAATGTACTCTCGGTGTAAATAAATAAAATTTTTTAAGTTACGAAATTTCAGGCGAAGGTATTAAACCATCTTTCGATAGAATTGAAATCATAACAAATTTTGAAAAACCAATTTCTATAAATAAATTACAAAAATTTTTAGGTATGATAAATTACTATCACAGATATATTAAAATGTTAGCAACAGAACTTAGTCCTCTGCATGAAATGTTAACACATGCAATTAAAAACAAACTCAAACAATTAAATTGGACAAATGAAACCACAACAGCTTTCGAAAATGTTAAAAAACTATTTGCTAAAAATACTTTACTTACACATTTCGACAAAAATGGTACTTTATCATTAGCAGTAGATGCATCAAATGTTGCTATTGGAGCAGTTCTTCAACAAACTAGCAATAATATACTAGAACCCTTAGCTTATTTTTCAAGAAAATTAACTACAACAGAAACTAAATATTCAACATTTTATCGTGAACTTTTTGCAATTTATAATTCAATTAAACATTTTAACATAGTTGCCGACACACTTTCCCGTATTCCAGAAATAAATGCAATTTCAACTCAAGATATAAATTTAGAAACTTTATATAAAGAACAGCAAACTGATACATTTTTACAAAAAACTATTTCTGATCAAAATTCTAAAAATAATTTAAAAGAAATTCATATTCCAGTTATTAATTTAAACATATGGTGTGATGTTTCTCTACAACCTTTTCGACCTTATGTTCCACATTCTATGAGAAGAATTATATTCGACAAAATTCACTCATTATCTCATCCAAGTATAAGAACAACTAGAAAATTAATTCAAAATAAATATTATTGGCCTAACATGCGTAAAGAAATTAACGATTGGACTTCATCTTGTATCAATTGTCAAAAATCCAAAATTTCAAGACATACTAAATCTCCTATTCAAAAAATTCAAATACCATCAGGTCGTTTTGAACATATTCATATGGATATTGTTGGACCTCTTCCAGTTTCAAATGAAAATTCTTATATTTTAACAATTATTGATAGATTTTCACGTTGGCCTGAAGCTTATCCACTTTAAGATATTTCATCAAATACTATAGTAAAAACTTTTATTCAAAATTATATACCACGATTTGGTATACCATTGAATATTACAGTAGACCAAGGTTCACAATTCACCTCAAAATTTTTTACGGAATTAACTAAACTTTTAGATTCTCATAAAATTCATACATCTCCTTACCATCCCCAAGCAAATGGCATGATAGAGAGATTTCATCGAACTTTAAAAGCAGCAATTATAGCATCAAACGACTCGGTTCATTGGTCTGACATTTTACCATTCATTCTACTTGGTTTACGAACTTCTATTAAAGAAGATTTAAAATATTCATCTGCTGAACTTGTTTATGGCCAAACACTTAGAATACCTGGTGAATTAATTATTTCAAATAGTAATAAAGAACATGATTTTTCTAATGACGCTCTTCATAAAATAAGAGAATATTTTTCACTTGTTCGTTCTAAAGTTTTTCATCATAACAAAGAAAATGTTTTCGTTCCTAAACAATTAGAAAATTGTGAGTATGTTTTTGTTAAAGTTCTTCGTAAATCTAATTTAGAATCACCTTATGAAGGACCTTTTAAAGTTATATCTAAGAAACATAAAACATTTACAATTCAATACAATAATACTATTAAAAATATTTCAATTGATTTACTTAAACCAGCAAACATACTTATTAACACTAATTTAAATACAAATACATTAAACAACAAAAAACAAAAAAAGGTTACATTTAATATTAATTAATAATTTGTTTGTTTCAAATTTTCTTGGAGGGGGAGTAAATATAGTGTTAACTACTTTGTACTCTTTACTTTAATTTTTAAAATAATTTTAATTGAGTTTTCGTGTTAACTTAAAATTTTGAATAACTTCAAAAAAAAGAAAATTCTAATTAGTTGGAAAATATCTAAACTCAAAAATAAACAAAAATAATATTTTATACTTCAAATAAATAACATAATATTTTTAAAAAATAAATATTTAAATATTTGGTTAACCACCAAAGTAGGTTCCTGGGCGCTCATCTCAGATCGCTATTTAAAATGGACTATAACCACGCCCACTTTTTCGATATCGAAAAACCGAAAAAATGCGTTAATTCATTGTCAAAGATGGATAAAGCGATGAAACTTGGTAGGTGGGTTGACCTTATGACGCAGAAAAGAAAATTAGTAAAATTTTGGACAATGGGCGTGGCACCGCCCACTTTTAAAAGAAGGTAATCTCAAAGTTTTGCAAGCTGTAATTTGGCAGTCATTGAAGATATCATGATGAAATTTGGCAGAAACGTTACTACTATTACTATGTATGTGCTAAATAAAAATTAGAAAAATCGGATGAAGAACATGCCCACTTTAAAAAAAAATTTTTTTTAAAGTCAAATTTTAACAAAAAATTCAATATCTTTACTGTATATAAGTAAATTATGTCAACATTCAACTCCAGTAATGATATGGTGAAACAAAATACAAAAATAAAAGAAAATTTCAAAATGGCCGTGGCTCCGCCCTTTTTCATTTAATTTGTCTAGGATATTTTTAATGCCATAAGTCGAACAAAAATTTACCAATCCTTCTGAAATTTGGTACGGGCATAAATTCTATGACAATAACTGTTTTCTGTGAAAATGGGCGAAATCGGTTGAAGCCACGCCCAGTTTTATACACAGTCGACCGTCTGTCCTTCCCCTCGGCCGTTAACACGATAACTTGAGCAAAAACCGATATATGTATCTTTACTAAACTCAGTACACGTACTTATCTGAACTCACTTTATCTTGGTACAAAAAATGGCGGAAATCCGATTATAATCGCGCCCACTTTTTCGAAATCGAAAATTACGAAAAATGAAAAAAATGTCCTTCCCCTCGGCCATTAACACGATAACTTGAGCAAAAACCGATATATGTATCTTTACTAAACCTAGTCCACGTACTTATCTGAAATCACTTTATCTTGGTACAAAAAATGGCCGAAATCCGATTATAATCGCCCCACTTTTTCGAAATCGAAAATTACGAAAAATGAAAAAAATGCCATAATTCTATACCAAATACGAAAAAAGGGATGAACCATGGTAATTTGATTCGTTTATTAACACAAAAAATTAATTTAGAAAAAACTTTGTAAAATGGGTGTGACACCTACCATATTAAGTAGAAGAAAATGAAAAAGTTCTGCAAGGCGAAATCAAAAGCCCTTGGAATTTTGGCAGGAATACTGTTCGTGGTATTACATATATAAATAAGTTAGCGGTACCCGACAGATGATGTTCTGGGTCACCCTGGTCCACATTTTGATCGATATCTCGAAACGGCGTCCACCTATGGAACTAAGTATCTCTCCCTTTTAAAATACTCATTGACACCTTTCATTTGATACCCATTGCGTACAAAAAACCCTGATCCACCTTTATGGCGATATCTCGAAAAGGCGTCCACCTATAAAACTAAGCCCACGCCTTTTAAAATTCTCATTAACATCTTTCATTTGATACCCATATCGTACAAACAAATTCTAGAGTCAGCCCTGGTCCACCTTTATGGCGATATCCCTAAATGGGGTCCACCTATAGAACTATGGCCCACTCCCTCATAAAATAATCTTTAATACCTTTCATTTGATTCACATGTCATACAAACACATTCCAATGTTACCTTCGGTTCATTTTCCAACATGATTATTTTCCCTTATGTTGTTACCATAGCTCTCAACTGAGTATGTAATGTTCGGTTACACCCGAACTTAACCTTCCTTACTTGTTTGTTCTGTTATATATTTATTTTAAAATAAACAGTAGGGAAATCCCCATATCTGAAGAAAACTGCATTATTAGCCGGGTTAAGGTCATTGTCGTTAGCCTCTGTATTCTTTTTGTTTCTTTTAAACGAAAATTAATTCAGAATAGAACAATATGTATATGTATTATTACGCAGCCTTCTCAAACTATTAAGCACACCAAACAAACAACAACAGCATTTCAAGTGTACAGCTGGGTATGTAATGTTCCGTTTCACCCGAACTTAGACTTCCTTACTTGTTATTTATGTATATGTTATGAACTGTTAATATTTGTCAATCATTTCCCCAAGTCAACATATTTATGTTTATTTATTTAGTCAATTAATTTAGTAATATTGAAGTTGAGGCGCAAAATCATATGTTTTTGTGTATATGTATATATGTACATATATTAGACTACTTGAAGATTGTACGAAAACAGTGTCCGAACCGCAGCTGCCAAACTCTGTAGAAACATTTTTAAGAGTATTGGAAATCTATCCTGAACTCTTTTCTTGAAAATTTTAGCTGAATAGTCGTATGCAGTGATTTCCCGGAACTCGGCAAAACTTTTGAGGTACTTATAGTTCCCCAACACTTAACTTAGCTACATGGCAGATCGTTTCTCCGTTGTTTGAATTACATAGATAAATCTTTTATTCGGCTAGTTGTTTTATATACAAATTAATAAAATTAAACGTTATCAAAAAGCGTTCGATTTTTCTGGCCAGTCTAATGTATGCTTAAATATACAATTAGTCCCGAATGAAAAGCGTCATCATATTGGAACGAATTTATTATTTTTTTTATGGCATTGTTTTCCTTCCCAATTAATAACTTTATTTAATACTAACGAAATTGAGAAAATCAAATTTCTGCTAGATAATGAACTGACCATGTGGCGCCGGGTCAAATTCGGATCATGAGATTTTTTTTAATTTTTTATTTTATACATAATTGTTTATTTGAATCCTTATAACTGATAAATATAGTTTAAAACAAGTAAGGAAGGCCAGATTACAGCTTGCAAAACTTTTAAATTACTTTCTTCTAAAGTGGGCGGTGCCACGCCCGATTGTTCAAAATTTTACTAATTTTCAATTTTGTGCTATAAGGTCAACCCACATACATACGAAGTTTCATCGCTTTATCCGTCTTTGGTAATGAATTATCACAATTATTCGGTTTTTCGAAATTTTTGATATCGAAAAAGTGGGCGTGGTTATAGTCCGATTTCGTTCATTTTAAATAACGATATGAGATGAGTGCCCAGGAACTTACATACCAAATTTCATTAATATACCTCAAAATTTACTCAAGTTTTCGTGTTTACGGACAGACGAACAGACGGACGGACATGGCTAAATGAATTTCTTCCATTCTCCATTTCGCCCAGATCATTTTGATATATAGAAGTCTATATCTATCTCAATTAGTTTATGCCGTTACGGGGTACCGTTATGCGAACAAAATTAATATACTCTGTGAGCTCTGCTCAGCTGAGTATAAAAACTAAACAACACGCCGTAGCACAAAGGTTCGTGTCCCCGCTATTAAGCACAACTAATCTTGTAGCGATAATTTCCGATGGGTCTCTTTGCGCGCTAGCCCGACCATCTCGGGAACTAAATGGTATCACCACATGAAACCTTCTAGGCTATGACCGCCCTCCTACCCCCTAGATCCATGATATACTTGGAGAAGCTATTTAATCAATTAGGTATCGCCTCTTACGACAGGAAAACCTGCCAGGAGTATATTATAAGTCCCCCGACCCCGTGCTTGGTGACTTTAACACCAAGGTGGGCAAAGAAGGTGTTTTTAGCCCTACAGTCGGAAAGTTCAGCCTACGCAATGAAACTTCTCCTAACGGACTGAGGCTGATTGACTTTGCCGGTGCTCGAAACATGGTCATACCCAACACGGGGTTCATGCATAAAAAGATGCATCAAGCTACATGGCTGTCTCCTGATCGAAATACTCGCAATCAGATCGATCACGTTGTGATAGACGGACGGCATGCCTCCAGTGTTTTAGATGTGCGCACGATCCGAGGACCTAACATCGACTCGGAACATTATCTCGTTGCAGCCAAAATACGCACCCGCCTCAATGCGGCTAAAACCAAGGAACAAAAAACACAAGGAAAGGTAGACGTCGAAAAGCTTCAATCACAACAGACTGCCAATGATTTCGCAACTCGACTCTCACACCTGCTCTCTGAGAGCACAACTCATCCTGAAGGAATACAGGAGCAGTGGAGGCATATTTCCAAAGCACTTCGTACTGCCGCCGAGGAAAAAATTGGTTACCGGCGACCACGAAAAAACAACTGGTACGATGAAGAATGCCGCGTTGCAACTGAAAGAAAAGACGCTGCCTACAGGGCTACGTTAAAAGCGAGCGCGACAAGAGGAGTGTGTGAACGCTATCGTGAGTTGAAAAAGGAAGCGGGACGCCTTTTCAGGAAGAAAAAAGCAGAAGCAGAAAGGCGTGAGTGCGAGGAGCTTGAGCTGCTAGCCACCAGGAATAACGCCCGAAAATTTTACCAAAAAATACGGCGACGGACGGAAGGTTTTAAAAACGGGGCAAACTCCAGTAGGAACGAAAACGGCGACCTTGTAACTGATGTCCAGAGAGTGCTTAGATTATGGAGGGAACACTTCTCTGTTCTCCTAAATGGAGGCAGCAATTCACCGCGCAGAGATGAAGAACCCGATCCCGCAATCGATGATGATGGAATATATGTCCCCTCACCCGATTATGACGAAGTTAGAATAGCAATAACCAGATTGAAAAACAACAAGGCCGTGGGCGTTGATGGATTGCCTGCGGAGATATTCAAGTACGGCGGCGAGGAGTTGGTAAGGCGCATGCAGCAGCTTCTTAGCAAAATATGGGCGGAAGAGTGCATGCCCGACAGTTGGAATCTAAGTGTTCTTTGCCCAGTCTACAAGAAGGGGGATACTGCAAAATGCACCAACTATCGTGGAATTAGCCTTCTTAATATCGCATATAAGGTCCTTTCAAGTGTATTTTGCGTAAGATTGAAGCCCACCGTGAACCGGCTGATTGGACCTTATCAGTGCGGCTTCAGACCTGGTAAATCTACCATCGGCCATGCCAATGCGCCAAATCTTGGAAAAAAACCGTGAAAAAAGAATCGACACACATCACCTCTTCGTCGACTTTAAAGCCGCCTTCGACAGCACGAAAAGGAGCTGCCTATATGCCGCTATGTCTGAATTTGGTTTCCCCGCAAAACTTATACGGCTGTGCAAAATGACGTTGAGCAACACCATCAGCTCAGTCAGAATTGGGAAGGACCTCTCCGAGCCGTTCGAAACTAAACGAGGTTTCAGACAGGGTGACCAGCTATCGTGCGAATTCTTTAATTTGATGCTGGAGAAAATTATACTAGCTGCAGAATTTAACCGCACTGGAACAATATACTATAAAAGCGTGCAATTACTGGCATATGCTGATGAAATTGATATCATCGGCCTAAACACCCGCGCTGTTAGTTCTGCTTACTCCAAACTGGAAAAAGAAGCGGTAAAGATGGGTTTGATGGTGAATGAGGACAAAACGAAGTACCTGCTGTCATCGAGCAAAGAGTCAGCGCATATGCGCCTTGGCAACCACGCTACTGTTGGCAGTCATAATTTCGAAATAGTAAAAGACTTCGTTTATTTGGGAACCAGCATCAACACTAGCAACAACGTCAGCACTGAAGTCCAGCGAAGAATCAATCTTGCCAAAAAATGCTACTTTAGACTAGGTAGGCAATTGAAAAGTGAAGCCCCCTCTCGGCGAACGAAAATCATACTCTACAATTCACTTATCGTACCCGTCCTGCTATATGGGGCAGAAGCATGGACCATGACAACAGCAGATGAAGCGGCTTTGGGAGTGTTCGAGAGAAAAGTCTTCGAAAGATTTATGGACCTCTACGCGTTGGCGATGGCGAGTACCGCAGAAGATTTAAAGATGAGCTGTACGAGCTATTCGCAGACATCAACATAGTCCAGCGAATTAAAACGCAGAGGCTGCGCTGGATAGGCCATGTTATGCGGCCAAGAAAGTGTTTCTATCGGAACCCGCCTATGGAAGCAGATGTAGAGGGCGGCCCCCACTCCGTTGGAAGGACCAGGTGGAAAACGATTTAAACTCCCTTGGTGTGACCGATTGGCGCCGATTGGCAGAGCGAAGGATCGACTGGCGCGCCTTATTGGACGGCCATAACCGTTTAGACGGTTAAGCGCCAGTTAAGTAAGTAAGTAACCCGCTGGGGGGTTATATACCGTCATTCTTTTAAATGTCTCCATTATATACATACATATGTCAAAGGCGCCAGTAGTATTATTAGCAGAGCATAGCACTTTTGTTTTTGTTTTGCCCTGAAGAGTAGACACAGATACAAATTCATACTTTGAATAGAAAACAATTTTCAAAGCACTCCCATTTGCCCTCACATAAGTATAAATTCGATTCATATGAGAGTGTCTTAATTTCTTATGAAAGTGCAAAGAAAAAGCACTTCCATATGCAGTCAAGGCATTTCGGATGATATTCAAATTTACACTAACAAATTGACACCAAAAAATTTGTGAAAAAATCTTGTAGCACTGAGAAAAAGTTTAATTCAACATTTATTCAATAAAGGGGCCATCGAAATTCTTTAAACATTTAAAACATTTTTTTTTTTTTGTTCAATTTAAAAAAAGTTCTAGTGTACATATAATTTTGTATATGTATTGTGATTTACACTTCTATAAACAAATTCTTGAACAGCCCTGATTATTAGCATATGTAAATATTCCGTAATTTGCGGAAGACGTGACACTCAGCCAAGACTAAGCAAACAAAAAATTCGGTATACAAATAGGTATGTATAAATAAAATAATTCAAATAGTTTTTATTAATCAGACCATGAAACTGGCCATAATCAAGTGTTATTTATGTAAATTGTCAAAACAAAAATAGTCAGTCAAATTTTAGAACATTTATAGATCAAAAGAATATAACGAAAAGTAATGACGTCACGTACCGGCATGTCATTGACCGTTTAATTGTTGGCGTTTCAGTATTTTAGTAAAAGAAGCAGGTTCAATTTAATACACACATACACTTACATGCATACATGTGTTCAAAACTAAAAATTGGCTACAATTTGACGAACTTAAGGAATTTTTGAAAATAAAAGCATACGTATAAATAGATATGTATGTACATATATCATTATTTCAATCAATGCCAAAACAACTTCTCCTGTACGTTTCCGATTTTTGATAATTCAGTGAAATATATGAAGGAAAAAAGTTTTTGCACACCGAAAATTCGTGTATTAAGTATCTATATCGAAAAATATATTGTACCTTACATAAGGATGATCTCCATAGAAACTCTGTTGTGTTGACGTAAAAATATACTTCTATAGGGCTGATCGCATTCAACACGGCGTCTACAGGCCACAACCACAATAAAGCAATGCTTGTCGACAACCGTAGCCAAGCATTGGCTTCTTGATTACTTTGAAAGCGGCAGCCACCAATATAAATTACAGCAAACAGTAGCGAAAAATTTAGAAAAAAATATTAATTATGTTTCAAAGATGTCCAAAAGAATGATTTTGGCTTTTATTATCTGTTATTTACTTCTATTTTAGTTTTTATTGACAAAATAAAAAGGACGCCACTCACTGTCGCTTTCCAATAGAATTAGGTTTACTCTGGCTACAACGGCTTTCGTGATTGATTGTCGTGCTGCTCTGTCGCGCCGAAAATAACGACGCTCATAAGAACATGTGTAAAAATAATATGACAGATGTGGCGGCCATACTGCCGTCGTGAATGTAGTCATCCCTTATATGTTAAATCTAAATCGTACTCATTCCAAGATATCTCAGAAGGCTAGTTGGCCTTAGTTAGCGAATGTGTGACTTACAGCAGCGAACTCGAAAATAGCTGTGGCAATGTTTATCAAATTTCGTCAAATACATTTTTTTTTTTTTGTTAATACAAGAAAAAACTTTCAAACATTTTTCAACAGAAACTTTATAACGTAACTTCACGAACTTTTCGAAAAAATAAAAAAAAATCAATAAAGTTTTACGTAAACTTCAAACTTTTTGTTTAGAGTGTTTTGAATTTGTTTGAGTATGCAAGTTTGTAGCCCAATCAGTTTTATACTGTTTTCACACAGAAACTTAATGATCTCATTTCACCTTCTAATGAAATCGTAAATTTTTTGCTTTCACACAGAAGTAGTTGCTCGATTAGTATGAAGGATGAAATGTCAGGCGACTAAAATGACAATGTTATATGATAGACAATGACATTTACTTTAACAAATGTCATTTTTAAGCACTGAACACACCAAAAACTAAGAAACTGAACGCGGCCAACAGAGTTGCATTGGGCTTTTGATTTCATTAGGCATTCGATTAGTCACTAATGAAATAATTATAGATTCGAATTTTGTAAGGAAGATTGAGCTCAATAAGCGCCTTAATGTAGAAAACTGACTTTATTATTCAATAAGCCGTGTGTGTGAAAATAGTATTAGTCTAACAAAGTAGGTCTCTCAAAATTCGCAATAATTTTTTATAATTTTTTTTTTCCAATGGATATTTAAGATTTTCTTCCATACGAAGGGTAAATAGCTCTATTTTTTATATCAAAATAAAAATTATTAAAAATCATTGCGAATTTTGAAAGACCTACAGCTTATACTTTGTTAGACTAAAATTGATTGGGCCACAGAACTGCATACTCTAAAATATTCAGAAAGCTCGCACTAAGCTCACATTTTATAAAATATATGCGAATTTTTTAATTATTTCAAAAAAGTTTTTTTAGATTGGCTTGTACGGATTCAGTTACAAAACTTAAAGTTTTTTCTTAAATTTTCGAAAAAGAAGGAATTTTACGAAATTTGATAAAAACTGTATGCTATTTTCGTGCTCGCTGCTGTAGGTGTTGTGTTTGCTGCTGACTTGACTTTTGTCAATGACATCTATAATATTCTTCCATAAGCCTATAGGAACTTGACTTTTCTTCGTAGCTATGCATACATGCAAACGTATTCCAATTTTTTTATAATCGCCCACGTGACTTTTTGCTGAGCATATATAAATACAAGTGAACACTTATGTGTCACTGACAGAACCTAATTCGTTGTTTCCGAATATCCGCACAATGACAGCAGCTGTCAAATACTCATCTGACTTTTATTATTTATTGCCATCACTTAAGTGAATGATTAAAGCAATTGAAAACCCGTAAAGATGATCTCGAGATGTATCCAGTACCATGTGATAGTATTAGAACAGCTGACTGATTGTTCTTGCGATTTGAAATGAAATAACCAAAGCGAATGCAATTATGTGTTGTTGACTCATCAGCTGATTGCTTCTTAAGATTTTCTAACTCTGATACAGGAGGACGTCAGCAGTAAAAGGAAAATTACACTTACTATCATAGGATTACAAGTATGATATGTATGAGAAGGAAACAATTCCTTTCTCTTTCTAACACACTGCAGTTTGACACTCCGGTCAGTGTCAAATTAGCGTGAAACCCAGTGGAAACCACGTGTTACATGCGTTTGACACTGAACGAAGTGTCAAAATTACCGGGGTTGCTGTTATGAAAAGCGACGTAGGGAAACAAAAAAGGAGCGGAATATCAGATATGGGTTGCTGTGATGGTAAATTTTTTTGAACGAATTTAGTATGAAAATGCAATGCACCTATCTGGGTCCTACAGAAAATAATACAAAAGTGTATATTGGAACGATTTTCCGTCATCCCTTGTCAAATTTGGTTTTGAGACAAACCGGTTTCGGCGTTGTGCCATCATCAGTGTCGATTTTCGTTCTGATCTGTTGTTGTCATTTGTCCTGTATTTATAGTTCGTAGGTATATGAGCAGGTATTGTCAAATTGATGCTTGTGTATATTTAGTTATGTGTATGTGCTGTGTGTTCGTTCAGAACCGAGGGTGGTTTACTAATCGATTTGTGTGGCTGACTGGGTTAGGTAGAAATCTGTGATTTTAGTCGTTTGACCTTCTTTGTCGGTTTTTTGTTTTGGTGTGTTAATTTTTTTGTGTTTATTTGTTGTTGTGCGTTTGTCTGTTGTACCTGTGTGATTAAGTTGTTTCCTGTAAACAAGTTTTAAAGGCTCGAATATTGTGTCAGAAATGGTGTTTATCTGTTCGTTTATTATTCTACCGTCGAATGTTTTCTGTTTGTAGATTTCCATGTTTTCGAGTACGTTGAGACGTCGGCCCTTTTCTTGTATGTGAAGAACCCTAACTGTTTTATTGATGTTTGCTGGGGAACATTCATTCTCGACCATGTGATTCGCGAAGTTAGACTCGGGAATAATGTTTGGATTCCGTATTTTTTTTGTTTTTTTTTATTTTTTATTGTAGATGCGGAGATCGCAATATCATTGATACCACAGGAAGAACAGGAGCACGCAAGACACATGTGCAGGGAAATCATAAGAAAGGAGGTGAAAGAACAGGAAGGACAAAAACCGAATACAGAGGAGAAAACAATAAAGAATCTACGGCATAAACTAAGGAAAAACAATATTGTCACAACGAAAGCGGACAAAGGAAACACCACTGTGCTAATCGAAAAAGAGCAATATATATCCAAAACCGAGGATCTCATAGAGGAAATGAAATGTCGTAGAATGAGAGAGGATCCCACAGATGAATACCAAAAACAAATCAAAGTTGCTATAAAAAATGCAACAAATATAGTAGATTCTAACATGGCACATAGATTGGTCCAAATGAACCCTTCGGCTCCTCCACTGGTTGCGCTACCAAAAATCCACAAGCCAGACACGCCAATGAGGCCCATCATTAATTTTAAATCGGCACCATGTTACAAACTGTCCAAATATTTAAAAACGATATTGATAGACACTCTGGAGCTAAGGAACGAATATGCAATAACTAACACAACAGAACTAATAGAGAGACTCGAGACCGTAGAGCTAACAAGAAACAGCAAATTGGTATCTTTTGACATAAAAGATCTATACCCATCTATACCACTATCGGAGACTTTGGACATAGTTAGCTCAACAATAGTTCATAACACAAAAAACAAAGTGAAAAGTATGCAAATCACAAATACGCTAAGAACCACTTTACGTCAAAACTATTTTAAATTCAACAATAAAATATATAGACAAACAAACGGTCTTGGAATGGGAAGCCCCACATCAGCAATTCTTATGGAAGTGTTCATGCAAAATCTGGAAGAAAAGTACATACAGGAGCTGAAGTCCAAATTAGGCGTGTCATTTTATGCTAGATACGTGGATGACATAATATGCGTTTTAACTACTAATAACGAAGAGCTCGTACTGGAGTACCTCAACAAACAGCACGGCAATATAAAATTTACAATGGAAACCGAAAAAGACGGAGGAATCAACTATCTAGACCTCACGATAAATATTGATAAAGAAGCCAAAAGATTTAACTATAACATATATAGAAAGTCAACGGCCACAGACACAATAATACACAATACCTCAAATCACCCTCAACATCATAAAAATGCAGCATTAAGGCACTTGGTACATAGACTTGAAAGAACACCTCTTACACAAGAGGCATATAAGAGAGAACTTGAGGTCATATATAATATCGCTGCAAACAACGGATATAAAAAAGCACTAGTAGATAAGCTCAGAAGGACAAATGGAGAACCAAAAAGAAATAATGAAAAAGAAAATAATAGCTGGACTACTATGACATATACTGGAAAAGCAACATATAAATTGGCAAATTTCTTTAAAAAATACAACATTAACACAGCATTCAAAACATCGAACAATCTAGGGCGAAAACTAAGGACTAACATTAACTCAGAGGATCCGTTTAGCAGCCACGGCGTATACAAGCTTACCTGCGGATGCCAGCATAGTTACATAGGACAAACAGGACGGCAAATAAGAACGAGGTTCAGAGAACATATTAGAGATTACAACAAAAAAATACGGAATCCAAACATTATTCCCGAGTCTAACTTCGCGAATCACATGGTCGAGAATGAATGTTCCCCAGCAAACATCAATAAAACAGTTAGGGTTCTTCACATACAAGAAAAGGGCCGACGTCTCAACGTACTCGAAAACATGGAAATCTACAAACAGAAAACATTCGACGGTAGAATAATAAACGAACAGATAAACACCATTTCTGACACAATATTCGAGCCTTTAAAACTTGTTTACAGGAAACAACTTAATCACACAGGTACAACAGACAAACGCACAACAACAAATAAACACAAAAAAATTAACACACCAAAACAAAAAACCGACAAAGAAGGTCAAACGACTAAAATCACAGATTTCTACCTAACCCAGTCAGCCACACAAATCGATTAGTAAACCACCCTCGGTTCTGAACGAACACACAGCACATACACATAACTAAATATACACAAGCATCAATTTGACAATACCTGCTCATATACCTACGAACTATAAATACAGGACAAATGACAACAACAGATCAGAACGAAAATCGACACTGATGATGGCACAACGCCGAAACCGGTTTGTCTCAAAACCAAATTTGACAAGGGATGACGGAAAATCGTTCCAATATACAATACAAAAGTCTTGGATTGGGGTATCTGAGGACGCGTAGTTATTCCAGCATCAAGAATACAAACACGGGTGCTAAGTTTTTCTACCCGTTCACAAGTTCTCCGCGAAAAACAGTTTGAAACCGAGGTCGACTGCAATAACCCGTCCAAAAATGTGGAAAAAGAAGTGAAAAGACGCATTTTGTCCTATTATCAATAGTCCAAAGAGAAAAAGTATGCGAATTATTGGAAGCGAGGCAAAAACGCGGTTATTAATACCTCCCCCGACGGTTTTGGTCGTGTTTTAGCAATCGTCCCCGGTAACAAAGTATCTTAATTTGTTAATTAAAATTGTCCAAAACATATGGATTTTAAAGAGAGATGTAATTAAGTGCTCCTATGAAAGTAAATAGGGATATTTCTTTGTAATATAACAATAAAAATTTTCGTACACTTTTTTTGAACCTAAGAAGTACAACAGTGCGAAATAGCATCCACAAAAAACGAACAAGAACAAGCATTTTATCAGGTGAGCGTGGCTGTGCGTGCTGCTACATATCCTCTTTGTAGACCTTTACAATGCTTACTATCTTTTCATTTGACATTCTGTAGTACGACGAATTGGGATGAATTCGCTTTGTTACCATCTTTTATAGATTCGTCTTAGAATTAACCAAGGCGAATCCATACCAGGTGGTGGCAAAGCGAATTCAACCAATTCGCCGTGCAGAAGAATGTAAAGACAAAAGAAAATTTTCATTGATTTCGATTAACTCACATATTGGCTTTGTATGGAAAATTATAAAGAAGAAGAAATCAGCTGTTGCCATAACACCACCTTTACTCAATTCGCCTTGGAATTAACCATAACTTTATTTTGTTTCGACTTTCTGGCATACTACGAAATGGTTGAGAATTTGCTTTGCTATCACCTTTGTAGATTCGCTATATATTGTCTGGAATTTACGAATAAGTTTCTTTGTAAAGCTCAAAGTTCTTGTGGCTAGTTTACTGACTATAGCTTTATTGAAAAATCAGCAGCTGGAGACTCTACGGTTGCGTTATTCTGTCCAATATGAAGATTAGTCCTTAGTTCTTAGAATTATAATATCTCAACGTTTATTGCAATTTCAAAAAAAAAAGCCTAACTTCCTGAAGGCGATACTAGCGGTAGTTTTTGTATCATCTCTAGAAGAGATTTTGCCTAAAATCTGATTCGCCAGTTTCCAGTTACCCAGTTTGACATTACCAGGGAAGTTCTTCTTTCTACAAATATTGAGCACTCGCTTTAATTGCAAATACAGACTTTTTCCTCAAAAATAGGGCCAAAAGGTTCCTTACGTCTTGGACTGGCATACGAGCTTCCTCAGTTGCCATGAAGGGAGTTTAGATAAGCTCGATTGCACTCTGTCTTGCTTCCAACGGCAATCACATTCCTATCGCAACGATCGAAACTGATTATTGGCACGTTATTGTTACTAAAGTTATAAAAGTTCCAAAGAAGAATGGCTTTAAACTTTTTTTTGACATGCAGGCAAGATATTTGACTAATTCCTCCCCATAAGTAGACTCCAGACATTTTCCGCTATTACTTATAAACAATGGCTCCTTTATAATGGCTATACAAATCAATTTTACTTAACTCAAAGCAGAGCAACACATTTTTATACCGAAAATTTACCATCAAGTGAAATGGAAGTAAAAGTAAACTGGTGCAGATTGACCTTCTGGAAGTCATAAAATGTCTGCTTCGTACGGCAAATTTTCTCTTATTTGGGCTTGTATGTTGCTCCCTTTCTGTTCATTTTATCCTAAAGCTTACGCACCGTTTTTTCACAGATAAAATATCTTATTTTCAGCGGTAGGTTAAACCTTTAGGTTTTGGTTTAAAACCGGAAAGGTCGACAAGTTTCTGTTTTTAGATTTGCAATATCTTTTGTTTTGTTTTAAAACCAGAAGGATCTATAAGTTTTTATTTCAAGATTTTTAAACTTTTTGGTTTTGATTCAAGGTTCGATTCGAGCTCTTTGGTTTTGTTTTAAAACAATTTTTACATTTTAGTCTTATTGTTTAATGATGTATGTGATTTGATGATTTTCCGTCATCCCTTCTCAAATTTGGTTTAGAGACGAACCGGATTCGGCGTTGTGCCATCATCAGTGTCGATTTTCGTTCTGCTTTATTGTTTAATTAAGTTTAAAATTTACAGAGAATTAAATTAGAAAACAGAGCAGTAAATTGACATTTAAAAAAAAAATTGAAAACTGCTTTAATGGTTTTGAAAATACAAATTTCTTACGGTGTATGTATAAAAAAAATCAATGACTTGCAGGACTTCTCACAAATTATTTTAAATTTTCAAGGTAAAACTTTAGGGCTTTGGTTTAAAACCAGAAGGGTTTAACGTTCTTACTTTTAATTTTTATAAACTTTTCCGTTTCGTTTTAAAACCAGAAGTGTTCAAGTTTCTATTCTAGAGCAAGAACCCGTGACTGCCAGACCTTCGTCATTTTATAAAGTTGAAATTTCGTCAGTGCATACTTCCAGCTGAAGCAGAATCGTTGGTACATTATAAAACTTGAGTCATAGTGGCTTTAACAGATATCGTGCAAAAATTTTGCCGAAACTTGGCCATTCTTTCTTCATTTTATAAAGACTGATATATATGGTCTTCGTCACGATATAAAAAGCCACTAGCCTCATTGCCAGACACTTTCCATAGTTGATTTGATTATCCAGACACTTTTAATCCTTCTAAACTTCAAAGAACATCGAAGCAATTTTATACTGAAATTCTAATACAATATCTTTAAAACAAACTTTTGAAATTTTGTTTGCCGTAAAAAACTTTCAGCTTATAAAAAGTATTTAGCTTTATGAAAATGTACAGTTTTGTATTATAAAAAGTGTCTGGCTGGACAAAGCCACTATGAAAATTGTCTGGCAATGAGGGTAGTGGCTTCTTATATCGTGATGAAGACCATATACGAAAATCAGTCTTTATATAATGACGAACGAAAGGACCATTTTTCTGCAAAAGTTTTGCACGATATCTTTTAAAGCACAATGACTCAAGTTTTATAATAGACCAACGATCCTGCTTCAGCTGGAAGTATGCACTGACGAAATTTCAACTTTTATAAAATTACGAAGGTCTGACAGTCACGGGCTCTTAGACTATTTGTAGATGTTTTAAACTTTTTGGTTTTGTTTTAAAATAGTTTTTATATATTAGACTTCTGATTCAGCTAAGTTTCAATCTTAAACCAAATAAAATGAAAAACGCAGCAATAAATTGAGAAGTTTACAATTTAGTGAAAAAAATAATAATTAAAAAATTGCTTGAACTCATTGTGGTTCAAAATTTAGGCACAAATATATAGTATTTTTCAATGCCAGTTATAAATTTAGGTTTCTAGTGCCAGAATTAGGGTGGTTCTAAACAATTAACTAACTAATTTTTTCCAGTCCAAATAAGAAATTTAATACCAATTGGAGCCGGCCAAAGAGTGTCGCACAGGGGCAACTTCCCTATGGACATCTAAACAACTCTATTTAATTTTTTTTCTGTCAATTGGAACCAATTATAGTACTACTTATTTGGGGTATTACTTATAAGACAAAAAAATTTATTTAAATTTTTTGAGTCTACATAGAGAAATCCTAAATTTGACCCCTGTGCCCCTGTGCCAAAATTCATATGAAATATTCTTGACCTCGCTATTCCAAGGGATGAGGCTTATGAAAATCGTGTACGTGATTTATAAGGACCACCCTAATAAAAATGCTTTTATAGATAAATGAAACTTAATTCTCCAAAAATACAATTTTATTGTTTCTCATGTTGCATATTTTAGTACTTATAAAAATTATTTTTTTAGAAAAACATATCTTTATTTTCCCACATTGAAAACTTTTATTTTCAGCAAAGCCTTCGTAGACTAAACTATTCATAAGCAGATGCTATCTTTAACTTTACAAAACATTCACGTATTCAACAGTACATATTATATTACATTTTGGCGCCACTTTTCTATTGAAAGTACTTTACGTCCAGTTTTAGTACTTATTTTTAAATTTTTTTTTATAAACATAAGTACAATTTGTATATGTATAAGTTTGTATGTTTAATTATTTCAGACTCAATATGAACTTAGGGCTTTTGTTTTGCTATCTTCATTTATCGTAATGTATCATGTAACTATTCATTTAAGGTGATAGAACATGAGTTCTGAAAAAGAACACTGAAAGAAATGGTGCTAGTAAAATCAACAAATAGGTTCTGTTGTTCTGGACTTAACGGAGATTTGGTGAAATTGACCGAATTATGGTTAATTCAACCGAGTTCTTTGTCAAGCGAACAAATTAGTTTAGCCATTTCAACAGAAGAGAAAGTGTCGCTCTGAAATTAACAAAATTCTGTAAAATTGACAGATTCCTAATCAATCTAACTGATTTTTTTGTTAACTCAACTGATCTCACTGGGCATATCAACAGCGATCAACAGTCAATACATGAGCAAATTTCAAAGAGAATTTTACGCCCACTGCGCTCTCTACTTTGTAATTATGTATGCCGTGTACTATATGTATGCACATATTTACGTATGTATATGGCGGCCGCCGTGGTGTGATGGTAGCGTGCTCGGCCTACCACACCGAAGACCCTGGGTTCACACCCCGGGCAAAGCAACATAAAAATTTTAGAAATAAGGTTTTTCAATTAGAAGAAAATTTTCCTAAGGGGGGTCGCCCCTCGGCACTGTTCAGCAAGCACTCCGAGTGTAGCCATGAAAAGATCTCAGTGAAAACTCATCTGCCTTGCAAATGCCGAATCATATGTACTTTCGTACAAAGCTGCGCAACAAATTTTTTTGTTCATTTGACTACCAAAACGGTCAATTACGAATCAACGATTTGTGCGCAGTTGATTCAACATCTTGTTGCGATGGATAAAAATTGACAGAAATTTCGGTTGAATTGACCCGTATTTCGGTTGATTTTACCAGTCTTTTTCTTTCAGTGAAGGAAAGAAAACAGGAGTACACGTAAATTCGCAGAAAATTTGTATTCGGAACGATTTTCGAAGCAGGAATTGCTTGTAGCGATTTTTTTGAGGTATATCTATAAATGAGTGAAATATTGAACTGAACCGAATAGTATCGGGATAACTTTGAGCATATATCCAGAAACCAACCAATAGATGTCGCTGTGCACTGATCAGTGTTTCATTAACACTAAATTTGTTACCTTATTAACAATGTTATTGCTTGCTATTGAATTACTTTTATTTCAGATTAATGATAAGTTGCGATCCATACATTACGTGACGCTCATTTTGCTGCTTTTTCTTCGAAGGACACACAGCTTTATTTTTTATATGGAAAAAATATCTGTAAACCTTCAGAAAAAACCGTAAAAAATCAACGCAAATTTTGATAGTGTTATAACTTGTACATGTTAGACAAAAATTGATTAGGCAACAAAACTGCATACTAAATACAATTCTGAAAGTTTTGAATAAAAAATCGTAATTGTCTCGAATTTTTCAAAGTTTTTCTAAAACGTTTTTGATATAGCTTCAGTTAGAAAATTCATGATAGTTTTTTTCTAAAAGCTCGCTGCTGTATTACTAAATAGGGCACATTAGGGGCGACCCATAAATGAGGTGAAGTGCCTAGGATTGATGGCGTTGAAGTCAGCGCCAACCTCTACCACGGACTCACGGTAGCAGGCGTCACAAGTCGTCAAGCAAGGGGAGATAGCGGAGAGCTTTCCATAGCTGCAGCTAGAAAATTCATGGTATTTTTTTTTTCTAAATTATAGAATATAAAAAGAAAGAATTTAATTCAGGATACTTTATAAAAATTGCCACTGCCATATTCGTGCTCACCACTGTATATATGCCGTTTGAAAAAATGATGATTTCTGCTGGTCCAGACAGTTAACTTATACATCTTTATTGACAAACCGTATACGTAGGTAAGGTTGAAGTGCTACTCGTTGTAGGCTCAAAGATGTCTTTTGGGAGCAAACCCTATTGTTATTCCCAGGGGCTGAAGCATACTTTCTAAAAAAGCGAAGTGAAGTTTGTTGTCATTGTCTTCAACAAACACCCAGGCACCTGATATGAAGGCAATTTTAGAGCCGTCTGTAAATCGACTGGAATGTTGAAGCCAGTTCGCAATTAATAAGCTAATACTGTTTTCACACAGAAGTAGTTACTCGATTAGTATGAAGGATGAAATGTCAAGCGACTAAAATGACAATGCTATATGACAGACAATGACATTTACTTTGACAAATGACATTTTTAAGCACTGAACACACCAAAAACTAAGAAACTGAACGCGGCCAACAGAGTTGCATTGGGCTTTTCATTACATTAGGCATTCGATTAGTCACTAATGAGATAATTATAGATTCGAATTTTGTAGGGAAGATTGAGCTCAATAAGCGCCTTAATGTAGAAAACTGCCTTTATTATTCAATAAGCCGTGTGTGTGAAAATAGTATAACATTGTTCCTCAAGTAAATCAGCATTAAAGAATCTCCTCAGTAAAACAATTTTACATGTGGTTGTCTTGTGATTTTGTAAAGACAAGGACATCTTAACCGCAGCCACCCTGCATTGTTCATCTCATCCCTTTACGTTTCATACCATTATCCTTTTTATTATGCAAGTGGTCTTAAGACCGAAAGGGGCGTCATTGTCAAAGGCATCCTCTATGTCTACATAGATCCCAAGATGAATTCCTTCTCTGTGATGACTGTGTTATCCTCATACAAAACGAGAAATTTTCTATCATCCATTGACAAGTTTAAATTTGCGACAGATCATTTACGATGTTGTGCCATCTTCAGTGTAATTTTTCGTTCTAAACAAATAATCAACGCCTCGTATGCTGTATATATTAATTTTCTTGTACTCTACAAACTAGCAAATACAAGACAATTTATTGTGTCTGAGTCCCAAACCATAGTGTACAAGTACAAGTGTGTTGACTTCTTTCTGACAGGCACTCGCTTCAGTGGGCATAACGGGAAAATCTGGGTTGCCATTGTTGTTTCAGTTGAAAAAGGTCAATTAGGGTTCTGTGCAGAGACGTAAAAAATTGAAACAGGGTTTATGTAGCCACAAAAGTGTTGCTCCTGTTCCACAGCATATTAATTTTATATAATGGCGAAAAGTGTTCAGTTCAGACTTATTGATTTTCATTAAAAGTTTAATTTATTACGGAGGGTTACTCCTTTAATTGTAAAAAGCAGAGAAAACGTAGAGTTTTTCAAATTATTGTGAAAAACTTTTTAATTTGAATTTCTGTACCCAAGTTTACTATGAAAAACTGAAAAATGTACACTTATTGAAAACTCATTTGCACACACAATTTACACTTTGAATTTAATTGTAATTTTATGCACACAATTTTGAAACTAAAAACTAAATTTTCATTTGTCAGAAAAAAATAAAGAAAAAACTGCCTAATGTCAAAAAACCCTATCGAAATACAAACTGGCTTGTTTGTTTTTAATGAACTACGTTGAATTTAGAAATAAAGAAAAAACTGCCTAATGTCAAAAAACCCTATCGAAATACAAACTGGCTTGTTTGTTTTTAATGAACTACGTTGAATTTTTCTTGTATTTCGTTAGTTTTTTCAAATATAGTTCACATACTTTCACCAGTATTGAAACCTTATTGGCTAAAATATAAGAGAAAATACAAGAAAAATACATAGAAAATAAAGTAGCGTCATATAGGAGTTTGATTTGTTTGCAATTACAGCACCATTATATTTGCAGGAGGCTTTCACAGCTACAAAAATTAAGGCGGATTTAAACAGACGCTTTGGTTGTGTTGCATTCATTAATTCATCTCTCGGGCGAAGTATCGAAAAATTTACATAAATGCTTTGGTTGCGTGCCTACTCTAAACTATATTTCAAAAAACTAACGAAATACAAGAAAAATACAACCTTTCATTAAAAACAAACGAGCCAGTTTGTTTTTCGATATGTTTTTTTGACATTCGGCCGTTTTTTCTTTATTTTTATCAGAAAAATTAAAGTTTTTTTTTAGTTTGAAAATTTGGTGCATAAAAACACAATTAGAATCAAGTTTCTTGTGAAAAAAGTGAACCATTAGAGAAAGAAATAATTTGCGCGTGTTATTTGCATTGTTTTATTGTTAAAAAATGTTAATGTAAAAATAAAATGTAAAACATAAACAAAAACATGACAAACTCGCTAATTATGGGGGAATAGTGGCCTCGCTTTTTCATGATAGAAATTTTTTTTGTGTTTTGAAGTTCCGATAAAGTTTCGTTAGTTTTTTTTAGCTTGAAATCGAAGCAAAAATAAAATAGTGTCATATATGCTTTTGAAGTGACCAAAGCGTTTTATATAATTTTGCCCTTATGCATTTGTGTAAACAGCCTTAGAAGTGAAATTTTTCCATGTTACACGTGTGGCGCTTTATATTTTGGCTCTAATTTAAATAAATTTTGCTTTCCGTATGTTTCCGCATTGTTGCAGGCTACAAATCTAGTATTCTTATTTCCGCGGAAATATATGCAACTATTACATCTGTAAATACTACAAAGTTTTATTTAACTATTAAATGCAACTCAGCTTGAAGTACTCTTACGTACCAAAAATGCAACTCTAGACCTGAGATTTGCATCAGGTGAGCGAGGCTGTTTGTAGTTTTGACGTTTATCGCTTAGTTGACACACTTGGTATAGGTACACTATGTCCCAAACAAAGAATTACACTGAAAATGCCGAAACTGTTTGGTCTTTAAACAAACTTTTTGACAAGTGATGGCGGAAAATCAATGCGCAATAATTCCCATGGGGAACTGCTTTTTGTTATGACTAACGGTATCCTCTATATGAAAATTAAATTTCTATTATTTATTTGTATTTTGTATTGGAGACAAATAGTTTAGGATGTTATGCCATCCTCAGTATCAGTTTTCGTTTTGAGCTGTATAAATACATCGTCTCATAATAAAGCTTTCTATATGCTTTGTCTTTTATTCTCCCAACCTTGAAATGTATAAAAGGAAGGATCCATTTCCTTTTCTAAATGCGGAAAAATAATTACACTGAAGTTGGCACCATGGTGAGACTTGTATTTTTTTAACCTAATTTGGCAAGTGCTGGCGAAAAATCAATATCCAACGATCAACTTCGTTGCTAAACAAATGCGTTACTTCAATCTTAGCACACGGTCGAAGAATAACATAAGTAATACATGCAAGTAGATTTGAGCTTCGTCAGCTTTAATGTGTCCATTTCAATTTCGTTTTGTACTTAATATCATAATCATGTAACTCTTGTTGCTATTTGTGGTCATGTAAATACTTGCACACACTTCCACAACAATTGAAACCCCTTCTCACAAAGGAGCCGTTGTTTTTTTTTTTGTTTTTCTTTTTTTTTTTTTTTTGTAAACCACTTAAAGTAGCAGATTGCGCAAAAACTCATGACGATACAATGTACGTATGCATTCTTCCTATATCAAAACCTACCTTCTACATACAGCTTTGTATTTTGGTATGTTCTGAAGTACTTTGTTGTTGTTTATGTAATTCATACGTTTGCACGCATAATGAGGTAATAAGGGTACACATGTAAGAACTTACTTAAGCGGCTGTAAATTGAGCCAAACATGAATGAACATTAGAGTGGCTGTCGTTAGCATTAACTGGCGCTTTGAAGTCGCAACTGACGCCAATTTTAGTTACAAAGGAATAATTTAATGAGCATTAGGCTATATTGGATGGTTTTCCATACAATTCATTTGGGGAAAAGGTATCTTCATTTATTCAAAATTGGTAGATCCCGCGACTTCTTTTATCCGTGCCTATCACTGAAACCACCGCTAGATTTTACAGAAATTGCTATATACTACTAGATGCCGCTGTCACAGTTTACTACGAAATCTAGCTCTACTTAGTCTCCCATTCAGTGGGTGCGACCACTCACAAATCGTCATCAGTCCTCTAACGGAGGTCCAAGCAAAATGACAGTTTCAACAAAGGTGGACCATAGGGAGAATGGTGGTAGAGGCGTAAGTTCCACATTACAATAGAAAAGATGGTTGGTGTCATGTGGGAACACATCGCATGCAGAAGTATGAGTTTAAGCTGTTACAGTATTCAGAAGGAAGTTGGGCCAGTGTGACTCGTGTCTCCCTTGGTAGTGTGCTTTGTTCTTCTGCAAGAGTAGGATATTGTGTATTGATAACAGGGTTCACCGGGCGCGTCCTGCCGAAGGCGTTTACCGATTCTGCCAAAGGCCTCCTCATGCTTGTCTGCACCAAACCGCTGTGTTGGCAGATACCGGATTTCATCATAGTGCTTATGGGAGATGTTCCCTTAACCCTCTTGGAGCCGAGGCTGGATATTATTAGGTTATCTCAGTTTGTGAGAATTTATCAAAAACTGCCTGTTCAGCATTTCATTAGGCTCTTTAATGTTGAGCTCTTCGGTCTCACTATGTAGACAGGGGTCAAAAGGGGACCTCCCGTGGCATTTGAGCCTGTTATCCCTGGTTCGTAGCTAGTTTCGGTTATTTTCTGAATAAGTAATAATAGCCTTCTGTTATCGATTCGTTTCACTGAACACTTGAATGAATACACTCGAATACTTCCTACAACAAAATGCTCAATGCCTACAATGGTAGTAAAACTTTACAATTTAATTTATGCGCGTACTTCACTTCCAATGTGTTAAAATCAAACTTATTCATCATCGCTTGGATTGCGCCGATTTAATACCACTTTGCGGAATCACCATTATTTTCTACTGGGATCTAAACTTTTCACGAACAGCTTCTCGAATAGTTGCTATTTCTCGTTCTTCTTTTTTTCATATTAGCTGTGGCTATATACATATTTGCGTGTAATTTATGGTCTTTCATCTGTTTACATTGTCGATGTTGTTGTGCAGCTTTTCAGTTAGTAGCGTCATAGGAATGTTGATATCACTAGGCTGTTAGTAAATAATCACGCAACTTCAAAAACATGAAGCAGCCACTCTTATGTACATGTGCACATTAAAGCTAGCAACACTTATTTACGAGGCAACGAAAGGATATCTCACACACACGGATGTAGTCATTAGCCGAAGTAGTAACTCACACATACACACGCATATGGCTATAAGAAAAGCCTAAACGACAAATATACATGTATATAGCTGGTACCCAAGCAAGAGATACAACTGTTCTCGAAACAACTAGACCTTAGGAGAAGTATGCGGACGAGGCAACAGAGAGTATAAAAGCAGCTCAAGCTGAGGAATGACTAATCAGTTTTGATATAAACACGCTATTGGTTGTGAAGTACTACGCGCAAAGTAATATAAATAAAAACCAGTTTGCAATACTGAATATTGGAGTGATCTATTCAGCAGTTTAGCGATTCGAACGTTAGCAGAAGGTACATAAATATCAGAAATTCCCAGAATTCGTTACAATATTATATCAGGTAAATATGATAATGATGTGATAAATGACTTGTGATTATCATTATGGGAAAGCGTGATTTCTAGCTTGGCGCATATGCAGTGCGTCAGCGATTCCTTCAAAACTGCCCTGTGATATACTCTGACCTTTTATTCGCTGTGAAAAAATTAACAGTAAATTAGTATATTTTTCCTTACTTACCATTTTGCCATCGGGCAAACTTAAAATCTTTCTATCAACTTTAATGCTTTAAAATGCTCCCTCCTTGTTGTCCTATAATTCGTATTCTCCAGGAGTTGTGATGCATCAAAAGTTTTCATCTTTTTCAGGAAAACATCATCACAAGTGTTTCCTTGCGGGAGCCTTTTGTACTCAAATGCCACTCTAATTTACATACTAATATATATATATATATATCTGATTATACTTTCGATTTATTACTTTCATACATACGATATATTAATAATGACAAAATAATGTCACAAGTTGACGCTTTGACACAATCTCACACTTTGCGTGTGACTAGGGGACTTCAGTACGAGGCGTGAAAAACACCACTGCAGTTGACCAGATAAGACCCCAAAACAATGTGTTGTTACAAAATACGCATAAGTATTTACATATATAACAGCATAGGTATTTAAGTATGTACTTTTTTGTTGTGGCTACGTTGTTGGTTGACATAAAAAAAAGTGCATTCTTGCGTAAGTAAGATTATGTTGTTTTCTGCTACTTATGCTCATTTCTGTGGTTACTTATGGTTATGCATAAATATTTAATATTATTGCTACAAATGAAAGATTAAAAACCAGTTTTTGCAAAAGGTAAAACATTCAACAAAAAAAACAATACGTGCTTTTATATGTAGCCATGTAATTTTATTTATAGAACTGTCGCTGTTTCAAAATTTCTCCTGCTCGCGACCGAAGACTACGGTCGCTCATCGATTTCCTTTCGAATAACTGAAGAGAATTTTGTCCCATAACTCAGATACCTATAATTTTAACCACAGCGGCTGAAAAATCACTGCGAATGTGACTGCTCCTGCTCCAAATCACCCTTGCCAATCATGAAAATCACAAGTATTGTTAATAGAAAAATTACATAGCTGCTTTGATAAGGAACCAATGAGCTTGCGACTAACCATACTGCTACGTAGTAAATTAATCCGAGCTTATTGCGACAGCGGTACAAATCAGGAAATCATTGATTCATATTTTCGGAACTTATTGTTCAGTTGTGAGGAGAATATGAACCAATGTGCCTGTGATTTGTATTGCGACTAAGTAGAACTAAACTGATACTTAGGCTGATAAATGAGTCCATGATTTGTGGTGGTATCTTTTGTTAGATGTCGCAGTAAAGTAGAAGAGCAGCAAAAATCAAGAATTCACTGATTCCTATTTTTCGGGCTTGTTGTACAGCTATGAAGAGAACAGTTTTTGGCTATGATTGCGATTATTGGTTAGCGTGATTGTGAGTTGCGATATGGATCATATTGCTCTAATGTTCTGTACAACTACGGACAAATGGCTTCGATTGAGAAGACCCAGTTAGAGACAAAGGTGTTCCTCAAAAATCACGGGATCTATCAACTTGAAACAAAGTAACATCCATTTTTATTTGAAGAGAAAACTTATCACATCTGCAAAATATCAAAAAACTGTTCACAAAGGCGTCTTAAGAAGCCGTTGATTAAAAGCTTAATTTTTGCTATGGGACTTTCATTAGTTCTCAAGAAAATGAGCAGGAAGAAAAGCAACTAGGAAGAGAAAGGAAAAAAGAGAGATAGTTGAATAGACTATGAAAAAAGAGAAAAGGATATAAAAGAAAGAGGAATGAAACTGGAAAAATGGGAGGGGATGAAAAAATAAGGTAAATTGAGAGGCAGAAAAAGTGTGTAGAAAGATGAACAGAATAGCAGAGAAAGCGAGAGATCGAGGAAGATGACAGCAAAGTTGAGACTGCACAGACATAATTACAGAGTCTCAGTATTATGGTCTTCCTTGAAGCCTGAAATACATCTTTTGTATTTATTAAAAAAACACGATTGCATATCATTCCCAAGATCTCTGGTATGTGAGATTATCATCATTTCGGCTAGAAAATTTGTTTTCTTTGTATCAAACATCGGAAATTCCATACTGTTACCATGACCACAAATAACAGCAATAACAAAAAAAATACATAGAGATAGCAAATAAAATTAATTGCAATGCAAATTACAACAAGCCAATAATATGTGCCACTTTGACATCAGTAGATAATGTGTTTGTTGCACATATGTAACAACAACACAAAAATGTGCAATGCAAATAAATAGCAGCCACAATAACATTAATAAAAGCTGCCGCAACCCCACAGTGCACTGCCCAAGCGTCAAGAGTCAATACGCAGTGATGCGATGGGTGAACGGGTTATACGCTTGATTACAACTACAAAGAGTCAACCATCAGCCAACAATCACGAGACAGCAGCAAGAGTAACCAACACCTTTGACAGTATTCTGTTTTTTTTTTCACCGCCTTCTACCTCTATGTGCGTAGAGTATAAAAGCGCCGTCACATAAGCATTTTTTCATAAAGATGCGTTTGACACAATCTTATGCATTATGAGTAGCTTGCACGTATTTTTATGGAGAACGGCAGATCGAGCGACACTAGCGCCATCTGACATGAAAAAGTAGCCAACTTGCAACTTTTGTTGCAAGCAAAGCATAAGAAGAAGAATTTGACATTTGCTTCGGCTAAGGGTGCTGATACACTCTACAAGTGAAATTATTTTCCCCACTCTTGTGTAACTTTTCTAACATTTTTCGCAATTAAAAACTGCAATATAACAAATGAATACGACACAAAATATGGTAGCACCTATTTTCGCTGTATAGAGAGAATGTTTATAATAGTGCTTCGCGAAATTTTTTATGTGAATGGGCAAGGCGAAAACAGAAAGATGGCAAATAAAAACAATTGCAATGCAAATTACAACAAGCCAATAATATGTGCCACTTTGACATCAGTAGATAATGTGTTTGTTGCACATATGTAACAACAACACAAAAATGTGCAATGCAAATAAATAGCAGCCACAATAACATTAATAAAAGCTGCCGCAACCCCACAGTGCACTGCCCAAGCGTCAAGAGTCAATACGCAGTGATGCGATGGGTGAACGGGTTATACGCTTGATTACAACTACAAAGAGTCAACCATCAGCCAGCAATCACGAGACAGCAGCAAGAGTAACCAACACCTTAGACAGTATTGTGTTTTTTTATTCACCGCCTTCTACCTCTATGTGCGTAGAGTATAAAAGCGCCGTCACATAAGCAGTTTTTCATAAAGATGCGTTTAACACAATCTTATGCATTATGAGTAGATTTCACGTATTTTTATGGAGAACGGCAGATCGAGCGAAATTAGCGCCATCTGACATGAAAAAATAGCCAAGTTGCAACTTTTGTTTCAAGCAAAGCATAAGAAGAAGAATTTGACAGTTGCTCCGGCTAGAGGTGCTGACACACTCTACAAGTGAAATTATTTTCCCCACTCTTGTGTAACTTTTCTAACATTTTTCGCAATTAAAAACTGCAATATAACAAATGAATATGGCACAAAATATGGTAGCACCTATTTTCGCTGTATAGAGAGAATGTTTATAATAGTGCTTCGCGAAGTTTTGTATGTGAATGGGCAAGGCGAAAACAGAAAGATGGCAAATAAAAACAATTGCAATGCAAATTACAACAAGCCAATAATATGTGCCACTTTGACATCAGTAGATAATGTGTTTGTTGCACATATGTAACAACAACACAAAAATGTGCAATGCAAATAAATAGCAGCCACAATAACATTAATAAAAGCTGCCGCAACCCCACAGTGCACTGCCCAAGCGTCAAGAGTCAATACGCAGTGATGCGATGGGTGAACGGGTTATACGCTTGATTACAACTACAAAGAGTCAACCATCAGCCAGCAATCACGAGACAGCAGCAAGGGTAACCAACACCTTTGACAGTATTGTGTTTTTTTATTCACCGCCTTCTACCTCTATGTGCGTAGAGTATAAAAGCGCCGTCACATAAGCAGTTTTTCATAAAGATGCGTTTAACACAATCTTATGCATTATGAGTAGATTTCACGTATTTTTATGGAGAACGGCAGATCGAGCGAAATTAGCGCCATCTGACATGAAAAAATAGCCAAGTTGCAACTTTTGTTTCAAGCAAAGCATAAGAAGAAGAATTTGACAGTTGCTCCGGCTAGAGGTGCTGACACACTCTACAAGTGAAATTATTTTCCCCACTCTTGTGTAACTTTTCTAACATTTTTCGCAATTAAAAACTGCAATATAACAAATGAATACGGCACAAAATATGGTAGCACCTATTTTCGCTGTATAGAGAGAATGTTTATAATAGTGCTTCGCGAAGTTTTGTATGTGAATGGGCAAGGCGAAAACAGAAAGATGGCAAATAAAAACAATTGCAATGCAAATTACAACAAGCCAATAATATGTGCCACTTTGACATCAGTAGATAATGTGTTTGTTGCACATATGTAACAACAACACAAAAATGTGCAATGCAAATAAATAGCAGCCACAATAACATTAATAAAAGCTGCCGCAACCCCACAGTGCACTGCCCAAGCGTCAAGAGTCAATACGCAGTGATGCGATGGGTGAACGGGTTATACGCTTGATTACAACTACAAAGAGTCAACCATCAGCCAGCAATCACGAGACAGCAGCAAGGGTAACCAACACCTTTGACAGTATTGTGTTTTTTTATTCACCGCCTTCTACCTCTATGTGCGTAGAATATAAAAGCGCCGTCACATAAGCAGTTTTTCATAAAGATGCGTTTAACACAATCTTATGCATTATGAGTAGATTGCACGCATTTTTATGGAGAACGGCAGATCGAGCGACATTAGCGTCATCTGACATGAAAAAATAGCCAACTTGCAACTTTTGTTGCAAGCAAAGCATAAGAAGAAGAATTTGACAGTTGCTCCGGCTAAGGGTGCTGACACACTCTACAAGTGAAATTATTTTCCCCACTCTTGTGTAACTTTTCTAACATTTTTCGCAATTAAAAACTGCAATATAACAAATGAATACGGCACAAAATATGGTAGCAACTATTTTCGTTGTATAGAGAGAATGTTTATAATAGTGCTTCGCGAAATTTTGTATGTGAATGGGCAAGGCGAAATAAACTTAAATTGCCTTCATATTAATAAACGCAACATCTTGGTTGATTGTGGCGATGTTACTGAAATGCATAAGTTTGTTTTAAACGCAAAAAATTTTTTGTGGCCCGGCCATAACTAATAAATGCACCATGGGCCTGTGGCTGCTGCTGCTGCATGCAACACGCGCTTATTTTGTTTGTAGTCTTTTATTTTTTGCAATACCTATATATGCATGTCTAGAGATAAGGCTGTGTTTACATATGTATGTTCATTTGTATGTTTGCAATATTGCTGTCAGCATTGTGTGTGCAATTGCGTTGGTGTTGAATTACGGTGTACAATAAATAGTAGGACGGGTCGAGATATATAAAATGTTTTTTAGTTTAATTAGAAATTTTTATGAGCTCTGCCAGCCTTCATTAATATTGGGGGAAAATTCAAACAGCGCGACATCAGGACGGACAAAGCGGCGTCTGTTCCGATTATACCTTGTATATCTCTTCAAAATTTAATATCTTATACAAACCCATTGTATAGGTTAACAAGTAAGATATGTTTGTTTCCTTCTCTTTTTATCACACTCCCGTTTGGCACTCACCGAAGTGTCAAAACAGTGTGGAACATGTTGGAACGAACGTTTGACACTGAACGGAGTGTCAAAATTACAGGGGTTGCTGCCATCGACGCGGGGATGTAATAATTAGCTAGAAAAGGAGCGGAGATATAAGTTGCTTAATATTCTTTAACCTTGACCTTTCAGGCTATTACTGTATGTGGATGCTTTAAATGTTTCTAAGTACCTATTCAGGTTTTTTACTCCATATCACAAGGGAAACGAGGGGATTTAGAGTCGATCCACCTAGACATGTCTTGCCATAGCGACGCCTTCCCAGATAAAGTGAATCGGCGTTTCATCCTCCAGTTCACAAAAGCGACAGACTTATCTATCAAATAGATTTAACTTACTTAGATTATATCATAGACTACAGTGTCCCACATAAAATGCGTTTTAGCACCCTGAATGGCTATATAGTCTGCCTGTTCTTAAGCTTTATGTTCCTGATGCCCGTTTTTGGGTCCCACATCATTTAGGACACCAATGCATTCATCTACTAGCTAAGAAGTAGTTGTGTAAAAATACAAGGATGCATCAGAGAATAATCCTCGATGAAAAGCCGATTTGAGCCAAATACTAATTCCTTCTACAGTTGCCATATTATCATATACCTGTGACTTTGTCACAGCGACTTAAATACCACAGTATTTCGCAGGGATATCTTCAAATAAATAAAGTTGTGATCTAGGGTTCCCTAAATAGCAGCTTATTTCGGCATCTTGCGGTTCGTAGCAGCACTAGCCAAGGAGTCATTGATTTATATAATGGCAGCTAATATGTATTTCTGTTGTGAGGGCATGTGATTCCGATTATGAATCCATGATTGTGAGGTGCGACTTGGATCATATTGGTCTTCTTTCGCTGATCAGACACAGATAGAGATGGATTCGGCTGACGCTGTTCTTCAAAAACCACGGGAACGGCCAACTCTGAGGATTCTTCCTTATAAAAAAGTGGAAAGACATGTTTTCTAAATACTTTAAGTATGCGCTGAACTTCGGTCACCAGGTCATAATTAATTTCTCACAAAAGTTTGTGATATTTGCGAGATAAAAACCACATGACCGCACACCTCGTCGGGCTCTACTCGCCTCGACTGGAAAAAAATACTGATGACCCAACTGAGTGGCATTTAAACAGTTAAATTTGAACGCCTCATAAGTGAAGTTTGCACATACATTTAACTGTGAAGTTTTACTACCATAGTAGTGCTGAATTGTTTGAGTTCTCTCAAGTTGACCTCAACATTTATATTATTGCTGGTATTTTTTCGACCAAACCTAATGCGGAGACTAACAGCAATTTATGCTTTTGTTGTTGACTCTCTTGGATAATATTATTCCTTTTTTGCACTTTACGCTCGTCGTGCAATGAGCTTTTGTTGACAGTTTTTGTTGCTGGTACATGTGTACAGTTGTTCTTGTTCATTTTTTCTTGCATGTTGCCTTCCATGGTGTGGCGCCAGTAAAACGACGTCAATGGCTTTGTACCTACATGTGCCTTTATGTGTATACAACATCATTGTTGTATTATTGTTACTTATTATTCACATTTGTTGTTATTTATTTGCACTTTATTTAGTCTCGCATTGAATCACAACAATTTGCACACACAAAAAAAAAACAAAAATGACAATTGCTTAGCAAAGTCCGTAAGTCAGTCATTCAACAATCAACAATAACATTCTTTATAATAATAATAACAATCGCGCCATGTGAGCGTGTGAATGTAGTAAAAATTAAAGAGTTGTGAATTGAGTGAGGCGTAAGAGGGCTGAAAAAATTTGTGAGTGGTGCGTCATATTGCAATGCGTTGACATTCCACAAATACTCGCAGCTTATGAGTACATTGTACGCTTGCTGTTCGCATTGCCGACCGCCCTCATTGCTTCTATGACACTTTTACAACATGTTATTTGAATCAGCCGCGTACTTAGTGGTGTCACTGTAACATTGGTAGATGCATTTGTTATACTCAGCTGTGCCAGTTACAGAGTATAAGAATCACATAACAGTATTTAGGGGCTGATGTGAGTGTGTAAAACTGTTCTGGAATTTATTGGTAGTAAAATTGGTACGCATTTGTACTACAGTTTTTTTTTTTCTATAGCTACCAATGCGAATCCATTCCAGGTGGTGGCAAAGCGAATTCAACCAATTCGCCGTTCAGAAGAATGTCAAGTCAAAAGAAAATTTTCATTGATTTCGATTAACTGACATATTAAGGTACAAGGCGCTGTATGGAAAATAATCAAGAAGAAGCAATCAGCTGTTGGGATAACAACACCTCGTACTGAATTCGCCTTGATAGGTACTGTCTTAAATTTTTTTTTTTGTTTGTTAATTTTTTTTTGTTTTTATACTCATAGTGCTTTGCACACAGAGTATATTAACTTTGATTGGGCAACGGTTGGTTGTATAGGTATAAAGCAATCGAGATAGATATAGACTTCCATATAACAAAATCATCGGTATCGAAAAAAATTTGACTGAGCCATGTCCGTCCGTCCGTCCGTCTATCCGTTAACACGATAACTTGAGTAAATATTGAGATAAATTCACCAAATTTGGTACACGAGCTTATCTGGACACAGAATAGATTGGTATTGAAAATGAGCGAAATCGGATGATAACCACGCCCACTTTTTATATATACAACATTTTGGAAAACACAAAAAACCTGATTATTTAGTAAATAATACACCTAGAATGTAGAAATTTGACGTGTGGACTGATATTGAGACTCTTGATAAAAATTTTTAAATTTTAAATTTTTTTTTAAAATGGGCGTTGCACCGCCCACTTGTGATAAAATCAATTTTACGAATATTATTAATCATAAATCAAAAAGCGTTTAACCTATCGTAACAAAATTCGGCAGAGAGGTTGCCTTTACTATAAGGAATGCTTTGAAGAAAAATTAACGAAAACGGTTAAGGACCACGCCTACTTTTATATAAAAGATTTTTAAAAGGGTCGTGGACGAATAAAATAAGCTATATCTTTGCAAAAAAGAGCTTTATATCAATGGTATTTCATTTCCAAGTGCATTTATAACAATAGATAGGAAGAACTTCAAATTTAAAAAAAATGGGCGTGGCACCGTCCCTTTTATGACTAAGCAATTTTCTATGTTTCGGAAGTCATAACTCGAAGAAAAATTAACATATCGTAATGAAATTGTGTACACATATTTTCCTTATAGCAGAAAATATTTCTAGTAAAAATTGACGGGATCGGTTAAAGACCACGGCAACTTAGTTATAAAACAAGTTTAAAAGAGTCGTAGACTGGAATAATAAGCTATAACTTAGCAAAAAATAGTTTTGAATCAATGATATTTCACTTATCAAGTTTTATTGTAAGAGGAAATGGGAAGACATTTTTTTTAAACGGGCGTTGCGACGTGTTATGTAGAAAAGTAATTTATCTGAAATGAAATGTACAATTGAAGCTCGCGCTGAGTATATAATGTTCGGATACACCCGAACTTAGACACCTTTACTTGTTTTAATTAAATTTCGAAATCTTCCTTCTTTGTGTATCAAGCCAAAATTAACGATTTTGTATGGAATGTATTGAATTAAACTGATAAGACCTTTTTCCGCAAGACTTAAAGCCATTAAAAATGCGCTCATTCTTGGAACAGTGAACCGCCTTATTTATCTTTATGTTAATAGCAGAAGTGGGGTGGCTTTAGGTATCTCAACATGCTTATAGTAAGGACAGGCCTCTTTATTCGTCCACGGGATAGACCAGCAAAGAATTTGTGCTCAGCGCCTTTCTTGAACGCGAAAAATCCTTCGTTACGGGAATCTACTCTGTCCGTACTTTTTAGCAGACACCTGCAGGGCAGAACGATACTTTGCAATCTTTGTCGGGTAAAATTACAGTGAGCCACCTTTTACAGCCCATCTGGGTGCCGTGACCAAGTAGAATAAAGTATGGGAACTAGCTGCTAACCCAAAAAACGGAGCCAGTTTTATTCTTAACATCACGCTGCTATAGAAGCTTAATGTAAAATACAAGTTTACGAAAGCTTCGTTTGCCTTATTATGCTGTCGCGGCGTAATTGTCCAACGTTAGAGTTCTGGTGGACAGACTAGACACACTAAACGCAATTTGCACCTGGTTGACGGGTATACGGTTTAGAGATGTGAGATATAAATCAGGAGTTTGGCAATCAGCTGGAAATTTGGGCTAGCCGATCACTACATATAAGCGGAAAAGAAGGAAATTTCATACTTACTGAGCTCCTACAGACAGAGTACTAGGGCTTCGTCATTTCACTAACAATGGCACTGAACTTCTTTTTGATGAAAGTCATCCGGAGAGCGGATGTATATTGATATTCCTAGCAACTGATATCTTGGTCCGAAAAGGCACTTGCGAACTGAAAGTGTTTGCCAGCAACGGAATTCCGCTCGCCAGTTGCTTTTCGCTTCTTTACAGGTGCACCTCGAGCGTGCTATGTGAGCGCTCTTTCCAGGTGTTGAGATCTGTCTGTAAATTTCTTCAGGTTAAATCTAGTATTTTAACATAGCACTTAGTTGGGCATATCATTCAGTCACTTCACTGTCAACTGTATCGCTTTTGTGGGGCCGATGCATAAATGACTCGGTCAAAAAGTATTCCACTCTCCGAAGGAAATATGCATTATCTATGTCTGATCTATCTGTAGCTGTTTTCACAAGTTTCCTAAAAATATCAATAAAGAGTTTTTGGAACTTCGTGCGAATATGAAATGCACCAAAATAGTGTAAAAAACAAACAATCCTACCTTTCATCCCATAAAAATGTTGCACACAGCTGGTTATAGCAGTGATTTGCGCTTCGATTCGCACATCGGTATTGTTACTTAAATCTTTTTTTTTTTTTTTTTTTTTTGCATTTCACACATTAGGTCGTGCACATACAATGCAATGGTTATGTCCAGAAGTATGTAAATTTCCTCGGGCGTGGGTAACCAAATAACTGTTTATTATTGTAACGTCTGTGATTGTTGCAAAAACTCAGCAAAAATGTGCACACACATATGTATATATTTTTTTCTTTCCCCAATTTATACACATACATACATACCACTTACATATTTCTCATGCCTTTAGTCGTTATTGCTGACATTGTTGAATATTTACTGGTTTTATTGCTATTGTGTATTTATTGTTGATTGAAATTGCATCCATTGTCGCTGTGGCATATTATTGCTGCTACACATTGTATCTAAATATTTTCGAATTATGAAAAAAAAAACGCCAAACGGTCAACGATTTGGCTTTCTCTTTGACGCTGGAATTTGTCAAACGTTTTAACTTAAGGTATGAGCTGCTAGATTAGTATCGTAAGATCACAAGCTCAAATTTAGAAGTTATGGTAGTATGACTAGATTCACAATCACAAACCGCTCTAACCTATATAATTTTTATACTCAGCGTGCTTTGCACACAGATTATATTAACGTTGATTGGATAACGGCTGGTTGTACAGGTATAAAGGAATCGAGATAGATATAGACTTCCATATATTAAAATCATCAGTATCAATAAAACATTTGATTGAGTCATGTCCGTCCGTCCGTCCGTCTGTCCGTTAACACGATAATTTGAGTAAATATTGAGATATCTTCACTAAATTCGGAACACGAGCTTATCTGGACAAAGAATAGATTGGTATTGAAAATCAGCGTAATCGGATGATAAACACGCCCACTTTTTATATATATAACATTTTGAAAAACACAAACACCCTGATTATTTAGTAAATAATACACCTAGAATGTTGAAATTTGACATGTGAACTGATATTGCGACTCTTGATAAAACTTTGAAATAAATATTTTAAATGGGCGTGGCACCGCCCACTTGTGATAAAATCAATTTTACAAGTATTAATAATCATAAATCAAAAATCGTTAAACCTATCGTAACAAAATTCGGCAGAGAGGTTGCCTTTACTATAGGGAGCGCTTTCAAGAAAAATTAATGAAAGCGGTTAAGGAACACGCCCACTATTATATGAAAGATTTTTAAAAGGTTCGTGGACGAATAAAATAAACTATATCTTGCAAAAAAAAAAAGCTTTATATCAATGGTATTTCATTTCCCAAGTGGATTTATAACAATAAATAAGAAAAACTTCAAATTGAAAAAATAGGCGTGGCACCGCCCCTTTTATGACTGAGCAATTTTCTATGTTTCGGGCGCCATAACTCGAAGAAAAATTAACGGGTACACAAATTTTCCCTATAGTATATAATATTTCTAGTAAAAATAGACGGGATCGGTTAAATACCACGGCGACTTAGATGTAAAACAAGTTTAAAAGGGTCGTAGACTAGAATAATAAGCTATAATTTAACAAAAAATAGTTTTGAATCAATGATATTTCACTTATTAAGTTTTATTGTAAGAGGAAATGGGGAGACATTTTTTTTTTAAACGGACGGTACCACGTGTTATGTAGAAAAGTAATTTATCTGAAATGAAATGTACAATTAAAGTTCACGCTGAGCATATAATGTTCGGTGACACCCGAACTTAGACACCTTTACTTATTTTTATTAATATTAGTTATCATCCTGGAAAGTTTAGGTAATAAATGTACAGCTACGATAATAGCAGTGGCAATTTATATAAATTTTTTTTTATCCATGAGTTTCAAACATTTTATTTTAAGTTCTCTGAATTTTTTTGAGCATGAAGTTTTCTAGCCCAATAAATTTTAGTCCTACATAGTACAAGTTACAAGTCGCTAAAAATTCTCATTGATTTTTGACAATTTTTTTTTTTTCGAACTCTGTTGTAGACTGTCCTCTGCACTTTTACTTTGTTAGACTGAAATTGATTGAACTACGGAACTGCATACTCGGAACCATAAATAAAAAGTTCGAAATTTTCGTAAAATATTCTCGAGTTTTTTCCATAACGTTTTTAGATTGTGTCCACACCGAAAATCCTGGATTCAAGTCCCTGGCAAAGCATCATCAAAAATTTAGAAATAAATTTTTTCAATTAGAAAGAAAATTTCTAAGCGGGGTCGCCTCTCGGCAGTGATTTGGCAAACACTCCTAAGTTATATCTCGTCTGTCTTGCAGATGCCGCTCGGAGTGGGCGTAAAATATTTTTGGAAAAATTAATAGGAGCACGACGCAAATTGGAAGAGAAGCCCGGCCAAATTTTTCATCGGAGAAATATCGCGCCTTGTATTTATTTTTATTTTCTTGAATCAATTTCTGAACTTCAATTATATTTTCTGAACTTCGATTGAAAATTTCTATTTCTAGTTCAGAAAAATTACAATTGAAATTCAGAAAATAATAATTGAAGTTCAATTGAAAGTTCTGATCTTCATTTGTAATTTTCTGAACTTCAATTGAAATTTCTGAACTTCAATTGTAATTTTCTGAACTTCAATTGAAATTTCTGAGCTTCAATTGTAATTTTCTAAACTTCGATTGCAAATTTCTATTTATAGCACAGATTACAATTGAAGTTCAAAAAATTACAATTAAAATTCATAAAATTATAATTGAAGTTCAATTGAAAATTCTGATCTGCAATTGTAATTTTGTGAAATTCAATTGAAATTTCTGAACTTCAATTGTAAAATTCTGATCTTTAACTGAAAAATCGGAACTTCGGGTTTAACTTTCTGAACTTCAATTGAAATTTGTGAAATTCGATTGAAAATTTGCAGAAAATTTCAATTGAAGTTCAGGAAATTATAATAGAAGCCAGAAGCTTCCGTTTAAGCAATGCGCCAGCTTTCGTCCCTGTTCCCTTCCTTACTACTTTTAGTATCTTTTTCAGGATTCATCTTGGTCGTGCGACCCCCTGCCGCTTTTTTGGCGACGATTTGTCGTTTTTTATCGAAAAGTTATCGACTAACAATCGAAAAGTTATCGATTATCTTTTAAAACGGTATCGAAATGTCGATTTATTATCGAAAACTCATCTATGTATTATAAAAAAGTTATCGATTTGTTATGGAAAAGTTATTGAAAATTTATCAAAAATGTATCGATTTATTATCGAAAATTTATAGGAACACGACGCAAATTGGAAAATAAGCTCGGCCTTGTAGTTAAATGAAGCCCAGTATATATTGTGACGAATATTAGCAACACTAAGGGATACTATCATCTCTAAGCCGATGCTAAGCAGTGACTTGTATGCACATCATTAAATCAATCATTATGTGTACCCATATATCCATATGAGCAGCGGAGAAGAGACGCACAAACACATGCATATATCTTATCTGAGATGCTCACAAAAAAAGGCAATAATTTGTGCAAGTATCACCCCCATATATACACGCGCATATGAGAAGCTATAAACGTAGTTATAGATGGTAATTTTATAGCTGATAACTAACTAGTAAATCCTAGAATAGAAAAGCCCAGAAATATGCAACGAGGAAACCAGACAGTATAAAAGGCAGCAACAGTACAGGCACGACAATCAGTTTGAGTTAAGCAAGCTATCAATCAGTTGCGAAATATAAGTGTTTATTGTGAAGTACTTTAATAAAGGCCATTTTTGCATTATTCAATATTGGAGTTATTTATTCAACAGTTTAGTGATTCGAACGTTAGCAGAAGATTTGAAAAAAGGGGAATTTCAGTAAATTCGTTACAATATTTTTTATTTTATTTATAAAAATTTGCAATTTGAAAAAGTTTTCGATTCCCTATCAAATAAATTTCGAAAATTTGTCGATGTGTTATAAAAAGTAGAGCTTACGATTTCTCGAACATGTTCTCGGTTTCTCGCGAGATTCTCGAATCTAGATTTGCTCGTAAGCCTCGCAAGATTCTGGAATCTCGAATTACTCGTAAGGCTCGCAAGATTCTCGAATCTCGAATTACTCGTAAAGCTCGCGAGCTACTCGACATTCAACTTGATCGATTCATTGGCTGTTTATATAGAACTTATGATTTCTTCTGGAGCACAAGTCAAAATGTCCGCAAAACCACAAGTAAAAACCCTGAAATGTATAGAATATTGCCAATGCAGCGAGTGAATTGAAAGTCGAGAAGATCGCGAGTATTACGAGTAATTAGAGAATCTCGCGAGAAGCCGTGTTATTGATGTCTCGTTGAAAAATAAAATATTGCGAACAAAATTATATGTATAATAAATATGTTTTGAGTTAAATGTCATTGAAGCAATATAATCAGCAAAGAAGACACAAGTTAAAAAAAAAACAAGTTTATAAATACTGTCCATACAGCGATTAAGTAAAAATGTCGAGAAGCTCGCGAGATTTACGAGTATTTCGAGACACGAAAAACTCGCTTGTGTTCGAGAAGAAAAAGTTTTAAAATTTATATTGAAAATTGATCAATTTTTTCTAATAAAACTAACGGTTTGCTATCAAAAACTTCCCTAAAAGTTATCGATTTGTTATCAAAAGCTTTTCGATTTGATAGAAATATTATCGATTCCTCATCGATATTTTTTTTTTTCAAAATATAAGGATAATAATTTAATAATCATCACAAAATTGCCGATTTTTTATAGAAAAGTTATCGATATATTATCAAAAAGCTATCAAAAACTTTTCGAAAATTTAATAAAAAGTTATTGTGTTATGAAAAATTTAGCGATTTGTTATAAAGAGTTATCGAAAAGCTATGGAAATCTTATCTCATGCCTTTTTTTCAAAACGCCTTGATTATTGCGCTATTATTGAATATTATAATTGTTACCAAAAAGTTATCGTTATGTTTCGATATATTATCAAAAAGTTATCTATTTATTATATCACGCCTATTTTATAAGACTTGGATTATTGAGTTATTATTTTTAGATTTGCCTAAATATAAATCCTACATACTAACTATTTTGAATAACAATTTTTAAAGGAACAGTACCATAACTTATGGTCACCATAAAGCAGTCTATTTACTAAATTTTCAATGCGAAAAACTAAAATTATTATCTTGACATCAACCATATATCAAAATCTATTGGCGCCAGTGTTTTAATAATGCGATTCTCTTCAGCAAGCTATAATATAATAATGAAAGCTCTAATTGTACAAAATTCAAGTCCGCAAAGAATATTTTTAGTATACTTTAGTGGATATATTTGATTAGTCAGTGATAGAAGTACATTGCCGACTTTCACTCATACAAATTTATTATTCACACTAAAATACCTGGAATTGTTTTGACATTCAAGTGATGAATTTCTAAAGGAAGTCATAAATTTTGAAGTGTGCAAGTCAACGGGGGAAATTTACGTCATAAGTATGTACATACTTCTGAATGCAAATAAACTTGCGCTAATGTCTTTTACGTACACGATATATGTATGTCTAGACATCAGACATCACAATATAAGGTGTCACTGTGTCATTTTTCAAATAAATTCTACTACATATGTTTGTGCCGTGGCACAATGGTCAGTTCCATAGGCCAAAAATAAAAAAATCAACGTGAAAAGTTTGTCACCAAATTTGTCGTTAGTATCTCCTAATAGAACAGCCGTTTAAAAGGTATATTTGTTTTTGTTGTATTCGAACTGTACTCTTTAAGAATAGCTTCAAAAGTGAGGTTATGGTATTAGTTGTCTTTTGCAGTGTGAGCAAGTTAAAAACAAGTAAGGAGGGCTAAGTTCGGGTGTAACCGAACATTACATACTCAGCTGAGAGCTTTGGAGACAAAATAGGGGAAAATCACCATTTAGCAAAATGGTTAACCCTGGAATGTGTTTGTATGACATGTGTATCAAATGAAAGGTGTTGATGATTATTTAAAACGTAGTGGGCCTTAGTTCTATAGGTGGACGCCTTTTCGAGATATCGCAATAAGGGTGGACCAGGGGTGACTCTAGAATGTGTTTGTACGATATGGGTAGCAAATTAAAAGTATTAATGAGGGTTTTAAAAGGGAGTATCTCTTAGTTGTATATGTGAAGGCGTTTTCGAGATATCGACCAAAATGTGGACCAGGGTGACCCAGAACATATTCTGTCGGGTACCGCTAATTTATTTATATATGTCATACCACGAACAGTATTCCTGCCAAGATTCCAAGGGCTTTTGATTTCGCCCTGCAGAACTTTTTCATTTTCTTCTACTTAATATGGTAGGTGTCACACTCATTTTACAAAGTTTTTTCTAAAGTTATATTTTGCGTCAATAAACCAATCCAATTACCTTGTTTCATCTCTTTTTTCATATTTGGTACAGAATTATGCCATTTTTTTCATTTTTCGTAATTTTCGATATCGGAAAAGTGGGCGCGGTCATAGTCGGATTTCGGCCATATTTTATACCAAGATAAAGTGACTTCAGATAAGTACGTGAACTAAGTTTAGTTAAGAAAAACTGAAATTTTTGGCTGAGCTCAAGGCCGGGTTTTCTTAAATAAAACACTTGGATGTGTATTTTATTTTGTTTTTATTTTTCAATATTTCGACTTCAGTCTGAAGTCATCCTCAGGAATCTTAAGCTACGCTTTGAAGACTTGTTAAGTTTAGTTAAGATATATCGTTTTTGTAATGAATTATCGCACTTTTTCGGTTTTTCGAAATTTTCGATATCGAAAAAGTGGGCGTGCTTGTAGTCCGATTTCGTTCATTTTAAATAACGATCTGAGATGAGCGCCCAGGAACCTACATACCAAATTTCATCAATATACCTCAAAATTTACTCAAGTTATCGTGTTTACAGACGGACGGACGGACATGGCTAAATCAATTTCTTTTTTCACCCAGATCATTTTGATATATAGAAGTCTATATCTATCTCGATTAGTTTATGCCGTTACGGATTACCGTTATACGAACAAAGTTAATATACTCTGTGAGCTCTGCTCAGCTGAGTATAATAAAGTGCAAGTTTAAGCTACATACATATTTAAAAATACATAAAATATCATTGTATTGAAATAAATAAAAATGAATGTTGAAGTCAAAAGCATTTATTTCGTTTTGAAATAATTTTAGTGTGCTTGTTGTGTTTTTTTTTTTATTTATTTAAAATTTCACCAGTGCCTTTATTAGTGCCGCTGGGGCGAGTTGGGTTCCTCGCCGATCATCATGTTGGGGCTTATATCCTATTAATAGTCAAAGTTTTAAGATTCTAAAGTGTTAATATCACCTGACGCTAACTATGATATGCGACAGTTTTCTGATAGCGTCACCCTGATAAATTATTGTTGTATGTTATATGTGCTCACATGTAACATACGACATTATTTTATCCAGCCGACGATATGCAAATGTAAATTTTTGTGTGCGTTTGTTGTTTTGTTATGTATGTAAGATCTTTTAATAACTTTAATTTCTTTATTTAATCCTATTAAACATTGTATTTGTAATAGAAATTTAAAAACATCGAACGATATCTTTCTTTGTTTTGCGTATGCATCTGGTGAAAGTGGGTGGTTGTGGGTCAGTATGAAGGTATCACCCGCACCAATTTTATGAAAAAATAATTGTCACATATTTGTAAAGCCGTGACCAAAGTATCACGTTGATATCTCTACGGGAAGTATTTTTGGCCACCAACTCCATAAAAGACCGACCGAGTGTGCGTAGATACCCTGCAGCACAAGGTTTTGGTGCTCAATTACTGAGTTCATCAGTTTTTTTGGAATCGGCACTGTTACATACAGCTTTTCACATGGATTTGTGCTAGGAGATGACAATAATTCATTAGACCTGGACCATACTAGTTAGTTGAACGAAATAGTACGTAACCAGCAGCCAGAGCTACAGTTTAACTCAAAGCACCGGCGGGGTATACACTTGTACATATGTATGTAAGTACATATTTGAATACTTGCTATAAACGACTTGAAGGGCCCATTTTATTGTCTAGTACCTGGATTATTGTCAGGTAAAAGACCTAGATTATATTAATAACTGAGAAATTGCGTAAATTTGTTGAGATCAGACAATAACCTCTTACAACTTTTACCATATTGAAATTTTCGATTACTGGTAGATATATGCAGCATGTATGTGCAGCAGCGAACACGAAAATAGCAGTGGCATTTTTTATCCAATTTCGTTAATTATCTATGCATTGTTTTATTTTCAATAATTTAGAAAAAAAAAGTTCCATAAATTTAGTAAGTAAAACAATGCACATCAATTTCATAAACGCTTTCGAAAAATTTTTAGGTAAATTTCGAACTTTTTACCTTTTTACTTGCTTCGAACTTTTTAGTTAGAGATTTCTGACCTTTTTTGAGCATGTAGTTTTGAAGCCAAATCAATCATAGTCTAACAAAGTACAAGTACAATAGGTCTCACAAATTTTGACAATTGTTTTTCTGAAGCATGTTTTAGGTTTTCTTCCATACTCTCAGTCAAAATTTCATCGCTTTTATTTAGTATGCAAATCTCACCACACAACAGCTAAGTGATCACTAATTAAATATGTATGACCGCACAATTTATGAAATGAATTATGAATTAAAATCGAATATATACATACATATGTACGCTTAATCCATCCACCTTTCACATTCCATACTTGCATTCCAATCAACAATAGGCCAAATTTGTTAAGTGTTGCGCATGCGCACATAATTCATTAACAATGCGTTGATTAATTACATCTACAGCTATTTCGATTGTCACACAAATGACGTTTTTTCACTGTTGACACTCATAAAGACATGCAACATTTAAATATGTTCTCGTATGTGTGCGTTAAAATGCTACAACAGCAACGTAGTAGTGCTTTGAAATTTGAAAGTTTTGTAGGGAACTGCTTGAAATTATTAATACCACAAACTTTCAAGGAGGTGGAGTTAATTTATTTATCGAAAATAGTAAGCCTCAAAAAGTATTCGCGATGCGTTTTTTTAAAATCATCCTTTAAACAGCTGTAATTCAAAATGCTCATATGGCTTAAAACTTCTTGCAGAACCTGGACAAGATCTTTCAGACTGTCTATGCATTGTCTTTTTTCTATAAACAATTCTGCCTATTAGACTACGATATTTCCGCTTTAAGTTTCTATGTGGTGGAGTTATCTCTCACACTCACTTAAAAGAGTCATATAGAAAAAAATCTGCAGTACAATTTTTGTTCAAAGGAAAAATAAAAATCCAAGACACTATAACATTAGAAGAGATTTAAGGCCTAGCTTCTATGCCAATTTGCGTCGTGCCCCTTTTTAAACGGTTTTATTTAGCTTGACTTGACAGGCTGGCACGAATTTTGTAATTGAAATTTAAGTAGCTTCCCGATAAGCTACAAGCTTCAAACTTGGAATATAGTTCAGAACCCGATGACAATGCAATAATAAGAAAAAAATCGGCGCTAGGTGGCGCAAGGATCGAGATATTCAAATAAATCGTATTTGTGGTCCGATTTGGCTCATATGGAATACATAATACATACAAGAATAGAAAGCGACCTATGAAAAAAATCGCCGCTAGGTTGCGCAAGGATCGAGATATTCACAAAAATCGTATTTGTGGTCCGATGTGGCACATATTTGGAACACATAATACATACAAGAATAGAAAGCGAATTATGAAAAAAAATCGCTGCCAGGTGGCGCAAGGATCGAGATATTCACAAAAATCGTATGTATGGCCCGATTTGGCTCATATTTGGAACACATAATACATACAAAAATAGAAAGCGACCTATGAAAAAAATCGCCGCTAGGTGGCGCAAAGATCGAGATATTCAAAAAAATCGTATTTGTGGTCCGATTTGGCTCATATTTGGAACACATAATACATACGAGAATAGAAAGCGACCTATGAAAAAAAATCGCTGCTAGGTGGCGCATCGAGATCGAGATATTAAAAAAATCGTATTTGTAGTCCGATTTGGTCCATATTTGGAACACATAATACATACATGAATAGAAAGCGACCTATGATGTCCGATTTGGCTCATATTTGGAACAAATATTACATACAGTCCGGTAGAAGTGACATCAAAATATTTTGTAGTTGGAGGAGTGCCAAGCAAACGTGGCGCAGAGTCGAGTAAAATCTTTGGAAGGATTATTTATTGAGGACTTAGATTGTAGCAAATTGTCAGGAAAAGGTCCTTGTAATAATGAGTCACTAAATGAACTAAATAGAATGAGAAATAATAGGCAATTAATAAAGACTAAAAACATGAAAATAAATAAATTAAAAAAAATCATTTAGTTAAACGGTTTTATTGAAAACAATACTTACATGAAGTAATAATAATACTAAAAGCTAGAAAATAATTAGGTAGGTCCTAAGTACTAGTCATCACACTCCTCGTCAATCAGGGCGTTGATCAGAAAATTAAAAGCGTTGGACGCGTCAAATTTCTATTGATAGTCATAAGTAAGACCAACTGAACCTTAATAAGGTTACGCTCCGCCTCACATTTTTAGAAATTTATTTTAGAAAATTATTTGCAGTTCATTAATGGGAGAATTACATTAAAGGACACAAACATTTTCACATTTCTATTACAAATATTATTATATTAGCCATTATTATTATTCTTATCATAATTATTATTATTATTATTATTAATATTACTAGTTTTATTTTCATTATTATAATCATAGTTATTTTTATCTTTTTATATAACTACTAGCAGACCCGGCAGACGTTGTTCTTCCCTAAATTTGGCCTACCTGCATACATTTTAAAAAGCTTTTTCTGCCTAACTCTGCCCTCCCCCTCTTCACTTTTTCCTAATCCTTTTATTCACTCCTCCCTCCGTCTTTTTCGCGTCATCTATCTCCATCTTCATCTCATTCTATCTCCCTCTCAGTCTCTCTCTTTTCTTCCAGTCCCAGTCCCACTCCGAGTCTCAGTCCCAGTCCTAGTCCTAATCCCAGTCCCAGTCCTAGTCCTAATCCCAGTCCCAGTCCGTCTCTGGTCGGAAAAAAGGATCGTAAACATTAATATAGGCAAATTTATATACCAAGTTTCAGGCAAATCGAATAGGACGTATGTAAATAATACATAATATAATGGGTATTATTAATTCATGTCTCTATTTCGGCTTCGTATGCATATTTATCAGTTTTGCCAGGTTGATGCGGCTAAATCGAATATCACAATGAAAATTACTTTAGAGCAACAGCTTTCATTTTATATCCATATTACCCACACATTCTAGCGGTATCGGGGTCCACGTTTTGGCCTATATCTCGATACTCTAGTCACCCAGCGGTATAATATATTACTCTGTACTAAAGCACTCATCAAGAGCTTTCATTTGTTATCCATATTCTATAAAAATATTCTGGGGGTACCCTGGTCCACGTTTGAGCAAAATCGACTGATGCATCTCTTCGAACACCGGCGACCAACTAACACAAATTTTAGCCTTTCCTTATATATATATAGATTTTTATTTTTCACACTTCACTATAATATTAAAACGAAATGCAGATATTCATTGGTTTTGAAATTCGGCTTAAAAATTGCACATGGAACAAATAAAGACTCTCCTGAATTAAAAAAAATGTCTTAGTACTTCTAAATCGCGGGCCCCCTCAGAAACCCCGGCTTCGGGGGGTAATCCCCCCACACCCCCCCCCCCCCCCCCCCTCTCTCTCTCTCGACGGGCCTGGTGATGTGATATAATTGATATCATTCGCTATAATATTTTTTATTGATAAGCAGGTTGTTTAATTAAATACCAAGCAATTACGCTGAAGTATATCCGCACCACCTGAAAATATGAGCCTCGCTGCGTATACGTAACATTTTATTATTACGTATAAACATTTAAAAAAAATTGCAATAAAAAAATATTGCGAATATAAACTGAGATATAACCTGCCATATATTTCAAGTTAGATCAAACTACACAAGGGGTGCAAAACAAATTTAAAATCGGTTCAGTAGTTTAGGAGTCCATCGCTGACAAACATAGTGACACGTGATTTTTATATATAAAGATTAGCTATTTATCTTTAAAACAAACACGAAAACATATAACAAACTTTTGAGGAAGCAGAAGGCAATTTATAATGAAACTGTAAATAAGTTTCGTAGACTCAACGACTCTTCTAGAGTAGTTAGAGATGATATACCATCAACTAGCAAGGAAGCTTTAATAGGCCTTAACGAATCTTCTAGAGTAGGTAGTGATGATACACCATCAACAAACAGGGAAGCACTTTCAAGGATTAACAAGTATTCTAGAATAGAAAGTGATGATACAGCATCTACTAGCAGGGAAGCTTTTATGCTCAGAATGGCAAGCAATGATGTGCCGCTTTCCAGTGCGGAGCCCACTACTTTTGACATAAATATTGACGAACAATATATCGATAGTGATAGCGACAGTGAGAGCTTTTATTTGATGACGAAAAGTTGGTAGAAAGTTTGGAGGAGACATTAGGCCTCACAGCCAGAATACGCTCAGCGTTGAAGGGTTGGGCGATCCGACCAAAAACAACTCAAATCAGCCTTACCAACCTTTTACGTTCCTTGGAGGGCGCCGGACTTAAAGTACTACCGTTGAATGCTCGTAAAGTTATGGGAACAAGTAGGGAAGCAGTTTATAATAGACCTTTTCCAGAGGGCGAGCTATTATATTTGGGAATACAGTACAATTTCACATATGAAGAATTTAGTTTTTTAAAAGACTTGGAACGGATTTCGATAGATGTAGGCATAGACGGACGGAAAATTTTCAAAAGTTCAAATAGGGCATTATGGCCAATTTTAAGCCACATAGTAGAGTTTCCCCAAATCAAGGCCGTTTTTCATCGCTTGCTACTCATTAATGAGTAAGCCGCCGGACGTAAATAGTATTTTATTAGAGTTTTGCGCAGAATTAAATAACTTAAAAAATTTTTTTTTTATTATTTTATTTAATTTTACAAATTAGCGGGACGGAATATATCTGTTTTACGCCGACTCGGAACGACCTCGGTTAGGAAATATTCTTCTTCTAATCGAAAAAACTTGTTTCTAAGTTTTTATGTTGTTTTACCGGGTCATCGAACTTAAGATCTGCGGTGTGGTATGCGTAGCACGGTGGCCGCCAAATGGGCGTAACCCTAATCAATGAAGCTACATATGTACATGAAACGCAAATCTCTTACTCCCAATTGTGTGTGCTCTAATTGTTTTCATCCAAATTCGGATATCCTTATTTGTTTCTCTTCTCCGTAAACAAAATGAAAATCTGCAAAACTTTTCAATTTCATTTATTCTTTTTTTGCACTTGATCTTGGAACTAATGTACATTCGGTCATGTTCATCAATTATACAAAAACAAAACATAAACTAAGAATGCGTATGTAGTATTAAGTTAGCCTCTAATTTCAAGTTTAACTCGCCATCCATCAATCATTTGGTCAACGCTGTAAAGTTTGCGCTCATTCACGTTGGTAGATTTTCACGCACAATTCTTATTTAGTTTTCTTTACCAAACTGTTTATTTATAGTGCCAAATACGCTGACGTCTACAAATGCACTGTAAAAGCACTATAATTGTTCCAAAAAACAAAAAAAAAAAAAAAACAAAAAAAAAATAGCTGAAAATAAACATTTACATAAATACAACCTAAATTTGAGTGGTCTTGGTGAATGTTTTCTGCTATTTATGCCAAACAAATTTGGCTATTATTCCACATTTTTCATTTTTATACTCAGCTGAGCAGAGCTCACAGAGTATTTTAACTTTGTTCGCAAAGAACAGTAATCCGTAACGGCATAAACTAATCGAGATAGATATAGACTTCTATATACCAAAATGGTCTGGGTGAAAAAAGAAATTCATTTAGCCATGTCCGTCCGTCTGTAAACACGATAACTTGAGTAAATTTTAAGGTATCTTGATTAAATTTGGTGTGTAGGTTCCTAGGCGCTCATCTCACATCGCTATTTAAAATGAACGAAATCGGACTGCAACCACGCCCACTTTCTCGATATCGAAAATTTCGAAAAACCGAAAAAGTGCGATAATTCATTACCAAAGACGGATAAAGCAATGAAACTTGGTACGTGCGTTGACCTTATGACGCAAAATAGAAAATTTGAAAAATTTTGGACATTGGGCATGGCACCGCCCACTTTTAAAAGAAGGTAATTTAAAAGTTGGTGGCCACCGTGGTGTGATGGTAGCGTGCTCCGCCTATCACACCGTATGCCCTGAGTTCGCACCCCGGGCAAAGCAACATCAAAATTTTAGAAATAAGGTTTTTCAATTAGAAGAAAATTTTTCTAAGCGGCGTCGCCACTCGGCAGTGTTTGGCAGGCGCTCCGGGTGTATTTCTGCCATGAAAAGCTCTCAGTGAAAACTCATCTGCTTTGCAGATGCCATTCGGAGTCGGCATAAAACATGTAGATCCCGTCCGGCCAATTTGTAGGGAAAATAAAGAGGAGCACGACGCAAATTGGAAGAGAAGCTCGGCCTTCGATCTCTTCGGAGGTTATCGCGCCTTTCATTTATTTTTTTTTTTTTTTTAATTTAAGAGTTTTGCAAGCAGTCAGTTTCATGATGAAATTTGGTAGGCACGTTACTCCTATTACTATATGTATGCTAAATAAAAATTAGCGAAATCGGATGACTTTAAAAAAAAATTTTTTTTTAACAAAAAAAAAAATTTTATATCTTTACAGTATAAAAGTAAATTATGTCAACATTAGACTCCAGTAATGATATGGTGCAACAAAATACAAAGATAAAAGAAAATTTCAAAATGGGCGTAACTCCGTCTTTTTTCATTTAATTCGTCTAGAATACTTTTAATGCCATAATTCGAACAAAAATTTACCAATCCTTGTGAAATTTGGTAGGGACATAGATTCTATGACGATAACTGTTTTCTGTGAAAATGGGCGAAAACGGTTGAAGCCACGCCCAATTTTTATACACAGTTGACCGTCTGTCCTTTCTCTCGCCCGTTAACACGATAACTTGCGCAAAAAACGATATATCTTAACTAAACTTAGTTAACGTACTTATTTGAAGTCACTTTATCTTGGTATAAAATATGGGCGAAATCCGTCATAGTCACGCCCACTTTTCCGATATCGAAAATTACGAAAAATGAAAAAAATGCCATAATTTTGTACCAAATATGAAAAAAGAGATGAAACATGGTAATGGGATTGGTTTATTGACGCAAAATATAACTTTAGAAAAAACTTTGTAAAATGGGTGTGACACCTACCATATTAAGTAGAAGAAAATGAAAAAGTTCTGCAGGGCGAAATCGAAAGCCCTTGGAATCTTGGCAGGAATACTGTTCGTGGTATGACATATATTGATAAATTAGCGGTACCCGACAGAAGATGTTCTGGGTCACCCTGGTCCACATTTTGGTCGATATCTCGAAAACGCCTTCGCATATACAACTAAGGGCTACTCCCTTTTAAAACCCTCATTAATACTTTTAATTTGATACCCATATCGTACAAACACATTCTAGAGTCACCCCTGGTCCACCCTTATTGCGATATCTCGAAAAGGCGTCCACCTATAGAACTAAGGCCCACTACGTTTTAAATAATCATCAACACCTTTCATTTGATACACATGTCATACAAACACATTCCAGGGTTACCCTAGCTTCATTTTGCTAAATGGTGATTTTCCCTTGTTTTGTCTCCAAAGCTCTCGGCTGAGTATGTAATGTTCGGTTACACCCGAACTTAGCCTTCCTTACTTGTTTTTCTTAGCTTTTATGCATACGTAGGCATCTGTGTGCGTGAAATTTGTTTAAATGCTAAAAAATTAAAAAAGAATAAAATTGCGTTCTTTGATATTTAAGTTGATTTAAATTTGGTTTATTTTTTGTTGCTGTTGTTTTATTCTATTATGGGATACGTCTAATAATACTATTTAGTATCAATACAAACAAATCCATATAAAAATAGTGTGTAGCAAAAAAAACAAACAAACTGTTTGTACATGTATAATATCAAGTTAAGAAAACAGCAACAAAACAAAATCAATAATTTTATAAAATCATTTTAAGTTAATTGATTTGTTAACCTCCAATGAATTTGAATATCAGTGGCACAATTATAAAAACGATATCTCTCTTTCTCTGAGAGCGCTGCCATACTTAATATATTTTAAATTTGCATTTTTGTCGATTTCTATTTATGTAGGTACTAGGATACCCGGCAAACGTTGTCCTCCCCTATATTTGAAAAGTGGACTTCATTTCCCTTTATCACTCTCTATATCATCGAATAAACTACATCTTAACTTATTTTTCTTCCATTTCTCCTTGTTAAGTATACCTGTCGTTGCCTAATTTCCTAATGTAAAAGTGATGTAAAAGATTTTGGTAATTTGTTTGACAAAGGATATTATATTGAACTCTCATTTTTGAATGGGGAGAGCTGAGTACGCCCACAAAACTGTTCCTGCGTAACAAAGGTAAACATCAAACTGTTTCAGTGGATCATAATAAGGCACTTAAGGGAACGTTTTCTCATGTGAACTTTAAAATTTGTATGGCCTTTAAAGACAAAATTTTCTGAAAAAAAATGTTTGTAACAGACAGATAAACCTTAAGGTTTGCTTGCGAAAACGTTCCTTATAATAGTAAGCCTTTCAAGTGATTCGCTTTGGTTTGTGGATTTTCTAGAAGAGTGTATAATTGATGAATATTGGAACAATCCATCATCCCTTGTCAAATATGGTTTGGAGACAAACCGGTTTTGGCGTTGCGCCATCATCAGTGTCATTTTTCGCTATCGCTTTTCAATCTAACTGAAATTCCGTGTGCCAAGCTGCCGAAATGACTGCTACAGCAGCTAGAACTAACTTAAATCAAACGATTTAAGGAATGTAATTTGTGGTGTCTTCTTATCTCTCTTAGAGAAAAATTTTATGAACTGGCACACTAAAAATTTAAAAAAGTACTAGAGTACTTACATAACCACACTTTTCCCGCAGCGGCACTCTCAAAAGCGGTTAATGTTGATATTCTACGACTTAAAGACTTAACATAACTTAAACACATACATTCAAATGTACATAATATTCAATAACATGTATATACATATATAAAACATTATCCAAAAAGCAACACCACCACTTTATTGTCTATAAAATATTTAAATTGCAATCACGCGTTTCCATAATATTGGCATATCAGCATGGCTTTGGCAAGCCACCACCAGTAAGCGTATAGTGTAATAGCGTTCTTCAAGTGACATTTACGTCACTGATATGCCCCAGTGAGTGGTACACAGAACATGATATTTCTATTTCAAAAAGAATGCTGCTACATCTCATCCGGCAGCCCACTTGACCTAATCAATCGAGCTGTTTTTTTTTTTGTTGTTTATATATATCTTGTGATGTTCGTTTGTATATGTTGTTGTTATTCCTAAGCTCATAAATATTAGGATTAGTGAACTGTGTTCGGACGTAAATGTGTTTTCATGTGATAGCATTGCTTTAACTGTTAACAAAAGTTAGATTTCATTAACATTTTAAATAGTTTTAGTTTGTGAACAATAGCCAACTTATATTTTGCTACTATTTCGTAGAATTCGACTCACTTTGTCCATTTATGTACTGGAAAACCCGTTGTATTACCATTAGTCTCAATTTTTCAAACACCCCATTAAACTAATAAAATTTCGCCAGCAATTTCAATTTCAACTTGGCTTTGGCAATATAAAAATATTAAATTACGAACAGACTAGGTTGGTTAGCTCTGCTGAAAAAATTTTGCAATTTAAATAACCATGTTTTTATTAAAATTACTTCTAATAAACAACACCCCTTTGTAAATCTGGGGCACCAATGTCTCATCTTAAAATATTGTGGCAAATATTAACATCACTATGCTGTTAGTAAATAATCACAACAACAAAAACAGCAAGCAGCCACACTTATGTAGAAGGCAACGAAGAATATTCCATACATATAACCAGCAGCTTGAAGCAGAGAGATTATTTCACATAAGTACATATACATAGCCGGCAGCTAAGAGCAGATGTTCTTACTCACACGTACACACGCATATGGCTAGAAGAAAAGCATAAACTACAGATATACATGTACATATTTAGCTTATAACCAAGCATGAGATACAGTTGTTCTAGAACACATGTAAGGGTAATTTCAAGCTTGTTTCCAAATCATTTTAAAACCATTTAGGTATTATTTTCGAGACAATTTTGAGTATGATTTTAACCATATCAAAACTATTTCGACCTCCACATACACCTCGCAGCTATCGGTTGAGACATTGACTTAGTCAGTCGAGATGCCAGAACAAGAAGCAGTATGGTATCCTAAAAAGGCTATGCGATGTGGACTCGACAACAGATTACTTTTCATTCAAATTGAACTTTCACAAGAACTTTTAGATGATGATTCCCTAGAAAATGGTTTGGTCAGCCGAAAGGAGGATGTCATCTCATTCTACACTGACGGGTCCAAAATGGACTGTGGTGTTGTTGAAGACCGCCACTCTCCATCAGGCTTTCAAACTTAGCTCGTATCTTCCAAGAAGTGCTACTAGAAAAAGAGAGCACCTGTTGCATTCTGTAGGAGAATCCTGTACGTGGTCGATAAATATGCATATACATAGGCAACCAATCAGCGCTCCTGGCGTTGGATTTGCCTTTTACGTTCATTGTGGTCGTTGATAAGTATAACAAGTTGCTGTGGCGTCACAGGAATATTGACGGTAGTGAAAAATCGGATAAACTAGCAAACGCCCGTTCATCTCTAGACGTGAAGGCAGTCATCAATGAAAAGAGACATACTTACTTATCTAAGAAAGCCGCTATTAGAAATCGGTACTCATGACGATCACCAAACAAATTTGACTGGGGTACAACCAAAAAAGAGAAAAGGATTTACTAAAATTGCCTACCAAAGAAATATTTAAGACTGAGAATCATTTTCAACGACAGGTATAGTTTCCGCAGCCAAGAGGGTTTTAAGAAAACGTTCACACCACTTTGTCCTGTCTGAATGACCAGATATTGCGAATATCATGTGCCGAATTCTATGTCGTTTTGTGCTTTCCAATCTTAGAACGGTATCGAAATGCTCCTTAAATGATATCAACAAAACAAGATCAGGAAGCACTAATTGTATATACATGGTAACTAATTGGTTCCAGGAGAAAGCGCATCGAAATGACTCATGGAGCGCTGCTTAGGTTCGGCATTGCAGCAGAGCAACCAACTAAACATTAGGCTCACATCAATACCCTAATTGTTTTTCCTTCCAAACCAAATAGTTGTGAATGAATTTTGGACATACGTGATATACATATATTTTAATATAAGCTAAAATAAGATGGGTAGATCTACCACTTTGGTGCTAGAAGTCCGAACACTGATTTTTGAGTTCTTCAGGTGCGCGCTACTTTGCTACAATACATCCAAGCAATAGTGCCAAAATATACTTATGTAAATTGCGCATAAAATATGTTTACATTTTAATTGAGTCATTAAATTGAAGCTGATACCAGTAGTGGGGTTGACACTGCTTCTGAATATTTAAGTAGCAAAACTTTTGTTTCGACACATGGAAATATACTTGTAAAAAATAATACATACAGCAGCGAACACAAAAATAGCAATGGCAATTTTTATCAAATTTCGGGAATTAGATTTTTTTTTTTTTGACAGTTTGAGAAAAAGTGTATACGAATTTAGTAACTCAAACTATGCAAAGCAATCTTAAATATGTTCTTTTTTTTAAGTTTTAGGGGGTTTTTTAAGTATGCAGTTTTGTTACCTATTTCAGTTCAACAAAGTACAAGTTATGACCGCTCAAAGTTCGTGTTGACTTTTGAAACTCTTAAGGTTGTTTTATTTTATATATGGAAGAGAATCTGAAACTTCGTTCTGAAAAAACTGTAAACAATCAATGCGAATTTCGAGAGGCCTATAACTTATACTCTCGTAAAATTTACTCGGGTTTTTGAGTTTTTTCGAAAACGTTTTTAAGATACTGTTACGAATATTAGCAACACTAAGGGGTATTGCCATCTCTAAGCCGATGCTAAGCAGTGACTGTACGCACATCAATAATTCGATCATTATGTCTACACATATGTACGTTCATGCAGCGGAGAAGAGATGCACAAAAACATGCAGATATCTTATCTGAGATGCTCCCAAAATTATGCTATTGTAATTGTGGAAGTGTCGCTCACAAATACACGCTCATATGAGAAGCTATACACGTGCATCTGTAGTTTTAATTATATGGCAGTAACTAAACGCCCCGACACATAAGCACTTCTTCATATAGATGAGTTTAACACAAGCTTATGCATTATGAGTAGATTGCACGCATTTTTATGGAGAACGGTAGAATGAGCGACACTGGCGCCATCTGATATTGAAAAGTAGCCATCTCCCAAATTTTGTTACAAGCAAAGCATAAGAAGAAGAATGTGGCATTTGTTTTGGTTAAGGGTGTTGACACACTTTGCAAGTGAAATTATTTTTCCCACTGGTTGGTAAATTTTCTAACTTTTTTCGCAGGTAAAAACTGTAATATAACAAATGAATACAACACAAAATATGTTAGCAAGTATCTTTGTTGTAAGGGGATAATGTTTATACCAGTGCTTCGCAAAGTTTTGTATTTGAATGGGCAAGGCGTAATAAACTTCAGTTGCTACGTCTGAAGTTCCTTCTAATTTACAAACGCAACATCTTGGTTGATTGTGGCGATGTTATTAGAATGCATAAGCTTGTGTTAAACGCATCTATATGAAAAATGTCATTGTGGCACCGCCTTAAGTAAATTCTGGAAGCGCCTAGAAGATGCAACGAGGAAATCACAGAGTATAAAAGCACCAACGGTAGAGGCGCAATAATCAGTTTTGATTAAGCACGCTATCTGTCGAGCAATAGTAGAGTTATTTATTGCGAAGCACTTTAATAAAGACCATTTTGCATTACTGAATAGTGGTGTTATTTATTCAACAGTTTAGTGATTCGAACTTAGCAGAAGGTTGCAAATAAGAGGATTTGCAGTAAATTCGTTACAATATGTAGGTTTGGTCAGGTTGAACTGGCCGGTTAATAAAAACCTCACATAGAGTGAAAGTGTTCATAGTGTTTCTAGAATTTCTTTGACGACCAAACGGAAGAACACCAATCTGGTAGCAGGACCTACGTTATATAATAACTCCGTCTTCTTGGAAAATACTAGACATTTTCTAGGACGTAGATTAATCACTGCCTCACGATCTGGCAACTCTGCCCCCTAATAACGAAAGCCTTGCTCTGGCGAGCGCAGGACACGAACACAGAACGTGCTCAATCGTTTCTTCCTGCAGCACAGAGTTCCTACACCTGCTGTTACTGACGAAACCTAATTCATAAGCATATGATACTAGAAAGCAGTGTTCAGTTAGTATGCCCATCGTGAGCCCTAAGTCTTCTCTCTTCAGAGGTATGAGCCACTTTGTAAGTGTAATATCGTATTCTTTGCCGATGATCTTAGATATTTTGCAGCTTCGTGCTTTTGCCTTTTAATTCTTTCCAAACGGATTGGGACGTCTATCGTCGATTAAGCGAGTGTTGCACCCATCCTCCTTTGCCAACTCATCGGCCTTTTCGTTACCTTCTATCTCTTTATAACCGGGAACCCAGTATAGATGTTTGCTCCGGCCTGAGCGAAGTTTTTCTAATGCTTCTTTGCATTCCAGAACACTTCTTAATGAAGTACTGTGTGTGATTAGTGTCTTAGTCGCCATTAATTGACGCGACAGCAGCTTGAGCACGCTTCCTCTAGAATTTCTACTGTTTTCTTCACGGCTATCCCCCCTATTGCGAGTGTCGATTGCAGTAGATATTCGACCGCTGAGCGATAATCGATTATCTTTATAATGTATATATGTAAATTATGTTATATACATCGAAAAGTTCAAAAAATAGCAAAATCTGTCTTGTATAAAATAACTGTTTATAATGGTCCAAAGATTTGGCGCTTAATTTGTTTAGTAATAATATTAAATGCAAAAAATGGAATCGACAAATTGTCGATTCAATTCCGATCGACACTCGCAAAAGGGGGGTATAATTTCTGGATAGAAACAGTAAACAGCAGACACGTCCCTGCTAGAGCTTGTTCTGCCATTTCTGCACCCTGGCAAAAGCCCTCCGGCTAAATCAGATTTTTGAGATTGGTTTGCATAGTTTCAGATACAAAGTTCATAGAAATTTTTTCTAAATTATCGAAAATAACAAAAAAAAATGTATTAAGTAAATTTGGTAAAAACTTACACTGCTATTTTCGTGCCCGCCGCTATATGTATGAGCGTATGCTGAACAAAAACATCCAAATATGATAATAAATGGCTAAAATTAGGCGAAAGAACATGTTGAAGTGCTTAACCTCGTTTGAAAGCTTACATAATTCATGTTTATATATACCTTTCCTTAGATACGCAATTGAAATTTTGAAATTTGTTACAACGAAAAGGTGGGAGATCTGGCTTAAGGAAATGTCTTTCTGTCTCTTCTCACAATGTACATATATAACAATTATTGATTTTGTTTTTACATTGGTGGCAACCTCCTGAAAAAGCACCTAATTAATATTTAGACATACATATTAGGGTGGGTCGATTTGTATGGACGAAAGTTAACCGATATCGCGCCTTCGATTTTTCGATAGGATTTGGGCTCAGGAAAAAAAACTTCCATTCCGCATACCCAAAAAAATAATTTTCGAACCTGTGAAATTTCATTTTTTTGACTTTTTTTCGACTTAGATTTTTAAGGTTTTTTCATGAGCTACTAAAAAATTTTTATATGTATACCCTGTCCGACCCATCGTTGGCGTAACAGATTTTTGAAAAAAAAAATATTTTTTTTATTTTTGAGGTTTTTGCATGACCTACTAAAAAAATTTTCATATGTATACCCTGTCAAAAAAATGTCCGCTAAAAACTGTTGTCGACAACGTTTTAGCGGAAATTTTTGGGTCGGACAGGCTATACATGAAAATTTTACAATCAAATGAAAATTTTTTTAGTAGGTCATGAAAAAAACCTTAAAAATCAAAGTCGAAAAAAAGTCAAAAAAATGAAATTTCGCAAGCTCGAAAATTATTTTTTTGGGCATGCGTAGTGGAACTTTTTTTCCTGGGCCCAAATCCTATGGAAAAATTTATGGCGCGCTATCAGTTAATAAATCGACCCAGTCTAATACATATACATATGTAGCTAGGATACTTGAGAATGTAAAAGGGCCTCAAGTTTTTTTCGATAGGTCACCATTTAGGAATATTTCTACTGAAATTCCTTTCGATTGATGGCTTTTTTGACAATAACGATTAAATGCAATACGAGGAAACGTTTAATAATGGTGGGTCCATGAAAGGCAAATCAAACAAGATGGATGAGACAACTGAAACCCTGCACGTATCATCTCTGAATCAAAATTTTATATATTTGGCTTATATGCCATGATTAAAGTGCAAATACAGAGCTCCAAAATATAAATTTAAAGGCAACTGTATGTTATGGCGGTGGAAGTGTGATGGTTTTGGGCCTACTTGGCTGCCTCTGCAAAATAACTTTCTTTGATGGCACAATGGACAAAAATTTGTTTGTTACCTTACGAAAAGACATTTTGTTGCAAAGTGCCCCAAATTTAGGCGTACGCGATCGATTTCGCAATAACCACCAATGCAAATACCCGTAACACAAATCTGCGATTGTGCAGGCATGGGTATTATGGAACTGTCCACACCTCATGAATCTACTTCCACAAATTCTCGCTTTAAATGTCTTTGAAAATGTGTGGAATAGGCTACACTGCAAAGGCAGATTAGTAAGTTTAGCGATTTATAAACTACACTTTTCGAAGAAAGGCATAAGATACCACGCGAAGCCGCTCAAAAACTAATTGCATCTATGGAAAATCATTTTCAAGATGTTATTTAATACCAAGTAAGGAAGGCTAAGTTCGGGTGTAACCGAACATTACATACTCAGCTGAGAGCTTTGGAGACTAAATAAGGGAAAATCACCATTTAGCAAAATGAACCGAGGGTAACCCTGGAATGTGTTTGTATGACATGTGTATCAAATGAAAGGTGTTAATGATTATTTAAAACGTAGTGGGCCTTAGTTCTATAGGTCGACGCTTTTTCGACATATCGACCAAAATGTGGACGAAGGTGACCCAGAAAATCTTCTGTCGGGTACCGCTAATTTATTTATATATGTCATATCACGAACAGTATTCCTGCCAAGATTGCAAGGGCTTTTGATTTCGCCCTGCAGAACTTTTTCATTTTCTTCTACTTAATATGGTAGGTGTCACACCCATTTTACAAAGTTTTTTCTAAAGTTATATTTTGCGTCAATAAACCAATCCAATTACCATGTTTCATCTCTTTTTTCATATTTGGCACAGAATTATGGCATTTTTTTAATTTTTCGTAATTTTCGATAACGGAAAAGTGGGCGTGGTCATAGTCGGATTTCGGCCATATTTTATACCAAGATACCGCGGCCACCGTAGTGTGATGGTAGCGTGCTCCGCCTATCACACCGTATGCCCTGGGTTCAACTCCCGGGCAAAGCAACATCTAAATTTTAGAAATAAGATTTTTCAATTAGAAGAAAATTTTTCTAAGCGGGGTCGCCCCTCGGCAGTGTCTGACAAGCGCTCCGATTGTATTTCTGCCATGAAAAGCTCTCAGTGAAAACTCATCTGCTTTGCAGACGCCGTTCGGAGTCGGCATAAAACATGTAGGTCCCGTCCGGCCAATTTGTAGGGAAAAATCAAGAGGAGCACGACGCAAATTGGAAGAGAAGCTCGGCCTTAGATCTCTTCGGAGGTTATCGCGCCTTACATTTATTTTTTTTTTTTTTAAAGTGACTTCAGATACGTACGTGAACTAAGTTTAGTAAAGATATATCGATTTTTGCTCAAGTTATCGTGTTAACGGCCGAGCGGAAGGACAGACGGTCGACTGTGTATAAAAACTGGGCGTGGCTTCAACCGATTTCGCCCATTTTCACAGAAAACAGTTATGGCCATAGAATCTATGCCCCTACCAAATTTCACAAGGATTGTTAAATTAAGTTCGATTTATGGCCTTAAAAGTATTCTAGACGAATTAAATGAAAAAGGGCGGAGCCACGCCCATTTTGAAATTTTGTTTTATTTTAGTATTTTGTTACACCACATCATTACTGAAGTTGAATGTTGACATAATTTACTTATATACTGTAAAGATTTAAAATTTTTTGTTAAAATTTGGCTTTAAAAAAAATTTTTTTTTAAAGTGGGCGTGTTCGTCATCCGATTTTGCTAATTTTTATTTAGCATACATATAGTAATAGGAGTAACGTGCCTGCCAAATTAAGATTTTCTGAAAAACTATTGAAATCTCTGAAATATGTACATTTCTTTTTTTCTATATACATATATTTTCACTTCTCTGATACTTATTTCAACCTTTCTTGAAATACAATTGATTTTTTCTGAAATACAGTTGGAAGAAGTGTAGTTCCGAACCACAAATCATCATGAGTTAGCGACTTCCCTTCAGCGAGTGCATAGCCGCTTCATTCCAATATGTCTCGGTTATAAAAATGAACAGCTTGATCAGTCTCAACTATGTACTTTGTTATTGTTGGTTGTGTCTACCGTAGCATACAAAATTGCATTCATAGCTTTTACTACTACTACTATCAGACACTATTCAATTTTATTTGTTATATCATTATAACAGCATTTATTAAATACCTCCAGCACATTTTATAGTAGTAAGTAAGAGGTAGATAAAGACGAGTAATTGCTCACTAAACAATTCAAAATCATGTCAAGCCGCCAGTAGCATTTACCGATAAATAAATACCTACTAACCACTTACAATGGCAACGTTGATCGATTCAATCATCAATAAACAACAACAAACACCTCCTCCGCCCATCCTTACGCTCTCACATACATAGTTGTGAGCGTACTATTCAATTTATTCGTGATTTTATACAACGTAATTGCACACTAACTAAGAAAATATTTTATTTATGCGCACAATTTTCATTGTTATTTTAGCAATTCAATATTTGCACTTGTCTGTCTGTCCGTCTGTCTAATATGGCACACGGTGCACACTTGAAACACATTGCATGTTTAACCAATCTTGCAACATTGCTTGCCACAAACAGGCGATGGACGTCCTCGTCGTCGTCGTCGTGTTTGATAATTCAGTGAAAATGGCTTTCATTTTGCTAACAGTCAACAAGTCAATAATTTTTTTATGTGGAATTATTGTACAATTTATTAAATCAATACATGTACATACATATGTATATATATACACATATATTTACATTCATATTGTACTATGTGCATTAACATTTTTCCACCATAATTGTTAGGCATTTATTCAATTTTCCATAAACAACATAAGCTGATTGCATTGTAGAGATTTCTCTACAATTGTTGTTGTTTTTTTTAAATAAATTTATTAAGACCATGGCCGCTTGTGTATCATGTCACGAACACATTGCACAGTGTTTCAATTTTCTTCATCTACATTCTATTTATTGATGTTAGAGAAAAAAAATTACAACATTTTATAAACGGCGATGGTTACTAGGACATGTTTCTGAATTTCACTTCCTCATCAGCTAGCTTTTCGGGAGCTGAGTATTGAACTCGAAATCTCCAACATTCATACTTTATACTAGTGTGAAGGCAGATTCCTTTAACCACTCAGCCCCGCTGCTCGTTTTGCAATTGATCTCTAATAGCGTTTTCTTTTCTGGCTAAAGTGTTACGCTTTTTGTACGCCGCGCAAGGGTTGTTGTTCTATTCTAAAAACAGGCAACGCCTTTACGGGGTATTTCGTTCTTTTGTGAAAGTTTTTGCCTGCTCGCAACGCAAAAGCGTTACACTTTTCCCTGTATAAAATGGCGGTGTGGCAGTGCAACTTTGTGAAACTCTCAATTCGCTCTTAAGTTCCACATATACTCTGTTAATATGATGAGTGAATGTGGTGAGTTGAAATGTTCTTTGTATGCACTATAAATGTTGAACATTTTCTGGGGTAGGAGTAGCTCTATTAAGGCTTTACCATTTACTTAGGCAACAATTTATTTCAGAAAAGAACACGCTATAAGTTATTGCCCTTTTGTTGCTATTCCTTTATACACTATTAGTTACATACTTATTCTATATGTTTTTAATTCTAATTGTGTGGAATACTTATAGGCGCGCGCTATCGAAATCTTAGTAACATTGGGTTAATAGCATTGCTTTTATAAACAGTACTTCCGCTGTTCACTTTTATTCAGACACATGCCCTAGTAACCATCGCCGTAAGAAGTGAGCAATGAGTAAAATACTTTGCCAATAGCCATCATCCAGGGAGTTATCTATCCCCGTTTCACGCTCAATTCTCACGTGAATGCTCTGGAACATTGGCAGACTTGAGAGTATAGGCCGTGATATTTTCGTACACATGAGTTGTGATGGAAGATGTCGCTGTTGTGATTCATTAAACACATACGGCTAAAGGCCATCGACATCTATTTTTGAAAAATTAGAGTTATTAACGGCAATCTTGCCAAACTAAAGACAATTACCAAATTATCTGGCTCACAAATTGAACCAGACTTGTATGTGGATTTAACTGGCTCAAATCGCACTAGCTACAATTCCCGCGCACGTCATTACATGTTGTTGTTGTTGTTGTAGCTATAAGGTTGCTCTCCGAAGGCTTTGGGAAGTGTTATCGATGTGATGGCCCTTTTTCGGATACACATCCGGTACACTCCGGTACCACAGCACCATTAAGGTGCTAGCCCGACCATCTCGGGAACGATTTATGTGGCCACATTAAACCTTCAGGCCATCCCTCCCTGCCCACCCCAAGTTCCTTGAGGAGCTTGGGTCGCCAGAGCCTCGTCTGTTAGTGAAACAGGATTCGCCGCGGATAGGTGAGGTTGACATTTGGGTTTGGAGAAGCTATAAATTGCGCTGGAAACCTGAAGGGTTGCGCTACACAGCCCCTTGAATCTGGTATTTTAGTCGCCTTTTACGACAGGCATACCTACCGCGGGTATATTCTGACCCCCTGACCCGTCATGACATCAGCTGGTTTTCTTGTGTCTGTTCCCAGCAAAAACGCAGCAGAAAGTGTATCCGTAAATTGGCTAGTAAAATGGCCCTATATGTGACGATGAAACACGTAAAATATTCAGTAACTTTTTCAAGAGCATCGGGAACTTCTGTTATCATTCCATTCCGTATCGTGCCTATTTATGTGATTGCCCATACTGCTCACACATATAGGAAAAAGTACAAAATCTATATAGCTGTACTGTTCGTACAACTTTTTTGGAGAACTATGTGGGATTTTTCATTGTTGGCGGACATTTTCGGTCACTAGATTTTTGCTGGGAATCTAGTGACCGACCGCCACAACAAAGAATCCCACCTTGTGTCACAAAAAAGTTGTACGAACAATCCCAGCAAAAAGTGTACCCGTAAATTGGCTTATGCCATTTTACTATCCAATTTACGAGTATACTTCCAGATGCATGGACCATGACAACATCAGATGAAGCGGCTCTGGGAGTGTTCGAAAGAAAAGTTTTTCCAAAGATTTACGGACCTTTTACGCGTTGGCGATGACGTGTATCGCAGAAGATTTAATGGTGAGGTGTACAAGCCTTACGTAGACATCAACATACTCCAGCGAATTAAAACGCAGCGGCTACGCTGGCTAGGCCATATTATGCGAATGAAAGAGACACTCGGTCTAAGAAAATATTTTTATCGGAACCCGCCTATGGAAGCAGAAGAAGAGGGTGCCTCCCACTCTGCTGGAAAGATCTGGTGGAAAATTATTTAAACTCCCTTGGTGTGACTATTTGGCGCCAGTTGGCAGAGAAAGAAGCGACACTCGTTGTTGGACGGCCATAACCGTTTAAATGGTTAAGCGCCAGTTAAGTAAGTAATTTCAAAGAGGACCAGGAAATTGTTTCGACATTGGCCCAAAAGTGTACGATCTGGGCCCGAATTACAACCTTAAATCCTTTGGCATGAGCGAAAGAAACTCTTATTGGTTCAGCCCTTCTTTCGAACTACTACCTTACAAATTTTCTGATAGCGCCCATCTCTGTACCCTACATGTCTCTAATACCAATATTAAATAGAACACATTTTAAGGCTATCTAGGCTACCTTCTTTCCATATCTCCAAAATGCAAAAATTCTATGAAGCCATTGTTCTTCTCCAAGTATCTGAAAGTAGGTAACCAAGTTTCATCTAAATCGGCTAATCCTTTTACGACATAGAAATGGATTCATAAAGGAATACATTGTGAGGTTTGGTGGCAAAAATTTTCTATTGAAATACCGAGTAAAATACTTTTCGGTTGACAACCGTATTGGCGTGTATCGTATAATAAAAAAATAACGAGTATGTAGTAACCTTGCACAGATGTTCTTAATGGTATGACCTAGGTAGAAAGCTTTAGAAGGTAAAAATCCAAAATATTGTGGTGCGTTAGTACCCATCCCTTGCGATATGCTTTTAATTCAGTGTATAGTTAGCTTTTTTCGTAAGTTAATATTAAGGATACTTTTCTTTCGGTCATAAGACCAGAGACCGCCCTATCCCAAAAAGTCATATTATGGTGCGGTAACATCTGCTTTGTATCGTGTTCTCTACTTAATTCGTAGTCTCACATATACCCCACTGCAAAGTAGTCTTCCTGCCTCTTAGCAAGCTCCGATCCGATTTGTTGTTATCACCACTGCTGTGGACGTCCTGAATCAGGTTCGAACCTACAAATAAAGCGATTCCTAAGTAACGCTGCGAATTCTGAATATTGGCGCTCACACTAAGTAAGCAATGATTTAATCAATCAATTGTTGTTATTTATATTAGTAACTTTAAATTGCCCTGAAGAAGATACAAGAAAGTGCTCAAACGCGTCTAAAGTGCAAGAGAAAGAAGTTGCGTTTTTCCTTTTACTCCAGCAGACAAAATTTGTATGTGTAGGTATTAAACTGGCGACCGCAGTGCGTAGTGCGTGCTCACTTACAACACAGAAGGTCCTGGGTTCATAGCCCGAGAAAAGTAACACAAAAATATGCAGAAAACAATTTTTTTTTTTTCAATTCCACAATTATTTTGGCAAATACTCCGAGTGTATTTCTGCCATAAAAAGCTTCTCAGTGAAAAAACATTTGCTTGCAGATGCCGTTCGTAGTCGACATAAAACAGTTTATAAGGAAAATTATGATGAAGCAAGACAAAAACTGGAAGAGAAGCTCGGCCTAAATCTGCTCGGAGATATTACGCGCCTTAAACAAATATATTGAAACTTCTTTCAATTTAGATATAAAAACCATTTAAGCAGTTATCAAATTGGACATATTTAGTAAAAGGTATCAAACGTGTTAAAAAAATCCACTGTGTCTCATTTGTCTGCAACAAAGAATACATCCATCAATGAATGAATAAATAAATCGATTTCAGTGCTATATACATACATATATTAAACGTAGGATCTCAATTAAGTTATTAACTGTGTGTTTGGTTCAATTGGGTTTTTTTAAGGATGGATTCAAGTATGTCTTTCATGCCCTGAAGCGTTTAAAGCAGTTGAACTGATACACTGCGTTCGTACATTATAGTACCTCTCCGTTATGCGCCACAATGTATGTACGATGATTAAAGTTGCAAAGCTTCATTTACTCGTACATAAGGGGGTCTGAGAGCAACTATTTTCATTTTTTATCCATATAAGAAACACTGAAACAGTTTTTTGTAACTTTTTTATGCCAAATAATGGAAAAATGTTACGTAAGCGCACGGGTGTCCGTCTTTTAATAAACAGCGTATTTATTTTTCTTTTGTTGTTGTTGTTTTTTATACATTTATATACGTATGCACTTAAACTTTGTATATGGACCTTATTTAAACTGCTTTTTCTTAGTCTGGTGCAGTACTAAGGTTAATGTACGTAGGTGCGCCATTATGTTCTTGCGGGGTCTCTTTAGTAAGAAAATTTCAGACGCGTATGGATCGCATTTGCCCTGCATTCCACTTGCCTCAAATGAGAACTTCCAAAAGTTTTGAGAGCATTAAAATTAGCCTCACTCGCATTTTGCCAAAACCTTCCTTGCAACACTCAACTTCCAGTACACCAATTTATCACAAGAAAAGCACTGACATAACTGATTAAAATATAGTACGATAAAAAAGAAAAAATATCAAATAAACAAAGTTTGTCTTAAAAAAAAGCTCTCTGACACTGCTATTTATAACCCTGCTACAAAGATACGTTGATACGTTGTTTAACCATTGTGTTGTTGCTGGGTTTCTTTTAGTAAAAAAATGTCAAAAGCGTTGGGGATCGGTTGTGTGAATTGCATTTGCAAACCGAATGCGATGAAATGCGCTGAAATGAGCCCATGGCAGAACGATACAAGGTGGCAGCATTGGACAGCTGATTATAAACTTTTTTTATTTGATTTGATACATCAACTTCCGGCGCAGTACGATTTTGACATTTGTCCATCGAATTTACAAAAACAAAGTACATGGAAATTTCATTTATGTTTGTACGTATGTCACCATGCTGCCACCTTGTATCGTTCCGCCATGAATGAGCCATTTCAGAATTGCGATTTGTATGAGAAAATGCGTCGCATTTCAAATTTTTCGCCCAAGATGACGCATATGGCGCGGTTTGGAATTTAGTCTAAGATATGATAAAGGTCGTGGCAAACTTGCCATATCCTTATCCCTATAAAACAGCTGATCCAACCAAGCAATGTAACTGGTCAATGGTGCCATACCATAATCGAATGGGCAAAGATCCTGCATTCCGGAATTGTTGTATTTGTAATCGATTTTGAAAAAAAGTTTGATGACGTAGCGCTTTTGAAATTTTTCGATTTATTACATTTCTCTCATGTTTCGCTACCAGTGTTCGGAGTACTTAAAACTGTTACCTGAGTAAACGACTACGCCGGAGTAAAAATAAAATTTTCGGACTATATTTTTTCTTCGCTTTTGAAAGCGCGCGAACAACTAACATCAAATTGATTTGGTGGCTTGGAAAACCTTTCGATTGTGTTTTTGCCATGAAATGTTTCTCAGCAAAAAAGTTATCTGCCTTATCAGATGCACATGGAGTCGGCCTAAAGCGTGTAGGATGACCAATTAATGCTCCCATTAACACACCACATTCTATCTCCCCGGATATTTATCGCGAAAAAAATAATATTATTATTATTTTCGGTTTACCATACATATTTCATTGTCTTTTAATGACAGAAGGTTTCAAGACCGGAGCAGATTCCTGTAGGAACGATAATGGCGACCTGGTAACTGACGTGCAGAGTGTGGGGGAGGACGAATCCGATACCCCGATTGCCGATGATGAAAAACACTCCGAGGCATCCAGTATCACGGCTAAAGAATCACAAGGTGCCAAGTAATGATTGGATACCCGCAGGGCTGTTCAAACATGGCGGCGAAGAGTTGGTAAAAGATAAAGAATAAAATAAATGTGGGTCTTACAGTGAATTTTGTGCAAGACGAAGTAGTTGCTGTCGTCGTGGCCTTTGTAGCCACGTCACTGTTGACGGATATAAATTCGAGACTGTGAAGGATTTCGTACATTTGGGAAGCAGCAATAAAAGCAAAAACAATGTCGACCTAGAAATCAAACGGAGAATAACTTTTGCCAACAAGTTCTTCTTTAGGCAATTGAAAAGTAAAGTCCTCTTTCGACAAACAAAATTTTCGCTCTACAAGTCACTCATCATACCTGTCCTGATGTATGGCTCGGAATCATGGAAGGTATCTAGAGAAGATGAGATGGCTCTTGGAGTATTCGAGATAAAAGTTCTCCGGAAGGTTTATAGTCCTATCCGTGATGTCGACGGCGAGTATCGAAGGAGCTATAATGATGAGCTATATGAGCTTTACGCAGACATGACGATAGTGCAGAGATTGAAAATCCAAAAGCTTCGCTAGCTAGCGCATGTTATGCGGATGAACGAACACGCTGCAGCAGTTTGTAAACAGAAACAAGTGAAAACCTTCATTGAGTTGGGAAAGACATTTGGAGGAAGATTTGACCTCTCTTGGTGCCCCCAATTGGTGACTGTTATCGCAAAACAGGCTTAGCTGACCTCATTTTTTTTTATATAAAACTTCAAAAAGTGCTATATGTTGAATTTTGGCAGGATTTGCAGATCTCGCCCGGACACATTTTTTGCTTATATTCTCCTTCTTTTGTCATTCCAAACGAAAAACTACAAAAACTGTGAGTAAAATGTGAACAAACATGTCTTAAGACACAAACAATGAATTCACGTCATTTCATCCACTCGTCACTTGTAAACAATCAGCTTTTCATACGTATACAATAAAAGCTTCAACCAAAACATATTACGTGGTAATACTATTTAGTTTTCAACACGACCCAAATAAACCTTTGAGATAAAAAATGTAGTAGGAGGTAAGAGCGGAGCAAAATACTCCGATTGGAATAAAGTACCCCAGCGGGTTAGGGGATCAGAATATACCCGCGGTAGGTATGCCTGTCGTAAGAGGCGACTAAAATATCAGATTCAAGGGGCTGTGTAGCGCAACCCTTCAGGTTGCCAGCGCAATATATAGCTTCTCCAAACCCAATTGTCAACCTCACCTATCCGCGGCGAATCCTGTTTCACTAACAGACGAAGCTCTGGCAACCCCAAGCTCCACATGGAACTTGGGGGTAGGGAGGGAGGGAATGGCCTGAAGGTTTAATGTGGCCACATAAATCGTTCCCGAGATGGTCGGGCTAGCACCTTAGTGGTGCTATGGTACCGGATTTGTATCCGGCAAAGGACCATCACATCGATAACACTCCCCAAAGCCTTCGGGTAGCAACCTTATCGCTACAACAACAACAACAACATTGGAATAAAGTCTGAACACTGCGTCAGCAATAAAATATCACGCCGAGAAAATTTATTTCAAAGCTAACTATGATTTTTTGCTCTCCCATTTTATAATGCGGGATCTGTTACTTGGTTCATGGTGGCATACCATAATGCCCATAACCGTACCATATCAATCAATTTGTTTTTGATTTTTCGCCATATACAAAACCTATAAATATTTCATTTGGTGAATATTAAATTGTTTGGATATTTTATTTTTTATTTTGGATACGTTTTGAATAAATGACTTGTTATTTGTGGAATTCGTTCGTAATTTCTGGCATTTTCTTCTTATGAAATTTTCATTTATTTAAGGTTAAGGCACCAAAACCGATGGCAATTGATATGGATAAATAAAAGTATGGTTATGACTATGGCGTTATGCTCTTATCAACGTTTCCAGGCCCTTAACCCATCGACAGGCTACAGTACAGAGTCACCACCATGATACGAATTAAAAAGGACATAGTAAATTTTCAAGTTACTAATAGCTAGCATGAGTTATGCCTGTATAAAAAATCTACATAAACATTCTAGAATTAATACTTAGAGTTTTGTTGAGTAAGATGTTGAACAAGTAAATTCGATGTTGTTGTTTATCCCGAAACTGCATTTATAAAAAGTATGAATGCCCTTCAAAAAACGCGAGTACTCCATAAATAATGTAAGGAATACTCCTTTGGGAGTATAGGAGTGTTCCAAAACTAATCTGTATGCATACAAAAAATGTGCTCCAATTAACATTGCGATGTCCTAGGAGAGGAGTAGGTGATCCCACTCTCGCTTTGTTTGTGAGTATTCTATAGAGTACATACGTGACAGTACTTTCCAAAGTACTTTCACTGTAGTACTCCATGGAGCACCCACAGAGGATCATATACCAAAGTACTAAAGAGGAATTGTGTCGGAAAGAATTATCGGAGTGAATATAATTTAAAATGAAAGGAAATATAAAGGGGCAATACAACTTTGGGAGTATAGGAGTGTTCCAAAACTAATCTGTATTCATACAAAAAATGTGCTCCAATTAACATTGCGATGTCCTAGGAGAGGAGTAGGTGATCCCACTCTCGCTTTATTTGTGAGTATTCTATAGAGTACATACGTGAGAGTACTTTCCAAAGTACTTTCACTGTAGTACTCCATGGAGCACCCACAGAGGATCATATACCAAAGTACTAAAGAGGAATTGTGTCGGAAAGAATTATCGGAGTGAATATAATTTAAAATGAAAGTAAATGAAGAGGGGCAATACAACTTTTATATTTTTTACTACGAATATTCTTATGGTATTTAGCATTTGCGTGAATAAAGAAACTAATATTTCTCTATACTATAGTATGTATACATAAAACCAGTGCGCGGTTGCATTTTATCAGAGTACCCATAGTAACATTTTATTATCAGTTATTTGTATGCAATATCGGCTGATGGTGGTCCGCAAACGCATTGTAAAGGAGTATTGTTAGAGTACTCCAACATGAAGAAAATGGAACACGTAATCCAACAATTTTTGCAGGGTGTATGTAGGTGTGCTGATAAACTGTAACCCTATCATAATTTTTTTTTTTTTTTATCATAATTGCGTGACTGAAAATGGTACCATGGAATATGGCATGCTCGAATATTAAAAGCACTTAAAAATTTTATATTTGTTTAAACACATCCCAAATGCACGCAAATGTATATGCATTGCTACAGAACATATTTCGCGTGGTAACTCACTCCTTCCATATTTTATTTCAACCCTAATTGACCTTTAAATTATAAAAAAAATCAACTTTTCACGAATTCGGAAATGTGCTAAAATATATTTGCCCTAATTGAATATTTGCATTTTGGGGTGTTATGAATACTGCAAAAAAACTGAAACCAAAAAAAATTATTTGTGGGCATTGTATTTAAATTTCGTTAAATGTAGGCTAGCACGAAAAAAAAAACGCAAAAAAGTCACTTATAAATTATAGACTAAATTGAAATTAAAGTGCAGCTGTTAACATTTACAGCTGGTCGCTTTCGTTTCGAAGTAGTAGTAGTAGTCTTAATATTTATAGGTTAGGTTGAACTAACTGGTCCTTAAGGACCTCACATAGACTAAATCAGTCCGTAGTGTTACCAAAAGTTTGTTCAACGACCAAACTGAAAACCCATATCAGAAACCAGGAGCTATGTTATTATATAACTCCAACCTCTTGGCAAATACTAGAAGCTTTCTATGACCTATGTTACTTCCTGTTTTTAGATCTTATATCTGTGCCACTCTTAGCCTGCAAAAATCGCGAGTACTCCATGCATGCATGTATGGAGTACTCGCTATGGACCAAGCGAGTGCTCCAAAATTAACCATAATTCATACAAAAAATATGGTCCAATTAACATTGCGATGTCCTAGGGCTGGACCATATACTCCAGCTCCGCATTACATCGGAGTAATCCATAGAGTACCCACAGTCCAATAAACATCGTGTAGTGATTACAATGCTTAAAAACGAGCAATGTTCGGCTTACAATATGTTCGTGTAGAAACATGAGTTGGTCCATTGCTGCATTACAGTGGAGTATAATTGTAAGTACTCCAGTATGACACAAGTGGACCACATGATCCAACGATTTTTGCAGGGTAATAGCTGTACTCTTAGCCTTGCGGAGGCAGGGCACGAGCACAAAACGTGCTCGATCGTTTCCTCCTCTAACCCGCACTTCCTATATCTGCTATCACTGATAAGGCCTAATTTAAAGTGTCCAGTCATATTAAACATCATGATCTTTGAGTCCCCTCTTTTCAATAATAAGAGTAACTTTGTTAATCTAAGGTTGTAAGACCTCCACATGATCTTCGACATTTCACAGCCCCGCGTTTGGTTCCAAGCCTTTTCTGCTTGATCGGGCATTGCAGCTCTCGCTTTCTTTTAATGTCGCCCGGCTGCGCTGGCTAGACCATGTTATGCCAATGAAGGATGACGCTCCGGCCAAGAAAGTGTTTCTATCGGAACCCGCCTAGAGGGCGGCCCCCACTTCGCTGAAAGAACCAGGTGGAAAACGATTTAAACTCTATTGGTGTGATCAATTGGCGCCGGTTGGCAGAGAAAAGAAACGACTGGATCGCCTTTTTGGACGGCCATAACCGTTTAAACGGTTAAGAGCCAATTAAGTAAGTAAGTAAGTAAGTAATATGAAAATAAAGATGTTTATTTTTCTCCATCCCGATTCCTTCCAGGGATTGCTTACACTTTAACACACTTCTAGTTGTTATGCTATGAGAGATTATAGCCTTAATTGCTGCTTGGCTGTCAATGCAAAGTTCACGCGGCTGCAATTTAAGTTATTTTCCTCCAGTGTTTCTAATGATTTAGTCACGGCTGCTACTACTAGGATTTGTTTTTTTCCATGCGCAGTATACCGCAGACTCTACTCCTTCCATTACTTTGGGACCATCGGTATTCACGGGTGTCGCCTCGTCTGCCATTTAAGCACCCTTGCGCCAACCTTCCACTTCTATCGTGGATGTAAAAGACGCTATACTACTATGGCCGTACGATCTGCGCTCAATCTGCCCCGTGGCATTGGTCTTGTTGCACTTGTTAACGCTATGCGCCTCAACGCCGGGTCTACATATATATCTTAGAATTTTCCATAGATTTTTGTTAAATTTAGTAATGACGGTGTTAAACGTATGGCTCGAGATAAAAAAAAATTGTTAATTGGTTTTACCAAATTCTATCACATATTTTGAGCCTAAAATAATTGAGAAAAATGTATTTATGCTAAGCACGTTTTTTCTATGTGGCTTCCTTTCTTTAGGAATTCCCAAACATACGAACTGGCGTTAATTACTAAAATTCCGCACATTTATCAATTCATTCATAAATTCAAAAAGTTCGGCCCAAATACATTTGTCAGTTGGCAACAAAATTAATTCTGTTAGTGATTTGTCGTGACAAACTTTAAAAAACCGAAAATTAATAAACAGAAGCAGTAGTGCTTAAATGGATGCATGGAAGTATACACTTTTCACAGTGTACTTACATACATATTTTCGACGGTTTACAAATTTACGATAGGTGCTTTTAAATAGAAACATGATGCACGTGATTTGAAAGTGAATACATATTTGACTTGTGCTTCTTCTTTGAGTTATGTGGAAAGATTTCTTTAGGTGCTCATAAAATCTAAACTAGATCAAATCAAGGAGAGTTTTAAGCAGATTTAAATATGCGGTAATTAAATGGCAAGTTTCAGTAAAATCAGTTCGAAGTGTGGCTCAACTACTAAAAGGTGTTGTTCATAAGCATAAACTGAAAAAGTTTGGGTCTGATATGTCTTGTTCGTCGTTCTTCTATTCATTCTATTAACCGAATTTGTAGTCTACAATTTAGCTACAAGTGAAATATATTGTTACGAATATTAGCAAAACTAAGGGGTGCTGCTATCTCTAAGCCGATGCTAAGCAGTGACGTGAATTGACATCAATAATTCAATCATTATGTATCTACATAAACGAAACAACAATTGCGTCTACACATATGTACCATGTACGTATACGAGCAGCGGAGAATCAATGCACAAACACATGCATATATCTGAGATACTCCTGAAAGTATGCAATGAGAAAAGCTATAAAATCGTGCAATTGTAGTTACAGCTGAGAAGTTTGAGAGCTGATGGACTAGTAGATTCTGGAAGCGCCTAAAAGATGCGAAAGTTGAAATCAGAGAGTATAAAAGGCAGCAAATGTAGAGGCGCTGGAATTCAGTTTGATTTGAGCTATCAAGCATTTTCGATTAAGATTCTATCTAGCGAGCCATAGCAGTATTATTTTGAATAGTAGAGTTTTATTTGAGCTATTAATCAGTTTGGTTGTTAAGCAAGCTAGTTGCAAAGTATAAGTGTTATTGTGAAGTACTTTAATAAAGGCCATTTTTCCATTATTCAATATTGGAGTTATTCAACAGTTTAGTGACTCGAACTTAGCAGAAGAAGGGCAAATAAAAGGTTTTGCAGTAAATTCGTTACAATATGTATATTAAACTGGGTCGATTTATTAACCTATATCGCGCCATCGATTTTTCGATAGGTTTTGGGCTCAGGAAAAAAAGTTCCACTAAGCATACCAAAAAAAATAATTTTCGAGCTTGCAAAATTTGAGCTTTTTTACTTTTTTTCTTTGATTTTTAAGGTTTTTTTCATGACCTACTTAAAAAATTTTCATTTGATTTTAAAATTTTCGTGTACACCCTTGCCGACTCAAAATTGTCCGCTAAAAACTTTGACGATAACAGTTTTTTGAAAAAAAAAATATTTTTTGGGTTTTGAGGAGTGTTTTGGTGACAAAATATATTTTTTCGCAATTTTTTTAAGGGTTTCTTCAGAAACGTGCAAACGTGTTGCCGATGAAAACGAATTTGTCTCATAGTTCCTATCCCACTTAAAATTATGCGATAAAAACGTTGGCATTAACAGTTTTAAAAAAAAAATTTTTTTTTTTTTTGGATTTTAGGACTTGTTTTGGTCGAAATCGATTTTTTTCATTTTCAAGGCACCAAATCATTTTTTATGTATATGTTTCCGTTAGACCCACCAATAAGTATACCAAAATGATCAGGGGACGAGCTAAATTGATTTAGCCATGTCCGTCTGTCCGTCTGTCCGTTTGTTTGAACGCAAACTAGTCCCTCAATTTTTGAGATATCTTGATGAAATTTAGTAAGCAGGTATATTTTCATGGGGGATTTGACATTTGTCGGAATCAACCGGATCGGACCACTATAGCATATACTTCCCATACAATCGATTGTTCAATAAGAGGGGTTTCGCCATTTCTGCCCCATTTCTGCCTCATTTTAACAGCTAGCAACATCAAATTTTACCACAAGCTTACGTATTGGGCATAGATTGTTGTCTGAAAAAATCATCAAGATCGGACTAAAAATCGATTTCGAAAAAAATGATGAAAATCCTCTTACCTGAACAGTCGGTTGTATGGGATATATATTATAAATATGTATACATTGTATATACTGTATATACAATATATACATATATATATATATATACATTAGGCCGGGTCGATTTGTGGGGAGGCAAAAAAATCGCCCATTGCTCTGTGAAAATCATATTCTAGGGATCAAAATAAGAAACTTTGCCGAAGGAACCATACCTCTAAAACGAATTCTGATGTCCCCCCCCCCACCCTTAGGGTCGTAGGGGCAAATTTTAAAAAATCCCACTTTGAAATGCCTATGTTTTTTCTTTTTGGAGTTTATTTTTCTCTTTAGAAATTTATTTAGTCAGAACATATGTAAATGAAAAAATAAATTTAACTTAATAATAGAAAAGAAATTAAAAAAAAAAATTTTAAATTAGCGTTTTTACAACCCCCTTTTAAAACCAAGGCATCACTGAGATGCATTTGCATGTCGTAAACATAGTTGTGTGGGTTTTTTATTCAACCGTTTTAAAAAATGAAGGTATCACTGTGACACAATTGCAGATCGTAAAATTGCTTGTGTTGTTTTTTTTTAAGCCACCACAAGACACAGCAGGTAGAATTGAAATTGCCCCTTCCCAAAAGTTCGACCCAAAGGGGGGGACATCAGAATTCGTTTTAGAGGTATGGTTCCTTCGGCAAAGTTTCTTATTTTGATCCCTAGAATACGATTTTCGCAGAGCAATGAGCGATTTTTAAATCGACCCGCCCTAATATACATTGTATATACTGTAAATGGTTTAGCTAGGCTTAAACTTAGTTAGTTTTTTAATATACCATTTATTTATGCCTAAAAAAATACAGCAGACACTTAAGATTAAAGTATATATATAAAAACGCTAGTTAAAAATTGCTTAAAAAATAAGTTTTTAATTTTAAATGAATTACCGATTTAGAATAGGTTAAACCTATATCCAAACAAGTAAAGGTGTCTAAGTTCGGGTGTAACCGAACATTATATACTCAGCGTGAGCTTCAATTGCACATTTCATTTCAGATAAATTACTTTTCTACATAACACGTGGCACTGCCCGCTTAAAAAAAATGTCTCCCCATTTCCTCTTACAATAAAACTTGATAAGTGAAATGTCATTGATTCAAAACTACTTTTTGCTAAGTTGTAGCTTATTATTCTAGTCTACGACCCTTTTAAACCTTTCAAACTTGTTTTATATCTAAGTTGCCGTGGTCTTTAACCGATCCCGTCCATTTTTACTAGAAATATTTTCTGCTATAAGGAAAATTTGTGTACCCAATTTTATTACGATCCGTTAATTTTTCTTCGAGTTATGGCTCCCAAAACATTGAAAATTGCTTAGACAAAAAAAGGGGCGGCGCCACACCCATTTTTCAAATTTAGGCCCTTTTCAAATTTAATGTTATAATTCAATTTCGAAAGTAAAATTCTACGACCCTTTTAAAAATCTTTTATATAAAAGTGGGCGTGGTCTTTAACCAATCTCGTCCATTTTTTTAGAAATATTTCTTGCTTCAGGGAAAATTTGTGTACCCAATTTTATTAAGATCCGTTAATTTTTCTTCGAGTTATGGCTCCCGAAACATAGAAAATTGCTTAGTCATAAAAGGGGCGTTGCCACGCCCATTTTTTTAAATTTGAAGTTTTTCCTATTTATTGTTAAAAATCCACTTGGGAAATGAAATACCATTGTTATAAAGCTCTTTTTTGCAAAGATATAGCTTATCGGCGGCCACCGTGGTGTCATGGTAGCGTGCTCCGCCTACCACACCGTATGCCCTGGGTTCACGCCCCGGGCAAAGCAACATCACAATTTTAGAAATAAGTTTGTTCAATTAGAAGAAAATTTTTCTAACCGGGGTCGCCCCTCGGCAGTGTTTGGCAAGCGCTCCGGGTGTATTTCTGCCATGAAAAGCACTCAGTGAAAACTCATCTGCCTTGCAGACGCCGTTCGGGGTCGGCATAAAACATGTAGGTCCCGTTCGGCCAATTCGTAGGGAAAATCAAGACGAGCACGATGCAAATAGGAAGAGAAGCTCGGCCTTAGATCTCTTCGGAGGTTATCGCGCCTTACATTTATTTTATTTTTTTTTATAGCTTATCTTATTCGTCCACGACCCTTTTAAAAATCTTTTATATAAAAATGGGCGTGGTCCTTAATCGATTTCGTTAATTTTTCTTCAAAGCATTCTTTTTAGTAAAGGCAATCTCTCTGCCGAATTTTGTTACGATAGGTTTAACGATTTTTGATTTATGACGCAAATTGGAAGAGAAGATCGGCCTTAGATCTCTTCGGAGGTTATCGCGCCTTACATTTATTTTATTTATATCTGTCTCGATTACTTTATACCTGTACAACCAACCGTTATCCAATCAAAGTTAATATACTCTGTGTGCAAAGCACGCTGAACAGTTATATTCCGACAGTGTTCTGCACAATGGGGCATTGGAACCATAAACTGTTCTGTTAACCCCAACACGAAAAACATCAAAATTTCGTAACGAAGGAACTAGAAATTATATAATTTAAATGCGTGTTGAAACTAAGTCTACTATCAAAGTACACTCCTAGATCCTTAATTTCACTAACCTCGGTTAGGCATGGGTCCGCTAAATAGTAACACGTCTCCAACGGTTTAATCATCTTCGAATAAGACACTTTGTGGCATTTATTTATTAAGTTTATTTATATTAAGAGAAAGTCTGTTCACAACACAATATTCAAAAAAGTTATTAAGCTCCCCCTTGGAGCACTAACGAATCGTGTGATCCACTTATCACGGAATAAATTTTAAGATCATGCATATAAAAGATATTTAGACGTTTTGAAACAAGAAGAGATATCATTTATGAATAAGATGAATAATAAAGGCCCTAAGATGCTACCTTGTGGTACACCAGATGTAGCAGAGAATGGTTCCGAAAACTCACCGTCTTTAGCAACCGTGCAACTTCTGCAATGCAGGTAAGACTTGAGCCACTTAAGGAAACTAGAATGAAGACCCATAAAACTGAGTTTTTAATGAGAGTACTATGAGAAATTTTGTCGAATGCTTTGGAAAAATCAGTATAAATCGTGTCAATTTGAAGGCCATTCCGAAAGCATGAATGGCAATCCTCGGTAAAGACCGACAGATTGAACAGTTGACCTCGCAGTTACGAATCCGTGTTGATTTGGACAAATAAGATGCTTCACTTGAAAATAAAGTTCCTCTTTCACGATGCATTCAAACAGTTTAGCAACAGATGATAATTTAGAAATAGCCCTGTAGTTCGAGATATCACTATTATTACCATTTTTAAAGATAGGGGTGATAGAAGTGGTTTTCCAATCATCAATGAACACTCCAGAAGATAAAGAAAGGTTAAAAAATATACATGAGAGGCCTCACAAGCGAGGTGCAATTCTTCAAGAATTTCATGGAAAGCCCGTCAACATCCGTCTGAGCGGAATCCTTGACGGAATTCAACCCTTCGACAACATCATTTTCTGATAATGCTAAGGACCCAAAGTTAATAGAGAAGGAGTATGAGTCTTTTATATTAAGACGTAAAGCGGAACGTTCGTTGGCCGTTAATTCCCCTTCTGACACAAAGTTTGAAGAGAAAAAGTTTGCAAATAGATTAGCGGCCTCATTAATTGAAGATGACAAAAAAGACAGTTTTAGGAATGCTGGAACCATTTTTTTTTAGACTTTATATCGACCAGAAGCTTTTGGGATTGGTGGTTGGTTGGTTGGTTGGAGTGGCGAGTCCTAATTGACTCCAACTAGCGCTTTTGGGATTATTCTTAATATTTTTTTCAAAGTTAGATAGATAATTCGAGTAAAGTAACTTATTGAAATCATTGAATTTTTTATTATAAGAAACATACAACTCAAAGTAGTTGGATCTTTCCGTATTTTTATTATTCTTGAAAAACTTATTTCTCACGAGGGAATCTTGTAAATTTTGCTCTTAAAAGTAGGGACAAATTTATTACACAGCGAAGCTAGGGAGCTTTTAAAAATGGTAAAACAGGCTGCAAATTCGTTATTTTTAAACGAGGACTCCCAGTCAACCTTGCTCAACTCAACATCCAAAACATTAAAATCGCAACAATTAAAATTTAAGGACGCTTAGACAAAGCAGGGGAAGTTTTAAAGAACTCTACGGCAACATTGTTTTTTTTTTTTTTGTTTTATCTAAATAATTTGTGGATACGGCAGTAGCTGAGTTTTTTTAATCCAACAAACATGGAAAATCTGAAATTGGCCTCGCTGACGTCTAGCCTTCTAAATTTCTATTCCTTCTGCATCATTGAGGGCATCAATGTCTAAGGAAGGAAACTGCTGACGACGCCCGTACAAATATTCAAAATGGATATTAATCCGTACGGCCACCATTGGGTGATCTCATCGTTTGAGAAATATCGAGGAATACTCAGTGAAGGCAACGAACTTCCAATGAAAGAACCAGGATGCTTGTTAGGTCTCACAGTCTCTATAAGCATGTTAGGATAACAACCGCACCAACACTTTGACTATGTCGTATACGAGCATATTTTGACTATATTGTCTGCATAAGCTGGCAAGATTAAGACAAATAGGAGATCTGTGGGCAAAGTGACTCAGATTTCTAGGTAGATGCTCTCGATAGTCTGGCGGATGCAAGAAAGTCGATCTTTAGCTGAAATTTACTTAAATGCACCGCAATACTCTCATTTTTGGCGTGGATTTTTCTCAAATTTTTTTCAATGACTCTGGAGTCGAATGTCATCTCTTTTCAGTTTATAAGGAAACATTTTTTATATACTATATTGCGTAATTCAATTCAATGCTGCGTTTCTCTATTTTCAGAACACTCATATTATAATAAAATAATTATTTGCGTTCTTTTTCTCTTTTGCAGTTTGTCGCTCTCTGGATATGCGCAACTCACTAGACTCATTGAAAGAGTTACGCAACTGCACGGTCATAGAAGGATTCCTACTCATCTCACTCATGAATCATCATAGCATAGAAGAATTTTCCGAATCGTTTCCATTATTAACGGAAGTAACTGAATTTGTTATTGTCTATCGTGTACATCATTTACGCTCTTTGTCACAAATTTTTCCCAATTTGAGTGTTATTCGTGGTTCAACTCTGTTTGAGGGTTATGCACTCATCGTTTACTATAATCCGCATATGGAAGATTTGGGTCTGGGAAAACTAACGACTATAGCGCGGGGTGGTGTACGTCTTGAAAACAATGTTGTGCTCTGCTATGTAGACACAATCGCATGGAAGCGTATACTAAACAAAGACGCAGAGATGACCATAGATGTGAGTATAGTAACTGAATGTTGGGTTACCGAATAGTGTATAATGTCGAGTGTGCAAACTAAGGTAAGCAAGTCAAAGTATCAATTAGCCTTAGGCGGCTGTTTTCATCTTGCGTTTGATTCTATCACTCGTTGAAGCAGTCCAAGTGCTGTCAAATTTCATATCCGCCTGCCTGGCAAAGTATTTGACAGATAACATAACACACTTGCTGTTAAACACTATGGGTATCGCATCTTGTAAAGCCAACATTAATTTCTCTCTCTCTCTCTTCGATGTAATAGAACAACAGTAAACTAATTGAATGTCCAAAATGTCCGGGAGATGGAAAGAATATAAGAGAAGATGGCACAGAACATGACTTGGTATGCAGAGAATACGAAGGACAAAGAAGATGTTGGAACAACAAAATGTGTCAGAAGAGTAAGTTTAAAAGTTCTTTAACCTAAAGAGAAGTTAGTCAAGAAAATTTAAAAGGCTAAGGGCGATGTTACAGATAAGCTCATATCATCGCCACTCACTTCGTTGTTTAGACCTTTCCATGGAAAACGAAACGATTGAAGTGAATGGGACGAGTTTACTACATAACCAATCTTTTGAAATTTGAAAGTTCTAGTTTTAAGGTTAGGTAGCAAAAAGGTACACTTTTGCTGCAGATGGGTTAGGTTAGGTGGTAGCTGCCCTGATAAGGGCCAACATGAAGGTCCGTTGAGATACCACAAACAATAAAATAACGGTGACATAGATATGGCTACTTAGAAAATCGTTGGGTAGCAAAGCTCTGAATGATATCGATCTCAACTTTGGATAATTCCGCGGAAGATCCAAGTGAGTCGCGGCCGAAGTACCTTCGCCTAGTTCTGGCAAAAGCTGGGCTATCAAGCATAAAGTGATTTGGTGATTGCACCTCATCATCCTCCATACAGCTGAAGCAGGATGGAGTTTCCAGTATATCGAGACGTACCGCATGGATACCCATGGTACAGTGCCCTGTCAAAACCCCAATGTTCATTGATAGGTAAGCCTTAGTGAACCCAATTATTTCGGCAGACCTCCTGTCATCCACTTTCGGCCAGAAATATCTTGCTATCCTGCAAGAAGTGATGTCCGCCCAACGTTTGCTGAGCTGACTCGAGGCCCAGTTATGGAGTAGCAAACCACAGGTGGCCAGCGGAATCCCGAAATCCTTACAGCCATCTTCATCCGGTTCAGTTGTACCGATGCGGGCTAACAGCTTGACAGTTACCCAGGATATCACTATGGCCCGGGACCCAGATAATCTTAATTGTAAAATAGTTTGATGAAATCGCAAGCGAGGTCAGGCACTCCCAGACCACCCTCGATCGCACTGTAGTTGAGCTCAAGGCCTTGATAGCCACTTGGCTATCAGAGTAGATGTTAAATTCCCTAACCGTAGTAGCACTGGATAGCATTTCATCCACCGCATCCTTAATCGCAGCAACTTCCTCTTGGAAAATACTGCAGTGATCAGCCAACTTAAACTTGCGGCTTACATTCAGCTCTTGACAAAAGACCCCCTCCCCTAAAGCAGCAATTAAGGCAATAATCTCGCATAGCACAGCATCTAAATGCGTGTTAGAGTGTAAGCAGTCTCTGGAGAGAATCGGGACTGGGAGAAGCATACATCTATATTGGGTCCCAGGGCATATGGGTATAGATGGGAATGAAAAAGCGGACGAACTAGCTAAAAAGGGCGCATCCCTTAAAGCTAGCTCCGTAGACGTCCCAATTAGACTTGGCGAGATTAAGCGAAGGCGAGAGGTGCACATGATCGACCAAGCGGGAAAGGCGTGGGTTCAAGCGCGGGGCTGAAAAGTGTCGAAGATTATGTGTAGGTCTTACAACCTTAGACTAACAAAGTTGCTTATATCATTAAAAAGAGAGGACTGTAGATTCATGACGGGTATTCTGACTGGGCACTGCCTTCTGGCGTCACATGCCTTTAAATTAGGCTTGGTCAGTGATAGCAGATGTAGGAAGTGCGGGCTAAGACTCCAGCTATTAGGAGTGATTCAGCTGTCAGATCTAGAAGCAGCAAGTGGCTTAAGTCCTAGGAAGCTTCTAGTATTTGCCAATAGGACGGAGTTATTTTATAACATAGCTCCTGGTCGTTAAAACAAACTTCTGGTAACACTACGGACGCAATCAGTCTATGCGAGGTCCTCATGCACCGGCCAATTCAACCTAACCTAACCTAGCTGTGAATACCTGGATGGATGGGATCCACCGCATCCTTAAGCGCTGCAACTTTCCCTCGGAAGACACTGCAGTGACCGGGTAGCTTGAACTTGTAGCTTACTTCGTGCTCCACACAGAAAACTCAACCTGCAACCTTTCCTTCAACTTCTGCGTCTACGTTATCTAGTTAAATAGCTCACTACCACAGATGAGTCCCTCTTACCGGTCCTGTTCCGACTGACGTGAAGCTTGGATAAGGGCAGTTGTTGGCGTTTTTGTAGAAGTTAGTACGACTGCTGGAGTGCGCGAAGTCCGAAAGCTCATAATTCCAGGATTAGTATTGTAGCCGATAGCGAAGTCGTTGAGCTTTTAAGCCTAGCATCAATTGCGGAAACTCTCCATATAAACTTACACTTTTGTAACATGGAAATGGAGTTTTGTGGCCTAGTCTCCAAGCGTAATTAGTGTCTATGGTAATTATAAACATAAATATATTGGCGAAATTCATAGATTATTTAAAATTTACCCTACTCAAAGATCAAATCATTTCCGAGATAGTCAGCCGGACTATCTTGAAGGTGGTAGTTTCCGGAGTGTAGCGGATCTATATCCGGCAAAAACTATCACCATCAATAGAACCCTCTTAAACCTTTGGGAGCTTTTATCGCTTATACAGCAAGAACTACCCAGCATCGATTAGCGCCCGATTAAGCTTCGGCCCAAATATTTGTACCTTCGTTGGGCTATCTTATCAATTTCGGGTTTAAGCCTTCTGACAACTTTTAATATATCTTTTTCTTAACCATCCCCCATTTTATAAAGGTTATACGTTAATCCTGTAAATTTATTTCACAGTCTGCCCAGATCGTTGCAAGGGTAATTGTGTGGATGAAAATACATGTTGCAACGAAAACTGCATTGGTGGCTGTGCACCCAATAATTTGGATGCGTGCGTGAGCTGTCGTGATTATTCCATCTACAACAACACCTGCATCAAACAGTGTCCATCAACATACTTCAACGTAAATTTAGCTCGATTACATAACCAAAAATATCAAATTAAATATTATATTTCTTCTTTAGTACTTGGATCGTCGTTGTCTCACTGCTGAGGATTGTATCGGTATTGGCACAAAGTTCGAAAACAACAAACCTCAAGTTATTGTGCCCTTTGACGGCAAATGTTCGACTCGTTGCCCAAATGGTTATAATAAAATCGGTACAACATGTGAAGCTTGCGGTGATAATTGTGTGATAAAGTGTAATGGTGCATTAATCGATAGCGTGGAACGTGCTAAAGATTTTACCGGCTGTACTCATATAGAGAGAAATGGACTAACCATAAATATTAAGCGTGGCGGAAGTAAGTTTTGACTACTACCATTTGTGACTTGAAGTTATAATAACCGAAACATTTTCGTCATATCATTTATTTTAGAGCATTTAATGGAAGAGCTGGAATCTGGCTTGGCATCCATACAAGAGATCACCACATTTCTGAAAATTCAAGGCACTTATGGTCTGACTTCATTGTCGTTTTTTAAGCATTTAAAACGTATAGCTGGAACTGAGCTCGCTGAAAATAAGTAAGTTTCGAATGCTTTAAAATTAAATGAAACAAGTAAGAAAGTCCAAGTTTGGGTGAAACTGAACATTACATACCCAGCTGTGCACTTAAAAGGCTAAAGTAGAAGTGGCTTTCAGACGATTTTGCTCATTTTCAGAGCAAACAATTGTAGATATGAAAAAATGTTTATGCCAAATTACGTTCGTATTGTGAGATTTTTCTTCGACCCCTTGCATTAAAAGTATTTTGGAAAAAGTAACGAAAAAAGGGGCGGGTCACGCTCACTTTCAAACTTTGTTTAAGTTTTGAACTAAGCTCAACCATACCACTACTGATGTAGAATATCAGTAAAATGTAGTTAAATACCATAGAGTTATTGCAAACTTTGTTAAGGTTAGACCTTTAGGAAAAGTGGGCGTGGGCCTTAACCGATTTTATTTATCTTCACCAAGTCTATATAATTTCGCAAGGTCTCCGCCAAATTTCAATGTAATATCTTTAACGCCTTTTGATTTACGGCTTGTTAAACTTTCAAATTTTCTTCTTCTAAATGTAGGTGGGGCCAAGCCCATATTACAAATTTTTTTTTTATGTTTTGCCCCATAAAACAAATCCACAACCAAATTTCATTAGCTTGCCGGTATTCGTTTTTGAATTATCTCATTATTTCCATTTTTCTAAATATTCGATATCGAAAAAGTGGGCAATATATTCTGATGAGCCTGTATACCGAATTTGTTGAAGATAACTCAATATTTGCTGAAATTATCATGTTAATGCACGAACGGACGGGGTTTAGTAAAATTTTATTTCTATACTGATGATTTTGATAAGTCTAAGAAGTCTATATCTATCTCGATTCCTTTATACCTGTACAACCAACCGTTATCCAATCAAAGTTATAATACCCTATGTACAAGTACAGCTGAGTATGAAAATCATAACCTTTTCAGTGTTGCAACCCTTTTGAAATTTTTGTTTTGTTTTGTTTGAATTTGTTGGTATTTATATTTTTTAATAAGTTGAAGCTCTTATTGAAATTTCAAAATTGTCCAAATGGTAAGATGGGTACTTGCATCTACTCGGAAGTTCTATCGTTATCTTCATGTATAAGGCTACCGATCTATTGAAGGCTAATGCCGGCTGGACTAATAACCACAAGGGAGACCACTTCAAGGCATAATTATATGTGTCTACATGAGTTGTGCACCACGCTAGCAGTGCCGCGATATAAAAATGTTTGTGGTATGTGTGTACAAAGAGAAAATAATGAAAGAAAACTTGAGCTATGAGTTTACGCATGAGATGGTTAATGCTTGAAAGACAAGCGAAACATTATTTGCTGCTTGCTCTGCTGAATCTTAGTCGCTGCGCTCACACACATCGACGGCTCAGTGTTCGGCTTCCGGTTCGAAAGCGCCCTACTCACCTGGGAATATTTTTCTAAACCACCCTATTTTAAACTTTGCTTCAAAAATGCTCTACCTCAGAACGCCCTGTCTCTTAATTCTTTTTGTAAACCCATCAGCTGATGTTATTTCACTCATTAGACGACATGTAGGTGAAGGCAAAATAGACATCCGACTTCTTAACCCACTTCTTTTTTTTCATTTTCCACACTCTAAGCTTATACCACCCCCTATTCCTCGCGCTCGTCTTTTCCTCTCCCATCTCCTCCAACTCCTTCTCTTAAGCTCATCGTCGTCCCCACCATCTTCAAATGTCTCTCCCTTTCGAACCATAAGGTTTTCGCCCATTTTCCGAAAAATTGTTCTAGGTATATAACGATCATGAAGTTTATATGTATATAACAACCATGAACCTGAATCGAAAATTAGAAGCGGTTTATGGGACCGTATTGCCTCTTCCCGGTCTTGACCATTAAGAACCTCTATTTGTACATATCTATACATCTCAGTTGATAGGTGCCCAAAGAAATTGTTTGTATCAATTAGGGCTACAGTCAGAAACTGCTTTGGTACGTCAATTGTTCTCATCAGGTAATTGTCATCGAAGTCCTCTAACGGGAGTCCATGGAAAACAGCATTTTCAACAGGGTTGGACCATAGAGGCATAGGTTACAATTGAAAAGATGGTTGGTGTCATGTGGGGACACACCGCATTCAGGACCTACATACATTACGTTAAATGGGTTGATTCTGGACAATTAAGAGTTTAACCTGTTACAGTATCCAGAACGAAGTTGGACCAGGGTGACTCATGTCCCCCTTGGTAGTGTGCTGTATAATGTTGAGCTCTTTGGTCTCGCTATGTAGGTTATGTTTAGGGATCATAAGGAGACATCCTATGGCAGTTCTGAGTGCAGCATTTGGCAGGCCTGCAGCCTTTTCCCTTCTGTCCTCTCTGGTGGAAGCACATCAGCACTTTTTTCTCCCGCTTTCTAACTTGCATCTTTTGAGGTAGTTATTTCCTCACTATTGGGATCCCTCTGCCGTTCAGGTTTGAACGTGCATATCTGGTACTGGATTCTTTCTGCCTGTTAAAAGCATATTTCTCAAGTTCAGCTAACCGCGGCCTCTTCACTCAGCCTGAACCTTCCTCCTTTTCATATCGGTTGTAGGAGTAAACGTTGGCAAAGTTGTTGTCACCAATCTGCCTTCAACCTCCACTTCCTCGCTGGTACAAGAGGTCGCTCTACTGGTCAGTTTTTTGAACGACTTCCAGACGCAGTACTTAATGCTGTTCCTTCCCGACAAAGCAGTATCAGCGGTCTACTATGAAATAAACAGAAAGAGAATCATTTTTCACTACAGTACCCTTTGTTCATACTCACCAATGCGGCTCGGTACAGAAGATACTGCCGAAATGGCTCCTGGTTGCAAATCATCAAATAAAATTAGCTTTCTTGGTTACCAACCTCTCGGCCCTCTTATGTCGCATAAAAGTGTTGGTGCAAGGAACTTAGCTCTTGTAGCATTCTGAGGCGTTATGTAGTACAGCTAAACCTGCAGACCAACGACAAGGTGCCTACCCTTAGCGAACGATTCGTCCCGAAAATTTATTTCTGATTTTTCGTACGAATTAATTATCCACTTCGTTAAAAATGTCCCAACCTCTCATCCCTCATGAACTTCTAGTAATCCGAATTCAATCTTATTAAATTTAAACCTTTTTTATTTCTAGATTTGCCATCTACGCATTGGAAAATAATGACCTTGAAACAATTTGGGGTCAAAATCGTACAGTGATAATCGAACGGGGTCGCGTCTTTTTCCATTTCAATCCAAAATTGTGTTACAATGAGATTGAAAAGCTACTACCAATGATGCGAGAAAATGCTACATTTGACAAAAATGAGGTGGCCACCGATTCTAATGGACATAAGGGGTCATGTGAGTGCATGTATAACCATTACCACATCAAATTAAACTTGTTAACGGATGCCAAATTATTTCAAATGATACTTATTTACATTTCATTATACTTCGAATTCTAGGTAATACAGAGATGTTAAATGTTACCGTTTTGAGAATCGCAAGCTTCGTTGCCTTACTACAAATTGAGAATCCATTGGTTTTCAATGACAACCGCAGTTTCATTGGTTATCAATATTACTATATGGAGGATAAGTACAAGAATGCCACGAAAGTATCACAACGTGTTTGCGATGACAGGTAAGAAGGATATTCAAGTTTACTTTTGAGTGTTTCAAAAACAGGTGCAAACATATTTTAATAGAAGTCCAATATTTGGACAATGCTGGGCATATTATTCTTAAAAGTAAATTACCATGAAATTTAAGAAAAGGGGGTGTACTTCGAAAATATTGAGGGAAATGAGTATGAGGTAAAGAGACAAGGTAGCGCGGTAGGGGAGAAGAAGGTAAAGAAAATATAAGATTGGAAAAGGGAAAGGTAAAGCAGAGGAACATTCAAAAGAGAGGAAAACGTAAGTGGAAAGAAAGAACAGAGAAAACGGAACAGGAAGGAGAAGAGTGAAGGAAAGAGAAAGTTGGAAGGTAGATAGAAAGGGAGAGGAAGCCGGAGAGCAAGTATAGTAAGAAGAAAAACAGCAATGAGAAGGTAAATGACAAGTGGTTGTAGTGAATGGTGAGGGGTAAACGAATGAAATATTTTGAGGTTAAAAAACCGGTATTCGAGATTAGTGTGGGTTGCGGAAAACGATAGGGAGATTGGGAAACACTAAGAGCAAGAAGAAGATAAATGGTGTTTAAATGGATGAAGTGGATGAGGAATCAAAAGAGAGAGTGAGGTGAGTGAGGGAAAAATCCCCTCTTATGGAAAAGGAAAAAGGGAAAGAAAGCGAAAGGGAAGGTTAGATGAATGAAAAGGCCGAAAACAAGACGGAGACGGAGAGAGACAGGGCAAAAAAGCGGAAAAGAAATGATACAGAAAGATATGAGAAATCAGAAGAGAGAAATGTTATGTAATGCCGTAGATTACCTTGAAATTCATTTTATATTAGACTAAACCACCGGCGGCCACCGTGGTGTGATGGTTGCGTGCTCCGCCTACCACACCGAAGATCCTGGGTTCACGCCCCGGGCATAGCAACATCAAAATTTTAGAAATAAGGTTTTTCAATTAGATGATAATTTTTCTAAGTTCCCTACTTGGGCTTCGGTGGGTCTCTTTGAGCCACAAAACAGGTGGAAGGCAAGGGCGTTCAAATGGCAGGCGAGGCTATACATGCGTACACTGATTGTTCCAATGTAATGAAAGTTATAGGGCCTCTCTGCCATAACCCAGAAATAAACAGATCCTACAAGCTGCCAGATCATTGTGGTGTTTCTCAGGCGGAAGTAGTAGCTGTTACTAAAGCAATAGAAACACTGTCAAGCAACAATTAAGTCAATCATCTCTCATGGCACAGCATCGTAAAATGTGTTAGAGTGTAAGCAATTCCTGAAAAAAAATCCGGAAAGAGAGAAATATACATTTTTATTTGGTGAAATAGCTAAACAGGGCGCATTCCCCCGTACCGTAGACGTCCCAATCGGATTGAGCGAGATTAAAAGTAGGCGAGAGTTGAATTTGAACGACCAATCAGGAAAAATATGTAACCAAGCGCGGGGCTGCAATGTGTCAAAGATCATGTCCAGGTCTTACAAGCTTAGACTAACAAAGTTACTCTTATCATTGAAAAGAGGCGATTGTAGGCGCATGATGGGTATTCTGACTGAACACTGCCATCTGCCGTCACATGCTTTTAAATTAGGCCTTGTCACTAAAAAAAGATGTCGAAATTGCGGGTTTAAGGGGGAAAGGATCAATATGCTCGTACCGTGCGTTTGCCAGGCTAGATAATTAATTGAGGATCGCACTGCAACCATTGGTCTATTGTGCCCTCCGCTTGCCATGCTAAGACATCATCTATTAGGAATGGTACGGCTATCAGATTTAAAACCAGCAAGTAGCATAGGTCCTAGAAGCCAGTAGTATTTGTCAAGAGGACGGAGGTATTTAATAAAATAGGTCCTGGTTTTTCATAGGGGTTTCGCGTGTCGGTGTTTTTGGTGCCGAAAAAATGTCTCGATAATTTTTGAATTTTTTTCAAGATAAGTATTCATCCCGCGGGGAACATTCTCAACTGTTTTCCTTCTCAACACATATTCACTTTCCGCTTTATAATTTGTAGCTGGATTGTGAGTGATCCCACCAAAGAGACAAAATTTATCTTAAGCAACCTAAACCCATATACCCAATATGCATATTATGTCAAAACATGGACGATATCATCGGAAAAACGTAATGCGCAAAGTCCTATAATGCATCTGCGAACGAAATCAGCGCAGCCAAGATTCGTACAAAATATAAATTCTTATGCGATATCCAGTTCAGAAATCGTAAGTAATGTAAAGTAATTAGACATTTTTGTTCTAAATGACGATACAATTAGTTCTAGCACAATCAAACAGTTTATACAAAATTTTGCAACAAACATTGTTAATAATTTTAGGTCATAACCTGGATGCCACCCAGCAACCCGCAAGGTAATCTCATAACCTATCGCGTACATGCAATCATGGATAAGCGTAGTCAAGTAATGGAAACGCGTAACTACTGCAAAGATCGTAAGTTATAACTAAGCTGTTTCAAGCTGGACAATTTGTGCTGCAATTATAAGCTCGTTTTGTTTCTTCAAACAGCCGCACAAATTGATAAGGATGGCGACAAAAAAGATGCAACCAACGATAGGCCAGGAGGTGCAACAGAAAAAGCGAATGCTACAAATTGCAAATGTGATGGTGACAGACTAAACTCAGGATCAGTTGATACGAGTGAAGCGACTATTGTTGCTGGCATTGATTTTGAAAATACGCTGCAAAATTTTATTTATGTGAAGTGAGTAAAATAAAGTTAAAAAAAAATTTAAGAAGAAGAAAACAGATTCGGTATTTAAGTATGTGCTTGCTGGCCTGATCGTTAATAATAATAATAGTTTGACAAGATTCACTTTAATTGATATTAAGGCCGTACTTCGTTTCCAAATTGTGTGCTGTTTTATTATATTTTCTAAAAATTTACGAACCTACACGTTCTATGCCCACTCCGAATGGGAATTTGTTAACGCTGACGAATTTTTTGCTGAGAAGCTTGCGAAACCGCTGTCGTGAGGCAAGCCTATTTTAGTACGAATTTCTAAAGGCAACCACCTCTTTTTTATCTAACCCATTGCACCTTACGTCTATAACGCATATTGGAATCCCAATAAAGATGTAAGCTTTTTCCTGTTCCAATTATGTGAAGTGCTTATTTGCACTCTAACCACTTCAAGATGCTGGCCTAGGCTAAAACTGCCGCCTAGAAGGCACAACCGTGATCTCGATGGCGTAATTTGCGCTACTGCCGACGAAAAATTCAAAGTTCCCGTTATAATTGCCCGTTATATAAGCTTCACAATCGCTGTAAACACCCAATAAGAGAAGGCCGGTAAGCGATGTAGAGTCTTACCATCAATCGAGCTTTGGCGACAACTTCCGATGACCACCTATCGCAGTTCAGAGCTATCTACGCGGTGGCACAAAGTGTAGTGATGTGCAACTCGATTGGCTGACGCCTTTCATCATTCAAGATTGTAGAAAGTCCAATTTAAAATTCCGGCATCGTCTATCCAACATTTTTTCATAATTTATTGTTCCTAGTGCAGGTGCCTTCTCCTATAAATAAAATTTCTACTGAAGCATTAGTTAATTCCTTATTTCACTTAATTTTGAAAATATATAGACGGGACGATGCGAAGACACCTGGAAATGACAGTGGAAGGGATAGTGCATTACTCGCCGACATGGATGCCAAACGGCGGCGACGACGACGCCACAGTGAGGGTGAGCCTGAGGATAGCTTTCTGAGGCGGCATATGCGTGACACAGATGATAATTTCGAAAACAATATATTAAAAAATACCGCTGTAATTGATAGTACCAGTGAGGCTAATAGCATAACCAACACGGCAAGACCAAATGAGAACAGTACACTTCCACCCACAGACGAGTCGAGTAATAATGACACAGTCATGGATCCGACTGGACAATACTATGAGAGTTTTGTACAAAATGTCTCAATTACTAACACCAGATATGTATTTCAAAAGCTCAAACATTTCACATTTTATATGATTGGAGTGGAGGCATGTCGTGAGCCAGAAACGGGTGCTACTGGAAAAGAATGTAGTGATATGCGCATGCGTTTTGTGAGAACAAAGAAAATGGGTGAGTACACAAATATTGGTGATAGTATAAAAAATAAATTTATAATTAAATGATTTTTTCTGTTTTGCTGAGCAGAGGGTGTGGACATGGTGCAAAACTTGCGTGTCGATTTAATACCCACAAATACGACACGTAGTAATGTGCGTGTACGTTGGGTTCCGCCAGATAATCCAAATGGTGATGTGGTTTCTTATACAATTTCCTATAAAAAATCCGAACAAGATGCAGTTGAGGAGAAGCGTTGCATTACTGAAGATTTTTATCGTAATCTGACTAACGGTTATATAATGCAGTTGCCCACGGGAAATTATAGCGTTAGAGTACGCGCAAATTCTTTAGCTGGTGATGGTGTTTATTCTGAAGTTGTTTACATCGACATTCCCGTAAGTATTTTTTATTTAACTAAATATAATCCCGTTTCCTAGCACTTAAAAACAAGATCTATAAAGGAAAGATCTCCTAAATTTTTTACGATTTGCGCATCTGTATACGTCACATAGTGAAAGAAAAAACGAGACAGTGTTCAAAATTTTTCGATGTTGCTTTGCCCGAGATTTGAACCCAGAGCCTCCGATAAGGTAGGCGGAGCACGCTACCACCACATCATGACGCCGCTGGGAACTAGGGATGTTACAAAAGTGATTTTAGAACGAGTCGGAAATTTTTGAAACCTTTTTTTCGGAGTCTGAACCGAAATCGTTATTCAATGCAAAGTGCGAGGCGCGATATGCAATGTGCCAACGAACGAAATCTTTTTTTTAGGCTCTGGTGTTACATCTCTGGATATAGCGTACTTGTCCTACTTATTGTTAGTGGCTTCTATATCTATCACAAAAAAATCTGGTTGCATACATATTTCCTATGCTAGGCTTTGTAAAAACTGTAGGATCCTTTTCTCTACAAGCACAGAAGGGCAACACACGCAGATATTCTAAATCTCATTTGTCACGAACGGTTCTAAAATAACGGAGCGCAAGCGAATCTTTGTAACAGTCCATATCTGTGCGTTTCCCTAGGTTTTCGGTATTAAGAAGGTTTGTAAAGCCTTAAGAAATACAAATGGTACCAGTTACAGAGTAGTAATTTTTCCGATAGCCAGGCGTATTTCAAGCTCTCAAGTCTCCGATAGTCATTTTAAATATGTTTAAGAAGTGAGCCACGAATCTGATGATTAGGTAATAGTATCATACAAGGGAACGAAATGGCTGATGAGTTAGCACGGCTCTTGACGAATGAAGTCCTTACACCCCTGTAACTCATCAGGATCGCATTTCTCATGCTACCAATGATAGCAGTTTTGTGCAGTGTATAGAATCAAATGGCCATTATAGAAAGGGGACACGATCTTTAGCCATTTTTGGGACTAATAGAATATAGATATAAATTTTGCTTGCATTTCTAGGAGCTTTAACCACCACAGCCGATATTTTCAGCGAAGATAATGAAATCGATGATGCTTCGACGTTAGGATAAATTTTCATGCAAAAATCTTTTTACAAAACCGCCTAAAATATACTAGATGATGCTAGTACATAATCCAGTAGCAGCAAAGAACTGCCCAAACCTTTGCAACCGTTTGACAAAGACCCTTTCAACTTATAAACTTTTGCTATGAGTCCGATTCCAAATGATTTGTACCGAAATCGGAATCAGAATCTTGAATAAATTAATTTTCCTTCTTCTTTTACTCTCCTCTAGCCCGAGAAATGGTCTGCCGCTTTAATCGCCACCGTATGTGCTTCTGTCATCTCGGCATTATTGCTATTGGCTGCAGCTTATTGGTACTTGCGTCGTAAATATGCTCCGCCAAGCGAAATCAAAATTATACCCACCGTCAATCCATACTATATTAGTATGCAATATGTACCGGATAGTTGGGAAGTAGAACGTGAACGCGTCATACAATTAAGTCCACTGGGTCAAGGTTCATTTGGCATGGTATACGAAGGTATACTTAAGAGTTTATTAAGCAGCGACGAAGATACTCCATGTGCCATTAAGACCGTCAATGAAAATGCAACCGATCGTGAACGCATAAATTTCTTGAGTGAGGCCAGTGTTATGAAACAATTCGATACGCATCATGTTGTACAATTGTTGGGCGTTTGCTCAATTGGTCAGCCAGCGTTGGTAGTAATGGAGTTGATGAAATTTGGTGATTTGAAATCATATCTACGTGCCCATCGACCTGATAGCGTACTAAATGATGATACACCATTTCGATATCGTGAAGCTGGTGTGCAACCGCCACCTCTGAGTCGTGTATTTCGGGTAAGTTTCTTTATGGTTTCTTTTGACTTAGTTATTTTTAATTTTGAAATTATAATTAAAAAAAACTGTTTCGCCGGCTAGATGGCCATTGAAATTGGTGATGGCATGGCATATTTATCGGCAAAGAAATTTGTGCATCGCGATTTAGCGGCACGTAACTGTATGGTCGGTGCAGATTTGACAGTAAAAATTGGCGATTTTGGCATGACACGCGATGTTTACGAGACCGATTACTATCGTAAGGGAGATAAAGGTATGTGTTGTGTGAAAATTGAGATAATTGTATGAAAATTGAACTCAAATATTCATTTATTCAATCTTATATACAAATAGGTTTACTGCCTGTACGCTGGATGCCACCGGAAAGTTTACGTGATGGCATCTATTCAACTGCCAGTGATGTGTTCAGTTATGGTGTGGTGCTTTGGGAGATTGTAACACTCGCATCACAGCCATATCCCGTAAGTTTTGTATGAGAGAAATAAAGTTGTCTCTTTCTAACAGATACATTTATATTATATTAAATGGAGACAGACTGATGAAAATACTCTCTAATTTACTAGACTCAGTAACATGTTTGACGTGTTTCCTTATTCATTCTATACAATATACAGGGCTACTCTAATGATCAAGTGTTACGCTTCGTTATTGAAGGCGGTGTTATGGAACGTCCAGACAATTGTCCTGATAAGATATATGAAATTATGCAACAATGTTGGGAACATCGGCCTACAAAACGTCCATCATTTTCTAAAATATTACGTACTTTATTGGATCATGTTCAGACGAATAGTTCAGATGATGAATATATTGCACATTTTCATGAAGTATCCTTCTACTTCTCAGAAGATGGTACACGTGAACGGGAGAAAGAGCGAGCGGGTAAATTGTCTTGTTTTTAATAATCTCTAGCCAATAATATCCATAGCGAATCTACATATACTGGTTAAATGTATTGAATATGAAAAGTTAAACAATAATCGATTAGAAGCCATATTAACCGTCCAGAACCGATAAAAGTCAACATAAAGCGAAGAAAACGCTTTGGAAGAGAGAACTCTGCGTTTGCCTTCGCAGTTTTTGTTGTTGTTGTTGTTGTTGTTGTTGTTGTTGTTGTTGTTGTTGTTGTTGTTGTTGTTGTTGTTGTTGTTGTTGGTGTTGTTGTTGTTGTTGTTGGTGTTGGTGTTGTTGTTGTAGTAGCGATTAGGACACTCCCCGAAGGCTTTGGAGAGTGTTATCGAGTTGATGGTCCTTTGCCGGATGCAGATCCGGTACGTTTCGGTACCAAGCTCGACCATCTCGGGAACGATTTGTTATGACCACATGCGACCTTCTAGGCAATACCGCCCTCCCGCCCCCTAGATCCATGAGGAGTTCGGGGTCGTCAGAGCCTCGGCTGTTAATGGAACAGGATTCGCCACGGATAGGTGTGGTTGACAATTGGGTTTGGAGAAGCTATGTATTGCGCTGGCAACCTGAAAGGGCTGCGCTACACAAACCCCTTGAATCCGGTATTTTAGTCGCCTCTTACGACAGGCATACCTACCGCGGGTATATTCTAGTAGGAGTAGTTGTTGAAAAACGTGTTTCTTGGAGTTCCATACCGTCATTTCTTTTGGTTTCAACACTACTAACTAAAAAATAATCGATAAAAAGTCCTATCTTAATATTTATAAACTTCGTGTCACGTTTTTTTTTCCGCTACTTAACCGATTTCAATCAAATTACCACACCGTGTGCAGTTTGATCCAACTTGAAATATGTCTAGGATAGCGTCCCTATGAAGTTTTTTTTCAGGGAGGTGAACCAGGGAACGATCTATACGAACAAATTCTATTCACAGTTTTATCAAATTTGGTTTATAGGTAGCTCTTTGCCTAGATTAGTATTTACCATACTTTTCTTCCGGTAAGAAGTCCAGGGACCGATCTTTTCGAACAAGATCTGTTATTGGTTCGATTAACTTGAAATTTGGCATATAGGTAGCCCCTTGCCTAGATTAGTGTTTATGATATCCTTTTTCTGTAAATGGAGCAGGGGCCGACTTAGAGTGGGACTTGGGCTAGGACTGGCACTGAGACTGGGACTGGGACTGGGAAAAAGGAATGGAGAAGAACAAGAACTAGAGAGAAGAGAAAAGAGGGAAAAGATAGAGATAGATTTGGACGAAGATAGAGAGATATGGATTGGTGGAGCAGAAAATAAGTGAGGGAAAAGACGGGGAAGGAGAGACGCAGAAAAAGAGAAAGGCAGAGAGAAGAGTGAATAAAAAGGTAAGGAAAAGGGGCAGAGAGGGGAAGGGAAAGTGAGAGGAAAAACTGCTTAAAAGTTATGCAGATAGACCAAAGCTAGGACAGAGCAACGATTGCCGGGTCTGCTAGTTAATTTATAAAACTTTAGCAAAACGTCACAATCCCAGCAAACACAGTTTCTAACGTTAGAGAAACATTGTAGTTTTACATTAGAATTCTAATGTAGTTCTCTAATGCATTTCGAATCGAAAACTAGGTTAGAGAACTCGATTAGAATTCGACTGTGAAACGATTCGAATAACACTAGAAATGCGATGTTATGATTATTGTCACAGTTATCGATTATTTGCACGACACGATCAGTCACAGTGTTATACAAAAAAAATAAAACTAGTGAAAAGTTGTGTGGAAATATTATAAGCTGAGAAATAAGTTTTTTTATTTATAATAATAAATACTAGTAAGTGAAAATTAATCCAAGAAAGTTAAAAAGGGAAAGCGAGCCGATTATTGAAGGGCTATTTGAATGGCATGAAGAAAACTCTTCCTCATCTGTAACTCAAACCAATGCCGAGCTCAATCCTGAGGAAATAAGTGGAAGCGAAAATTCCAACACAATAACTAGTACTGAAAACTGTGAAACATACGATAGGATTTTGAATTATTTTTATTTTATTATAATTTATAAGCTTATAACCAAATAAAAGTATCTGATATAATGAAACAATGAAAATTTCGCTGATTTTAAATAACTGAACTTAATTGCGCATCACTTAAAAATTCTCATTAGAAACCCATTAGCAATTGACGTTAGAATTCGATTAGAATTCTAACCCTTTTCTCGATATCGAGAACGAAGTCCCCTTTTTGTCGAGTATGTTATAATTCGCGACAGTTTCGCAAATCGTCCTCTAACCTTCTACCTTAGAGAAATACATTAGAATTCGATTCGTCTTCTAATCGTTTTCTAACCTAAATGTTTGTTGGGATGCTTTCAAAATGTGTAATAGTAGACTTCTATCGATACTATCAAAAAAAAAAAGATCGATTCAAATCAAGATAACTACATATGTCTACAAAAAATTAGAACCGATAAAAATTGAAAAAAAAAATTGATTTTATCGATATCCAGAAAAACGAATTTTATATGCACTGCATGTAATTGAAAAAATTTTAATCAAAACTAAATTTTGCTTGCACTTTCTAGGAGCTTTAACCACCACAGCCGATATTTTCAGCGAAGATAATGAAATCGATGATGCTTCGACGCCTCTACGTACTGACGAGTACAAAGAATATAAATCGAAATTGGCTAACGCTTCCTTGGGAGAACATGGTGATGAAATGGGCAATGAGGATGAACGTCGACACTCTCCATTTAGGTGAGAGCAAATCAAGCAACATTCAGTTGTTTAGGTAATTTTTAGGCTATTACCAGAATTGATTTCTAAATTGTGTTAAAAAAGCGAAAACTCTAAGAAATTACTTCTTCGTTTTAAATCGATATATATATATTATATTGGTTTTAAAATTGTAAGAAATGTCTGCCTTAACTTGCATTACTTTTAATTTAATTCGCACGTTTTTAAAAAATTCGAAATTATTCAATTTATAGCCAAAAAATTACAACTTTTTTTCTTACAGTATAGAAAACGACCAAACTTCGATTTTTTCCTTTGCTGATGTTATGTTCGACTAAAATAACTCGTTTCATTTTTGGAAAATATTTTTTCGGACTTTGAAATCGAAGTTTTTCGTTCTCTAAAACTTAAAACGTTGATATGTATATTACACCCAAACAATAATTACACTTCTACATATTTGTTACTCATAAATAGTTTTCTCGCATCAGGAGTAACTACGAGTAAGTACTCGAGTACTTTACTCAAGTACCGTGTACTTTTCGTAGTTGATAACCTCAAGTACTTTCTTAGATATCGAGTAAGTTTGCACAGTAGCAATCACACAGATGTGTAACTTTTGCTCTAATTGGAGCTCGATTATTTTCTCAATTACACAACTTTAGGTAATGTCGCGTTCCCGTATAAATAAAAAACACGAGTTTACGCATCATAATAATTAAATACTGCGTTCCCGGGCTATATAGAATTATGTGTTTTGTATAATTTGTGCGGAGCTTTTTTAATGAATACAATACGAGACAATATTATTTTTGTATCGATTATTTTTATCGAAATTTATAAATAAGTGCAGGATCGAGTACAATATTGTCTCGGAACAAACCTACTTATAATTCCACTTCGACGGCTCAGTAACAAACCGGCACTTCTTAGGTCCCAAATAAATGCATTTGTCCCCATTCCGTCATGTGAGGCGGTATTTAATTGTTCGGTGAAAGCCCCAACTCCCATGTCTGCGCATAAACCGCCTCTATAGAACGCGACTACTCCTCAGGTTAGGTTTGGTGGAACTGGCCGGTCCATGAGGCCCACACACATACTGAATGAATCCGTAGGGATTACCAGAAGTTTGTTTAACGACCAAACTGAAATACCTTATCAAAACCAGGATCTATGTAATAAAATAACTGTTACGTAACTGCCTGGCACGAGAAGTGGCGGAGTGGCATGGTAGTAGCCCGGCTAAGGCTAGTCGAACACAAATAAGCTTGATCGTGGCTGAAAGTGAACAGAAGGGGTGGAAAGGCTCCCACCTGACACGGACAGTTATTCCTCCCGCTTTTATCCTATCACCTTTTCTTATCGTATACTCTATCTAGGCACGAAACCTTTTTGCTATGTCACTGTGGGAAGGAGGCGTAGCAAGAACCCCGCCCCCAAGCCGACGAGCCTCAGCCGGGCTACAACCATGCCGAGCCGCCACTCCTCCTCTGCCAACGCAGGCAGTTACATAACATAACTCCATCGTCTTGGCAAATACTAGAAGCTTCCTAGGGCCTATGCCACTTGCTTCTAGATCTGACAGCTGTATCACTCCTAATGGCTGGAGCCTTAGCCAGGCAAGCGCAGGGCACGAGCACAAAACGCGCTCGAGCGACTACTCTTTACTTTTGCTTTGAGTCTGCCAAAGTCGCTCTCTGTTGCAAATCCTTTCATAAATTTTACGTTTAAGCCCCGTTAAGACAGAAAGTAGTCAGATTTCATGTTTACACCAAGAAGCCTTGAGGACCGCCCTCTAATCAATTTGCCCTAAACGACAGGAACGTACTACTATGGGTATTATTGTGTGTATTTGTATTGTTTGTATTTAAAAGCATTGGTAGTTGGATCCTGTACAGACTTCCCAAGCTTGACGAAATATCGGACTATCTTTCGGCTTCTTTAAACTTTTACAACAACTTTAATACTGGTTATCCTAAAGATGGTAATAGCGTTATTTCAACCTACACAGACGTCGGTTACATTTGCGTGTTGGATATATTCGCAACTAGAACAAACCGTAGGTCGGTGCCGATCAACTTTTTGTATCAAAGGAAACACATCTCAGGGTTTCACAAACTCCAGAGATTAAGATACTGCAAAGTACAGAATACCGCGAGACATGCATGGGGCTATGTAGTGCAACCTTTTCCATTTCACCTACCCCTGGCGAATCCTGTTTATTTAGCAGGCGGTGTTCTTACTTACTTACTTAATTGGCGCTTAACCGTTTAAACGGCTATGTCCGTCCAACAAAGCGCGCCAGTCGCTCCTTCTCTCTGCCAACCGGTGCCAATTGGTCACACCAAAGGAGTTTAAATCGTTTTCCACCTGGTCCTTCCAACGGCGTGGGGGCCGCCTTCTACCTCTGATTCCATAGGCGGGTTCCGGTAGAAACACTTTCTTGGCCGGAGCGTCATCTTTCATTCGCATAACATGGCCTAGCCAGCGCAGCCGCTACCTACGTTTTAATTCGCTGGACTATGCAGGCGGTATTCTGATGACCGCTAATCCTCACGGAAAGAGCGAGTTGGATGCCCTAGAAGGTTCAACGTGGTCAGATCAAATCGTTTCCACGATGGTCGGGCCAGTACCTTAGGGCTACGTACCGGATCAATAACCGGCAGAGCTCTAGGGGTCCTAGTCCGGTAGTGTTATTAAGAGTGTGCATGACGGCCGCACAAATAAATACGGGTTTCAGCCACAGCACGCCACCAGACTTTGAGGATATCGAGAGGCCACATGTTATTAAGCAGGTCTCAGATACATTACGTGCTGCGAGAATTTCTCCGTTTACTCGGGAAGAGATATAGTGTGCCGGCCTAACTAACGGAATAACTTCGCCCTTCCGCAGGCGTTTGGTAAGTTCGAGAGTAGTTCTGTCAGGACAGGATATAATTTTTTTATTGAATCTTGTTTATGCGGCGGGTTTCTTCAAACTACGTCCGTAAAAATTTCATTACTTTGATCTTAAAATATGTTATACTGGTTTGAGAGTGAAACAATGAAGGAAAGGGAGTAGGATGGGGAAACAGAGGCAGAAGAACAGAGAGAAGAATAAGACTTGGGGAAAGGAAACAGAAGTGGGAGTAAAATCGGAGAAGATGTGAAAGAAAGAGAGAAGAGGGAGGAAGGGAAAGCAGTTCAAATTATCTAGGTTAAGAAAATTTCGGTCAGGACCATGTCTGTTGGATCTGGTAGTGTTTTCATAACAATATATATAAACAGGGAACTCTTCCATATTGTCTTTAATACCTGTACATACATATTTCCATAACCTCACTTTAGCTTTAAGACCATCCCAAGAATATGCTTGTCCACATTCACTATATTCGAAGATTCACGTTGTAAATTAAACAATTTCCTTTGATTTAATCCTGGAACCATAGCCATAGTCCAGCTTCAGCTAAAATTGTCAGCAGCACGCCAGACGGACATTCGAAGAAAAGTTACAATATTTCACAAAAATCGCATACTAATCCAACCCTGCTAAGTTCTTTGCCATCAACATCAACCGGTGTCATAAGCGGTGGTTCTCATTCGCTATCGCACTTCTTGCATCAACCCGGTTCACATTTATTGCAATCACGCCAAAAGAAATTCCCCTATGATGAAGGTTCAGCGGCCAATTATATACTACCCGATCCTGATCCTAGCTCTGTTACCTCAGCCAGTAATAAGATAACAACCGATGATCGTGGCTATGAAATGTACGATCCAAGTCCCAACTATCGTGAACAAGTGCCATATGATGTTTCACGAGATGATGATGACATCGGCAGCATAGAGCTGAGTGGTTCACATCGTTCGCGTATTGGTAGTGGGGGACAAAAGTTATTACCGCGTAGTAAACCACGAAGCCGTATGCCTACCATAAGACAAATGTCAAGTTCCGCGCCAGATGATGAAATTATCGAAGCACCAATTGCATCTTCACTACATCCATCTACAGCTTCGGCCGCATCATCGAATGCTTCATCACTACAACCGCCGACAGGGCGGTATTCAACCTTACGTGCTGTCGCTGATAAAATGCAAGCTATGCCTAAGCGGCTGAAAAATATGAATCGGCGAATATTTAGTCACAAACGTTCGGGTAGTAATACGAGTCACAAGAGCACCAGCTCTAATCCCATAACAAGTAGTAGTAGTAATTCTAATTTAAATACTGGTGCCGCCACAGGAGCTGTGAGTAATCAAAATTTGGGCACCATCGAGAGTGGTGGCAGTGGCAGCGCTGCTAGTTATGTGCCAGCGCCACGTTTCTTTTCACCAGCGACTGATGTGAAGGATACAATTTCGGGTACTAAACCACATTATCATTTACTGGATGAATCGGCGAATACGTCGCACCTATCAACTGCAGATGAGACGGGGCCACATATGCAAGGCGCACTACCCACTGCTGGTAAGATGAGTTACAAACGTTTAGACGAAACTTTAAATGTTACAACATCACCTGATAAATTAGCGAGACAAACCGGCTTAAGCTCATTGCCAACAGATTGTTTACTCGCACGACCTACAAGCGATTATACGAGCATGGGACCGTTAGCTGCCACCAATGTTGCTGACTCAACCCTACACATCACAAATAATCCGCATTATCCTATGGTTAATCAACAAACAACATTATCAAGCGCTGTGCAACAAGCACAACACACGCCAGTACGAAGTCCGCTTGCTCAGGCACCAATGAATATTGATCCTGCCTACACAATGATGGGTCCCGCTTCTGCGAATGAAAGTAAAAATGAAAAATATAGTAGTAGACCGAGAGCACATAAAGATACTGATGATGACGATGATTATGACAACGACGATTCGGATGCTGATGATGATGATGATGATGATGACGATGATGAGGAAACGGAGCATATCAAAATGAAATTGCTGGGTGCACATCGTCGTAATAGTGAAAAGGCGCAACAAGGGCAAACACGTGGAAGCCGTAGTCGTAGCCGAAGTCATAACACCGCAGCTGAACCTCAAAAGTCTGGAACATCATCTTCCATAAAATCAAGCTTACGACCTGGTTCTAGGGTCAACTCGCCAGCAAAAACACCCTCAAGTAGTGTACAATCGAGTCCCTATGAAAGTGCTACTGGTTATGCCAGCATTGTGCCAATGTCAGTGGTAACGGCGTCTACCTCACCCACATCAGCCACTCCACATCAGCATACGCCAATAACAGCAGCACAAGCGCGCCCATCTTCAGCGTTTTCGCTTAAGGAGAGTTGGTTGCGACAACAACAGCAAACACCACAGTCAACACAACCACAACAACCACCACCACCTAACGGTTTTTTGGGACGTGATACATAGTATCAGGCTGCAAAAAAAGTTGAGCGCAGCTGTAGAAAGAAAAATAAAAAAAGAAAGCAGCTGCTTCCCATACATAACTAGTAGTTATTATATGTAACGAGTAACGAGTACAAATATTTAGGCAATTTAACGGTATATGTACATATGTATGCAACGAGTGCTGCGCTCAAAAGCACATGAAATTTGAAATAACTGTAAATTCTCACAGCAACTCAACACACCAATAAAAGTTAGAAATGCATTTGTTATTGTGTATCTAAAAAAAAATTAGATAGTTAATGCTATATGCGTTTTTTCTACATTTGTTTTTTTTTCTTTTTTTTTTGCTAAAGATAACCATTTATTTGTTTGTTTATATTTTTTTAGAATAATTCCAATAAGAAAAAAAGAAATTTAAATAAGTAATAAATTACTAAAATGTACAACTCTATATGTATGTATGTATGTATATATAGTGACTATAGTTTAAGTAAAATTTAGTCTTACTATGGTAAAACAACAACAGCAACACAAAATCATTTAAACGAAAATCATTTGAGACGATCATGAAATCGATTTATGTTTGAGAAATTTAAAAAATTAACAACAAAAAAATGTACACATTAATAGTAATATTAAGAAAAAAGTTGTGACTTCTTTATATGATTTACACATAATTTTGATGCAAAAAAACAAATGTAAGAAATAAAAGCATGCAAATTATTTTGACGAAATTAAAACAAAATGAAAATGTTAAATTTTTAAAAGCTAAACATTTTTTTCCTTGGAGGGTTTTACTTTTTGCGGATTTTTCCTTTAGCCTCAGGTAAGTTAATTATGATTTTTTACGCTACACGTTGATTTTTTACAGTCAAAGAGCCCGTGATTACTAGACCTTTGTCATTTTACCGGAGATTTATTGAGTATAGCTACCTTTTTTCAGATGAAGACACAATTTTATTCAAGCTACTATCATTAACTCGAATATTCAGTATTGCAAAAATGGTCTTTATTAAGGCTACTTTGGGAGTAGTACAATTATACTTCACTAATAGCGTCTTTAAATCAAACTGATTATTATTCCTCAGCTTGCGCTGCTTTTATACTCTCTGTTGCCTCGTTCGCATATTATCTTAAGGTCTAGACGTTTCACAAAAATGTGTTCTAGAACAGTTGTATCTCATGCTTGGTTATTTAGCTATATACATGTATATCTGTAGTTTATGCTTTTCTTCTAGCAATATGCGTGCATGTGTGAGTAACAACTTCTGCTCTTAGCTACCGGCTACATATATGTATGTAAAATATGCCCCTATTACGGTATAGAACTCAACTTAGTTGGGTTGTAATTAAAACAACTCAACTTTAAGACAACTCAACTCTTGTTTGGTATTTCGAATTACAACGTATTTCAGTTGAAGTTGAATTGGTGTTGCCAACCTAAGAAAGTGATGATTTGACAGATAAATGAACAGCTGATCACTTTGTGGCGGAAATTCAAGCATTTGCAAAAGTGTTTTTCTTATTACAAGATATTATATGATATGACATCTATTTGATAATGGCGAAAATGTTGGTGATTGGCATGTCGCGAATACGGAAAACATTCGCGTGATCATTCCAATCCCTTGGAACTACCTAGCACCAAGTAAGAAAATATTTAAGTGACAAATGATGAGCTTCAAATGAAGTTATTTTGCATATTTGAAAGGAAGCATTTTGCTCATTACTAAACAAAATTAAGGACCATTTCCGCAAACGCTTTCGAGGGAAGGCTGTACCCCTATTTTAAAATTATGCGCCACACTCAGATTCCTTGCTGATGGCAGCTACCAAAAATGCTGTGGAAATGATTTTGGTGTTGATCTGGTTTTAAATATTATTGAGGAGCATATTTGTGCGAAGTGGATTAAAGCTGCAGACATTGGTGCTTTATCGGTAACCTTATAACAGCTGATTCGACCAACCTTATGGGAATCAATGCAATCGATTATTGGTGCCGCTAAGGTCGTAACCGTATCGTAGCCAACCAATTGGTTTTTGGTTTACCGTCGTAACGGTAAACAGCTGATTACGTTAGGGATACGACTACAGCGATACGACATACGGCACCAATGACTCCCGCTTAAAACGCAAACAGCAAAAATTTTATTTTACTCTAAAACAGGATTCCCAGGAGTAGTGATTAGTATCAATGGGACTCACGTTCATTTTTTCAAAACAACTGCAAAATTGTATGAAACAACTGCTAGTAATCAGTTGTAAGATTTTGACGTCTTTGAAAACTACAGCAACACAAGGTTGTAAACGGTAATGCCACAAAAAGTTGTTAGACTAGACAACTCAACCGACATTTTTTTTGACAGGTTGAGTTGTAATCTGTAATACCAAATTGCGAAATTTCAACCCAACCAGAGTTGAGTTGTAAACGGTAATAGTGGCAATAATCTCTCTGCTTCAAGCTGCTGGTTATGTGTATGGAATATTCTTCGTTGCCTTGTACATAAGTGTGGCTGCTTGCTTTAACATGTACATATACATAAGTGTGGATGCTTGCTGTTTTTGTTGCCGTGATTATTTATTAACAGCATAGCTAGCATGCTAACATTCGACACGATATATTTTGAACCAAGCAATATATCGAAATTTTTTTTGTTGAGTTATATAGCTACCTATTTGTAGATTGAATCAACACTTTATTCAAGCTACTACCGTTAACGGTTAAGGCGCTAAGTAGGTTAATCGTTTTATCGATAACTACTGTCGACTTGTGTATATCTTTGGAACCAAAGCAAATGATAAAGTTTTTGTTTTTGCAATATATAGATATCCACTTTAGGATTACCCCACGATTTGACATAAACTTCTATCATGAACCCTTCAGGACCAAATGGGAAGTTATCGGTACACAAATGACCCAGCGCCTAGATTGTTCAATATCTCTTGAACCAAGCACAATTTTCTAAACTCTTGTTTTTTATTATATAGGTACCTATTTTTGGATTAATCCATAATTTGATCCAAGGTGCCATTTGCTTTGGCTCAATAGATATACGCAAATCGACAGTAGTTATCGATAAAGCGTTTAGCCCACCTGGCGCCTTACCGTTAATGTAGAGCCTTGGAATAAATTGTGGACCAATCTGCAAGTAGGTAGCTATATAAATGCAAAAAACTACTTTTGAATTTTGCTTTATTCAAGAAATATACACAAAAAGCAGCTAATAGTCAGCACTGATCTTTCAACCGATAAATGACACGTAAAAATTGAACCAATAATAATAGAACCTTGAGTCAAATTGAGGATTGATCTGCAAGTTGTTATGTAATGCAAAACAAAATTTTAGAAAATCTTGCTTGGTTCATGATACGTAGGGAAATTAAGTGATGGGTCATTTGTGTATAATATATATTCGCATTTTTGCCTGGAAGGGTCAACGATGGAACTTAATTTCAAATTGTGGATTAACCTACTAGTGGGTACATATATGTACATTACAAAAACAAAAAAATATCTCATTTGGCTTGGTTCAAGAGATATACACAAATGGAATGTAGTTATCGATAAACCGATTAACCCAAGAAGCGTCTTAACCGTTACGGCTTTGAAGTTGCGAACATCTACAACTGTTATCCATAATGTTGGAAGTTTTAGATACTTAGACCACGTTTATACATGCACCTATCTATAATAACTCCTCAATATATAATCTAGGCGTTTACATGTGGCACATCCCTAGGAACAAGATTATTAATTATACAATTTTTACGAGGTGAAACTTTGTCTATGAAAAAGAATCGGCATCTCTGAAACTTGTTCATAATAACCGATTATCGAAGGGGAAAATTTTTATGGGAAATTTAGTTACTCGTATTTAATTAACGTTTAGAAATTACGAACATGAAGATCATCTTGCTATATGTAAACTAGGTCTTAGAAAATTTATCAAAATTCCATTGTATTCAAGAACAATTACTCCACTCGAAGATTTATGTCCAGTTTTTGCAAGTGCTAGTTTAAACTTCAGTTAAAGTTGACTAGGGTTGAACCTTGCCTCTGAGGCCATTTGCATAAAATTTTCATCTCAGCTTTAAAAGTGGAAGGGTGAAACTTTTGTCAATATTAACTGTTGTTTAAAACTTGGAACAGAAAAGCCAGTCCTTTGTATCCAAGTTTTAAATGTTAGAAAGCTCATAAAAACATTTCGGATTTATAAATTATATAAGATAATCTGTGATACAAAATCCAAAGGGGAAATACATTGGACATGTTGGTTGTTAATCGTAATTATAAATGGTTTAATGGGATTCAAGGGGTGAATGGGAGATGGTGGGACTAGTACCTTAATGGTGCTTTGTTACCGAAACGTAACGGATCTATATCCGGCAAAGAACCATGAAAACCTTCGGGGAGTGTCTTTGTCGTTAATACAACAAAAAAAACATCATAAACGGTTTAATTGATTATTTTCTTTATTTAATGATCATTTTTCAAATTATTAAAGAAAATAATCAAAAAGTCTTTATTAAAATAAATCAAAAAAGCCTTAAATTATTGATTGTTTTTTTTCTTCGGAAACAATTGAAATAGTCATTGGAATAAAAATTCAAATTTTATAGGTCCGAATCTAATATAGAAAATAATTGTTATACGCTTGTTTTTGATATTTACTTTATTTCATCGGTCTATTGTTATAATTTTTTTATGCAATTTACGTATTTTATAAACTTAATATTGAATTAATAATTTACAGACAAATAATTGTATTAATTTCGACATATACATTTAAACTTTCTTTAATAAAAACGACTTTTTTTATGGCTTGTTCTTTTAATAAATACAGATTTTAATTGTTTATATTTAATAAAAAATAGCGATCTTCTCTTTATGTAATTCTCTTTATGTAATGTGACTACAATATTTAAGAATTTAGCGTAGTTTATTAGAGCATTAAGGTATTTAATTTACAGTTAATTTTTCAACGTTTGCGTAAGTAATTAATATTAGTTGAACTATAATTTATAAATATTTTTTTGTTTTAACAGTATAAAATGATGTAATAAAATCATAGTAATGGATTTCAAAAATGAGCCCAAAAATATGTATGATTATGGGAAAATTTAGCGTCACTTACGTTTCACCGTTCAGTACAAAACAAACATGGCGTACGTTCAAGTAAGTATGTGACGATTCGACCAGAGGTAATCAAAAATAATTTTAAAGCACATAAAATATATTAGTAAAAATTTTAAAACTGCACATTGAAAAACATTTTTGAAAAATATATTTTTTCTTCAACGGACGACCTCAACTTCGACGAAAGTTACGAATTTACCGAGAGTTAACAGAATGAATTATTCGACTTCAAGTTTAAGGCCCAAACCAAGGCGAATTCTATAGTGGAATCACCAGGTGAAGTAAATAAAAAAAGTGAGAAGATGTACGCTATCTGAAACGGTAGGGATGTATTTTCAACGGTCAGAAGAGGGTAAAATTGTTACCCGCTTCGTAAAAATAGAAGTAGAAAAATGGATACCCTGCTACGGAAGCCATTAGAGAAACTTTTTTTTTCAGCATATCACCTAACGCCAATGCAAAATGGAATACACAGGACCCATGCGAGCTTATATTACTTTTGGCATCAAATAAAAATAAAAAACTTAAACTGTGATGAGCAATAAAATTCAATAATGCATCTAAAGTAAACTGTCTTCAACTTTAACTGCAGTTGAAGCTGTATTCGAAAAACCACACATAAAAGGGAGAAGTGTTATCCATTATTTAGTTGAACTGTAGTAACTTTGCGCACTTAAATTGGTTTTCGGGTTCGATGAAAACTTTTACAGTCACAGTTGAAAGTGATGGTAATACTTTTAAATGTGTTTCTATCCCTAAAAATCCATTGTTACTATCGTAGTTCCGTTTTTCTAAGTTGCAAATTAGTTGGCGGAAAACTATTTTATTTTTATTTTTTTTTTCAATTTACAACAGAATTTTAACAAAAATGTAAGTAAAACTTGTTAAGAAACGTAGAAGGCTTGATGATGATTGTTTTTTATATGTTTCCAGGTCAAAAACAACATGTCGATGTCGAAGTCCTTGGACGTATTTGCCCCGAAAAAGTATTTAACACATACTTGAAAGCATCCTTATTAAGTCGAAAGTTTTTTTTGAACGTAAATAAGAAAATAAGTCATTAAACTTTACCACTTTTAAGTTCAATTTCTTACAATTCGTCACTCATCTCAAATGGATTACACAAATCTCGCAATATTTGCTTTCCATTCGCGCCTGGCCATTTTCGTACGCATTGCTTTCCAACTCCACAAATAATGCCGCGGCTATTGATTCCATTATAACAGACAGCGATAATTTGTGTCTGTTCGTTGGGTCCAGTTATATGCCAAAGCAAGTTGCCGGTGTAGAGGAAGGTGAAGCGACAACGTAAACAATCCTTGCGGAAAGAATAAATAAACCTTTATAAAGTATTTTAGGCTAGTGCTATGAAATTAGCATCCTTAAAATTCAGAAAATGTCAACTATATTCGTGCAGGAATCCGTTTTAACAAAAATTGGTGGCCACGGCAGGGAATTGGCCAAAGGAACGACAAAAACACACTTACAATTATAAAAGCACTTCACTCAAAAAAATATAACACGGCGGCAATATATTCTATTGCTTTTTTTGTACAAAATGGCGTGGATAATAAAATATAAACGTTTTTCAATGTTTTTTACAAATTTTCTTTAATTTATTTTGTTCCAATGTTCATACATTCCGTACAAACAGCTAATTTCGAAAAATCATTTGCTCTTCCTCTTCTCGTTACTATTCCGTCGTAATGCAGAATACCCAACTTCGATTAAAGCGGAGCGTAGAACGGAAACGTAATCGAAATGCAGAATAGGGGTGAACATTTTGCTGGCATTATGAAATTCTTTAAATTTATTTTTTTCTTAATATAAAAAAATATTTTCTTTCTTAAATTTAAAAATGACTCATGGCTCAATTATAAGGTAGGCTCGTCTGATGAGCTGATTAGATTTTTTTCATTTCACTGACATAGGGATTGTCAAAAGTAGATGGTGAACGCAAAATGTAACCAACACATTGACAATTAGTTACCGCCGTGGTGGTCAGTTTTTTATGAACAAAAATAATTTCACATCACTTTAAGTTATTTTGTTAGTAAATGCATCTAATTTAGCGCATTATTCTCCTACAACACACCGGAATTGCAAAGTTTTATGTTTTCTCTCTATTCTATTCGCCTAACACGCAGATTTTGACAATCTGAACAAAGTTGTGAGAGGAAAAGTTGCGACGTGAGGTCTTTCAAAGTGACGCCAGCGCTGAAACGACGCAAAGGTCGAATGTGTTCGGGCCTTGAACAACTTCTTACTTTAGATAACTTTGACATCTGTAATATTTTCTTTTTCTTTTATTCGCATCATTTTTCAAGTTTAAAAAGAAAATAAATAGCAATAGATTAACGAAAAAATATTTGTAGTAATGCAACTTTTACTAGCAGCAACAATGCTTATATCAGGGACACTTTGCTATAAGCACACAAAGCCTCTGGAACTTCCCCCGGATATACCTAAATGCTAGATTATGCTACTCGCGACACTTTCACGCATAGCTCCAAACTTAATGTGGTATCTTCTCATATCATTCACCATCCCCAAGTATAGGACTTCCGTGTCATTTTAGCGACTTCTAGGCACAAGTGACAGCCATAAGGAAGGCTGATCGATGGCTAATGCTGAGCTATGTGAGCTTTACGCAGCATGATCACCGTGCAATAAATAATAAATAAAAGCATACAAATTTCGCTGAGAAGCTTATGTTATGAGAATGGAACAACGCGCTATGGCTCACAAAGTACATCTTCCTGGCGGCACCAGAAGCAGAGAATGAGAGGATCTCCACTGCGTTGGGAGGTAGTAGCGAAGAAAGTGTTGAACTTCCTTCACGCGTTTTACACAGCGGTCTAGCTTGCCTAGGTGGGTAGGCGCCAATTAATGGGTCGTGTGAATAAAAAATAAGCAAAATCTTTGTTTTCAGGACTTCAGAAACTTCACATAAATTTTCATGAAAATACTTCAAAATTTATGGAATGCTTTGTGGCTACTCTTTTAGAATTCCAAAATCCGTTGCATTTTAATCTAACAGTCAAACAACAATCGAAGCCCTTACGGCAGAAGCACTTCATCGAAGGTATCAATATATTACTGCCTGCTAAGTGACTCTGGCCTCTCGGTGGATCACAGCAATGATATCGATACCAGGTCACAGTGGTGTACCTATGGAAGAAAATCTCAAGCATTCTTCGGAAAGAAATTTAAAAAAATCAATGCGAATTTTGTGAGACCTATAACTTGAACTTTGTTCGACTAAAATTGATTGGGCTATAAAACTTAATATCTACTCAAAAAAATGCAGAGAACTTCAAATAAAATAATAAAAATTTTCGTTAAATTTTTACGAATTTTTTCGAGATTTGTTTTCACAGATTCAATTACAAAATCCATAGAAGTTTTTTCTTAAAACATCGAAAATAAAAAAAAAATGTATTTAACGAAATTTGAAAAAAAAAAAAAACAAGTAGACACTGCTATTTTTCTGTTCGCTGCTGTAATTGAATAATTTTAGCACTACAGCATCAAAAAAAAAGCATCAAAAAATTAATGTATTGCTTTTTGTTATTAAAATACACAGATCACCCTTGAAAGAGCTAGAGAGACTAGCGAAACGTCGGGTTGGAATGGCAAAATAAGTTGTTTTTATTTGCACCAAACGCTAATGGTCAAAAGAGCCTAAGTAAGCATTAGTAAATGTTATAAATAAATTGACCGGAAAATCACAAAAAAAAAAAATCGTTCGCTGTAAATTCGAAATCGTTTAGAACGGGGAGATATAAAAATATATATGTATAAACAAATAACTTTAAAGTGTTTAACAAAGAAAAAACAATACTTTTCGCTTAAATGGTTCACAATCGTACTAACCACATACTTAACGTTTCTTTTTTTCTTGTTTTTATGCAACACAGTGAACTTAAAACTTTTTTTTTTGTAAATATTTAAAAAAATTCTAATAATAATTATTGAACACGCTGCTAAGAAAGCACATACATTGGGTAGGGTCGATTTGTATGGACGAAAGTTAACCGATATCGCGTCATCGATTTTTCGATGGGATTTGGGCTCAGGAAAAAAAGTTCCACTACACATATCCAAAAAAAATAATTTTCAAGGCTGCGAAATTACATTTTCTTGACTTTTCGAATTTGATTTTGATTTACTAAAAAAAAAATTTTTTTTTTTTGCAAAAAACTGTCATCGCCAACGTTTTTAGCGGACATTTTTGATCGGACAGGGTATATATGAAAATTTTACAATGAAATGAAAATTTTTTTAGTAGCTCATGAAAAGCACCTTAAAAATCAAAGTCGAAAAAAAGTAAAAAAATTTAATTTCACAGGCTCGAAAATTATTTTTTTCGGTATGCGTAGTGGAACTATTTTTCCTGAGTCCAAATCCTATCGAAAAATCGATGGCGCGATATCGGTTAATGAATCGACCCAGTCTAATATACATACCTACTTAAATATTATTTTACAAAAGAAAACGGAGAATATGATATAACTATTAATTAAACATTGAATGACTCACAAAAAAAAGTATTTATATTTAAATATGTACATTATACAATACATTTAAATTATACACATTTATTTATTAACAATATCGATTCACGACCTTAGCTACTGTCGATCTTTCTATAGAGTTTACATTGAAAAGTCGAAGCCCTTATGACTCAATATCTCATTTACCCCTAAATATATAACTTCGTTGCAAGAAATTCCGACCTTAAGAAATCCTCCTATTTGTTTCTAAGAATTCACCCTTTTGCACAACGAACATAACTCGTAAGCGGCAGGTAAATTGCTCTGATCTACCGCGCACTATTCAAAACAGCTTTGCGAACCCAATGTTGGGCGCCATTTTTACATGATATGAAAATGTTTTAAGGTACAAAATCGTATTCTTTCGAGAAGAATTTAAAAAAGATTCAATATCATATACATTATTTAAAACCAATGCTTGAACTAAATTCCTGCCATTTTATTAAATTTGTTCTATTTCTCATAAACTGTTTGATGAGTTAATCGTCCATCGCTAGTCAGAGCATCTGTGTGCGTTTCTCAGTGATGGGCGTCATTTTCATGACGTATAAAATATGAAAAAGCGAACACTTTCGAAAAGGAATCAGCTAATTGCGAATCTACAGCATAATGGTATTACTTAAGCGTGACTATATGAGCATTTCAAAAAAGTTTCCATATTTAATTAATTGTTGGAATTAGAAATCTGTATCATACGACACTCCATAGAAAGCAAGAAGTAACGATTTTTGGGTATAAAGTGCATTGTCAATTGTGAATTTTTTCTTAAGACATTTAAACTTATAGACTATCTCCTCTGAAAACGCTGGTATAAGCTGATAGATATATACTAACATAAACATTTCAAGGTTTTAAACAAATTGAAAGTTTTAAAGAAAATTTTCCGAAAATAAATTAATTTCTACACATTGTGTGACTTTTAATCATTTTGTTAAGTTTAGAGAATTTTATCAGTATTTGATGTATAGCAAATAGTTACATGTCGAAAAATGCCATTACTTCATAGTGCTATATATTGGCTGAATTAAAGATCGCCTAATCTCGGCGGCAGGTTCGAAAACCCTGCACCTCAATATTTTCTAAACGCCATATCTCACAATTTCTTTCAAAAATACCCCATCTCTGGAAGCTTCACAGAAACGTTAAATTTCAAGCTTTGGTTCAATACTGTCCAATCTCAACATCAAATCAATTGTGTCATGTAATCCAATTGATCTCGAAAATGGATTGGAAACGAGTAAATATTTCATACAACCAATAAATATGCCATATACGACTAGACAAGGGAAGGAGTGGAGGCATAAGCAAAACTTTTAATTCTCCGTTTGTCAAAGTTACTCTCCAATACATAGTTATGGGCTTTAAAAGTTCAAAATTTGACCCTTCATCATATATATTCATAAATTATTTATTTACAAAAAAAAGGACGTGATCTGCCATCTTTTCTTATTTGAATGGAAAACATTTTTTTTTTTTTTTATATAACAGGTAAAAGAAGTCCAAATGAACGTCTCTTAATTTTTCAAGCTGGTAAGGGAGATATAGCACACAGCCCCAAATGTTCTCATCCGCAGTATGTAATAATCGGTCCTTTTTCCATCGGAATTATAAAATTTAAATAAATGAAAAATAACCCCAAGTGTCTTTAGGTCAACCTAAGGGATTATGGTTGTAGGAAATTGTAGCCTTTCGGCTTATAGTTGAAGCCTTTGCGAAATACTTCATTTTTTTTAAAATCAAATTTTGCATTTGCAGTTAGTGTTTTCGAAAATCTGCAGCCAGAATGGTAATCGGTTCAAAGCAAAATTGTTTAAGCTTACCTACCTTGAGCTTCCTCAGGCAAATAAACAAAAAAAACAAGGTTTTAAGCTTAAAAGAGGGTGGCCTAATCTCATAACTTTAAAGAGAAAAAAACAGAGGTACCCAATTTACAAACAACTCCTCTCTGCCGTCCCGTTCGAAATATTTTACAGTTAATACAGCAACTACAATGTCACAAGTTTAATGCGAAAAACTTAAATGGTGTTCAATTTGCACTTCCCTTGCGAAGTAAATATCTCATCTCAGTTTTGCTAGAAAATTCCCTATCTCAGAATTCAATTAAAGAACGTAATACCCCAGAATCTGTTTATAAAACGCTTTATCTAATAGCACGAAATCTAAATAAAAGAGCTGTGGGTCAAGTACAAGATAATTACTTATTTAAAGAAATTGGGTTGGAGCGATATAGAAACTTCCTGAAGGTTTTGGCCGTTCCGGTAACAAGCATTAAGGTACAAGCACGACCAATGTGGGAACGATTTGATATGACCAAATTGAACCTTCTAGGCCACACCGCCCCGCCCCACCCCCTAGTTCCATGGAACTTGGGGTCGCCAAAGCCTCGTCTGCTAAAGAAACAGGGGGCCTATTCTGTATTGCGATGCGAAAGAAAAAATACGCTAAATCGCAAAATCGGTACTCTGTATCTACACATTCGCATGCATATTTTGACATTCGCATTCACATTTTGCCCATTCGCAATTTTTCTCCCTTTTCGCATTGCCAGCACTCTGTATAGCGAAAGCGAATGTCAAACAGCATTGATTTTCACATTTTTCTTGCTACAACTAATAGGCATTTGCATTGTTCAAATATGTATGTAAGTATTAATTCATAATTTTATAAATTGATATCTTTATATTCATTGTATATATTTTTAAAAATATATAGGGCAACTCCAAAGACTAAACAAACACAAAAGCAACAATTTGAAATCCTAGTGGACTTCATGGCAACACACCCATATTTGGCCAAAGGGTTACTTAAAACGCCCAACTCAAAAACAGCGGCCAATAATTTATGGAAGAGAGTAACTTCCCAACTAAATGCAACCGAACCAAAGCAACTCAATAAAAGCCCTAAACGAGATGAATAACAATTTGTAGAACGTTTCCAAAACGATGGGAATTACATTCAAGATAGAAAGAAAGCTAAATTTTGCCAACAACAACAATTTGCTCGTAATCAAAGAATGGAGTAAAATTTTTTTGCAGTAAAAATTATTTTCATTTTTTACTAGATGTATAAATTGTTTAAAATGCTAAGCTTCTTATGAAAAATGAACAAAATCCTTGAAAAGTTGCCTTAAATTTTTAGCTTTTTTTAGCTTACAATTTTTTTTAGCTTTTTTTTGCCCATTTAGCTTCTTTTCTGAAAAAGTTCTGGCAACACTGGGCCAGTGATGCATACTCAAGCAAAAATAAGCGAATAATAAAAAAGCGACATTGTTAGCGATGCGATAGCGCTACACAGTTCCAACTACATTTCGCATCGCAATTTCATTTCGAATCGCACTGCCTTTCGCATCGCAATACAGAGTAGGCCCCCAGGTTTCACTACGGGTAGGTGAGTTTTACAATTGCGTTAGAGCAGCTATAAATTGCGCTGGCAACCCCTTGAAATGATTGCACTATACAAGCCTTTGAATCATTTGGGTATTTTAGTGGCCTCTAACGACGTGCATACCTGCCGCGGGTATATTCTGAGCTTCCTAACCCGCTGTGTTGCGTTTTCGAAAGTCTGAAATGAAATAAAGGTTTCAAATGAAACTAATTGAAATTTGGGCGCTTTCGAAATGGCATCCGTGAATGGGTAATATTAGACTCAAGTGTCGATACGAAAATTTTATTTTTAAAGCAATTTCTAAACCGTGCATACTAATATTTTCCGTAAAATACCATATTTTATAATTCCGGGGAAAAAAGTGCCAAAGGGTAATTTGATATATCGCTCCTTCACTCCCTTGGCGCCATATTAATTTTTCGTTTTTCATTTTTAACACATCACAAAGAATTTTTCACACATCATAGAGCCTGGTATTGATAACACTTTTTTTTATATAACTCAGTTATTTTTTTTAAGTTATGACATATGGAAGTAAATGAGCTTATGTATGTAAATACATGTATATTACTAAAACTTTATTTATTACTAAATTTCTTGTCTTCTATTTGAATTATTTCCAACGAAAAATTGTACAAATATCAAGAGACAAGATTATACTGTATGTATGTATGTATCGTTATAAATATCGAATAACTAATAATTTATTGCTGATTGTACAAATCAAATAATAATATGTATAAACAAAAAGGTGAAATCAGTAAAAATTATAATTTTAAATCTAAGTAATTTGTTTTTGCCGCTAAAGAAGTAGGTACACTATTTAAACATAAAATTAGTTAATAAATTTTACAACAGCTCTTTTTGATCCGGCATTTCTTTTTTGTAATTGTGTGTTGCTTGTCACTTGTCACTGCCATGTATGTATATATGGGTTGCTTTTATGTTACTTACAATACAAGCATTAGCACTGTCTCTTCAGAGATTATATACTTTATAGTCATTTGCACTGCTATCGTCATAACTGTTATTGTTTTTCTTGTATTTATAATTGTTTGCTATGGCGGAGCTCGTTGTTGGTAATTTCATAAATTTTGCAGGAAAGCTAACAACTTTGTCTCATAATTTTTATTCGATTCTAAATTTCGCAGTGAATGTCTTTCCTCGGGGAACACATGCAGATCATACGGTTTATTTGCTCGATTCAAAGCTGATATTAATTGAGATGTGTGGTAGAAGTGCACATTCTCATCGATAAGACCGTGTATGAGTAGAAGACGATTTTCTCTGTAGATATAAGAAAAAAGCAGCTGTTTAGTAAAAGTTAAAAAGACCATAAATTCAAGTGATGCAGAACTTCGTGTACCCAGTAGTGGAATTCCTTATAACTATGTAATACAATTTGGCGAGATTTTAACTAAAGATGTCTTTAGCACTTGAACCATTTCAAAACATAATTTAAGTATGTTAAGTTGAACTGTCCGATCAACAAAGACCTCACGTAAACTGAATTTGTCGGTAGTGTTATCAAAATTTGCTTAACGACCAAACGAAAACCCCCAATTAAGTACTAGGTCTTATATTATAAAATAACTCCGTCCACTAGCAAATGCTAGTCGTTTTCTAGGACCTAGCCTCGAGATCTGGCAACTCTGCCGCCCCCAGTAGCTGGAGCCCTGCGAGCGGAGGATATGAACAAAACACGCGATCAACCGTTTCTTCCTGCAGCCAGCACTGCCTACATCTATTGCTTATGACGAGGCCTTCATGTGCATGTGACGCTAGAAGGCAGTGTCCAGTTGTATGCTCATCACGAGCCTTAAGTACCCTCCCGTTACAGATACAAGCATCTTAGTAACTTTACTTGATTAACTTCTTTTCCTTTATGACCGGAAACCCAGTACAGTTTCATGGTTCCGCCTGAGCGTGAATCTCTAACAGTTTGCATTGCAGGACGCTGCTTGATGTAGTACTTGGTGAGATTATTGCCTTAATGACCGCCTGACCATCAATATATATGTATATATATATATATTATCGCTAGTGCTGCTTAAAACCATGTAGTCCGTTCCACCCATATTAGAAGGCGCTATACTACAATGGCCATACGGCCTGCGCTCAAACTCCCTCGAGGCCTTAAGCCTTGTTACAGCCGTTAGTGCTATATTCTTGGCCATTGGGTCCGCGGGAGGGATATGCAAAACAGCATGCAATGCTACTGTCGGGGTAGTTTTTATGGCTCCCGTTATCATTTATAATCTACATACCCCCTCTGGGTTTTTGGCATACGTACTATTTTGTATACAGTAAAGTATGGGCTTGACAATTGCCGAAAACACCCAATGCATCCTAGCGGCGTCATGCATGCATTCAGTGCCGCGTAGGCTTTATTCGCTTTCTTTTCCACTTGGGACTTCCACGAAAACTTCCATTTAGTATAATTCCAAGATATTTTTTTGCTGTACTTTTCTTGGAGGGTTAATCCTCCAAGCTTACGCTTAGTCTAATTTGGGACCTTATATTTCCTAGTAAAGAATACTAGATTGTTACTTTCCGCGTTGACCACACTGCAGACTCCCAGGCAACAGAGAGCTGAATGTGGACTGGTCCTCTGTCGAACCACCTAAGAAATTGGTTGATGACCAGCGTTCACAGCTTTTTCGAGTAACTGCTCAGAAAAAATATAAAGAAAAAGGGACAAAAACTGGACCGATTCCAACTGCGGATTTCAGCTGTAAGCCCAACAAGCGAGCAGGACTGCATGATGCATTCCTGGCACAACATCAAAAAGAGAGGAAGTATCGAATGGGAGGAAGCTGGAATGGGTCTTATCCACCTTTAGGCCCAACTGCAAAGATATAACCACTATAACCGTATTGAAAGTTTACATTTTTAAACTGCCTAATGCAAACGTGAATTACGAATAGATTATAGTAGTTTTTCTCCCATAAATAGTACGTCAAATAATCATATTTCCTTCTTGAAAAGAGACGTCTGTTGATGTTGTAGCGATAAAAACAGTGCCCCGAAGTTTTTGTGAGTGTTATCGATGTTGATGGTCTTTTGCCGGATATAGATCCGGCATATTCATCACAACAAACACCATTAATGTATAAGCCCGACCATCTCGAGAATGATTCAATATGACAACATTGAACCTTCTAGACCAACCCGCTCCCACCCCCTACTTCCATGAGGAGCTTAGGGTCGCCAGAGCTTCGGCTGCTAAACAAACAGGATTCTCTACGAGTAGGTAAGGGGTTAGGGGGTTAGAATATATCCGCGGTAGGTATGCCTGTCGTAAGAGGCGACTAAAATACGGATTCAAGGGGTTTTTGTAGCGCAGCCCTTTCAGGTTGCAAGCGCAATATATAGCTTCTCCAAACCCAATTGTCAACCTCACCTATCTGTGGCGTGGTCTTTCATTAACGGCCGAGGTTCTGGCGACCCCGAACTCCTCATGGATCTAGGAGGTGGGAGGCCGGTATGGCCTAGAAGGTCGCATGTGGTCATAACAAATCGTTCCCGAAATGGTCGGGCTTGGTACCGCAACGTACCGGATCTGCATCCGGAAAAGGACCATCAACTACTCCCTAAGGCCTTCGGGGAGTGTCCTTATCGCTACAATAACAACAACAACAACAACAGTCGGTTAGGTTGAACGGGTTGGAGAAGCTATAAATTGCGTTTGCTGGGTTTCTTTGCAACTTATCGTATTAACTAATTAAACCAATTGTTTACTTACTCTTCAGGAAATGCGTGTATATAATTTAGCACAGATCCAGCTGTGTAGCCACGTTTATTATTTTGCGGCAAATCCATATAACGTTCCGTATAGCCTGTATCATAATACTCCCAATTTGTGACCGGTGCACCAGCTATTGCTATTTTGAATACATCTGGATACTGCACTAACCCCATTAAACTTAAATAGCCGCCTAAAAAATTTCAATTACAATCAATCAAATACAAATACACATTTTATATATTCATTGCACACCATAAGACCAGCCATGTATGGCTACACGATTCATATCAATGTAACCCAATTGATCTGCCAATATTCGTAGCGCAGATACTTGATCATTCAGTTCCACTTGTCCCATACGACAACGTATATGAGTCTCAAATTTTAAGCCACGATGTCGTGAGCCACGTGAATCAATACATATCACACAATATCCTTGCGCAGCGAGCATATGCATACGCAATTGATGTTTACCCTAAGATATATAAAACAGTTAATTACATAATCGTTACAGGAACACCTGTTTAGATGGTAGACGCACTTTAAATGTATTATTGACTGTTTGCACCTCAGGACCGCCATAAACATTCAGCACCGTTGGATATTTAATACCAAGATGAAAATTATGTGGTTTGAAAACCATCGCATATACAATTTCGCCCGACGGCAGCTGTGGTCGAAACACTTGTGGACAATACTGTGGTTCAGGTTTACCGCCTTCATGTAAATAGCCCATCAGTGACAGTTGTATGCCATTGACGCCACCGTTTTGACAAGTTTGTGTGACACGCATCACTTTACTAGTTGGTAAACTTTGGATATTACAATAAACTTGCAACATCAATTGACACGACTAGAAATAAAGAAATTAATACGTGTAAAAAAAATATATAATTTTCAAGCACATCATTGGTAGTATTCAAACCTCATTAAATTCTACTTGATATGAGTAGCCGGGTTCAGTGAGTAAGCGTATGTGTTCTGGCCGTTGCAAACTCACCACGTACAAATGTTTTTCCAATGGCGTATCACGCAGTCCGATAAAATAGACTAACTGTTGCGCTTTGTCAACCCAAATATTCCGATGTAAAACCTCCCATTCGCCAGAGGTGAGTGCAACCTTTAATAAGTGGTAAAATTGATTACACTGTACAACACTGAAAAACCCATTGTCCGGGAAATGATTGCAACTCTTGCGGAGGACCTACATAGCTATTTACATTTGAATGTCTACTTTTTATATCTAATAATTGTCCGTTTTTCAATGTTTCAAAAATAAGAGGAACATGGATAAGAATTCATTTAACATCAAAATATTACAGGGAATAATTTTTAGAGTATTTAGACTTACTAGATTTCGCAAGTCATGACTAAAAGTCATAAACCTACCCTATTGTTGTGACTCTACGAAAAATTAACTCAAAAGGCCGCCAATTAAAAGATTTTAGAAAACTTTTTTAGACATAGAAAGTTAGATCTTGGACCCGTTTCACAAAACATACAAGCCCTGTAATACAAGTAAAGTTCTTGTGGAAAGAAAAATTTTGGCTGAAGAAATTTAGTTGTATTACAAGACTTGTATTTTTGTGAAAAGGGCCCCTGTTCCTGAATAATTATACTCAGCGTGCTTTGCACACAGAGTATATTAACTTTGATTGGGTAACGGTTGGTTGAGCAGGTATAAAGGAATCGAGATATAGACTTCCATATATCAAAATTATCAGTATCGAAAAAAATTTTGATTGAGCCATGTCCGTCTGTCCGTCCGTCCGTTAGCACGATAACTTGAGTAAATATTGAGATATCTTCACCAAATTTGGTACACGAGCTTATCTGGATACAAAATAGATTGGTATTGAAAATGAGCGAAATCGGATAATAACCACGCCCACTTTTTATATATATAACATTTTGGAAAACACAAAAAACCTCATTATTTAGTAAATAATACACCTAGAATGTTGAAATTTGGCATGTGGACTGAGACTCTTATTAAAAATTTGAAAAAATGTTTAAAATGGGCGTGGCACCGCCCACTTGTGATAAAATCAATTTTACAAATATTATTAACATAAATCAAAAATTGCTAAACCTATCGTAACAAATTTCGGCAGAGGTTGCCTTTACTATAAGGGATGCTCGGAAGAAAAATTAACGAAATCGGTTAAGGACCACTCCCACATTTATGTAAAAGATTTTTTAAAGGGTCGTAGACGAATAAAATAAGCTGTATCTTTGCAAAAAGGAGCTTTATATCAATGGTATTTAATTTCCCAAGTGGATTTATAACAGCAAATAGGAAAAACTTCAAATTTAAAAAAATGGGCGTGGCACCGCCCCTTTTATGACTAAGCAACTTTCTCCTTCGTGAGCCATAACTCGAAGAAAATTTAACGGATCGTTTGGGTACACAAATTTTCCCTATAGCAGGAAATTGTTCTAGGAAAATGAACGAAATCGGTTAAAGATCACGCCCACTTTTATATAAACGATTTTTAAAAGGGTCGTAGACAAAAATAATAAGCTATATCTTAGCGAAAAAGATCTTTGTATCAATAGAATTTTACTTTCTAAATTGAATTATAACATTAAATTGGAAAACACTAAAATTTTTGAAAATGGGTGTGGTACCGCCCCATTTATGACTAAGCAATTTTCTATGTTTCGGGAGCCAAAACTCGAAGAAAAAATTTACATATCGTAATGAAATTGTGTACACATATTTTCCTTATAGCATAAAATATTTCTAGTAAAAATGGACTGGATCGGTTAAAGACCACGGCAACTTAGATATAAAACAATTTTAAAAGGTCGTAGACTAGAATAATAAGCTATAACTTAGCAAAACATAATTTTGAATCAAGGATATTTCACTTATCAAGTTTCCCACCCAGAATTTTTTGAAATTATTAATCATATTAGAGCCTTTTTCTAGTCTCCAGCATGATCAAAATAAGCATAAATGCGCTCATTTTCTGATCAGAAAAGACTCCCTCGTCGGGAGAAAATGGTACCCTACGCGCGACTACACTTGGTGAGCCTCTTTTATTTAGTCCGTTTCGAGTCATATTTACCATCATTTATGAGTCTTGTGGGAATAATTTTTAAGTGTGTTTTAGAGCTTTTGCGATTCTTTCTCGAGACGTTTAAGAGTCTATTTGGAATCTTATTTTAATCATTTTTTGTGATCGCTTTACATTTTGTTGTTGCTTTTTCAACAAATCACATTTCACTCATAAGAGGGAGTCGATTTCGAGTCTTCTTTTGATCGCAGAATTGATTAAACAGTTTTTAGTCGTCAAAAGGAGTCGAATATGTCTCATTGTGGTGATTTATACTTTAATCAATCTTCCATATGCTATGTGGGTTTATTGTAAGAGGAAATGGGAGACATTTTTTTTTTAAACGGGTGGTGCCACGTGTTATGTAGAAAAGTAATTTATCTGAAATGAAATGTACAATTAAAATTCACGCTGAGTATATAATATTCGGTTACACCCTTACTTGTTTTAGAATACATTCAAATTTAAAAAATCTCTTAAAGTCATATTAAACCTGCTTCTAAGAATATTTTTTGAAAAACACACTAGGCAATTAATCTTAGATCAATGATCCACCCTTTTTATACCGGTTCGAAAAAATAGTCTTGAAAGACTCTTTGTATGCGAGAAATCTTTCACAAAATGATTTCTTTTGAGTTGAAACCATTCCCCAAAGCTGCACACTTTTTTCATACTTTATTTATAATTCGTGGATGCAGCGTGGCGCTATCAATAAAATCCGCATGTATATCAATATTTAATGATGTAGCCGATGAAGTTGAGTTTGTGCGACTATTCATTTCAAAATTATTTGTATTTGTATGTGTTTCTTTAAAACCATTCACAGTTCCGGCCGCAGTTAGACTAGATGTAACAAGATATAAATGCCTAAAGCCAGTCTCCTCTGATGCCCATAAAAAAGTCACCGTTGTATCGGTTATTTCCAAAAAATATAGCAGATCATGGACATTAACCCATGTCTCTGAAATTTGTGAGTAAATGACCTTTAATGAGAAATTATAAATATAAATATTGCTGAATCATACAATTAAAATTAGTATGTGGTATACCTGTAATGGCGATACAGCTCTACAGTATGGACTCTTCCAACTGTGATCGGCAGAGCCAGAAGGTGATGACGTTGAACTAGTATATGTTTCACAGAAATTATCTAACGGTATTAGCACCAAATCTAAGCGTTGTTGTTTACGGTTCATGCCTTGCATCCATACACTGAAATTTTAAAATATTTATGATGGTGGGTACCACACACTACATTTTTTGTTAACAGCGTCATATTTGTGCAGTTTTATTAGATTGGGTCAATGTAACCCGAATCAACACCGGTATACATTGTGTATACATGGCAGAAACCAACATTTAAGCTGTAAATTGGAAGCAATGCCTTTAACAGCACCTTGTTTATGGTCCAACCCTGTTGAAACTTCTCGAGCTTATGTTAGAGGACTTTGATCACAGATATTAGTAGCGTCTCCATTGAAGGGGCGAAGCATTTCTACAATAAAAACAGTACTGCAACATACCGCATTCGGTCCCCCAGCGGGTTAGGGGGCCAGAATATACCCGCGGGAGGTATGCCTGTCGTAAGAGGCGACTAAAATACCAGATTCAAGGAGCTGTGTAGCGCAACCCTTCAGGTTGCTAGCGCAATATACAGCTTCTTCAAACCCAGATATCAACCTCACCTATCCGCGGCGAATCCTGTTCCACTAACAAACGAGGCTCTGGCGGCCCCAAGCTCCTCATGGAACTTTGGGGTGGGGAGGAAGGGATGGCCTGAAAGTTTAATGTGGCCATATACATCGTTCCCGAGATGATCGGGCTAGCACCTTAATGGTGCTGTGTTACCGGAGCGTACCGGATCTGTATCCGGCAAAGGACCATCAGATCGATAACACTCCCCAAAGCCTTCGGGGAGCAACCTTATCGCTACAACAACAACAACAATTTTAATTTTTTATTGTGTGAGTCATTTACCGCTCTATATTAATTATTTAACAACATACCGTATTCGGATAGTGCTTTACCTTGAGCACAAAAAATGGAATACAAGAGTTCAGCCGGTGTCATTAATGATAAAAAGTTTAAGGAGTTGGCCCTTATTCATTAATCTTACCAACTGGCCATAGCGAGTCACAATGATTAAACAAAAAAAGATATTACAGGGGCGGTGGGAGTGCCCGATCGTGCTAGCTTATTTGGCTGAGGCCTGTTAGCGCACATGATAAACCACTCTATGAAAGGACAAACATTTTTTTTTGTATCCTATAACACGACAACACATTTCTTTACTGTTCCCGAATAAAAGAAAGAGGTGAGGCTAAAATTCCATAACCGTCATTAAAGTAGTCTAAAACTTTTACCAGAAATTTAATTGTTGAAAACAATTTCGTCAAATTAATTCTAGTAAATATTCAACCTAACCCAAAGCTGAACTGGAAGTGTTTAATGACCTTTATCTTTTAGGTTTAGAAGTTTGCTGGTTTCGTGTTATAGCCGATAAATGTGTTTGATAACGTAGAAATTATACTTTTTAGGGATAGTCAGCTTCAAGAGAGACTATAAACCATTCAAAGTCTTCACATATCTAAACAGTAACTCACAACATGGGATAGCACTACAGTGAGATTCACTTGTGTTGCAAATGGTGCACGGAATGCATGGATTGCGCGGATTGTAAAGTCACAAAAACAACAACATGCAAAGAATCATATGCTATCCGTGCAATTTATAGTATGCTCAAAACCGACGTAAAATTGCAAACGAATTTTAGAAATTGAAAACACAACCCTGCTTCATGGGTATTCCGCTCAATCCTCTAATTCAGCTCACGAAAAGATCGAGCAATAGTTTTTCAAAATTTTTACTCGTATTTCGTTATCTTACTCTGTGATTACGCTTTGAATTCACAAATTTTTCAGAATTTTGGCTATTCACGTAGGCGTGGTTATAAGGTTATCTGCCTGTGTGGCTATTAACAAAACCAAACACACTAGAGCAAAAATTTTGTAACAGATAAACTGAGAATTGACTGACGTGAATTTCTCGATTGTGCATTTTTTGATACGTTTTCAAATTAAATATTCCACTGCTGATATTATATATAAATAAATATAAATATTATAAAGCTTTTATAAAACATCGCTACTCAGAAGATGTAATACTAAACACATAAATAAAGATACTGCGCTTAATTAGAACTACAATTAAAAATTTTACTTACTAATTAGCATCCGGTGTCCAACCAATACGCACAATATATTCAAGCCATGGAAATACCAACGATAGCGTGAATGGCAAATCCTTAATACAAACATCGCTAATTTGAAGCGATTCATTTAAAACAAATTGCACTAATTTTAATTTCGATTTTGCATTCGCTGTACCAGCGCGTGGAAAACGATATTCCTCCATTTCTCCAGGCATAGCTTGTGACGATGGAAATGTGTATAAGCAAACATCGGATTCATCGACTTCTTCATAAACGATACGATAAACTCCATCTACAAAATATTTTAAGATTGATAATGATTTAATATTATTTTAGATTTCTTTTATTGTTTTTATTTAAATGTATATACCATCCGATTTCGGTTGCCACCAGTAACCCTGGAATCGACTAAATTCCTCTAACATTATATATGATGGCACTCCAGCGCTAAGCGGATCATCAGCAATAGTAGAACGACGACCATCATGTGCAAATGTCAAACGTTCTTCATGTCCGCTAACTGTATGCGTAACCCATATATCACTACCGCTAATGTACGCAATTAGATCGGAATTTTGTGGACAAATTTGTGGATCCAAAGCAGCCCATTGGGGGCATGTGCGTAATTGCGTTGGAAAAAGCGGGCTTGTCTGCAAAAACAAAAAAAACACCAAAAAGCAAAGAAGTATCAATATAAAGTTACGACGTTATGATACTAAATTGGTCGTAAAAATAAAGGCCATTATTTATCGGCAGGCAAGGTAAACAAACGAGATTTTAAACTGAGAAAAAAAATCGTACTAAAAGTTTGCTTCAATTTAGATGCAAGCAATTAGTATGCGAGATCACATCGCTCATTTACTTCAATAGTGTCATAACTCAAAAAACAAAATTTTCCAGGAGAGCCATTCAAAGATTTTAACTGCCATATGTTGCGCATATAAAGGCATATTTTCATTTGTATAGTACGTGGTACATTTGTAACGTATCGCAAAGATTTTTTTATACAACATAGATCATGTTATTGGGTACGCTTATATGTTATTAACTCAAAAGTCATGTTTTTTGAGTTGTGACACTATTGAAGTAAATGAGCGATATGTATGTATGTTGAGTCATCACTTATACTAGCTATTTTTTAGCGACGCTGAATAGCAAGAGTAATCGTTCCATCTAAATGTAGCTATAATTAACATCTTGGTTTTATTAGAAAATATGACTTGCAATAATAATATATATACATATGTACACACATACATACATAGCTTATCTCGCATCAACAATGCGGCATTTGAATATAAAGATTTGTATAAGACATTTATAAAATATCATCATATGAAAGTGAGTGTGTTTGCCAACTTATCAGCTCCTATGTTACTTTTAGATTTTGGTACTGTTTAACTATCTACTAAGGCATCCCGGGACTCCCCACTCACGGGATTTTAATAAATTTCTTCGGGATCTCATTTTGCAAATTTAAAAACCTTTAATTGGTGAATGATGTCCCCGAATGATCCCGAAAAATTCCGGGATCCCAGGATTGGCAGCGTGGAAAGAATCTTTTCTCATTCCTCTTCATAAGAACGGGAGTAGGTCTCTCATTGAAAACTATCGGGGCATAGCTAAGCTCTCCGCTATTTCAAAATTATTTGAAGCTATTGTTACCGGCCAGCTCACAATTTCGATCTCTACATTAATTGCTAGTTGGCAACACGGATTTTGCAAGGGAAAATCCACATTTACCAACCTGCTTGAATTCACAACTCATGTCTCTAATGGGTTTCGTGAATACATGCACACGGACGTTGTATACACAGATTTTAGTAAAGCGTTTGACAAAGTATGTCACTCGCTACTTATTAATAAACTGGATATTCTAGGCTTTCAACCAGGTCTCACGCAATGGATATCGTCTTATCTTCTTGATAGAACTCAAAGAGTTATATTTAAAAATGCTTTGTCCGATGTCATTGATGTAACTTCTGGAGTTCCTCAGGGCAGTTATCTTGGCCCAATTCTGTTCTTGCTGTTTAAAAACGATATTTCTACAACAATAAAATTTCTGAAATTTTGATGTACGCTGATGATGTAAAAATTTGTTTATCCTATGCGTCAAGCGATCAGATCTGGACGCATTGCACAATTGGTGCTCCATCAACTATATGCCACTTGATCTTAAAAAATGCAAATTTATGTGCTTTTCTCGTTTTTTTTTTAATATATATAATAATAACGTAAAAAGGCAAGAAAGTTTAAAAATGAGTAAAATTCCGTTGTGTGATAAGAAAGTACTATGTAGATTTGTATTATATACCGCGCATGGTTTTATGCCGACTCCGAACGGCATCTGCAAGGCAGATGAGTTTTCACTTAAAGCTTTTCATGGCAGAAATACACCCGGAGCACTTGCCAAACACTGCCGAGGGGCGACTCCGCTTAAAAAAATTTTCTTCTAATTGAAAAACCTTATTTCTAAAATTTTGATGTTGCTTTGCCCGGGGTGTGAACCCAGGGCATACGGTGATGTAGACGGAGCACGCTACACACGGTGGCCGCCAGCTGTTAATAAGGCTGGAGGGATTCTGGCGTTTGTAAAGCTATGGTCTAAATAATTTAGCGACCCGTACGTTACTAAAGCCCTCTATACAACATTAGTCAGGCCAATATTAGAATATGGTGCAATAATTTGGAACTTGAGCTACCAGGTTCATATTGCTCGGCTAGAATCAGTCCAAAAATAATTCTTACTTTTCTTCTTAAGAGATTTCCATTGGGATTCTACGTATAATCTCCCACCTTATACTAATCGCCTGAAACTTATTAATCTTCCCACCCTTGCTAGTCGTAGGGAACTGCTTGGAATTGTATTTATGATTAAATGGTATATACTAAATGGTTCGGTCTCTAGCTCATTTCTGTTGAGCGGAGTAAACTTGAATGTCCCTTCCCGGCCTTCAAAACATTTTAAACCTCTCTACTTAAAACATTGTAGAACAAATTATGAATTAAATGAGCCCTTCCGCTGTTTGTGTCAGAATTACAACTCCCACTCTAGCACACTTGATGTTTCGGACTCGCTTTTTTGCATTAAAAAATCTGCTCTTTCCTCTATTAATAGTAGCTAAGAGTATTCATTAACATATTGAATTCAATTTCTACTAATTCTATCTTTAATATGTATGTATATTAATTACTAATACGTCATTTATTTTACTTAGTTGATGAGGTTTCCTCTGTAGCTGAGCAGTTTTAGATTTCGACGGTTAACAAACCACTGTCTTACAACGACTCGGCATGAACAGGATTAGCCTGGTTTCATTGGACCACTTGAGGGCAGTGCGCTGTCACAACGTCCATTGTCATTTTCAAATCCCGAAAAGATATTCAGGACTCGATGCCTTACTGTCTACTCATCGTAGCCTAATATTCAATTCCCTCCATCAGCAAAAACCCATTTTTTCAGGAGAGCAAAAGAACAGTTTTGACAGCTTTATTATAAAGTGTTAATAATATAGAAGTACCACAATGATAAAAAAACCCCGTATGTATTTAAACTTGTTTTTAATTCTTTTAACTCAGATTAATTTAGTTTAAAAATCAGACACAAGTTTTTTCACACCGCTTTGATGGCATAAATAAGTATGACAACATGAAACATTCTTAACAAAACATTTGCTTTTGCATTATTTGCATAAATTTATCAGACAGGGCAATTAGTGCCTGAAATATAAATAAATAATTTAATTTAGTTATAAGAGTGTAAAGAATTCTGAGAAATTCCTGATTATTATGCACCTTTTGTTAACGTTCGAATCACTGAACGGTGGAATAAAAAACTCAAATATTCAGTATGGTAATATGTTCTTTATTTACAACTCTACTGTGGCAGTAGTACTTCACAATGACAATACTCGTGTACTTCACTAAAAGCGTGTTTAACATCAAACTTATTAATTATTCCTCAGCTTGCGCTGCTTTTATACTCTCTATTCGCTCGCATATTTCTCCAAGGGTCTAAACTTTTCACGAACAGCTACTTATTTATTTCTCTTCATGTATCTGAAATGCACATCTAGTGATATGCGTGTGTATGTGTGAGTAATAACTTCTGTTCTTAGCTGCATGTATGTATGTATGTGAAATATTTTCTTTACCGTGGCTGCTTGGTTTTCTGTTGTTGTGCATTTATTTAGTAGCAGCATGTGATGTATCGAACTGCTAATATGCACAATAGCTTCGCACATTTTTTTAAATATCGTTCTTTTCGATGCATGTAAATAATAGAAGCAGTGTATCCCAATGAAAGCAAAAAAAATTTTGTTGGAAAGATCTTATTTTTAAAAGGTTGATAGTCTTATTTGATTTGATGAAAGAAAGAAAACAAAAAACCGAGGATTTAAAATTGCTATTCAATCAATTTAAATTATTGGTTTTTTGTTTACTTGTTTTCGTTCATAGTCCTGATGATGACTTCAGATTGAAGTCGATATATCGACCAAATAACTAGTTATAAAAAAGTAAAACGTTGCGGTTTTAATTTTTTGTAAGACCTCAAGCTCATTAAACGTACCTCAGAAAACATTTAATGGAATATGTTTCTTTTTGACGAGCATCAGGAGGTTTTAAGCTAGATCGTGGTCACGGACCCTAGCCCATATTAAATTTTTGGCGTAATTTTTTTCTAAACTTATGCATTATTTTGATATACGGAAGTTTGTGTTTATTTAGATTTCTTTATGCCACTACAACCCCAGGTCTTCTTTTTATTAAATTATAGCATCGAATATCGCTTCCACTTTATCGTGTGCCTTAAAAAATACATAGAAGGAATTTCTTAAGTTATCTCCTTGAAGATCAGCGGTAAAGAATTGACGATATTGTAACGAATTTTAGCAGCTTCGATACGTCACTGTGCTGCTAGTATATAAATGCACAACAACAGCAAGGTAAGCAGCCACACATACATGTATACTAACCTGGGTCGATTTGTATGGCCAAAAGTTAACCGATGGCGCGATACCATCGATTTTTAGATAGGATTTGGGCTCAGGAAAAAAAGTTCCAATATGCATACCCAAACAAATAATTTTCGAGTCTGCGAACAAAATGGCGAAAGGGTCAATTTTTCTACCAAAACACTCCCCAAAACCCAACAAATATTTCAAAAAACTGTTGTAAAAACGTTGGCGATAACAGTTTTAAAAAAAAAAATATTTTTTGGGTTTTGGGGAGTGTTTTGGTCGAAAAATTTACCCTTTCGCCATTTTTTTCGCAGGTTCGAAAATTATTTTTTTGGGTATGCGTAGTGGAACTATTTTTCCTGAGCCCAAATCCTATCGAAAAATCGATGGCGCGATATCGGTTAATAAATCGACCCAGTCTAATGTAAACAGAAAAGCTAAGAGCGAAGAGAATATTTCACATACATATGTACATGTAATCAACAGCTAAGAGCGAAGAAATAGTCACACTAAATGTAATCAGCTATTCACGCATATAAATGTGTATAGCGAAATAATCGACTAAGGGATACAGAAACGAGAAATATACAAGCAACTATTCGGCCCGGTTGTGCGCGAAAAGTCTAGACCCTAGAAGAAATAAACGAACGAGGCAACTGAGAGCACAAAAGCAGCGCAAGATGAGGAATAATCATTCAGTTTGAAGTTAATACGCTATAGGTGAAGTACGGGAGTAATAACATTTTGCTATACTGAATATATGAGCTATTTATTCGACAGTTCAGCAGAAGGTGCAGAATAATCAAGAATTTAACAAAATTCGTAAATAGCTTGAAAAAAAGTGAAGAACACTGATGAGTAAAGGAACCACGGTATTTTTATAGTAGTAAATGTAGTTAAGCTATGTACGAATTTTATAACAAGGAACACATCCGAGGGATATCGAGAGCAAACTACTTCTAAATAATTGGTGAAGTTGTGGTTTTAGCTTTACTGGCAAAAATCTAACCAATACAATGAGCGCTTAATACATAATACTCTGCTATATAGGTATTCTACTATGTATATTCTATGTGTTTTTAAATCGCAGCCAGCAGTTTTTTTAAGTTTTGCACAAGGCTAATGATCCCCACTATCAAATCTCAGAGATAATGACTTTTTTATTTTCAAACATCAGCCCCAAACAAGAAAAAATAACCAAAGCAAATGAAACTTGTTATCAAATTGTTATGGAATAATTAATACGTATATTTTTATATGAGCGTAATTAAGTAATTGTCGTAACCTTTTATTGATGAAATCGAAAACATAAAAGCGAAACCTTTAAACTGACACACTTTTCTGATGATTGGCAACAATAAATGGAATGCTATAAAACCTAGGAACTTATAAAATTAAGGAGCAATAAATGTCGTAACAATATAAAATAAATATTTTATGACTAATTAATGTACCGCAAACGCTTTTGTTTTTTATTGAAGTAATAAATAAAAATGAACAGTACTAAAAATAAACAATGCATATCAAACTTATATTATATGATTTATATAATAAATATTTCTACATTTTTAATGCTTCTTTATCAAACGGCTGGTGTAAAATTATTGATTTATGCTCGAGGAGCTGTATCGTAGAGCGATTCGATTTTTTGGAGAATCGATTTTTTCGATTCGATTCTCAAAAAAATTGATTTAATCGATTAAATCGAGCTGAAAATAGTTGATTGCTGCTCAATTATTTACCAAGGTTGTACCGCTAAACAACCTCGCTAATTTCTTTCTCGTTTCGTTGACTGATGCTCTTTGGCAACATCAAGGAGTACCACAGGGTTATTCACTTTTCCAGATATTCCAATTTTGTGCGCAAATATTTTTTCAATTAGTCGATGGCATGGCCCTTTTCAAGAGAAAAGTCATGCCAATGAATTATGGTCATCTCCGTCGAACCAGCCGATAGGTCTTGTTATGGGAATTCATGAAAAAGTTTCGGCACAGCAGGTGTTCCTATCGGCATCCGTATTTGGAAACAGACGACTTGATCCCTCTTGGTGCCCGCAATTGGTGTCAGTTATGTTGAAGCTGGGATAGCTAGGCTGACTTGCGCAACTGCAATGCCAAAATCTCCTAGGCGGCTAAGTGCCAATTGTTGGCGATGTTAAATTTCTTCATATTTCTCCTTTTACTCATAGCCACCATCATAATGGCGTATAGTCATAGTTCAGGGTTTTTAAAAAAGTCGAGCCTTTTGAAAATTAAAACACTATTTTTAAGTTGGTCTGTGAATATACGCCAATAAAGCTAAATTTATAAAAATTACAAAAAATATATTTTCTGCACGTTTTTATCAATAAATATGAAATAGGCAAGATGCTGAAAGATGATCAAAACTTCGAAGGCTAAAAAAATCAAACGATTCTAAAAAGAAAATCGAGTCTTCATTTCTTAAAAAAGATCGATTCAATCGATTAAAAATCGAATCGAAATCCAGCTCTACTGTATCCTTGGCCATTTCCGATAATTGTTTATTTTTGGAAACTTTATTTTCAGTAATTAATTTACCGGTTTTATCACATATGCGTATTTATCATATAGCGTATTTCGTTTCAGTAACTATTATATATTGTGACGAATATTAGCAACACTAAGGGATGCTATCATCTCTAAGCCGATACTAAGCAGTCACTGGTATGTACATAAACAAATCAATCATTATGTCTACACATATCCACATACAAGCAGCGGAGAGATATGCACAAACACATGCATATATCTGAGATACTCACAAATGTATGCAATCATCAGCAGAGTAATACTCCCATATACACACGCATATGGCTATGCGAGAGACTATAAACTACAAATTCACATGCATATATTTGTGATACAAAAGTATGCAATCTTCAGCGAACTAGTAAATTCTAGAAAGAGAAACGCCTAGAAATATGCGAACGAGGAAACCGAAGAGTATAAAAGCAGCACAAGCTGAGGCCTAAGGAATCAGTTTGATTTAAGCACGCTATTGGTTGCGAAGTATGAGTTGAAGTATTTTCAAAGTAGTCTAATAAAGACCATTTTGCATTATTGAATATTGGAGTTATTTATTCAACAATTTAGCGATACGAACGTTAGTAGAAGGTGTAAAATAAACGGAGTTTCACTAAATACGTTGCAATTGGTGTCAGAAGTGGGATTGTTGAATAAATTCCAGAGTTGCAGAGCACAACAAGGACATGGCGAAGTTAAATGAATTAAGGATCCAGCAACTGAAAAAGGAGTTGGAGAACCGTGGATTGAATACAACCGGCAATAAGATCGAACTTCAAGCCCAGCTACGACAGTTTATGGAGTCGGAAGGCATCAATGTGGAAGAGTATGTTTTCCAACCTGATGGGGAAGAGACAACAACAAAAATTGAAAGAATTGAAGAAAAATGAAACATCGCAGAGAGTTACGAGCACAGACTTGAACATGATATTGGCTGCAATATCTGCACAACAGTAAGTCGACAGTAACTTCCAAGATGGAAACTCAACTGGAAGAACAGAAGACATATATGGCATCACAACTGGATGAACAGAAGACATATATGGCATCCCAACAAGGGTCACAAAAAACGCGTATTTCAGAAATATCGTCGCAAATAACATCTCAACTGGAATCACAGGAGACACGTATATCCGAAATGTCGGCAAAAATTTCTGTGAAGATATCATCTCAGACCTCTACACAACTTGAAGAGCAGGAAGTCCGTATATCATCTAAGCTGGAAGCGCGGATGGAAGAGAACTAACCCAGTTTCATGAAGGTTTCAGTGGCCGACAGGAAAAAGTCGAGGCCGAGGTAGAAGCTTTGAGAGGTCGTATACAGGAGTAATCCGAAGGTAAAGACACCATCCTTTGACGGTTCTGTTCCTTCCAGGTCTTTAAACTACAGTTTGAGAAGACGTCGGCAGTAAACAACTGGAATGCGGAAGATAAAGTTGGTGCACTGTTCGTGGCATTGAAAGGTCCTGCAGCGGAAATCTTACAGACGATTCCAGAGTACGAACGGAACAGTTATGAAGCATTGATGGCCGCTGTCGAGAGACGTTATGGAAGCGAGCATAGAAAACAGATATACCAAATCGAGTTGCAAAACCGTTACCAAAAAGCGAATGAGACATTGCAGGAGTTTTCTTCGGATGTTGAAAGGTTGGCCCATTTGGCAAATGCGGACACACCCGTGGAATACGCTGAAAGGGTAAAGATTCAGAGCTTCATAAATGGCATACGGGACGTCGAAACAAAGCGAGCTACATACGCAAACCCAAAGCCAACATTTGCAGAAACGGTATCGCATGCATTGATTCAGGAAACGTCACTATTGAGTAAACCAGCATACAAAGCTCATCGTGTGGAAGTAGAAAGACCAGACTGGATAGACGCAATTTTGGAAGCTTTAAAGGGTACGTAGCAGAAGAATAATGATGCAGTCAAATGCTTTAAGTGTGCAAAGCCAGGGCACGTTGCGCGTTATTGCAACACCAACTCTAACAGTTCAAACAATGCAGGTGGTCGTAAACGCAGAGCTGAAAGAGATTAGCAAATCTCCAAGACCACTCAATCGTTAAACTAAAGCGAGTCAGCCGCAAGGGGCGACAGCTGGCTCCCGCAATTGAATGCCCCATAATCTCGATCTCACAAATTCGAAGAAAGTCAAGCAATCTTACTATCGGAGGACATATGGATGGAAAGGGACGTTTACTGACTGTAGATACGGGTGCATTTCATTCCATCATTCGATCAGATTTAGTCAACAAGAAGATAAGACCATTGCTTGGAGCAAGATTGCGTACAGCCACTGGAGAAGACACCCACGTAATTGGAGAAGTAGCATGTGAAGTAGCAATTGGGAACGTCACGGTACTGCACAATTTTATAGTGGCAGAGACGCTTCCCAAGGCAGTCGGTTCTATGTACCGGAGCGACTCGGGATTTTTCCCGACCAAGGACTGTCATCTCAGTGTGACCCCATTTAATTTGTTTCGTCCCTCCCACAAATTGTCATCCTCCCAGCAGCTCCTTGCAGCAGGACTGCTACATATTCTCTTACTCCGGGAAGGTATCGAACCCAATCCGGGTCCGTCTCCTGACCCCGGTCCTGAGAAATGGTTTTGCTGCATTTGCCAGACCCCATTTAATAGTGGCAGAGATTGTTGATGAAATCATAATTGGAGTGGACTTCTTAGTTGACCAAGGCATCAAGATCGATATGGAAAGCAAGACGATGCGATATAAGAACATGGATGTGCCTTTTAATTTCGGCTATGAGACAGACTGCAGCAGTAAACGAGTGCTGGTGGAAGAGAGTCAGCAAATACCACAAAAGACAAAGAAAGTAAAGCGGGAAAAGTTTGATGGAATGAATGGGCCACACAAATCAAAACCGAAGGTACCTGCCAGAAAAACACTGGCATTGACAAACCCTAATGGTCGCACTAAAACGAACGAAAGAATTTTCCAGAAAGAATGCAAGGGTGGTTTCAAGCCAGCGCGCACTATTGTTGTGGAACGTCGGAACGATACTGATTAGCCATGAAGCGAATCCGCCAAGCGCCAGCTCTACGAAGTAGTTCTTTGGCCAAACAACAGAGTGTGAGGGAACGAATCAGGACAATGAGTACTAGGATGAAACACAGGTACGACAAGAACAATAATTCGAAAGGTTTCCGGGAAGTATATTTGGTACTGCTATACAACCCTCACCGGCGGAAAGCTGCTCCATCCAAATTTTGGTGCAGTTGGGAAGGACGGTACAAAGTTGTGAAGAAGATCAGTGATACCATCTACCGCATACAAACCATTGGAAAACCACGAAATAGAAGGGTTGTTCATTTGGAGATGCTAGCAACGGTTAGATCGAGAGATTTGTCCGATCGGGACGATCAGACTTAAGTGGAGGGCAGTGTGATGAATATTAGCAACACTAAGGGATACTATCATCTCTAAGCCGATACTAAGCAGTCACTAGTATGTACATAAACAAATCAATCATTATGTCTACACATATGCACATACAAGCAGCTGAGAGATATGCACAAACACATGCATATATCTGAGATACTCACAAAAGTATGCAATCATCAGCAGAGTAATACTCACATATACACACGCATATGGCTATGCGAGAGACTATAAACTACAAATTCACATGCATATATTTGAGATGGCGGCCTCCGTGGTGTGATGGTAGCGTGCTCCGCCTACCGCACCGTATGCCCTGGGTTCACACCCCGGGCAAAGCAACATCAAAATTTTAGAAATAAGGTTTTTCAATTAGAAGAAAAATTTTCTAAGCGGGGTCGCCCCTAGGCAGTGTTTGGCAAACGCTCCGGGTGTATTTCTGCCATGAAAAGCTCTCAGTGAAAACTCATCTGCCTTGCAGATGCCGTTCGGAGTCGGCTTAAAACATGTAGGTCCCGTCCGGCCAATTTGTAGGGAAAATCAAGAGGAGCACGACGCAAATTGGAAGAGAAGCTCGGCCTTAGATCACTTCGGAGGTTATCGCGCCTTACATTTATTTTTTTATTTTTTATATTTGAGATACTCACAAAAGTATGCAATCTTCAGCGAACTAGTAAATTCTAGAAGGAGAAACGCCTAGAAATATGCGAACGAGGAAACCGAAGAGTATAAAAGCAGCACAAGCTAAGGCCTAAGGAATCAGTTTAATTTAAACACGCTATTGGTTGCGAAGTATAAGTGAAGTATTTTCAAAGTAGTCTAATAAAGACTATTTTGCACTATTGAATATTGGAGTTATTTATTCAACAACTTAGCGATACGAACGTTAGTAGAAGGTGTAAAATAAACGGAGTTTCACTAAATACGTTAAAATATGTTATTTACTTCCGGCACTTAGTTTTACATTAATTTGTCGCCACCGCAATGAAAATAAACAAACTTAAACTACTGAAATACTCTGAAATAGTCTAGAAATAATGCGAAGTGATCCTGTAGTGGACCTTAAATTGTTCCGAATCGGTCCCGAATTAGTGTTGAAATGATTCTGAAGTCTATCCGAACTCTTCACGAAACGGTGCCGAAGTAGTCCCAAAATGGTCAAAGAATATGTATGCGATACAATTCAACCTCTTACACATTTTATCGAAGTCAGTCAATGGACAAAGGGGGCCCTTAGGTCCTCATTAGGGTGTTTTCTTTTCTAAAAATAATTTTACCCTCATGTTGCACTCTTAATTTTTGTTTTTTGAACAAGGTCACCTGGCGCTCTTCAAAGAGAAATATTTTGTGACAGGAACACATAAGCTTACGAAAGAGCAGGGAAGAATCAACAGGGTGGCATTAATTTCAGAAAAGAAAACGCCATACGTTGATATGCACGAGATTGTAGATACTAAAACGGCACCATATTTGCGTGTCTTTTAGTGTTTTTAAATTATATTTATATTATTTTACAACACTTTTACAGATATTTTTGTAAGTTTTTCTTCCATTCACTCTTAAAATTAAACTCAAAAATAAAAGTCAAAACTGTTTATATTTTTTAAACCACAACAACCCTGATCATAAAAAGTAACACGGGCCGTGCTATTTTTTTATAATAACGGATAACTCGGGAACGAACGACATTAAGCGCACAAATATAATATAATACTGCGTTTAGTATTACTTTCTCACATAAAGTAGTAAACAAAATTAAGGCCCTCATAGTATATGGATATCACAGCTGGGCACAGTGTACCAAATTTTCAATTGAAACACTGCACTGTGCCCAACTATTTTGGATATCATACATCGTATTTAACAAAAAAAAATTTTCGTTGCCCCTATTCGGGATTATTTTCTTGATTCATTCTGGATTGCTTTTGGAACAATGACACCAACCATTCCCAGAAGGTTTTTCGTATCGTTTTGGGATCATTTCGGCACGATTACAGGACTATTTCAGGACCATTTCGTGATCGATTTGCGACTGCTTCTGGATCACTTCGAGATTGGTAAGGGGTCATGGGGGTGGCACAGTCTTTAAAACTCAAATTTTAATATTGGACATTAGAATCAAAATAAAATAAAACTCATGAAGTTTCCCGCCTATAACTGCTACTATGCCAATGTGCTCTGACGTGTGACACAGATAAAATGAATTCACAAAATTGTCTCACATTGTAGTTTTAATGTAGTCTACCTAAGAACAGTGTGTTTTTAATATTATGTGGTAAAATTATATTCGCTTCTGTGAAAACAATAATCCCTAATTCTGAAAATAAATCCGTAATGATCTCGAAACAGACCGAATAGATCCCGAAAACAATTCTAAAATTATACCGAAATAGTTCTGCAGAAATTCCGAAAAAGTCCCGAAATGATAGCTGAATCCTGATATTATACCGAAAAATTACTGGAATGATCTGGAAAAAGTACTGAAAACAATCTCAAAAAGGTCCGAGAATATACTGTAGGTATATCCCAGGTCCACATTTAGAGCAATATCCCCGAAAAAACCATCGAATCGTACATTTTTTTGCAAACAGATTTAACGCAAAATTTTAGATTTTTGGAAAAACGCAATTGAAGTTTTGTTATGTTCTCTTACACAAGAGGAATATAAGAGAGAACTTGAGGTCATATATAATATCGCTGCAAACAACGGATATAAAAAAGCACTAGTAGATAAGCTCAGAAGGACAAATGGAGAACCAAAAAGAAATAATGAAAATGAAAATAATAGCTGGACGACTATGACATATACTGGAAAAGCAACATATAAATTGGCAAACTTCTTTAAAAAATACAACATTAACACAGCATTCAAAACATCGAACAATCTAGGGCGAAAACTAAGAACTAACATTAACTCAGAGGATCCGTTTAGCAGCCACGGCATATACAAGCTTACCTGCGGATGCCAGCATAGTTACATAGGACAAACAGGACGGCAAATAACGAGGTTCAGAGAACATATTAGAGATTACAACAAAAAAAAATACGGAATCCAAACATTATACCCGAGTCTAACTTCGCGAATCACATGGTCGAGAATGAATGTTCCCCAGCAAACATCAATAAAACAGTTAGGGTTTTTCACATACAAGAAAAGGGCCGACGTCTCAACGTACTCGAAAACATGGAAATCTACAAACAGAAAACATTCGACGGTAGTATAATAAACGAACAGATAAACACAATTTCTGACACAATATTCGAGCCTTTAAAACTTGTTTACAGGAAACAACTTAATCACACAGGTGCAACAGACAAACACACAACAACAAATAAACACAAAACAATTAACACACCAAAACAAAAAACCCACAAAGAAGGTCAAACGACTAAAATCACAGATTTCTACCTACCCCAGTCAGCCACACAAATCGATTAGTAAACCACCCTCGGTTCTGAACGAACACACAGCACATACACATAACTAGATATACACAAGCATCAATTTCACAATACCTGCTCATATACCTACGAACTATAAATACAGGACAAATGACAACAACAGATCAGAACGAAAATCGACACTGATGATGGCACAACGCCGAAACCGGTTTGTCTCAAAACCAAATTTGACAAGGGATGACGGAAAATCGTTCCAATATATATCTTCTATAGTTTGCTTGGAAACTGGCATGTTTCAATCGTCTTAGTTTTCGACGCACCAGGTACAAAATCGAGATGGTCCACATTTTTTCCAAATTTCGTTACTTTGTACGTTGCAATTCATAATTATTTCCCACAAACTACTTATTTTTACTTCGTTTTAGGAGTACTAAGGCTGTCCTTAAGACAGGTTTAAGGATGAGTTGCCCATCACAACTTAATATATTTACAAAAAGGGAATGCCATCCAAACCATTACTCAAGTCAGAAGCCACATTTTTTAGTCTTTCACGCGAACAACGAACTGTGCTAGTCTTTCACAAAAATAATGAACTCTGCTAGTTTTCCAAACCAAAACTGAAAAGTGGGACCAACGATATTTACTTAACTAATTTCTCAGATTTACTTACACTGTAACCGGTGTCAAGACATTGATACAGATCACTGAAGCAGGGAAATACAATTTTTCCACTTGGCTTGTGCATCTCAAACGAAGTGATGCCCCACGTTGAAAGACGTTTTCGTTCCTGTAATAGCTGGAATTCTCTCGACCAAGGATTTACGCCACTACTACCAGCTGCTGCAGCTACACTAGATATTGGTTGTTGTAATACTATTTTCCATTGAAGTCTACAACAAAGAAAAATGGAGAGGCAAATTAAAATGTTGGCCTTCGTTTTGATCTGGGTGGTTGATATCGTCATCGCTCTGGCATAAACCACTAAGTCCAAAATGATTTAATGGCTCATGCCTGCCATAAAAAGGTTGGTATGTGACTAAGTATGCAACCAGCTATACATGTTGAAATGGGCTTCATGAGGTTTGATGGTCGAAATTGTTCCTTTACGAGCATGTTTGCTGTCATTAATTCAAAAATGCCAAAATGGACTGAGTGACTTTTGCTTGAACGCCGACGATAAGCTCTTTTTCATATGTATGTACGCATAATACATAATTCTAAGTATATGTATGTATATTCAGTGAAACGTCGATATAATCTTAATTGATAAATTGAAGAATGTTATCAATAGATGAAACGTCATCGATATCTTAGTTCATAGCAATATAAAACTAAATGTATGCATATCTTCTAAAAATTCAAAAATATTTTGTATCAAAACCCGATCTTAAAGTTAGTAGATTAATCAGCTTTAGCCTAACAAAGTGCAGCTCTCAAGTTATCCTTTTAACTCAGAGTAAGCTTTTTGCAAGGGTTTAGACTCATACAATACAGAAATCCCGATCACTCATAATACTTTTCCGTGGGATAAGGCGTTTATAAAATAATTCTCACATAAAACGTATTCAACAGAATTCAGGGCGTTTTGGGACTATAAGCCCAGATAGGGAGATATTCCACTCAGCCGTAGATTTTAATATTTTACTGTGAAGGAAATAATACTCACACTTTTAGTTTCGACGTGAAAAACAAAAGTCAGTGTCGAATAGTTCGCTCCCTAATTTTCATTTGATGTATATTGGAACGATTTTCGTCATCCCTTGTCAAATTTGGTTTTGAGACAAACCGGTTTCGGTGTAGTGCCATCATCAGTGTCGATTTTCGTTCTGATCTGTTGTTGTCGTTTGTCCTGTATTTATAGTTCGTAGGTACATGAGAGCAGGTATTGTCAAAATTGATGCTTGTGCATATTTAGTTATGTGTATGTGCTGTGTGTTCATTCAGAACCGAGGGTTGTTTTTACTGATCGATTTGTGTGGCTGACTGGGGCAGGTAAAAATCCGTAATTTTAGTTGTTTGACCTTCTTTGTGGGTTTGTTGTTTTGGTGTGTTAATTGTTTTGTGTTTATCTGTTGTTGTGTGTTTGTCTGTTGTACCTGTCTGATTACTTTGTTTCTTGTAAAGAAGTTTTAAAGGCTCAAATATTGTGTCAGAAATTGTGTTTATCTGTTCGTTTATTACTCTACCGTCGAATGTTTTCTGTTTGTCCTGTATTTATACTTCGTAGGTACATGAGAGCAGGTATTGTCAAAATTGATGCTTGTGTATATTTAGTTATGTGTATGTGCTGTGTGTTCATTCAGAACCGAGGATGGGTTTTACTGATCGATTTGTGTGGCTTACTGGGGCAGGTAAAAATCCGTAATTTTAGTCGTTTGACCCTCTTTGTGGGTTTGTTGTTTTGGTGTGTTAATTGTTTTGTGTTTATCTGTTGTTGTGTGTTTGTCTGTTGTACCTGTGTGATTACTTTGTTTCTTGTAACCAAGTTTTAAAGGCTCGAATATTGTGTCAGAAATTGTGTTTATCTGTTCGTTTATTATTCTACCGTCGAATGTTTTCTGTTTGTAGATTTCCATGTTTCGAGTACGTTGAGACGTCGGCTTTTTGTTTGTATGTGAAGAACCCTAACTGTTTTATTGATGTTTGCTAGGGAACATTCATCTTCGACCATGTGATTCGCGAAGTTAGACTCGGGTATAATGTTTAGATTCCGTATTTTTTTGTTATAATTAATTTGTTTATTGGCCGTTAATGAATAAATATATAATAGCAACAAACCGAGTTGTTTTATTTAAAAGAGGCCTAGAGCTCACAAACAGAAAAATATATGTATTTTTTGTTGTAATTTCTACTATGTTCTCTGAACCTCGTTCTTATTTGCCGTCCTGTTTGTCCTATGTAACTATGTTGGCATCCGCAGATAAGCTTGTATACGCCGTGACTGCTAAACGGATCCTCTGAGTTAGTGTTAGTTCTTAGTTTTCGTCCTAGATTATTCGATGTTTTGAATGATGTGTTAATGTTGTATTTTTTAAAGAAGTTTGCCAATTTATATGTTGCTTTTCCAGTATATGTCATAGTCGTCCAGCTATTATTTTCCTTTTCATTATTTCTTTTTCGTTCTCCATTTGTCCTTCTGAGCTTATCTACTAGTGCTTTTTTATATCCGTTGTTTAAAGCGATATTATATATGACCTCAATTTCTCTCTTATATGCCTCTTGCGTAAGAGGTGTTCTTTCAAGTATATGTACCAAGTGCCTTAATGCTGCATTTTTATGCTGTTGGAGGTGATTTGAGGTATTATGTATTATTGTGTCGGTGGCCGTTGGCTTTCTATATATATCATAGTTAAATCTTTTGGCTTCTTTATCAATATTTATCGTGAGGTCTAGATAGTTGATTCCTGCGTGTTTTTCGGTTTCCATTGTAAATTGTATATTTCCGTGCTGCTTGTTAAGGTACTCCAGTACAAGCTCTTGTTGTTGTTGTTGTTGTTGTAGCAATACTCGCCCCACCTAATAGCCGCGACCGATCACAAATTGTCATCAATATCCTCTAACGGGAGTCCAAGGAAACTTGCCGTTTCAACAGGGGTGGACCATAAGGAAAGGGGTGTTAGAGGCGTTGATTCCACATTACAATTGAAGAGATGGTTGGTGTCATGTGGGGACACATTGCAAGCGGGGCATACATTTTGTATGTCAGGGTTGATTCTGTATAGGTAAGAGTTTAACCTGTTACAGTATCCAGAACGAAGTTGAGCAAGAGTGACACGCGTTTCCCTGGGGAGTATGCGTTCCTCTTCCGCAAGTTTTGGATAATTTTCGTTAAGTACTGGATTCACCGGGCAATTCCCGGCATAAAGGTCCGACGCTTGTTTATGGAGTTCACCAAGGACCTGCTTGTGTTTTTTCACTTCATACGGCTGGGTTCTCAGGTGCCGTATTTCCTCAAAATGCTTACGGAGATGACTCCTTAAGCCCCTAGGCGGTGCTGGTTCATCAATCAGATGTCTGTTGGGATGCCCAGGTTTCTCGGTATTCAACAGGAACTGTTTGGTCAGCATTTTGGTTTTACCAAACCAAACAGTACAAGCTCTTCGTTATTAGTAGTTAAAACGCATATTATGTCATCCACGTATCTAGCATAAAATGACACGCCTAATTTGGACTTCAGCTCCTGTATGTACTTTTCTTCCAGATTTTGCATGAACACTTCCATAAGAATTGCTGATGTGGGGCTTCCCATTCTAAGACCGTTTGTTTGTCTATAGGTATATTTTATTGTTGAATTGAAAATAGTTTTGACGTAAAGTGGTTCTTAGCGTATTTGTGATTTGCATACTTTTCACTTATTTTTTTGTATTATGGACTATTGTTGAGCTAAGTCCAAAGTCTCCGATAGTGGTATTGATGGGTATAAATCTTTTATGTCAAAAGATACCAATTTGCTGTTCTTTGTTAGCTCTACGGTCTCAAGTTTCTCTCTTAGTTCTGTTGTGTTAGCTATTGCATACTCGTTCCTTAGCTCCAGAGTATCCTTCAATATCGTTTTTAAATATTTGGACAGTTTGTAACATGGTGCCGATTTAAAATTAATAATGGGCCTCATTGGCGTGTCCGGCTTGTGGATTTTTGGTAGCGCATAATGAAAAGGAAAATAATAGCTGGACGACTTTGACATATACTGGAAAAGCAACATATAAATTGCCAAACTTCTTTAAAAAATACAACATTAACACAGCATTCAAAACATCGACCAATCTAGGACGAAAACTAAGAACTAACAATAACTCAGAGGATACGTTTAGCAGCCATGGCGTATACAAGCTTACCTGCGGATGCCAACATAGTTACATAGGACAGACAGGACGGTAAATAAGAACGAGGTTCAAAGAACATATTAGAGATTAAAACAAAAAAATACGGAATCCAAACATTATACCCGAGTCTAACTTCGCGAATCACATGGTCGAGAGTGAATGTTCCCCAGCGAACATCAATAAAACAGTTAGGGTTCTTCACATACAAACAAAAAGCCGACGTTTCAACGTACTCGAAAACATGGAAATCTACAAACTGAAAACATTCGACGGTAGAATAATAAAGGAACAGATAAACACAATTTCTGACACAATATTCGAGTTTTTAAAACTTGTTTACAAGAAACAAAGTAATCACACAGGTACAACAGACAAACACACAACAACAAACAAACACAAAACAATTACCCTAGCGGGTTAGGGGATCAGAATATACCCGCGGTAGGTATGCCTGTCGTAAGAGGCGACTAAAATACCAGATTCAAGGGGCTGTGTAGCGCAACCCTTCAGGTTACCAGCGCAATATATAGCTTCTCCAAACCCAATTGTCAGCCTCACCTATCCGCGGCGAATCCTGTTTCACTAACAGACGAGGCTCTGGCGACCCCAAGCTCCTCATGGAACTTGGTGGTGGGGAGGGGGGAATGGCCTGAAGGTTTAATGTGGCCACATAAATCGTTCCCGAGATGGTCGGGCTAGCACCTTAATGGTGCTGTGGTACCGGAGCGTACCGGATCTGTATCCGGCAAAGGACCATCACATCGATAACACTCCCCAAAGAAAACATTCGACGGTAGAATAATAAAGGAACAGATAAACACAATTTCTGACACAATATTCGAGTTTTTAAAACTTGTTTACAAGAAACAAAGTAATCACACAGGTACAACAGACAAACACACAACAACAAACAAACACAAAACAATTACCCTAGCGGGTTAGGGGATCAGAATATACCCGCGGTAGGTATGCCTGTCGTAAGAGGCGACTAAAATACCAGATTCAAGGGGCTGTGTAGCGCAACCCTTCAGGTTACCAGCGCAACATATAGCTTCTCCAAACCCAATTGTCAGCCTCACCTATCCGCGGCGAATCCTGTTTCACTAACAGACGAGGCTCTGGCGACCCCAAGCTCCTCATGGAACTTGGTGGTGGGGAGGGGGGAATGGCCTGAAGGTTTAATGTGGCCACATAAATCGTTCCCGAGATGGTCGGGCTAGCACCTTAATGGTGCTGTGGTACCGGAGCGTACCGGATCTGTATCCGGCAAAGGACCATCACATCGATAACACTCCCCAAAGCCTTCGGGGAGCAATCTTATCGCTACAACAACAACAACAACAACAACAAAACAATTAACACACCAAAACAAAAAACCCACAAAGAAGGTCAAACGACTAAAATTACGGATTTTTACCTACCCCAGTCAGCCACACAAATCGATCAGTAGAAACCCCCCTCGGATCTGAATGAACACACAGCACATACACATAACTAAATATACACAAGCATCAATTTTGACAATACCTGCTCATGTACCTACGCACTATAAATACAGGGCAAACGACAACGAAACCGGTTTGTCTCAAAACCAAATTTGACAAGGGATGACAGAAAATCGTTCCAATATACATCATTTATCCACCCTGTCGGAATATAAACAAAACAAAATAATATCTTTCATTTCGTTATACCGAGACGTCACTGCACATACAAGCGTACACATATATGTAAATATGTACAAACTTATTTTAAACAAACCTCTTATTTTGGCTACTACTTAGAAAGGGTGCCGACAAATGAGGCGAATATGCTTCTGACGAACTTGGTGATGGCAAACGACTGCCTACACTTCCTGCACTACCAACACTTCCAGCAACATCCATGCCTGCGCTTGCAGCTGCAACAGAACTACTACTGCTCGCGCCAACAGTCATATCACTTTCTACATCAGCAATACTGCCACCATTTATCTCTGCAGTGGGAGAGTCATCATCAATATTTTGATCCATGCTTTCTTCATTACCATTCATATATATATCTGCATATAGCAATGTGGGTTCCCAAGCATTAGGTGGCGTACTTAGAAAATAACAACGTACTCGTCCATCAGACAATGTTCGAAATTGTATATTTGATGGCATCATACTAGATAAATTGATTAGCTGTCTTCTCATATCGTTAACAATTGCTTTAATCTCAGACCATGTTTTTCGCGGTGTGGGTGCGGGCACATGTCGATCGTCATCATCGTCATCATCATCTTCACAATCATCATCATCATCATCTAATTCATCCATATTTGGTGGTGTACCACTAGTCGGTGAACTAAGATGATTTGAAAGTGCTGATGCAGCCGCAACAACAACGGCAGCAGCTTCTGCCGTTGTAGCGTGCGCAGCTGCAGCCACAGTAGATATAGGGGATGTTAACGAATTGAAAGCTAATCCCAATGAAGAATAGAAGGCATTTGCAGTGGTACCTATTGAACTGCTAATACTACTTGGTGTACTTGCAGTACTTTGTGTACGATCACCAGATACGCGTGATGTAAATCCATCCAAAAGATTTGCTAACGACGATGTACTAGTTGCTATGCGTTCCGTTGTGGGTGATTGTATTGGTAGTTGTGTTAAGGGATTTATTGGTACTATAGCACTTGTACTTGTCATTATGGCTAGACTAGCACTACCAACATTTCTTGCATTTCCACTTATGCTACTGCCAATTGTATTGTTGCTATTATTATTGCTACTGTTATTTGTTAAAAGTGCGCTTGAACCACCAGTTATACTGCTACTCAATGGTGTTACATTTGCCGCTGAAGTTGTTGTAGTAGTCAAAGCTGATTGCAAACGACTATGCTGATGATGTGTCGTCAATGTTGAGTCCATAGTTTATTTAAATCTCGCACTACAGCCGTTATGATGGATTAGATGATTAAGAATATTATCTCAAATTCATTAATGTTATAACCACATTGACAATGTAATTGATTTATTAGATTTTGAATTGTGTCGATGAAATAACGTCGTATATTTACGGTACTACTTATACTCGTACATAAATTTTAATATGGCAACTTGAGAGTCTCGAGTATTATTATCGCTGTGAAGTAAATTTTATATATATATGGTATTTGTGTAAAGATTTGAACGCCTCGTAACTGTGTAACCCACACAATCCCTATTGCCTCTCATGTCAGAAACATGAATGTGTAAAAATATATTATCTATTCGTTTAAAAATTTTCAATGTAACTGATCGAATCTTTTATTTGTCCGGGGTTTATTTACTGTTATTTTTATACTCAGCTGAGCAGAGCTCAGCTTATGTTATGTTCGCATAACGGTAATCCGTAACGACATAAACTAATCGAGATAGACATAGACTTCTATATATCAAAATAATCTGGGCGAAAAAAGAAATTTATTTAGCCATGTCCGTCCGTCCCTCCGTCCGTAAACACGATAACTTGAGTAAATTTTGAGGTATCTTGATGAAATCTGGTATGTAGGTTTCTGAGCACTCGTCTCAGATCGCTATTTAAAAAGAACGAAATCGGACTATAACCACGCCCGCTTTTTCGATATCGAAAATTTCTAAAAACCGAATACGGATAAAGCGATGAAACTTGGTAGGTGGGTTGACCTTATGACGTAGAATAGAAAATTAGTAAAATTTTGGACAATGGGCGTGGTACCGCCCACTTTTGAAGGAAGGTAATTTGAAAGTTTTGCAAGCCGTAATTTGGCAGTCGTTGCAGTTATCATGATGAAATTTGGCAAGAGCGTTACTCCTATTCGTATATGTGTGCTAAATTAAAATTAGCAAAATCGGATGACGAACACGCCCACTTAAAAAAAAAATAGTTTAAGTCAAATTATAACAAAAAATTTAATATCTTTACAGTATATAAGTAAATTATGTCAACATTCAACTCCAGTAATGATATGGTGCAACAAAATACAAAAATAAAAGAAAATTTCAAAATGGCCGTGGCTCCGCCCTTTTTCATTTAATTTGTCTAGAATACTTTTAATGCCATAAGTCGAACAAAATTTAACCAATCCTTGTGAAATTTGGTAGGGGCATAGATTCTATGAAGATAACTGTTTTCTGTGAAAATGAGCGAAATCTGAACTCACTTTATCTTGGTATAAAATATGGCCGAAATCCGACTATGACCACGCCCACTTTTTCGATAACAAAAATTACGAAAAATGAAAAAAATGCCATAATTCTATACCAAATATGAAAAAAGGGATGAAACAATGTAATTGGATTGGTTTATTGACGCAAAAAATAACTTTAGAAAAAACTTAGTAAAATGGGTTGACACCTTCCATATTAAGTAGATTACATTGAAAAACGTTTGCAGGGCGAAATCAAAAGCCCTTGGAATCTTGGCAGGAATACTGTTCGTGGTATTACATATATAAATAAATTAGCGGTACCTGACAGATGATGTTCTGGGTCACCCTGGTCCACATTTTGGTCGATATCTCGAAAACGCCTTCACATATACAACTAAGGGCCACTCCCTTTTAAAACCCTCATTAATACCCTTAATTTAATACCCATATCGTACAAACAAATTCTAGAGTCACCCCTGGTCCACCTTTATGGCGATATCTCGAAAAGGCGTCGACCTATAGAACTAAGGCCACTACCTTTTAAAGTACTCATTAACGCCTTTCATTTGATTCCCATATCGTACAAGCACATTCTAGAGTCAGCCCCTGATCCACATTTATGGCGATATGCCGGAATGGCATACACCTATAGAACTATGGCCCACTCCCTTTTAAAATACTCTTTAATGCCTTCCATTTGATACCCAAGTCATACAAACACATTCCAGAGTTACCCTAGGTTCATTTTCCTAAATAGTGATTTCCCCTTATTTTGTCTCCAAAGCTCTCGGCTGAGTATCTAATGTTCGGTTACACCCGAATTTAGCCTTCCTTACTTGTTCTTCCTGTTTTCTCGAACCATTTTACAATAGTTTTAAAAAATGTCGGTATGTGTCGGTACAACTTAAGTCATGAAGTGTCCGCTGCAAGGTTAGATTTGTCGCTTATATTATCTTCTTAAAACAAAATTCCACTACATAAACATCTTTTGAAAGTATTAAGTAGATAAATTATAATATTTCTATTCGATCTTATATATTTAGTTTTGACATCTTCGGATAATTTTATTAAGGATCGATCAATCGGTTTTTCAAATCCTGCGATAAAAATGATGGCGCAGAAAATAAAATTATAAAAGGGACACTAAGTTTCCAAGCAACAAGGTTTTTCTACCAGCTGTACTCATACCAACAATCCTTGGACTTTTAGTTTGTTCCGCTATCTTCATTTCATGATTCCAAGCCATACATTAGGGAAGGTTTGATAAATTACTCATGTTACTCGTGTTACCCCTAAGATCCTTGGGTGACTGACAGTCGGTAGTGTGACACCATATACGTCCAATATTTGCGACATCTGTTACTTCCACGTCGTAAACAGGGTGTCCGTGGATTTTGTCGGTGATAATGCCAAGTTGCGCGAGGTGAAGAAACCAGAAAGATCGGGGAGATAGCTGTTTATTTTAGAAACTAATTCATCAACTGATGGGCCAGGTCCTGTAGCCATAATCGTGCAGTCGTCAGCATAGGAAATGATTGTGACTCCTGGTGGGGAAGCGAGTTTCGATATGTAAAAATTAAACAGAAGCGGGGAAAGGACACCACCCTGCGGAACCCCTTGTTTAATTTTTCTAGGTTTAGAAATTTCGTCCCTAAATTTAACCGACGCCTGCCGACCACTCAGATAATTAACGGTTCATCTTTTTAATCAAGCGGGAAGGTGTGAGCCTTCTATGTCTTGGAGTAACGTGCCGTGGTTGACTGTGTCAAAAGCTTTTGACAGGTCAAGTGCCACGAGGACCGTCCTATTATGGAGATCATGGTGTTATTTAACGTTACTTGACGCATTGGCGGCCTTCGCCCTCCCTTTTAAAAATAATTTCTCTGGGTAGGTCCAACACCGGTTTGGAGATCAAAACTACTTAGGTATATCCGCGCAAAACACTGGTGTTCACATCTTTTGTTGTGGTAACGACAAAATTATCCAACTTACAACAATCACATGAAAATTTTCAATTGCTTTTGCAAATACCTTCGATCCTAGATCCAACTTTTAGCTTCTTTTTTTGTACGAAAACAAATGAGTTTTAAAAAATATATATGTACTTTGTTAGATGACGTTATTGTTGCTGAAGCGTTGAAGATACTCCCCGAAATTTTGGGTTGTGTTATCGATGTTGATGGTATTTTCTCGGATATGGTGCGGTAAGTTCCAGTAAAAAGCACCACTAAAGCACTAGCCCGAGCATTAGTTTCACCTAGATTTAAAATAACCACATTGAATCCTCTAGGCCGTTTCGCCCCTACCACCTAGCATCAAGCGGAACTTGGGGTCGTCAGAGCCTCGCTTGCTAAATATGTGTGTGAAATATTTGTAACAAGATTCCCCTCGGGTAGGTGAGGTGGAAAAATGCTTTTTGGAAGCTATACAGCAATAAAGCTTTGTATTGCGCTGTCAATCCCTTGAATCTCAATTTTAGAGATCCTCTATTTGGTATATTACGCATTTGAGGCCTCCTTTGAAGATTTCGTTCAAGATTGGTTTATTTCAATTTCAAAGTTTTGATAAGCACTGCCTTCGCTTCTCTTCATGCTACTGCGGGAATTATATATGACATTGTTTCTTTGTCGAGCTACCCTGCTTTTAGAGCTTACCTAAGGGTTCCGAAAGGTCAATTATTTGGTTAAAGGTTCGGAATTACATTGAACAGTCTACTGATTATCCAAATATGGACGTAGATTTTTTTGCAATCAAACCAATTAGTTGTATACTAAAAGAATACGTAATTGCCAAAATGCCCAACTAATTCGAGTTCTGTCTTTTTTCTATATTTGCTACTGGCAGTTTCAACATGGTGATGTAGGACATATTTGCCATTAATTGCCAGTCTCATCATAACATAGCAATAATCCTACAAAATTCTAGTCAATGAACTAGAACGTTCGCCGACTACTTTGGCTTTTGACTGCAGGGTTTTTACCTTTTAATCTTAAAAGAGCTTTTATTGTTTTATGCCGCAAATTTGAAAAATGTATTATTATTCTTTTTATTTTTGACTTTGTTTTTGTATGTTATCTTCATTATAAGCCATTAACGACCTAAAAAATGATATTGTAGTATTGTGCCGTCAACCGTACATATTTGTTTACTCAACATTTTAGGTATTTGGTGTTAAGGAAATAGAAATACTGTTGGGAAACGAGTAAAGGGAGTCTAAAATGTTTTATTACAAGAGATGTATTGAGGTTTGACCCAAATACGAATCATTTCCCCAAAAAAAAACCTAGTCACGTTTACCCTTTTCCCATATTTGTATATACATACGTATGTACATAATGCTGTGGCACCTCATTTGCAAACAAAATCTTCACATTCTGAAATGGTACTCCGTTATTGTCGTTGTTTATTAATACCAATCCGTCCAATAAATTTACTGTTCTCACACTGGCATTTGGTAGTTGTTGTAAGTATTTGTCTTCTGTTATTGTTGTTATTGCAATTGACAGTTGATCTGATTGCATTCCAATAAGTGAAAGCCAGCAATCCAATATTTAAACGTCCTTCTCGGCACAAAGCCAATAAGCATACTTCTATCACAACCTAATTTTTTTTTTTGATTCCTTTAACTTTTAGAGTATTAACATACATATATTTGTTCGATAATTTTAGGCTATTTCGTATTTTCACTTATTAGCCCACTAAGAACTTATTTACTTCCAGTGCCAAATTAGTATAAGCAGAAGTATATAAATGCATACGTATACATCTGTATATATATGTTTTATGTGTAGCCAAAAATTCCTATTAAAATCCTTCAGCTATTTATATTCCAACACACTTTTATTCGGCAGTTTTTGCGCAAGTTTCACTTTCATGTCATATTCACTTTTTTGTATTTAAACTAGATTAGTATTATTACTATAAATGACCACAAACAATTTTATAATTGCGTATTTCCAGTTGTTTTTCACACAAATTGGTGATTGCCAGATTGCTTGAATAATCTATTGACGTTTGAGTGCTCGCTTGTTCTTCTTCTTTTTCTGTAGGGAACTTACAATAGATTAAACGGGATTGCTCAGATCTTCCTTGTATCTTTCTCATACATAATTCACCAATCGGTCCTCGTTGGGTATGTAATTACATTTATTATTTTGAGAGCGGATTATTTCAGCCGAAGGTAGTTCATCGTCGTTTAATGATCGTCATAATTGATTCTCGCTTATCCGCCTAGACCAATTATGATTGCTTCGCGATAACTGACATCTCCTGTCTTTTCTGTATAAGTCTCACCCTTCCTCTGATCATAAAGCCGAGTGTGACCTTGTATGTGCAGAATTTGAACTCTTTCGTAGCACTACCAATTCGCTGTAGGCATCACTGATAGGACCGTAAATCTTCCAGAGATCTTTTCTCCCAGGCATCTCATAGCTCCGAGCCCTACTACTTGTATAAAAGAGGATAAATATAATAAGAGCCACCAGTTTGTTACGAGTGGCGAGTAACTCGCTGGAAATTAAAAAATGTATGCCTGATGTTTTAATTAATTATTAATTGTCTCGCAATCATCCGTTCCGTCTATGCACGTTGTGCAACTGTGATTATTGGAAAGAGAATTAATTAATTAATTAAATACAGTCGAAAAAATAAACACAAATACCCCACGAAAATGTATAGAAAATTTTATGCACATCTCTCCCAAAAAAAAAGCAGCGACTACCTCGAAGAAAACATTTAGCAAATGGCTACAAGTAACGAGTGAACTCTTTGCTGGTATGATGAAAGATTATAGTTTGATTTCGGTTCGTCGAAAGTTCAGCCCAACTCAGTGTGCATTAAGGATTACAACAAAATTTTGCTATATGTCTTTGGGTTATGTATACTTAGTTTTGATACCAAATTGAAGCGTGGTAATAAAATTGTTTTTCTGTTTATGTTGTTTGTCTTCATGTATAATTCATAATATGAAATATATGTTATATTATATGCCTTTTGTTTTTTTTAAATAAGCAGAGTCACCCCTGACGATGCTGAAAATTTTCAGCGAAACTTTGGGCAGAATGGTGAATTGAATTTGCACCAAAATGAATGGATCAGTAAAGCCTGAAATAATTCATACAAATCTCATTCTCATTTTTGTTGAAACTAAGCGACCATAAAATAAAAAAGGTGGACTTATATTAACGCCTTGTTCCCGTTTACTTCGCTTGGAAGTTTTGGCAGCGCCATAAAATAAAAATTAACGCCTTCCAGTTTCTTTGACTCGAAGTAATCGGAATGTTTCTGTAAATTGCCTTGGCTTGGTGTCACAAATCACATAAGATAAGATTGCGCAATGCGCATGTAAACATTAGATCAGCTATTTTTTATGGGCAATTCATACATCATTTTCCTTAGCTCTTGTTTTTTCTCTCTTTCTTTCATTCGCTCAAGCAGTCAACTGTGACGCAGATACGCAGAACGAAGCAGTTTTGAATTCGTGGTTGCGCAATTTGGTAGATTATTTGTGCTATCATTTTGGGCGAACTAAAGAACCCGACACATTAAATTTTTTATGCAGTATCGTGCGCTAACAGATGAGTGGATGGCGTGTGTTGTCCACGGCTTAAAAAATTACACGACAAATGTGGTATTAAAATGTAACTGGCCTTAGCGGCAAATTCTCTTTGTCTTTTTTATAAACGAATAACGGATATCGACTAATTAAAAAGTATATAATAAAGTACAAAGGAATATCAATACAGACAATTACTAATACAAAGTATCTATATTTATTTGACAAGTGTGTGTGGTAAGTGCACGCCAGTGCTGCCGTCGATTTAGGGCCAAATGTGTCGCCAGACTTGTCGGCGTAGATGCTCTTTTGGTATGACGTGTGTGTGTGAGATTTTGTATTTTTGCCCCAATCTCTTTCGTTGGTGGCTTATTGCAACATCCCACCGACCAGTGAATCTTCGGCGGATTCACGATACTTTAAAGGGGCTAGCTTGCTGGCTGGACGACGCAGGATTCCGTGAGATGTCTTTATGGCCGCGCTTCGAATTCGACCATCCTTACCAGCAAATACTTCCATCACCTTACCCATCTGCCAGTGGCTTCTTGGCAGCGCAGGATCGCAGACAATCACCAGCTGATTTAGCTTTAGAGGATCGGGTTCCTCCCTCCATTTGGGTCGACACAACAGTTGTGGCAGGTATTCCACCATCCACCGCTTCGAGATTCTATCTTTTAAATTTTGCGCAATCTTCCATTGCTTTCGCGGACAGATGCGGGCTTCATCCAGGCTGGGTGTCTGCGTGAAGTTCATGCACCCGACCAGGAAATGATTAGGAGTAAGTGGCTCCTCCTCCTCTGAACTAACTGGGATATCTGTTAGCGGGCGACTGTTAACAATGTTCTCTGCCCCTATCAGGACACTTCGGAAGGTTTCGATTCGAGGCGCATCTTCCTTTAGTACGCGGTGCAATAGCTTCTTAACACACTGTATCAATCATTCCCAGCAGCCACCTGCGCTGGGATTGGCGGGGCAGTTGAAACGCCATTCAATATTCTGCTTCGTAATTTCTTTCTCGATGCGCCCGAAATCGAACAGTCGGTCTTCGGACTTCAACTCACGCTGGGCACCAACAGAATTTGTGCCATTGTCACTTCTGATTTGCACTGGGACTCCGCGTCGATTGCCGAAATTCCTTAAGCAAATGATAAAGGCGTCGGTGGAAAGATCTTCGGCTACCTCGAGATGAATGGCTCTTGTCGTCATGCATGTAAATAATACCACCCAACGCTTCTCTGTTCTGCGACCAATCGTAACCTGAAATGGTCCGCAGAGATCAACGCCCGCATATGAAAACGGACGAACGAAGGACGTCAAGCGATCTGATGGTAGTTGTCCCATTAGCAACACAGCGGGTTTGGCAGTCCAGCGGATGCAGATTGGACAAGCTAGTTTGATCGACCTCAGTAACATTTTCGCAAATGGCACCCAATATTTCTGACGCATTTCGTTGATAACTAAAAGATCGTTTTGATGATGTCTTCTTGCGTGGAATTGTTGCATGATCAGGCGCGTGACATAGTGGTTTTGTGGCAATATTATCGGCTGTCTGGCTGACAATGGTAGACAAAAGGCTTAATCGATGCGTCCATGTACTCTGATAATGTTGTCTTCATCGACGAAAGGCGTTAGTTTGTGGAGACAACTACTCTTCGGAAGTGGTTGCTTGGCTTTCAATGTTGCAACTTCAGCTCGAAAACATTCTTGTTGTATTTGGCGACAAATATACTTTTCTGCTTCAGTGACTTCGGCAGCTGTTAGCTCTCCTCGTAAACGACTCTTACTGCGACTATTACCCACAAAGCGTAGTATCCAAGCGACAATTCTGACTATCTTTAAAAAACAAGAATAGTTAGTGTATTTGATTAAGTCACCTGTTTGACATAACAGAATAATTCTTTCTAGTATTTCTTCACGACTGCACTCGGATGTATCAAGTTGAACTGGCTCGCCTGGCCATTCCTCGGTGCGTTGTTGCAAAAATTCCGTCCCCGTAAACCATCGATGTGATGAGCATTGTGTAAATGTTGCTCGCGTTGCGTCATCGGCTAGGTTAGCTTCTGAGGGTAACCATCGCCACATGTCACTATCTGTTGATGTCAAAATTTCGGCGATACGTTGCTGGACGAAGGGTTTATACTTTCGCTCCCTTGAGCATATCCACATAACCACCGTTTGTGAGTCGGACCAGAACGCAAAGCGATGAATCTGGAAATCATGGCTCTGCTGAATAAATGTTTTTAGGCGGCATCCTAACACAGCTGCTTGGAGCTCCAGGCGAGGAATCGTCATTCCTTTTACAGGTGCGCATCGAGATTTGGCACAGATGAATGCGATGTGAATTTGATGACCTTTACGCATTCGCAGATAGGCTACAGCTGCATATGCTGTTGAACTTGCATCAACGAATATATGGACCTCGATTTCGTCAGCGATTGGCAATACATTTCCATAGCAGCGCGGTATTGACAATGTTTTGATATTTTGGAATATGGACCAACATGTCGACCATGCCCTTCCGAGATCATTAGGTAGATGCTCGTCCCATTGAATCTTCCGCTTCCACATGGCTTGTATCAGTAACTTACCTGCAATTGTTATATATGTGAGAAACCCGAAGGGATCATAAATCGACATCACTATGGCTAGTAACTCTCGTTTGGTGGGTGGCCGCTTACACTGTAAGATATCGGGAGAAATTTTGAAATATTGAAAACGAAATTCAAACTTATCTTTTTCCGAGTTCCAGAGCATTCCCAATATTTTGTCAACGCTTGGTTGCTTCTCCATATTAACGATCGCATTTGGCTTATTGTCACCGTTTAGAAGACTTTGGAGTCTTTTGTTGCTGGAGACAAAGTTTCTTAAATTAAACCCACCGGCTGCATTTATGTCGATTACTTCATTTGTAATGATTTCGGCTTCCTTCTCCGAGTGAAAGCTAATGACCAAGTCATCAACGTACATGCTTCTTACTACCGCATCTGCTCCCCTTGGCATTATTAACGAAAATTGTAGCGCGTTTGTATTTTTAACATATTCAGCGCAACAGGGGGAGAAGGCTGCTCCAAAAATCATAGAGGTCATTACGTAGACCCGTTTATCAGAGTTGCTGTCGTTTCTCCACAGGAACCTATGTGCGTGCTGATCATCTGGTTTGATTTTTACTTGGGATAACATCTCTTCAATATCGCCCGCAACTGCCACCGACCCTTGGCGAAACCGATGTAAAATAGCAAAGAGCGATTGTGCTTGCTCCGGACCCTTAAGCAGTTCTGAGTTGAGCGATGTGTTGGTGACCGGCTGCGTCGAAGACTATGCGCAGCTTACCGGGTTTATGAGGGCTCATTACACCGAAATGTGGGAGATACCATACCTTCTCACTTTGGTTGTTGACTTCAGCTGCAGATAGCTCTCTGGCATAGTCCTTCTCTATGTAGCGCGCCATGCCTTTGGTGTAACTTTCAGCAAAAACTGTGCTTCTCTTCATTTTGTTCTCAATACTAAGCAACAGTCTCTTCGCCATATCGTAGCTAGGTGGAAATGCAATGTCGTCTTGCTTCCACAACAAACGAATCTCGTACCTGTCGCCAATCTTAATTGCTGTCGATTTTAAAATAGCTTTTGCACGCATATCGTCTTCTCCCTCGGTAACAGCTGCTTTCACTCCCAAGTTTTCTAATGTAAAATATTCTTCGACCATGTTGCATATCTTTTTCGACAGAGGCGGGTCTCTGATCATAAGTACCCGTGGACTAGTCGAATCCATCTTATCAGTTGGCCCGTAAGCCAGTCATCCTAATTTTGTCTTGGCGGCAATTAATTGGCTCGGCCCGTTCGTAACGGTTTCGGTGGCAATACCGAGAAAGCTGTTGGCTAAACCCAAGAGCAACGTCGGCTTTACGTTGTCGTAGCTGGCGACTGGTAAGTTACCAAAATGGCGATAGTTTTGAAACGATTGACTAGGCAGATTCAAGGTTTTGACTGTGCGAACGTTCTTGAGTGGAAATGGTGCGCCGCCTTGATTACCCTGTACCTCCAACGACACTATGCGAGATTTCTCTGTTGCTGTGTTCTCGCCATACCATTGTAGTGTTAGTGATGATTCAAACCCAGCTGATTAGCGACGTCTTCTTCTAGCAAAGAAATAGAAGAGCCTTCGTCGAACATGGCGTGTGTCTCCATGTGACCCTTCGGCCCAAATAATGTGACGGGTATAACTTTAAATATAATGGAACGACACTCACCTTGGCAACTGAGGACGACTTCCGAATTATTTGTGGTAGCTGATGTGACCGTATGCGTGTTCGATGGTGCGTGCAGTAAGCGATGATGTACGCGTTGACATTCTTGTATATAACACCGCTTTTTCTTTTGACAGCTTTGCAAATTGTGTCCTCCTTGCAGGCATGCAAAACAAAGACGTTGACGTTTGACTAGGGCCCATCGATTTTCTATGTTACGTGTTTTAAATTGGGGACAGTCCTCCAATGAGTGTGGCTAATTGCATGCAATGCACATCCATTGTTGATTTATATTACCCTGACTACTGTGTAGAAAGCGACTTGCTATGACCGGTCTCTGATCCGATAGACGAGGAGCTCTAAATGATGTTGGATGTGTTGCCTTATCAGCAACTTTTGGCATAATAGCTAGTATTTTGGCTAGGTTACCGACCCATTCGGCAAAGGTTTCCATTGTGGCAAATGGTGTCACCGTAGATGCGGGTTTACTCCACTCGAACTGTTTCGATGCTGAGAGCTTTGAAATAAGTTGCTCAAGCAACGTCGGATTTACTAAGTGCTGATCACACCTTGCTGACTTAAAGAATGCAGTTATATTGCGTACCTGATTGGAGAGGTCCACCACCTATTCCATACGGTCCTCTGTTATATTTGGAAATGATTGTACCTTACGTAACTGCGCACGAATCAGCAGTTCTGGCCGACCGAAGTTAAATCTCAGCTCTTCTAATATGTTTTGCACGTTTTTTGGGAAGATAAGCAGTGATGTGACTGCCCGCTTCGCATCACACTTTAACGCCATTTGTAGGCGCATTCAATTTTGGCGATCACTATAGTTGAACTCACGTGTTGTGTCGGCGAAACTGGAGTAAAACAGCGGCCAATCCTCGGGATTGCCGTCAAACTCCGGCAGTGGGTACAACTTTGCTCTGTGCAAAACTCCTGACTCGATATTATATGGCGCAGGCGGTGTTGGCTGTACCCGCATATAACCATGCGGCTGCTGTGACATAAATACTGGCTGGTTCATTGCATTTGCAGTGGAGTGCAATGATGCTTGTGGCAAAGCATGTGCTGATACTTGCGACTGTTGTAATAAAAAAGGTGGTGCAGAAGAAGCATATGATCCGCTAGCTGATAAACCATCTAGACCTGACTGAGCACGCCATTACGCTTCTGTAGCCGATGGCACGGCTGCTGACGTCGATACTTGCGCTGTTTCTCTTTGTACAAGCGCGGCTGATGTTGATGGTGGAAGTGGCAATCTCTGGGCGTTAGTTGGTGACATGTTGCTTTCTGTAGCAACTGTAGCTGCTGGCGGCCATGATGATATATTATTGGCAAATGTTATCCGCGATATTGTCGGCGTGGCAAGTGATGACGTAGTTACTGGCACCATAGGGGTGGTTGATTTGATGCATTTCCCATACTGCTGGAATCGGAACATGCACGCTCCTGTAGATTTTGAGCTTCGTTGCGCAACTCCCTCATGCCTTCACTAAGTGACGCAATACTGGCTACTATTGCGGCTAATTGGCTGGTTATGCCTGTTGTAGATTGCTCGGCAGAGACAGCTGGTGCATTTTGGGAATTGACATTCTCCAAGGTTGTATTATCGGCGACGGGAAAGGATTCGTTGGCATCCTCCACTTCTTCGCTGTCAGTTCTACTTCGTGCCCTATTTAGCATATTAAGAAATATTGGCCCTTTAAATTATACGAGCAACTGGCGGGAAACAAACAATTTGACGCGGAAATGAACAAATTTTACTCTACACGAATTTTACAGACAAAATTTCCAGGGAAGGCAAAAAAATCTCACGATTGTTGTCCACGGCTTAAAAAATTACACGACAAATGTAGTATTCAAATGTAACTGGCCTTAGCGGCAAAGTCTCTTTGTCTTTTTATAAACGAATAACGGATATCGACAAATTACAAAGTATATAATAAAGTACAAAGGAATATCAATACAGACAATTACTAATACAAAGTATCTATGTATATATATTTGACAAGCGTGTGTGGTAAGTACACGCCAGTGCTGCCGTCGATTTAGGGCCAAATGTGTTGCCAGACTTGTCGGCGTAGATGCTCTTTTGGTGTATGACGTGTGGAACGTGTGTGTGAGATTTTGTATTTTTGCCCCAATCTCTTTCGTTGGTGGCTTCTTGCAACAGCGTGTGTTTGCATGGAAAGCGACAAGAACCGCATCACCGGTGACATCTGACATAAAAAAGTAGCCAAGTTCCAACCTGTTACAAGAAAAGCATACGAAGAAGAACTTGATGTGTTTTTGCTATAAGTGCTTTCAGACTTTGCAAGTGTAATTCTTTTTTCCAACATTTTTGTTTGTTTGTTTTCTCATTGTCACGTCTAAAAATTAAATTTTAACAATTGAATACAAGACCAAATATATTAGCAAGTATTTTTCTTGTATAGTGGGAATGTTTATAACAAAACTCCGTGTAATTTTTTATGTATGTGGGCAAGCCGAAATAAGTTTCAACTGCTGTCTGAAGTTTTTTCATATTTACAAACGCAGCATCTTGCTCGATTATAACGATGGTCGCTCATGAATCAAAACTCTTTATCATGAGAAATTTGATTGTGACACGGCCCTAATGTGGCTTCAGGAAGCAAATGTCTGAGGATTAGTACATATCGCTCAATTCTTGTAGGGAAGGGAACAACGTAAATGAACTGTCAGTGAATTGATAACTGAACAGCTGTTGTCGATGGCCCACGTTCTCAGGTCAAAAGTACTCATTCTTATCAGTTCTAAGCATAGTTGGGCATAGTGTACTGAGCTAAACAATTTAGTGCTAGGGAAAGAATGTACTTTATCACCCATGATAAAAACGCTTACAAGGTATTGCCGTTCTCTCGTCTGGTCAGCAATGATTTATTCTTTTTTTAAGTTTTTAAGCAAGTCAAAAATCAATCTTGAATGAAAAGGAAATAGACAAAATATAATACCTATTAAAATTTGTTTTTGTTTGAGAAAAAACATAATTTTTTAAGTGTGCAATTAGAAATTTAAAATGTTTTTCATTGCAGATAAGCGTCCATGTCAGAAACCGTTATACCTTGTTTTTATCATGCCATCACCTAAAAAAATTAATTGGGGGAATAGGAAAGTTTTTGTCATTATACAATCCATGGTAATTTACACACAATAGATGAAATTATGCCAAATTTTACATGGAGAGTTTCTGAGTGTCATTTTATAGCGAGGTTTTGTGTGTTATTTTATAATCGGAATACCGCGCTTAAACACATATTTACAGTTCTAGTCCACATAAATTTGCCCATTTATGGTTCTTAGTATGTATATACGTACTAACACTTATTAATTAATCCAAACCTAACATTAAATAAAAGCAAGATGATAAACAGTTCTTTATTTGCAATCACAAGAAAAACATGTCGGAGGATGGCGTCAACAAACGCAACTGAAAAATATGGTTTTGTACTGCATGGGAAAAAAATACTTGGCGCAGCACTTAACTATATGTAATATACAAAATATGTTATGCAAATTGGAATACACCTGACTTACATTTTCAGGGATATAGTGCGCTCTCGGAATGTACCTGTACCAAAGGAACCACTCATATTCCTGAAACCAACAACATCGTACGAGATAGAGGGCAATCCTATTGTGGTATGCCCTAATGCAATAGTTAAACATACGAAATAAATCATTAATTTAGTGTCATAATTTGTTTTTGATTTTGTTTTCAAGATCCCTAAAGTGTTTACGAAAGTTGCACATGAAGTTGAACTGGGCGTCATAATTGGCAAAAAATGCAAAAACGTTTCAAAAGAGGAAGCGCTGAGTTATGTGGGAGGCTATTGTCTCGCATTGGATATGACTGCGCAATGTAACTTAGGTTTGGCACGGCAAAATGGTCATCCTTGGAGTTTGGGTAAAGGTTTTGATACTTCAACGCCTGTCTCACGTTTCGTATCCTGCAATCAAATTGAGAATCCTCATGATATACCTCTATGGCTAAAAGTAAACGGAGAACTGCGCCAGCGGGGTAATACAGCAGATCTTATTTTCAAAGTTGATGATCTAATCGCTTACGCTTCGAAGTATATGACATTGGAACCAAATGATCTTATTCTAACTGGAACACCAGACGGTTCGTTGTCTACTAAAGCTGGTGATATAATTGAGGCTGGCATGGGTGATCACGTGCAAATAAAATTTACTGTTGTTGGTGAAGAATGCACTTAATAATAAAAAATGTATATAATAATTATACAATTACACATATTTGTTATATGTATTTAAATAAATAATAATAACATAATTTTGTATGTGTATTGTACTAAATTATAATATATATTTAATTATAATAAGAACGTTAAAAGATACTTAAGCACATAGATGTCCAAAAGATTGAAAGTATGTATTGCCCTGGCCATATGCAATGAGAATACAATTACGCTATGGATGGCAGACCCCTTCTTTAGAATGACTTGATTTGCTTATGCTTTACTTTTTGAATATTTTCCATAACAGCCAAAAGCTCACGTTGAACATTGGCACTTTCTACAACTAGTTCCACACATTTTTTAAATTGCTCGGATGCAGCTCGTAAACTACTTGGGGGTAACATCGTAAACCAATGCATTGGTTCAACAAATCCCTCCTGCTTATTTATGGCATGTTTTCTAAATTGTAAACGAAGAACAAGGTATATGAATATGTTCATTGCCACAAGTTTGGCCAATGTACTTGGCCTGGTTTTAAAAGATATTTGCCTCAGACTTACCTCAGTATATATTCCACACTAGAGATTTTCGCATTATTTTTTTGTTCAGCTATTTCAGAAAGTGCATTAAATTCATTACTATTTTCTGTGGGCATCTGTGCAGAACTAATTGTTTGTGATCCTTGCAGGTACCGTGTTTTTGCCAACATTAACTGTCCGCTGTTCATTAGCCGTTCAATGTTAACGCGGCACGCCGTTTGCTGTTCAATCAAATCAAACATTTCTATGTATAATGAATCAAGTAAACTTCCAATTTCCTCCTTTGTTGCTACCATTTTTATTTTAAAATTAAATTTCTATTTGTTACCACTATTACTGAATTACAGAAATGTCAACAAATCATGTGACTTGTTAGAGATGCGTTGCTAATGTACTCGATAGGTTAAGTTCGGACGTCAATTCCTACAAAAACCGAATATTTGAGATTAAGGTTCACAATAGCAAACAACATTAATAAAGGCTTGTTTAAGGTTTAATTAAACTTCCTTAACCCTAACGCCATAGTGGTAACCATACCCATATCCATATCCATATCCATATCCAATGTGATCGATTAATGGTGCCTTAACCTAAAAAACGTGAACATTTTTTAAAAATGAAGAAAACGCAAAAAATTACAAACATATTCCCCAAAAAAGTCTCTTAGTCATCACGTATCCCAAACAATGAATAAAATCTACAAATATTTATTAAATTCGATGTTTTTTTTTTTAATATTTTCTATTTTTTCTATGCTTATTATAATTTGGGGAATAAAACAACATATTTAAAGTGTTTTTCGCAAATCATTTTCATACTTTTTTTGAAATTTTCATGTTTGCGATCTGCTTCAGCCCAGCTCACAAATTAGTGATTGCTTTTGTGAGGCTGCAGACGCGAGACAGCTTACATAATGGCAAATTGTCTCAAAAGTGATTTTCACCGCAAATAGTCTCTAATAGTGACTAGAGACGGCTTACTGAATTCAGCTGGTAATATCCTTATCTGTCAGCGCACGATACTACATCAAAAATCTTATGTGCTCGAACTTTTACATTCAAGGCTTATTAAGCAGAACCTTAAGTGACATTTCTCAAGTAGAAATTTCTTTAGATATTCTTCTGCAAAAGGAAATATGACATACGAATTTTTTCTAAAGCATTTCTTGAGTGACATGTGATATAGGTTTTTGGGATTTCTTAAGAGCTGCACACGGCTCTTTAACAAGCCAACCTAATAAAACCGCACTGCGTTTTTTTTAGCGCACGCAAACAACCGGCGTTTTTTGCCTTAACCGAAATAAGCATGCGTTGCGACAATAGCTATGTTTTTTCACATCTATATACGTTTACGCTTAAATTTTATATGGATTGCTAAGCGACCATATATATAATACTTCTATATCAATACCTTCCTATCTTCCTAATGTGCAAATTTTCTGTCAATCATTATTTGCTGAAACTGTGCATGGTTTAACTATATACAGTTTGGCTCATCTGTGAAGCAACAAAATATGTCTGTTCAAATTGTCAAAATCTGTGAATTGGTGTTGGTGCGAATGGTATGGAATGGAAACATAAAACTTAGTAGTTTTTGTATGTGTAAGTAAAATGTTGCCAATAAGTTGGTTTCATTTTGAGTTTGCCATCTCCTTTTGACAATCCCTTCGACCATGCAATGACATAACTAAAATCAGCTGATGAGATGAGCCAACCTGTACATAATTGAACCATGAAACTGTGCAAATGTATGTTCTGCGCATGCGCGGGCTTTGTTAGTGTTAGTGAATTGTAGTATCGTGTGAAAAAAAAGTATTAAAGGGGTAACAACGGGTCACTATCCCCTTTACCCAACTTCTGCAGACTAATTGTTATAAAATCTCGGTTTAGTCAATTAAACAATGAAAAGGCCAACAAATACAATACAAGGCTTGATGTATTTATTATTTAAACATGAAGCAGCCGTACAAAGTACATTATTTACATAAATAGTAAAAAAAAAAACAAAGCGAAGAATTCATATTTTTGAAATGAAAAAAATTCAAATATACATGTATAAAAATAATTTATACTGAACTAGCTTGAACAAACGATATATAAACGTTTTAAAATTTTTACTTATTTTGAGTTTCTCGTAAGTTTCTGCATCTTTTGGAAAGCTGGGGTTTAAATAAAAAGCCCAATAAGAAGTTAAAACAAAAATTGGACAATTTAACGTATTCACTTTCTGCAAAATACTCACGAATGCAAGCCTATATTAATAAATTTGCCGCTTCGACATTTTTGATATTAAATTTACTTACAACAGCAGAAATCTTACGACCGCTAACTAGATTTGTTTTCAATTTATCCCATTCGGTGCGCCTACGCATATTTTGTAACTGTTAATTCTGTGCATGAGAAATTCGTAGTTGTCAGTTAGCATTCAAGGCGAATCTATACCAGGTGGTGGCAAAGCGAATTCAATCAGTTCGCCGTGCAGATGAATGTCAAGTCAAAAGAAAATTTTCATAGATTTCGATTAACTGAAGAAGCAATTAGCTGATGGGATAACACCACCTATACAGAATTCGCCTTGGTTGGCATTAGGGCTTGCCACATTGACGACGGCGGTGTAGCCGCCACATCTGTCATATTATTTTTACTCATGTTCTTATGGCGATGGTTTTTTTAACGACAACATGGCAACACGCCAATCAACCACGAATGCCGCTGTCGCCAGATTAAATCTATTTCTATTTTGACAAGCGGCAAAGCATAAATGCTTAATGAAATGCTTCTTCTTAACTTTTCTGACAAATAATTTCGCGCGTGTTTATTGAAAGTTTTTCTTGGGTAAAATTGGTAAAATAATAAAATTAATTATAATCTCACGGTTTTATAATAATAATAACTTATTTGACATTATATTAAGCGATACAGAACAGTTTAAATTATTGGTAAGAAAAATCTTCGACTGAAAAAAGGTAATTGTTTACTTTAGGGTACAACTACTAAAACTCGTCCAAAAATATCGGGAGGGGTGTCAAAAGACGCGTATTGATCCCTGGACCACGAATCCGAAAGTGGAAATCAGACATTTTATTTCTTTTCGGAGACATTTGCAAACAAAACCGAAAATTTTCATGTGGTTGTTGTGATTTTGATGATTTTGTGGTACCCACAAGAAAAACTGCGGGTAAAAGTGTTTTGCGCGGATATAGTTTTGATCTCCAAACCGGTTTTGGACCCACCCAGGGTAATTTTTTATAAGCGTGGCCGAAGGCCGCCAATGCAGAAAGGCGTTCTGCGCAAAAATACTATGGATCCCACCCCGGTTTCGGAGTGTTACGGAGCCATTTTTCGGTTTTTTGGCAATATCTTTTCACAGAAATAATTTCCGCTTTCGGATTCGTGATCCTGGGTCCAAAATGCGTCTTTTGACACCTCTCCCGATATTTTTGGACGAGTTTTAGCAGTTGTACCCTAAAGCAAACAATTACCTGAAAAAATATGAAAAAATTGTTTCTTCATAAACTTGAATTACATACATAGATTGCTACAATTTCAACAAATTAAATATGGATATAGGTGAAAAATTAATTGAAGAGGTGCGGAAAATGCCCATTATATATAATCTGGGCTTGAAGGACTATAAAAACATAAAGAAAAAGGAATTGGCATGGAGGCAAGTCTCCTCTGCTATGCAAAGTGAAGGTTAGTATACATATTTGAGATTTATTTCTCCATGTGGTGTTATTTCAATTTAAAATGTATAGGAACAATGCAAAAAGCGGTGAAAGGGTTTGCGAGACTCCTGCAAACGAATTAAAAGGTATACACGAATATGTGGACCTCGTACTGGATGCAGTCCAAGCTGTGGAATTTAAATTAAGTAAGTCATTCGCATTACACAAAATATTTAACATAAACAGTACGAAAGTTATATGTTTCCCATATTCAAGTACGCCGCAAACAAGATAAGATGACAGCCTTGTATTTCATCCCATGATGGCACATCAAATATTTGGTGAATCTGAAAGCATATTCGGATATAAAGGTTTATGTGTGCGTATTTTATACACTGCCGGTCCTCTACATATTTATATTGGCATTGAATATGACAGTCGAGTTGATGAACTATCAGACGGAGATATAAAGGCTGATGTAGTTGTGCGACCGATAGCGGAAAAATTACCTGATTGCTGTTTTTTTGTTAATATTGATGAGTTTTTGAAAACACTAGATAAAGCAGATAAGTTTCAACCATTTGGTGAAAAAATAACCGAACACAGTGTTACTGATGAAGACGGACAAGAGCACTTCTTCGAACTATATCATTGTGACTATAAGGTGCCGGCATTCTTAAAATTCTTCAGTCGTTTGTAGACATTTAAATTATGGTTCGTTGATGCAGCATCCTATATTGATGTTGACGATCCGCAATGAAGCTTCTTTGTATGGTATGTTCACTAAATATGCTACTTTCAATAAGTAACTTATATCAATTTTTATATTCCTACAGCTATGAAAAGTATAAAAATGATAATGGTGATTATCAGTCTTCAACCACTGGCTACACCACTGTAAATGAGTACTACGCATATCCTCAACACATACGACCGCGCATTAGTCAATTTGGCACAAAATTCCTTGAAACTGTCTATAAACATTACTTACCAATCATTAATGTAATTGATATGGCAGTGGAAGATCCATCGGGTGATTTTCAGCGTTTACGCAGCTATATTGATGCTCGTCTGTGTATGGGCCTAAAAAGTTTTGGAAGTGATGTCATCAAAAAAGGATTTAACAAAGAAATGGTTCATGTGGCACGCGAAACGTACAAGGTAAACTAATTTAACTAAAAACTATTAAACACCACCTGTTAAACTGATGCCCATCTCTTTCCAGCTAAATCCACGTCAGTGTCGCCGGGTTTATGAAATACTTCGACTATATTATACAAACATTTATGATAAGGACGATTATCATGCTTATCGTTTAGATGTAAATCGTCGGTTAAACGCAATTTATTATAAATATATAAATGATATTAAGAAAATGGAAAAAGCTAAAGTGGATACGGAATGGTTGAGAGCGCGTTTACCTACACCAAGTCAACGTATGGAGCAATTGCATGAGGAATATGAAAAAGAAGAGAACGCAGACAAACAAATTGTTGAAAAGTTACGTGATTAAGCTTATGAACCTAGCAAAGTTTTTGTATGTGTTACAGTAAATGATATAGATTTTAAGTGTCATTTAGCTGGTATTGTTCTACATCTGATTATTATTTTTTATGTAATAAAACCTAAACACTAAGAGTTCCGAATTTATTCGTGTATGACGTCTTTTACCTCGTCCATCTGCTGCGTAGATTTATATACAGAGAACATGAAAATATAGATACGAAGAAGTTACGATGGTCAATTTGAATCGGTTACAGGAATGTCATGATACTGCCTGGGCTTAGTTGGTTAATATCCCGCAAAAGACGGAGGTTGGTTGATTTTTCGCTATAACAACAACTATTCTGGGTATATCTTTGACAGGATGTTTTGTGTAGACGTCAGCAAGTGAGTGAACTTGCAGATAATATGACTTTTAGCACGCTGAATGGGGACGCTCCAAACGCGAGTCAGTGCAGGACTTATAAACTACGTCATCGGGGAACCAATGCTTACTTTTGTATCACCCTCTTGTAATCATTTTGAACACCTCACTTTCTTGGCTTTATGAATTTATGGCCAGGAAAGATAGTAGTCGTGGTGCATAATTTGTCAAAAGCCTTTGACACGGTTCTCCAGAACGAAAAAGAGGAACGCACACTCCCTAGGGAAACGCGAGTCACTCTAGCTCAACTTCGATCTGGATACTGTAACAGGTTAAACTCTTACAAAACATATGTCCTGTTTGCAATATGTCCCCACATGACACCAACCATCTCTTTAACTGTATGGTGGAACCACTGCCTCTAATACCCCTCTCATTATGGTCCACCCCTGTTGAAACAGCAAATTTCCTTGGACTCCCGTTAGAGGATATTGATGACAATTTGATGGGGCGAAGCACTGCTACAAGAACAACAACAACAACATGCCCAGGTTTCTGGGTATTCAACAGGAACTGATTGGTTAGCATTTCATTTCTCTCCCTAATGGGGGATATTCTCGCCTCATTGTGTAAGTGTTGTTCTGGGGACATAAGAAGACAGCCAGTAGCGGTTCTGAGGGCAGTGCTTTGACAGGCCTGTTGTTGTTGTTGTAGCGATAAGGTTACTCCCCGAAGGCTTTGGGGAGTGTTATCGATGTGATGGTCCTTTGCCGGATACAGATCCGGTACGCTCCGGTAACACAGCACCATTAAGGTGCTAGCCCGACCATCTCGGGAACGATTTACATTAATCCTTCAGGCCATCCCTCCCTCCCCACTCCAAAGGTTTGGCGACCATATTGGGGACGCGCATGCAATCGGCTAGCCAATTGCTTTACAAGTGGTAATGAGCGTTTCTTTATCTTTTCCCCAAGTACTGCCAGCAAGAGATTTGAGGAGTTTATTACGGCTCTGATAAGATAATGCTCGGTATTACTTGTAAAGATAGAGACCATCACCATTGCCTCCTTCCTGGTTCATTCGGTGAGCGTAATTGATGCCATAAAGCGGTTAGCTACAAAGACCACCCCCCTCCCCCCCAACCAGATTAGATTACGATCACTAAAAGAAAAAACTGATATATCGCACACCTTTACCTAAAGAGTGAATAACTCAAAAACTAACAAGGTTTAAAAAACTCGATAAGATGTCTGACTCCATCATATAGATTAAATAAAAGTCAGGTTTCATCAAGCCTTTGGGGGTGAGTGGTGGAACTACTATTTAATTGAGTATATAGATCAGTCTGTATAGGATTAGAGAACACGGTAGTATGTATAAAGACTTAGGTATTTGACTTAACACTCTTTAAGCGTAGGTGTGCGTTATAGTTTTACTTAAGTTTGTCAAAACAATATTTTTAATTAGAAATATTTACAGTAAAGACAAAATAATCAATTCAATATTGGGTTTTTGTCAAGGCATGAAAACTTGGATTGTTCGTCGCCCACTTGCCAGGAGCATGAATGAACAAAAAGCAAAATGTCCGGGAATCAAGTTTTAAAGTTAGCTATTTTCAGAAAATCTAGAATTTTTTCATATTCGCTTTACTAAAGCCCAAAAAAAATGTAGTTTCCTTTAGTATAAGCTTTCGGGATTTTAATATAGAACATTCACTGATGAAACCAGTGAAATTGAAAAAACACTCATTTATACTTCTGACAAGAAAACGACGATATAATTTTGAAGCTTGTTGCCTATAATTCCCTTTGCTGCACTTCTTTTTTAGAAAGTTGTATTTAAAAATTCTTTAAGGCTGTTTCGTATTCAAAATCATGAGAGGAAGAACGGTTTACAACTCTCTGTTGGAACGACTCCAATGAATTTATTTCGCCTCTCCATTGCCCAGATTCGAGGTTATTGTCCAGTGAAAATGGTATTTAATTACAATTCCAAGAACGTCGAGCTCCACTGGTTCCCAATGGTAATACCAGAGCCCAGAACCATGTGTAGCAGCTTGCTATTAAGAGTATAATGAATTTGTTGATTGTAGAATGATCGTAGAAATATATCAGATTTATACAGTATACAGAACGAGTTATTTTATTTCCATTAATTCATGTAGCTGGCTTTTTAATTTTATTTGCAGAATTTCAACCAACTTGGCGGGACGCTTGTTTTGCCAATGAAATGTTAAAATACATCAGCTGTTCGAAACAGCGCTGCCACTGTAGCTGTGGTTGCCATTGTAACCAAGTAGCCAATGCATGGCTACGATTTTGGTCAAGTTTTGCTTTGCTGTAGCTGTGGTCTGTATCCGCCGTGTTGAATGTGGCCAGGCCTATTATTTGCTTGTTTTTGTCGCTTTTTGGTCACTAAGGGCTCATTTACATACGTATATCTGCGCACTCAGCACAAATCGGTAATGCTATTCTGCGGAGTTCTTAAAGCTGGAGACATTGGTGCTTTATCGGTAACCGTATCGGTAACCTTATAACAGCCGATTCGACCAACCTTATGAGAATCAATGCAATCGATTATTGGTGCCGGTAAGGTCGTAACCGTATCGTAGCCAACCAATTGGGTTTTGGTTTACCGTCGTAACGATAAACAGCTGATTACGTTAGGGATACGGATACAGCGATACGACATACGGCACCAATGACTCCAGCTTAAAACAATAAAAATTTTATAATACTAATGGAAAACAAAAGCTTACTTTTTCATTTGGAGAACGAAATAGCCTAATGTACAATATTGATAGAAGCAAGCCGACTTGTTGAAATATACATATATTTAAGCCCCTTTTTTACAAAAATTTAAGGACAGCCTTGAGATTTTTACTCCTTCTCTCGTTGTATATCTGTACTGTAATGTTCAGTAGTAGTGATATAGAAGTATTACATATATGTAAGCGACAAACCTTAAATACACCTCTGAAATTGCTACGCATCAAATTAGTACTACTAAATTTCAATACGCATTATACTCAGATGTAACTGAAATATGTGTCTATGTTTCACCCTCTGCACTAATTCTATGTATTCTATGCGCGTGTACTATTCATCACAACTGATTCAGCTATATGTTTTACACAGAAATACAACAGAGGGTTGTCTCTCCGCTTTTCGGTACACACTGTGATATAGCTAGTTGTTTAACAACTGCCGCTAGATGGGCATTATCTAAGCTAGGATAGGCGTTTTTTCATGGCGGAACGATACAAGGTGGCAGCATGGAACAGCTGATTATAACCTTTTTTTATTTGATTTGATACATCAAATTCCGGCGCAGTACGAATTTGACATTTGTCCATCGAATTTACAAAAACAAAATGCATTTAATTTTTATTTATGTTTGTTGGTATGTCACCATGCTGCCACTTGGTATCGTTCCGTCATGGGTTTTTTCACTCGCAAATGAAACGTATACGCGTGTAAAAAAAACGGCTAATGTAAAGCATGTGCGCTAGTGATGGAACGATATTTCTCTATCGGTGATATTGCAATATCCAAATCATGGTACAATAACGAAGTAAAAGCATGAGAGTTGCATTTTACATGTTTTTTCATTCGAAGGTGGTCATAAAATATCAAACTTTGTTTATGTTTACATTTTTTGTTTATTTACTATTGATGTGAAAATTTATTAGGTAATTCTTTGCTTTAGCTCACAACTACTAAAACTCGTCCAAAAATATCTGGAGATGTGTCAAAAGACGCGCTTTGGACCCAGGACCACGAATCCGAAAACGGAAATTGAAAATTTTATTTCTTTCCAGATATATTTACAAAGTAAAAATTTTCATGTGGCTGTTGTAATTTTGATGGTGTTGCGTACCCACAAAAAAAAACTGTGGGTAAGTGTTTTGCGCGGATATAGATTTGGTCTCTCATGGTAATTTTTTATAAGCGCGGCCGAAGGCCGCCAACGCAGAAAGGTGTTCTGCGCAAAATTACCATGGATTCCACGCCGGTTTCGGAGGTACACGCGGGTCTTTTTTCGGTTTTTCGTTAATATCTTTTGAACGAATTAAAATTTTAAATTTCCGCCTTCGGATTATTAATACTGACTACTGATCAAGACGCGTCGTTTGACACCTCTCTCGATATTTTTTGTAACGTATTAGCAGTCCACCCCTCAACTAGACTATCACCTGCGCAAAAATACTATGGATTCCACCCCCGGTTTCGGAGCGCTCCGGTGCCATTTTTCAGTTTTTTGGGAATATTTTTTGACAGAAATAAAATTTTTAATTTTTGCTTTCGGATTCGTCGTCCTGAGTCCAAAACACATTTTTTTACAACTCTCCCGATATTTTTTCACGAGTTTTTGCAGTTGTGAGCTAAAGTAAAGAATTACCCCGCAAGATCAAGGAAGAGGAAAAATTGGAAAAAAGCTTGTGGCGTTACTTTCCCTAAATGGCTTAATTTTGCCGCTCCATTTTCAGGCCTGTGACCTTATTGTTGGAGCTCATTTGATGCCCAACTCCACTCCATTGCTATATTTACCGTCTTTGATGTAAATATTGTTTCCCGAATGTTGTAAGATAAAAAATATAATATAATTTTATGTATGACTTAGCAGTGCTTATCAAGAGTTTGTAAAAAACGGAAGTTGTCTCATCGTCCCCAACGGTCATTCCTACAGTTGTCTACCAAAATATCGGACAATACTTTCGCCGCTACAACGTGAAGGAAGGACGAAAGATAAATAATAAAGTCCCATGTTCGCTTTTTTTTAAGTGAAACCGTTGGAGCGAAAGGCCAATACTTGGCACGGAACAGCTGCAGCACAAAAACGGATATGCATGATGTACCACGAATAAGCTGTGAAACCCAGACGCAGTAACCTCCCCTAGTTTCAGGGCCACCATTAGTTTACAAAGAGCGAAAATATGCTATACAAGTATATACAAGTATATATACTAATCAACAAAGAGAAAAAAAATGCTAAACAATTATACCTACGAAAAGCGGCCCTTATCAGGGCCACAAACAGTTTGCGAAGAGAAAATATTGCTAGACAATTATGTTTTACATGCTATAGATTTACTTTTGGATTATTTATTTCATCCATATGTTGACAAGAAAAAAACTGGATTATAACCTATACTGGAGTTGAAAACGGAAATATTCCAAGTCAAACTTTTGCCATAGCAGGTACGGATACCAGATCCAACCTAAAGCCGAAATTGCTACAAAAGCCTCCTGGCTAGAGCCAGAAGGAAAACCCGGAACCTTAATTGAAGTCAGTACTACAACCGAACTAGTATCCAAAAATTAAACCGAAAGCGAAATCGGTTCCGAACAGAGGAGCCAAAAGAAAAATAACATGCAATGGCGCTGAACCCGAAAGTTCTGTGGCATAGTGACTCATTTGAAATTTTCAACACACCCGTGCTTTTTTTAATTAAAAAAGATTACATATAAAGACATGGAGTACATATCCTTCAAAGAAATCTGCACCTCGAATGCCTACACAACGAGTTTCCAACGTTAAACGTTATTATGTATATATGTATCTTCGATATTTATTAGGTTACTAAATTACTTAATTTTTACTTTACAAAATACATGAAATTTAAAAAAAAATCAGTACTTATTCATGAACATACTATTAACTCAGCATTTTATATACAATCTCATCCCAAATTTTCAACATCTCTTGGAGACAGTAACGTTAGCATTCATACATACATGTATTGAAAATAAGGTCCAATACAAAAAACATTTAGCAATAGCATTTCCCAATATAATTTCAATACTACAAAATAACGACCTTAGGCAGATAAAGTAGGAACAATATAATTCCTAAAAAGTTGTATCTCACTTTACATTAAACTGCTTTGGAATATAAATACCTACACTAAAAGATACATACAATACAAAACGGTCCCTTATTTAAATTTCATAAACAAAATCAATGTTGCGACCATTGGATATTTTTCAAATCAATTGGTTCTAGAACCATCTCCCATAATGGAGACATTTCACGTAAACGTTCGACATGTTTGATGCAGGTATCGGTAATATAATCAACCTCTTCAATGGTGGTAAAACAATCAATACCAAATCTATAAAAATTTATCAATAAATTACTTTCAAATTAACTAAACAATTCCGTACGGTAAACTCGTATACCTTATTGAACTATGTGCCAAATCCTCATCAGTTCCAATCGCACGTAGGTTCCAGTGATGCAGAAGTACATGCTGAGGCACTAGACAACGCCACATCTTTTAAGGCCATAAGTAATGATAAATTTAATAAACCACTATACCTTTGCTCTGGATCACAATTACATATACCATGTAATAATCTTGAAGTGATGCGATCATATAAACGTTTCGACAGAAAATCTATAAATTTCTTATCATATTCCATTTCTTTGAGTGCAAGATAACATGCAGCACCAAATCCAATAACAATAATCCGAAGGCGGAAAAGAAAAAGTTTAGCTCGTTCAAAAGATATTCCCAAAAAACCGAAAAATGACCCCGGAGTGCTTCTAGTCCGGGGTGGGGCCCATAGTATTTTTGCGCTGGCGGCCTTCGGCCGCGCTTATAAAACATTAATCTGGGTGGGTCCAACACCGGTTTGGAGACCAAAACTATATCTGCGCAAAACACTTATGTCCACAATTTTTTTTGTGGGTACCAAATATCAACATTACAACGCGCACATGAAAATGTTCAATTGAAAATTTTCGACTTCTTTTGCAAATATCTCTTGTCAAACACAAAATAATTTACCTCCGCCTTCTGATTATTGTTGTCGAGGTCAATGCGCGTCTTTTAACTCCTCTCTCTCGATATTTATGGACGCATATTATCAGTGTCATGCTGTTGTATAGAATTACCAAGAGTTGATGCGTTGGAAACGTTGAAGAAGTGATTCAGCTGCTATATGTAAATAAATAATAACAATAAATTAAATATATATCATTTAAAAATCAGCTAATACCTTTATTTTCCATTAAAAATGCCTTTTTCCTCCATCTTCATCAGCAAACCAACTTTTTTCTTTTTTTGTTTTGGCTTTGTTGACGAAAATTACATCTGACATTTTTCTTTTTCCATCACTTTTGACAGAAGAAACTGAAAGAACGTTTGACAGTTTATGTACAATCGGCAACAACAAAATACACGGGAGGGTTGCATTTTCGCTAATGCTTCTACCTGGTAATTGTACCATGATCCAAATATCAGTGATTAGCGATTTTCCTTCAGCATCATGGCGCAACGATACAAGGTGGCAGTATGGAACAGCTGATTATAAAATTTTTTATTTGATTTGATACATCAACATTCGGCGCAGTACGATTTTGACATTTGTCCATCGAATTTACAAAAACAAAGTACATGGAATTTTTATTTATGTTTGTAGGTATGTCATCATGCTGTCACTTTGTATCATTCCGCTATGTTCAGCATGGAATTTTAATAGTGACAGCGGCGAGGCAATCACCGATAGTGAAATATCGTTCATCACTTCTAGCTATCCAAATAGATATATTGATATCCACTCGTCAATATACTGCCGAAGCAGCAATATCATTTTCGTTTAAATGTAATATGTTTTTTTTTTTTTGTAATAATGTGCAATAGCCGTGTTTTTTTACACGCGTATAAGTTTCGTTTTCGCGTGAAAAAAAAACGCCTATCCTCGCTTAGATAATGTTTAGGAGACCCATCTAGTTGCAGTGGTTAAACAACTAGCTACAGCTACAGGGTGTACCGAAAAGCGGAGACACAACGCTCTGATGGTCATAGGGTATAACATATAGCTGAATCAGTTGCGATGACATATGACAACATAAACACATTTTTCAGTTACATCTGAGTATAATGCGTATTGAAATTTAGTAGGCAAAAATTTATGCGCAGCAATTTCCGAGGTGTATTTAAAGCATTTCGCTTAGCAGTCCATATAAAGTTTAAGCGTAAACGGATATACGCGTGTTAAAAAACACGGCTAATATTAAAATTAAATCTACTTAAAATCGAGTATCATAATCGTATAACATATATAACGGAGATATTAAACGGTAAAATGAAATCAACTTAGAGATTATTGTAACAAAACATGTACAGTCATGTATATTCAATTTAAACATCAACTAATAATTTCATAAGAAAAATCAATTAGTACAATACTTATTATAACATTAAACAAAATGCGCTGATATTTAATAAAGATTGTAAAATAAATTCAAAATAATTAAATATAATGAATTAATAATGACCTTTTCCGATCAATTCATGAATGAATTAATTTGAGTGATTGGATCTATACATTTAATATCAAATTCAAAATAGAGATATTAAACATTGTATAATGGAAAAAAGTGCTACATGACATAACGGAGCTACGAAACTGTATAAATAACAGTAATTGCGTGATTAGTTCTACTCAACACTAGAAACGAAAGTTAAAATAAATACATTAAATACTATAAAAAAAATTTGTAATCTAGATAAATAAAACAAATAATTACATATGGAAGAAAACACATCATTTTAAATACTTAACATTTGTCAATTCATACTGTTTTTGATTACCCTGGCCACATGGGTAGATTACTCGGCCATACAAATTGAAAATAAAAAAAAAGAGATATTAACTATTGTAATGCATTCAACCTAAATGACTAAAATTAAATCTATTTTCACATTTTTGGACATATGAGTAACTAAAAATAAGAGCTGCTATACACAGTGAAATTATGGGAACATGCTGATATATACATTGAAATCACGGATACAAACATACATTATTTGGCAACAAACAACAACAGAGGAATGCAAAATAAAGAAAACACACCATTTACAAAAACTCAACATCTGACAACTCATACTGATTTTGATTACCCTGGCCATACGGATGGGCTACTCGGCCATACAAATTGACAACAAAAAAAAAGCTGTTTCACAACTGGAACTTATTGAATTTTATCAAAGATCATTTATCAATCACTGGAATTAAAAGAAAAACATAACATCTTGCAATTCATACTGTTTATGACATTGTTTACTAAGTAAGTGGACTACTCGGCCATACAAATTGACAAAAAAAAAACAAATATTGATATCCAAAAGCGATATTTCTTCACTCGGTTGTGTTTACTTTTGATCTGGTTGGCTTTTTAATCTGGTTGGCTGTGAAAATTTGGTTGTATTAATTTATTAAAAATCCATTTTAATACCGAGTGGAAGATGAGAGCAAATTATAGTAAAAAAAGAAGTGAAATGTTGCAATTTTATGAGCCCATAAATGAACCGCATGCAAAGCCCGGTGATAATTGTAAAAGTCCCCGTTCATATAAATATTTCATGAAGTGCATAAAAGAGATTAAATGACTGAATTTTTTTTATTTTTAATTACAAATGACGCTAAATTGACCTGGGTCTTTAGTCTTAGTCTAAGATTGGTTGCCTGTGTAATTCCTAAGTTAATACTTCTAGGCAGTAGCCGTTAGCAATTTTATAATTTTGGGCATTTTTCATTAAAAATTTATTCACTTTACTATAAAAACATTATGCAGCCAAATACAAATTTCAGAATAAATTCATACGGAGTATTTCTGATTACATCGGTGTGGTATAAAAATAATAATAATAAATAATGTTTTTATGGTGTTGCATATACAGATTTATTTCGGGTTGATTCATCTTACATTTAAAAATCAAAGCATTTTCAATAAGCAAAATTTATAAAACAAAATTACATAGACATCTATTTCCGCTAGTTTCATCTCATTGAGTGTAATACGAGATTGAACATAATGTCATCAGCCAGTTAATAATATTGTATCATAATATCTCAGAAAATTAGAACTTCACAATACATCAGTTTCCAATAAAAGGAACATATTTTTTTTCTTTTTATTCCAATTTTGATTCATATATTCTGTATACTAAACTAAATAATGTATAACATTCAATCTACTTCGGTAAACAAACTTAAACATTCCTTTTTTATAGCCAATTATACAAATTTCACATTCGCTTATTAAAAATTAATTGAAGCGATGCCTATAGCTATTGTGAAGAATATTAGCAACACTAAGGGATACTATCATCTCTAAGCCGATGCTAAGCAGTGACTTGTATGCACATCAACAAATCAATCATTATGTCTACCCATATGTCCATACGAGCAGCGGAAAAGAGACGCACAAACACATTCATATATCTTATCTGAGATGCTCACAAAGTATACTCACATATATACGCGCATATGAGAAGCTATAAACATAGTTACAGCTGATAACTAACTAGTAAATTCTAGAATAGAAAAGCCTACAAATATGCAACGAGGAAACCAGACAGTATAAAAGGCAGCAACAGTAGAGGCACGACAATCAGTTTGATTTAAGACGCTATCTGGCGAGCAATAGAAGTGTTATTTTTAGATTAGTCTAATAAAGGAATATTGGAGTTATAAGAGGAATTCCAGCAAATTCGTTACAATTGGTGTCAGAAGAGGAATTGTTGAATAAATTCCGAAGATTGCGAATACAACTTGGACATGGCAAAGTTGAGTGACTTGAGGATCCAGCAACTGAAGGAGTTGGAGAGCCGTGGATTTAATACAACCGGCAATAAGATCGAACTTCAAGCACGGCAACGAGAGGTAATGGAGTTGAAAGGAATTGATGTGAATGAGTATGTCTTTTTTCCTGATATGGAAGAGCCAGCGACTAAATTGGAGGAGAAGATAGAGACTCCGAATCCATTGGCGAGTGTATACACTAACGCGATACTAGCAGTGCTGAAGTAAATCTCGTCACAAATATCAACCGATATGTCAACACAGCTCGAAGTACAAAAGACAGATATAACATCTCAACTAGAATCACAGGAGACACGTATAACATCCAAGATGGAAACTCAACTGGAAGAACAGAAGACATATATAGCATCCCAACTGGAATCACAGGAGGCACGTATTTCAGAAATGACGTCACCTCAACTGGAAGACCAAAAGACATATATGGTATCTCAATTGAAAGCGCAAGAGGCACGTATATCTGAAATGTCGGCAGAAATTTTGGAACACGTATCATCAAAAATGGAAGCACAGGATGCAAAAATGTCTCAGTTTCAGGCAGAAGTAGATCATTTAAAAGGTCGTATGGAGCAGTTACAACTAAATCGCTCAGCTGTTTCAGCAAGCAACCCGAAGGTAAAAACTCCATCTTTTGACGGTTCTGTCCATTTCCAGGTCTTTAAGCTACAGTTCGAGAAGACCGCAGCAGTGAACAAATGGAATGCTGAAGATAAAGTTGCTGCACTATTCGTGGCATTAAAAGGGCCTGCAGCTGAAATCTTGCAGACAATTCCAGAGTACGAACGGAACAGTTATAAAGCATTGATGGCCGCTGTCGTTATGGAAGCGAGCATAGAAAACAGATATACCAAATTGAGTTGCAAAACCGTTACCGAAAAGCGAACGAGACTTTGCAGGAGTTTGCGTCGGATGTTGAAAGATTGGCTCATCTCGCAAATGCAGACGCACCCGTTGAATACACCGAGAGGGTTAAAATTCAGAACTTTATAAATGGAATACGGGATGTCGAAACTAAACGAGTAACATATGCGAACCCAAAGCCAACATTTGATGAAACGGTATCCCATGCACTGACTCAGGAAACTGCCTCACTTTTCAGTAAGCCAACGTACAAAGCCCATCGTGTGGAAGTAGATTGGGTGGACACAATTTTGGAAGCACTGAAGGGATCACAACAGAAAAACTCTGGAGTTATGAAATGTTTCAAGGTCGGCAACCCAGGCCACCTTGCACGTCATTGCAGCACCGGTCCTAATAGTTCCAACAATGTGGGTGGCCGTAAACGCAGAGCTGACGGAGATGAGCAAATCTCCAAGTCCACTCAATCGTTAAACTAAAGAGAGTCAGCCGCAAGGGGCGACAGCTGGCTCCCGCAATTGAATGCCCCATAATCTCTATCTCACAAATTGGAAGAAGGTCAAAAAATATTACTGTCGGAGGACATATGGATGGAAAGGAACGTTTACTGACTGTATATACGGGTGCATCTCATTCCATCATTCGAGGGGATTTAGTCAACAAGAAGATAAGACCATTGCATGGAGCAAGATTGGGTACAGCCACTGGAGAAGACACCACGGTTCTAGGCGAAGTATCATGTGAAGTCGCAATTGGGAACGTCCAGTAGTACATTATTTTATAGTGGCAGAGATTGTTGATGAAATCATAATTGGAGTGGACTTCTTAATCGACGAAGGCATCAATATCGACATGCAAACAAGACGATGCGATATAAGAACATGGATGTGCCACTTAATTTCGGCTACGAGAGAGACTACAGCAGTAAACGAGTGCTGGTGGAAGAGAGTCAGCAAATACCACCAAAATCAGAAGCAGTCATCTGGGCAAAGGTTGATGGAGATTGTGGGTCAAACAAATTGTGGGTTGTCGAAGCAGCAGCAAATCAGCACCGAACGTACTTGTAGGAAAAACCCTGGCTATAACAAAACAAGATGGACGTATCCCGGTAAGAGTACTCAATGAGTTCCAGTCACCACTCAAACTGACCAGAGGAGCTATTTTGGGAAGATGCCAAGAGGCTGAAGTAATAATCAATTGTGAACAGCTACAGGAAGAGGTTTCAACTAGCAATATTGATCTTTCAATACATCATGGCATGGACGGAGGGACTAGAGGAAGACTATCAGAGTAAGGCAAATGAACTGCTCCTAAAGTACGCAAACATATTTGACCAGGGTGGTTCCAAACCAGGCCGCACCAATGTTGTGAATTATCAAATTGACACTGGAGACTCAAGGCCGATACGTCAAGCTCCTCGTAGTGTTCCACCGGCGAAGCGGGAAGTTGTGAGTCAAATCGTAAAAGAAATGAGCGACAGCGGCGTCATTGAACCATCAGCTAGTCCATGGAGCTCACCGGTAGTACTTGTAAAGAAGAAGGATGGAAAAATGAGGTTTTGCGGTAGTCCACGGAAGTTGAATGACGTTACAAAAAAGGATAGCTACCCAAATGCCAAGAATTGACGACACTCTGGACTCGCTCTCTGGTACGAAATGGTTTTCCACACTGGACTTGAAAAGCGGCTACTGGCAAGTTGAGGTGAAGGAGGAAGACAAAGAGAAACCAGCCTTCAGTGTCGGTGATGGTCTTTGGCAATTTACAGTGATGCCTTTTGGACTTTGTAATGCACCAGCTACTTTCGAGCGACTCATGGATCAGGTATTGAAAGGAATACATTGGAAAACATGCTTGGCGTACCTGAACGACATCATCGTATTGGGCAAGAACTTTGATGAACATCTTAAAAACTTAGAGGAAGCTTTCCAGAGGATAGCTGGCGCTGGTCTGAAACTAAGTCCCAAAAAGTGTTCGCTGTTTAAAAAGGAAATAAATTATTTCGGTCACAAGGTAACGACAGAAGGTATCTGTACAGCGAATGAAAAGATAGAGGCAGTAAAGGATTGGCCAAGACCGCATAACTTGCATGAATTAAGAAGTTTCCTTGGGCTGTGCATATATTATCGCCGATTTGTACCAAACTTTTCCAGCGTAGCCCATAGCCTCCATGAGCTTACAAGAAAAATAGAGCTTTTGAATGGAAGAAGGAGCAAGAAGTGGCTTTCCAAACATTGAAGGAGCGTTTGTGCACTGCCCCAATGTTGGCATATCCGATTCCAGGAGCAACGTTTATTCTAGATACAGATGCGAGCGGATATGCTATAGGAGGCGTTTTATCACAACTGGTCGATGGATAGGAGAAGGTAGTTGCATATTACAGCCGTTCGATTGGAAAACCAGAGAGGAATTATTGCGTTACGCGGAGAGAGCTGTTGGCATTGGTAGAGTACATTAAACATTTTCACAAATACCTCTACGGCCAGCAGTTCTGCGTCAGGACAGATAACGCAGCGTTGAAAAAGCTTCTGCAGTTCCGTAATCCGGAAGGACAATTGGCACGGTGGATCGAGCGACTACAAAGCTATGACTTTCCATTGAGCATCGAAAAGGTAGTACCCATGGAAATGCTGATGCAATGTCACGAATACCATGTAGTTTGGAATGCAAGCACTGTTCAAAGGTCGATGCTAAAGAAGACATTATATATGTCCGGATAATGACTATAACGTCTACGGATGAATGGGACAAGGAACAACTAAGAAAGTGTCAGCTAGAAGATACAGATTTGTCACATGTTATGCAACGGCTGGAACGAAACGAAAGACCAAACAGAGAGGATATGTCAGCAGTGAGTCCCATTGCGAAGTCATATTGGGCACAGTGGAACAGTTTAAAATTGATATCCGGTTGCCTTCATCGAGTATGGGAGAGTGAGGATCGTCAATGCAAGAAGAAACTGATAGTTGTTCCCAGAAAGAGGATCCCTGACCTGCTCAGCGAGCTGCATAATGGTCCAAGTGGAAGTCATATTGGAATCACGAAGACGCTCGAGAAAATTAAGCAGAGATTCTATTGTGTTGGTTGCCGTCAGTCGTTCACCGAGTGGATTGCGAACTGCGAGGTTTGCAACAGAGCGAAAGGGCCCAAAACCCGAAGTCATGGCCAGATGAAGCAGTATATTTCAGGTGCACCATTTGAAAGGATGTTGTTGTTGCAACGATAAGGTTGCTCCCCGAAGGCTTTGGGGAGTGTTATCAATGTGATGGTCCTTTTCCGGATACAAATCCGATACGCTCCGGTACCATAGCACCATTAAGGTGCTGGTCCGACCATCTCGGGAACGATTTATGTGGCCACATTAAACCTTCGGGCCATTCCCTTCCTCCCTACCCCCAAGTTGCATGAGGAGCTTGGGGTCGCCAGAGCCTCGTTTGTTAGTGAAACAGGATTCGCCGCGGATAGGTGAGGTTAACAATTGGGTTTGGAGAAGCTGTATATTGCGCTACACAGCACCTTTAATCTGGTATTTTAGTCGCCTCTTACGACAGACATACCGACCGAGGGTATATTCTGACCTCCTAACCCGCTGGGGGAATTTGAAATTTGAAAGGATCGCCATGTATGCCACAGGTCCATTTCCTACTAGCAACAGCGGAAACAAATACGTACTGGTGGATATGAATTATTTCAATAAATGGCCAGAGGTATACCCAATCCCAAACCAAGAAGCCGAAACCGTAACAGAAGTGGTTACAAACGATTGGGTTGCAAGGTATGGTGTACCAATGGAGTTACATTCTAACCAAGGCAGGAATTTTGAATCAGCTGGGTTCCAAGAAATATGTAAGAAGTTGGGCATTCGAAAAACACGGACAACTGCATTGCGTACTCAGTCCGATTGTATGGTGGAACGTTTCAATAGAATATTGGAGGAGCATTTAAGGAGAGTAGTAGAAAGGTACTATAAGGAGGTGGGATACACACGTATCATTATTCTTGATGGCTTACCGATCGGCAGTCCATAAGACAACGGGCCAAACTCCCGCAAAGGTAATTTTTGGCAAAGACCTTCGACTGCCAGCTGATTTGAAGTATGGGATAGATGCCGATGCGGAGAGAAATGTCAAGAAATCCACTGTTGTCTTGGAAGAAGAGTTGAGAGAGATACACGATCTGGTAAGGCAACGAGCAAAGATTATGAGTGACAAGATGAAAGCCAGATACGATAAAGCAATTAATTCGGAAGGGTTTCAGGAAGGAGATTTGGTGCTGTTATACAACCCACAACGAATAAAAGGTTTGTCCCCGAAATTGCATTGTAATTTGGAACGCCCATACAAAGTTGTAGAACGGATCAATAATGTAATGTACCGTATACAAACCATTGGCAAACCACGAACCAAAATGAAAGTGGTTCATTTGGAAAGGCTGGGAGCGTTTAGATCGAGAGATTTGTCTGATCGGGACGATCAGTGTGACGAATATTAGCAACACTAAGGGATACTATCATCTCTTGTTATGTTGAAAGTAGTTTAATAAAGGCCATTTTGCATTATCGAATATTGGAGTTAATTATTCAACAGTTTATTGATTCGAACGTTAGCAGAAGGTTGCAAATAAGAGGAATTCCAGCAAATTCGTTACACTATAAAAAATAGCCGCGATTCAAAAATATCCATATATATTTCACTGATATTTCAAAACCGTTGTATCGGCCATCATTAATGAGTGCAAAGATCGAACTGAAATGTCACGCAGAACAAAAATTGGAAATCGAGTTAGGTTTTCACGCAGTTAGGTTTCACGCATTCAGAAAATTCAATTTCGGTTGCTTTGATACAAGTTGTATGTGCATGAGACATTTTTTACAGAAAATTACTTGCGTAAGTTTTTATTAGGTTGGCAGGTTACCGACAATTTTCGCATAGCAGTCGTAATCTTCGAAAAGTTCCCGAACATTACCCTTCAAAAAACGCGAGTACTCTATAAATAATGTGAGGAATACTCCTTTGGGAGTATAGGACTGCTCCAAATCTAATCTGCATTCATACAAAAAATGTGCTCCAATTAACATTGCGATGTCCTAGGAGAGGAGTAGGTAATCCCACTCTCGCTTTGTTTGTGAGTATTCCATAGAGTGCATACGTGAGGGTACTTTCCAAAGTACTTTCATTGTAGTACTCCATGGAGCACCCACAGAGGATCATATGCCAAAAAGAGGAATTGTGTCGGAAAGAATTATCGAAGTGAATTTAATTTAAAATGAAAGTAAATGAAGAGGGGCAATACAACTTTTATATTTTATACTACGAATATTCTTATGTTATTTAGCATTTGCGTGAATAAAGAAACTAATATTTCTCTATACATACTTTAGTATGTATACATAAAACCAGTGCGCTGTTGCATTTTATCAGAGTTGCCAAAGTAAAATTTTATTATTAGTTAAGCTGGAGACATTGGTGCTTTATCGGCAACCGTATCGGTAACCTTTTAACAGCTGATTCGACCAACCTTATGAGAATCAATGCAATCGATTATTGGTGCCGCTAAGGTCGTAACCGTATCGTAGCCAACCAATTGGGTTTTGGTTTACCGTCGTAACGATAAACAGCTGATTACGTTAGGGATACAGATACAGCGATACGACATACGGCACCAATGACTCCAGCTTTATTTGCATGCAATATTTTACTTTTGGCAACTCTGTTCGATCGTCATCGTGTCGTGATCACTGTCGTTAAAAAACGAGCAATGATCGGCTGATGGTGGGCCGCAAACGCATTGCAAAAGAGTATTGTTAGAGTACTCCAACATGAAGAAAATGGAAAACGTAATCCAACAATTTTGCAGGGTACTTCATATCTGTTTTGACTTTAGTTAGAGCGGACCACAATATATTTCGAACTTGTCGATAGATTATCGATATTTTTGTAGGTTTGGCTTGAAGATTTTGTACAATTGAACTATTGTGACCTACTTCTTGTTCTTGCTTCTTGAAAAATAAAATAACTTTATTTAGTTTGTTTATTGCCATACAAAGCTATTTGCATTGGAGGGCTAACAGATGTTACCACAAGCTAATTAATTTGATTACAGGTACAATTTTGGTGTAGGCTATAATTATAATATACTGGTTAATAGGTCATAATAACAAATTTTGAGTTAATAAACATCAGAGATGAAGTATAAAATCGATAAAAGAAAGTATAGACTACATTAGATTAGCAAATTAAAGAAATTTAGGGCTAGACGTTGGCACAACATTATATCCAGCTGATAACGGCGATAGCTATATGATGTGGACAAGTAAACTGGCCTGAAAATACTTTAGAAAACAAAACCCATAATGCAAGATTAGAGAAAGTTTGTCAGTATTTAAATCAATAACAATAAAGAACAAGGAGATTGTAATCGTATTTTGTCGCCTTAAGATAGGTAGCGAAAGATAAACGTGAAAATAAATAAGAATAAAGCTAGAAAATTAATCATGAACACGCCAAAATTTGTTAGAATCATAGTAGCGGCTATACATTCTAGCCTTTTGTTAACTTGTATTCACACATACGCTTGTGTACATAGTATATATAGGTGTGTGATTTAACTATAAATTCGTTATTCTAGGTTAAAAGTTCCTAACATAATGAGTCAATCACAAGCCTTCCTTAAGGGGCTTCCTACGGAAACGGAAATCCGCAAACGTACTTTTGGTTTGATAAAAAGGATTGGAAATTTACCTATGATTGTAGATTCAGATACACCTAGGAATAACCATAATGAATACGTGGAGAAAAGTACTGATTTAACTAAAGTAAGCATCAACATAAGGTGTGTCTGTCGTGTTTGTTTTGTGTTCAATTTTGTCTTAAAACCTGTGCGAAGTATCTAATGCTAAAAGTTCATTGCACGTCACTAATATTAATACATTTTCGTCAAAGAGTGTAGATCCATTGATTTATTTTAGCTCAAGCTACTAACTCACATGGAGCAGACGATTTTGCAAAAACAAGGAAGAACAATTTCATTATTTTGGTGGCTTTAAGCCTAGACGATGAAGTTAGTATTAAGTTGTCTCCATAACTTTTAATGAATTTGTCTTGCAATTAACTTACACTATAAGCCAACGATATGTATATGTATGACGTACTAACCAAGTGTTAAGCCAAATTTTTTAATTTTATTACTAAAGTCAGCTCATTCAGATAAGTGTACGACTAAAATTTATTTGCGAAACTTTCACACAAGTATGTAGCTGTATTAACACCTCGTAACTCACCTTTTATTGTAAAATGATGTAATGCTAAATTTTAGTTGTCTGAGATATTATGATATATTTTAATAACTGACTGACGATATTATGTTTAGTTTCGTTTTATCCTCAATGGGATAAACATGACAGAAATATATGGCTTTGCATCTTTATAAACAAAAAATTTAAAATGAAAAGATAAAATAAATACCCGCGGTAGATATGCCTGTCGTAAGAGGCCACTAAAATACCAGATTCAAAGAGCTGTGTAGCGCAATATATAGCTTCTCCAAACCCAATTGTCAACCTCACCTATCCGCGGCAAATCCTGTTTCATTAACAGACAAGGCTCTGGCGACCACAAACTCCTCATGGAACTTGGTGGTGGGGAGGGATGTCCTGAAAGTTTAATGTGGCCATCAAAATCGTTCCCGAGGTGGTCGGGCTAGCACCTGAATGGTGCTGTGTTAGCGGAGCGTACAGGATCTGTATCCGGCAAAGGACTATCACATCGATAACACTCCCCAAAGCCTTCGGGGAGCAACCTTATCGCTACAACAACAACAGAAATACCCTAGGAGAGTTAGCCAAAAATCTGTTGGAGGTCGGCTCCGTTTTGTAAAAAGTTGCCCGTTTTCATATTTTTCTCACAACTTAAATGTACTAATCCATATGTACCAGTTACAGAATAGTAAATAACTTTTACGTGAAAATTGTTTTACCGCCATTTAAATTCGATTTTTAATTAAATTGTACAGGTCCCCGACGCTGATGAAGTCGGTTATCAACATATTCATAAAAGTCTGATAATGGCGCCGACCATACTCACAACAACAGCAATAAGCAAGGCCGATACAGTGTTAACCCATTCGAATATCGGTAGTGAGGCATCAACGACATTTCGACGTTTTAGTGAAAGTTCTGCAGATGAGTTTCACAGAAATGACGTATCATTAAAGAGGCCCAACGATTGGAATAATAAAAATATGTGGCGTCATGAATTTATGGTGAATTCAAATATTCCAACTACACAACATTTAAAAAAATCTAGAAGATATTGTCCAAGCAATCATAATCATGATGATGATGATGAAGGTGACGATGTTGGTGGAAATGTTTGTTGTTGTTACAGCACTGGAAGTAGGAGGAATCGTATAAGTGACGCTATTGATATTGCGATACGTGTTTTACTCGTTTATATTTTTATGTAAGTATATTTGATCCTTTTTTTCTGAATGTGATATACGCATAGTCCAATTTGTAAGTGTCAGGAACGAACCTATCATCGGTTCAGGAACACACATACAATCGATTCACAATACACACACTTCAAAAAACGCGAGTACTCCATAAATAATGTAAGGAATACTCCTTTAGGAGTATTCCAAAACTAATCTGTATTCATACAAAAAATGTGCTCCAATTAACATTGCGATGTCCTAGGAGAGGAGTAGGTGATCCCACTCTCACTTTGTTTGTGAGTATTTCATAGAGTACATACGTGAGAGTACTTTCCAAAGTACTTTCACTGTTGTACTCCATGGAGCACCCACAGAGGATCATATGCCAAAGTACTAATGAGGAAATGTGTCTGAAAGAATTATCGGAGTGAATTTAATTTAAAATGAAAGTAAATGAAGAGGGGCAATACAACTTTTATATTTTTTACTACGAATATTCTTATGTTATTTAGCATTTGCGTGAATAAAGAAACTAATATCTCTCTATACTATAGTATGTATACATAAAACCAGTGCGCATTTTATCAGAGTTGCCATAGTAAAATTTTATTATCAGTTATTTGTATACAATATTTTACTTTGGCAACTCTGTTCGATCGTCATCGTGTCGTGATCACGGTCGTTAAAAAACGAGCAATGATCGGCTGATGGTGGTCCGCAAACGCATTGCAAAGGAGTATTATTAGAGTACTCCAACATGAAGAAAATGGAACACGTAATCCAACAATTTTTGCAGGGTATTCCTATATATACATATTACTACACAACCACTTTCATTGTACCACTCTTGAATATACATATTCTTGAAGACTGTTCTAGACACGAAATATAATAAAACACGTGCCTTCTCAATCGTTCTATTTTATTTAACAAAAGTAATTTGTACCAAAGTTAAGGTACATTACATGGTGCCGAAACCCGAATTAAAGAAAAAATGCCAGTATCAGACACTAATAGCGTAAAACTGGACCACAATATTAGACCACCAAAAAGTTTCGTCATCAACAATTACCAAAATGTGGCAAACGAGTGGAAATTGTGGCTTCAACAATTCGAGTGGTACGCGATCGCGACGGAACTGGATACTAAGAAACCAGAAGTGCAAGTCGCAGTATTCATGTCGTCGGTAGGAAATGATGCAGCAGTAATTTACAATACTTTTAATTTAACAGAAAGTGATAACAAAAAGCGTCAGAACAATCAAACGGCGATTTACAGAATATTTTACACCCCAAATCAACGAAACGTACGAAAGATATGTATTCAACACCATCGTACAAAAGGAGTGTCAAACATTTAATGAATTCGTTACAGATCTAAGAAGCAAAATTAAAAATTGTGGTTATGGGACGTTAGAAGACACTTTAATTCGCGACAGACTAGTAGTGGGTATAACAAATGATACAACAAGAGAGAAACTACTAGCGGAAAGCAAATTAACCCTGGAAAAAGCAATAGATATATGTCACTCTGCAGAGCAAGTTAAGATGCAGGTAACAACAATGAAGCAAGCGGCCACAGTTGACACCGTTACGTGGAACAAAAAGCAAAATAAAAGAGACATCAAAGAAACTAACAAAAAAGATGAACCCTTTCACTGCAATAGGTGTGATACTACGCACGGTCGCCGTAACTATCCGGCCTTTAAAAAGGTTTGTCAAAAATGCAAAAGAAATGGCCACCTTACCAAATGTTGCAAAAGCAAAACGGTCAACGAACTTGTCCAAGACCGAGCAAGCAACGATTACAGTTTTTTAGAGTCTACGGTAGGTGCGGATTTAGACAGTGTGGACGTCGAAGACTGGTATGAAAAATCTACGCTGGCCAAAAAGGTAATGGTAAAGTTTAAGCTTGACACAGGTAGCCAGTGCAACGTTTTAAACTACGAAATAATAAAGAAAATAGACGTTCACATCAGTCCATCGCCAACAAAGCAAAAAACATCGTTTTCAAACCATAAAATCCCCGTACTGGGTGAAGTGGTCATAGACACGCTTATTAAAAAACAAGAGGTACCCATAAAATACTTAGTTGTGAAAGCGGATGTTACAGCAGTGCTTGGTAAGTCAACATGTGAGAAATTGAAATTAGTGAAGCGTATTGAAACTTTAACTGTTGATGAAAACTTGTTTGAAGGAATTGGTTGCCTGAAGCAATACAAATACGACATAGACTATTGTCCGAAACTAAGCATATGCCCTGCGCGAAAAATCCCGTATACTATTAGACAGCAGGTTAAAGATGAGCTTGATAGTATGGTAGCGCAAAAAATAATTAAACCCATAACCAAGCCGACACCGGCTGTGTCACCCATGGTCGTAGTAAAAAAAATAAATAAAATTAGACTCTGTTTAGATCCATCGGAGATAAATAAAAATCTCAACAGACGTTATTATCCACTTACTACGTTAGAAGAAATTACAGCCCGCATCCCCGGCTCTAAGTGGTTCACGTTACTCGATTGTAAAAAAGGCTTTTGGCAACTGCAAGTAACACCCCGTACTTCAGAATATCTGACATTCAGTACCCCATTCGGAAGATATTCTTGCTTAAGAATGCCATTTGGCTTAGCATCGGCTCCGGAAGTTTTCCAACAAGTAATGAGTTCGTTGATAGCGGACGTAAAGAACGCGGAGGTGTCTATGGATGATGTTCTCGTGCATGCCACCAGCAAACTAGAACTAGAGAGGATCACTCAAGAGGTACTCGACAAATTCAGAAAAGCAGGCCTTAAGCTTAATAAAGAAAAATGCGTTTTTAATACACAAGAAGTAAAGTTTCTGGGACATATAGTCTCCGCTGAAGGGGTAAAACCTGTAGTGGAATTCACTAACTTTTTTTTAACGACATTTGCCATCGCTTTATTTGCTAATCGATAACTGTAACGATTTCGTTATTCAGTAACCAATTTGTATCGATATTCGTTGATCGACTATCAGCTGTGTTGTTAAATAAACGGCAAGTAAATTGGCTGCGTTAAAAATCACGAAAAAAAAGAGAATCGGAACTTTAACTAAATACTTTCAAACACGAAAAGTTGCTTTATTTATAAATCAAATGGCATTTAGTACTTGGCGTACGTTTTATCACAAGATGAAGAATTACTAAGTCCATCGCCAGTGGACAGACACCTTCTTAGAGAAGTATGTAGATAACACATTCGACTTGAATGCAATGGAGTTTCAAAAGCTGTACCGACTAACCCCAGACTTGGCTCATGATATTTCTCAACTTGAAGGTCAATTAAGGGGTACAAGAATAACTGCGAAATCAACAGAGAAAAAAAAAAAGAAATTAATACCGCATTTACTTACCTTTTGTTAAAATAGGTAAAAACTTGCACAATAATGACTTTTAAAAGCAGTTAGTATACGGAATTTATTTATTTTTGGCATTCCTTTTGTGCTTTTCGCATTTTTTAGGTTTCGTTAAGCTGTGCAGCCACCTTTCTACTATTAAAACGAAATTTAAGCGTCATTTATTTCGAGTCGTTAAAACTAAGTTAGTGAATAGTACAATCGATAAGGCAAGCGACAAAATCGCTAATTAAAATCTCGACAAATCGCATCGTTATAAGTTAGTGAATTCCACTACTGATCCCGAAAAAATAGAAATTATAACGAAAATTAAACAACAAGAAAACGTGAAAGAGTTGCAAAGATTCTTGGGTATGGTAACATACGTGTCGAAATTCATAAAAAATTTGGCAGATATCACCCAACCACTAAGACAATTATTGCGAAAAGATGTTGAGTGGGTGTGGGATACGAAATACAATGAAGCATTCAATAAATTGAAAAATCTGTTAAAGAATCCACCAGTCCTATGGTATTATGACATGAAAGCGCCAATTTTGCTGTCAGTAGATGCCAGTAGTTATGCATGTGGCGGAGTGCTAATACAAAAACAGAAGCCGATCGCTTACTGTGCGAAATCGTTCACAAAAACCGAACAGGGCTATAGCCAATTAGAAAAAGAAGCAAACGCCATTCTAGTAGCATGTAAAAAATTTCACATGTACATTTGGGGTTGCAAAGATTTAACGATCGAATCTGACCATAAGCCTCTTGAGACAATATTTAAAAAGCCAATTACAGATGCACCACCGAGATTGCAAAAAATCATGTATCAAATCCTGCCTTATAATCCAAAAGTCACTTATAAAAAAGGTACGGAATTGTATGTAGCAGATTTACTGAGTAGAGAGAAAACTTAGATAGTGAAGATTTAAATACAGAAAATTTACAAATATGTGCTATTGTGCCATTCACGAAAACGCGAAAAGACGAACTTAAAGCAGAGACCTCAAAAAGTAAAGAACTTAATGATTTAAGGTTGACTTTATTAAAAGGATGGCCAAAGACCATCAATAAAGTGCCGGTAAATCTCAAAAACAGAGAGGCTCTCAGCGTTTACGAGGACATAATTTTTAAATATCACAGAGTATTGGTTCCAAACTCAATTGTGCCATTAGTAATGAAACATTGCCACCTTAGTCATAAGGGACTACAAGGAACGCTAAAACTGGCCCGTGACAATGTATTCTGGCCAACAATGACCAAAGATTTAACTGAGTACATAAAAACTTGCAGTGCATGCAGCAAAATACAAAAAGATAATCAGATGGAACAAATAAATTTACAAGCAGCACCGAAACGGCCATGGAGTATTGTCGCTTCGGACATATTCCACTTAAGAGGAAAGGAATTATATCCTCATTGCACACAGCTATTCAGGATACTATGACTTTAAACAACTAAACAATATCACCAGCTTCAACGTCATTAAAGAACTTAAGACATGGTTTGCTACCTTCGGCATCCCGGAAGTACTATTATCAGATGATGGTAAACAATTTGATTGCAGCGATTTCAGGGCTTTTCAGAAAGAATGGAACTTTGAAAATAGAATTTGAGCCCTCATTTTCCACGTTCAAATGGTCTAGCCGAACGCTATGTACAAGAGGCAAAAAACCTGATGAAAAAGTGCCTCGAAGACAACACGGACATACAGCTAGCGCTGCTACATCATCGGAATACTCCACGCATGGACCTGTGGTCTCCAGTTCAACGGTTAAGGAACAGAGGAACCAGAACGCTATTACCTACCAATGAAAAGCTACTCAATCCAAAAATAATAAAAAACGTAAGCAAAAAACTAACAAAACTCAAGGAAGGTGAGAAAGGAACAGCAGATAGAAATAAAAAACAGAGTAGAGAATACACTACGCAAGAGAAAGTACTGCTTAGACAAAGCCATAATAACTGGGTTCCAGCTTATATAGTGAGACCAGAAGGACACCGCTCGTACAGAGTACAAACCGAGGATGGCGCCATATATAGAAGAAACACATGGCATCTTAAGCCAGCCACTTCATCCCTCGACGTTGATCCTAACTCGTCCACAGATCGTCCTACTGTTGAACCAAAAAACCAAAGTTCTTCGAGTCCAACACAGCCACCGACAGAAACCACAATACAACAGTGTCCGCCAGATGACGTGCCTCGTGAAGCTGAACCTTCCACGCCTGCTACACCACAGGATGCAGCTAGCCTCAATCATCCACCACGCACTCGCTCTGGACGTGTAATTCAAACACCCGCAAGGTACCGCTAAAAAGGAGGGATGTCAGGAACGAACCTATTATCGGTTCAGGAACACACATACAATCGATTCACAATACACATTCCTATATATACATATTACTACACAACCACTTTTATTGTACCATTCTTGAATATACATATTATTGAAGATTGTTCTAGACAGGAAATATAATAAAACACGTGCCTTCTCAATCGTTCTATTTTATTTAACAAAAGTAATTTGTACCAAAGTTAAGGTACATTACAGTAAGAAAACGGAATGCAAAAGTATTTTTAGCAAAATTTTTTATCTATATATTAATACGCTAACAAAATTTTCATACAATCAATTGACAGGCTGTTTCGAATACTTAGCATGCGTAAAATCATATAAAAGTTATATGAATCGATTCGTATTGATCAGCCGCAGTGCATAGGCCTATTTTTGTTAACAAATATTACTCTATTTGTTTATAATTAATAGAAAAAGTTTTTTGTAAATTCGAAAATCTATTCAACTATCGAAATTGCCATCTGTACGACCCATTATGTTCACAAACGCCCCTGAGTACAAAGCTCCAAATGCTGCATTGTCGCGTTGCTCAAATGTTTCATCTCTACATATGTATATATTTGTACACGCCAAACGGTGAGAGAACTACTGCTTTCTCATTATACTCAGCTGAACAGAGCTCACAGAGTATATTAACTTTGTTCGCATAACGGTAATCCGTAACGGCATAAACTAATCGAGATAGATATAGACTTCTATATATCAAAATGGTCTGGGTGAAAAAATTAATTCATAACCCTGTCCGTCCGTCCGTCCGTCTGTAAACACGATAACTTGAGTAAATTTTGAGGTATCTTGATGAAATTTGGTAAGTAGGTTCCTAGGCGCTCATCTCAGAGCGCTATTTAAAATAAACAAAATCGGACCACAACCACGCTCACTTTTTCGATATCGAAAATTTCGAAAAACCGAAAAAGTGCGATAATTCATTACCAAAGACGGATAAAGCGATGAAACTTGGTAGGTGCGTTGACCTTATGACGCAAAACAGAAAATTAGAAAAATTTTGGACAATGGCCGTGGCACCGCCCACTTTTAAAAGAAAGTAATTTAAAATGTTTGCAAACTGTAATTTGGTAGTCGTTGAAGATATGATGAAATTTGGTAGGCACGTTACTCCTATTACTATATGTGTGCTAAATAAAAATTAGCGAAAACGGATGACGAACACGCCCACTTTTAAAAAAAAAATTTTTTAAGTCAAATTTTAACAAACAATTTAATATCTTTACAGTATAAAAGTAAATTATGTCAACATTCGACTCCAGTAATGATATGGTGCAACAAAATACAAAGATAAAAGAAAATTTCAAAATGGGCGTAACTCCGCCCTTTTTCATTTAATTCGTCTAGAATACTTTTAATGCCATAAGTCGAACAAAAATTTACGAATCCTTGTGAAATTTGGTAGGGACATAGATTCTATGACGATAACTGTTTTCTGTGAAAATGGCCGTTAACACGATAACTTGCGCAAAAAACGATATATCTGAACTAAACTTAGTTCACGTACTTATCTGAAGTCACTTTATCTTGGTATAAAATATGGTCGAAATCCGACAATGACCACGCCCACTTTTCCGATATCGAAAATTACGAAAAATGAAAAAAATGCCATAATTCTGTACCAAATATGAAAAAAGAGATGAAACATGGTAATTGGATTGGTTTATTGACGCAAAATATAACTTTAGAAAAAACCTTGTAAAATGGGTGTGACACCTACCATATTAAGTAGAAGAAAATGAAAAAGTTCTGCAGGGCGAAATCAAAAGCGCTTGGAATCTTGGCAGGAATACTTTTCGTGGTATGACATATACATATAAATAAATTAGCGGTACCCGATAGAAAATGCTTTGGGTCACCGTGGTCCACACATTCCAGGGTTACCCTAGGTTCATTTTGCTAAATGGTGATTTTCCCTTATTTTGTCTCCAAAGCTCTCAGCTGAGTATGTAATGTTCGGTTACACCCGAACTTAGCCTTCCTTACTTGTTTTCAGTTCAAATGCATTGTCGCGTTGCTCAAATGTTTCATCTCTACATATGTATATATTCGTACCTGCCAAACGGTGAGAGAACTAATGTTTCACTCATTTTCAGTTCACATAAAATATTGTTTCCCATTGTTGCCACTTACCTATATTGGTCTGTACCAAAATCCTTAAAAAATTGTTCTAAAATAATTGTTAGCGCACAAAAAAAACTTTTTTTTTGGACAAATTTTACTTACACGTAAAAGCATAGGTCTTTATTTAACAGATTCTTTGTTTTTCATTTTAGTTGCTTTAAAAAAATGAAATCAGAAATAATGAGCCAACTTTTGTTCAAACTCACTAAATTTATTTATTTATAGCAATTAATTGCAAATTTGACCCAAATGTTTTTTGTATTTTCAGATTTTATGCTCATTTTAGATATAGCACGTCTTATAGTGAACAAAAAATAAATAAATTTGGTACAAAGATATTACATTAAAATTTGTATATTATCTTTTATGCTAATTTATTTTGATATTTCTTATTTTATTTTATTATATTATCTTATATTTCAACTTAATTTATTATTTAAATGCAACTTGATTGCATCGGAAAATTGGACGTTGTATATTAAACGAAAAAACGACCCAAAAACGTTTTCGATTTTAGGTCGAAATATTGCATAGGCAGTATATTACCCACTGTATTTATTATTAGGCTAACTTTCTTGGATTATATGCCCATTAATCGGCTGCTTAGATCCCATATTCCTAATTTGTTTATGTCGCTTAAAGTTATGAAATCAATTTTATTTTAGTAAATATGTTTGCTTGAATAATTTCAATGTTTTTGTTTGTTTTTCTTTTCCTTCTAATTTATTCTGCTTTGTTATATCGTAGTATTATATCGTTCGCAGACGATATTTTATGGAGTGTTTGCAAATTTAATACAAATTAATTACGTACATAGATCTCAATGGGAATCCCATTATTAAATATCCGAATATTAGAATCTTCATATTTCCACGATGATAACATTAAAACCCGGAAAAAAGTCTAAGTGCACTTATTGCGTTTTTATATGGAACTGTTTATTCACTTCACTTAATTTTTTCGCACTTTAAGTACTTTATTTTTTTTCTTTCATTTAAATTTTTTTAGTAAACTCTGCCTCCTTTCTCATTATATAGTTTTTTTATATTCTTATTTTTTATGAAGGTATCCTCTATTCTATTCGAAATTTTCGTTTTGTGTCACACTTACATATGTACATACTGTATATGCATAAACAAATGAGCCAAGATCCCGCATTCCGGAATTGTTGTATTTGTAATCGAATTTTAAAAAAAAGTTTGAAGACGTAGCGGTTTTGAAGTTTTTCGATTTATTACATTTCTCTCATATTTCGCTACCAGTGTTCGGAGTATTTAAAACTGTTACCTGAGTAAACGACTACGGCGGAGTAAAAATAAAATTTTCGGAGTATATTTTTTTTCCTCTTTGAAAGCGGGCGAACAACCAACAACAAATTGATTTGGTGTCTTGGCAATCCCTTCCATTGTTTTTTCCATGTAATCTTTCTCGACAAAAAAGTTATCTGCCTTATCATATGCACATGGAGTCGGCCTAAAACGTGCAGGATGACCAAATAATGCTCCCATTAGCACACCACATTCTGGAAGAAAAGTGGGCTCTATCTCCCCGGATATTTATCGCAAAAAATATTATTATTATTTTCGGGTTATCATACATATTTCATGCTCTTTTAATGACAGAAGGCTACAAGACCGGGGCAAATTCCTGTAGGAATGATAATGATGATCTGACGTACAGAGTGTGAGGGAAGACGAAGCCGATACCCCGATTGCCGATGATGAAAAACACGGCATCTAACTTTGGCGAAGTGAGAATGGTAATATCACGGCTAAGAAATCACAAGGTGCCAAGTAATGACGGGATACCCGCCGGGCTGCTCAAACATGGAGGCGAAGAGTTGGTATAAGATACAGAAGCAAAAAAAGGGGGGATTATAGTAAATGTGGACAAGACGAAGTACTTGCTGTTATTGTGGCCTTTGTAGCCAGTCACTATTGACTGATATAAATTCGGGACTGTGAAAGATTTCGTCTATTTGGGAAGCAGCATTAAAAGCAAAAACAATGTCAGCCTAGAAATCAGACGGGGAATAAGTCTTGCCAACAAGTGCTTCTTTAAGCAATTGAAAAGTAAAGTCCTGTCTCGACTAACAAAATTCTCGCTCTACAAGTCACTCATCATAACTGTCCTGATGGATGGCTCGGAATCATGGAAGGTGACTAAAGAAGATGAGATGGCTCTTGGAGTATTCGAGAGACAAGTTCTCAGGAAGATTTATAGTCCTATTCGTGATGTCGACGGCGAGTACCGAAGGAGGTATAATGATGAGCTTTTCGCTGATATGACGATAATGCAGCGAATAAAAACAGAAAGCTTCGCTAGCTAGGTCATGTTATGCGGATGGACGAATACGCTCCGGCCAAGAAAGAAAGTTAAAAAAAAAAAAAAAAATAAATGTAAGGCGCGATAACCTCCGAAGAGATCTAAGGCCGAGCTTCTCTTCCAATTTGCGTCGTGCTCCTCTTGATTTTCCCTACAAATTGGCCGGACGGGACCTACATGTTTTATGCCGACTCCGAACGGCATCTGCAAAGCAGATGCGTTTTCACTGAGAGCTTTTCATGGCAGAAATACACCCGGAGCGCTTGCCAAACACTGCCGAGGGGCGACCCCGCTTGGAAAAATTTTCTTCTAATTGAAAAACCTTATTTCTAAAATTTTGATGTTGCTTTGCCCGGGGTGCGAACCCAGGGAATACGGTGTGGCAGGTGGAGCACGCTACCATCACACCACGGTGGCCGCCACGGTGTTTAAACAGAGGAAAGAAAAGACCTTCACTGAGTTGGGAGAGACAGTTGGAGTTAGATTTGACCTCGTGTGGTGCTCACAATTGGCGACTGTTATCGCTGCCCTTACTGACTCAACGTACTCCATTTTTATATAAAACTTCAAGAAGTGCTGTATGTTGAATTTTGGCAGGATTTTCAGATTACGTTCGGACAAATTTTTTGCTTACATTTTACTTCTTCAATTCTCATTCCGTACGAAAAAAAACTGTAAGCAAAATGTGAACAAACATGTCTTAGACACGAACAATGAATTCACTTCATTTCATCCAATCGTCACTTCTAAACAATCAGCTTTACATACGGATGTATATGTGACCCGGCCTTTGAAAAGGTGGCTTATCACTCAAAAAAAAGAAGACTACTAAGAAACTGAAGAAATGCATTGTTTATCTTTAACAGCTGTTTCTTTCAATTTCTTTTTTGAGTCATAAGCCACATTTTCATAGGTCGGGTCACATATAATGAAAACTTCAACCAAAAGATATTAGGTAGTAATACTATTTAGTTATCAACTCAACCCAAATAAACCTTTAAGATAAAAAATGTAGTAGGAGGTAAGAGCGGAGCAAAATACTCCGATTGGAATAAAGTCTGAACACTGAGTCAGCAATAAAACATGTTGTCAAAAGCGTGACGTCACGCCAAGAACTTTTATTTCCCAGCCAACTATGATTTTTTGTTCTCTCATTTTTTAATGCGAGATCTGTTTATTGGTTCATGCTGTATATGTATTCATACAAAATTAAACTCAGTAAAGCGCCAATTGCATACCTAACGGGTGGCGTGAAATAGGCTAAATTCCTTAATCACATTTCTTCGTTTTTAACTAAAATTTTGTGTGAATTATGACATTATTGAAGTAAATGGCCGTTATATGTATATGGGTGATATACGCCTACTGGGGAACCGAGCACACAAAACTTACTTCGGTAGAGTCCCAACGGGGACCTCCCGGGTGGTGTGGAAAAAGCTATTTTTCAATTTAATTTCAAGTAATTTCACCATAATTCTGTGTCAACTTCTTTTGATTTTACATATTTTTTATATTTTTGTTTAAGGAGCTCCATACCAAAACGTTATAATTACATTTGAAAATTTTGTAGAAAATTTAAGAAAATACAATCAAAAATTACAACGTCTTAATGACAAATTGAAGTAAGTTAGACCATTTTGCTACATTTCTACTCACTGCTAAACTATTAACGCATTATTGCACTACCCCCAACACAGGATGCATAGACTGAGTTGAAAAAAATACAAGTTGGTCGAATTTCGACCACAGGCGATACTATTTATTATTATTATTGTCATAGTTTACAAATAAATTTATAAACTATTTTTGGTTAGGGTACTGGTTACTGAGACCATATCGTTCCCTGTAATTAAACATATTTTTTTTATTTTTTATTTATTTATTTATTTATTTTATTTATTTATTTAAAGTCGACGCAAATACAAAGCGGTCGACTTATTATTGTAATAGAACAGATATGTATGTAAATACAGAGCCATCCTTAAAATTAACAAATAAAGGTATCTAAGTTCGGGTTGTTGTTGTTGTAGCAATGTTTCGCCCCACCTAATTGCTGCGACCGATCAGAAATTGTCATCAATATCCTCTAACGGGAGTCCAAGGAAACTTGCTGTGTTGACAGGGGTGGGCCATAATGAAAGGGTGTTAGAGGCGTTGGTTCCACATTACAATTAAAGAGATGGTTGGTGTCATGTGGGGACACATTGCATTACATACATTTTGTATGTCGGGGTTGATTCTGGATATGTAAGAGTTTAACCTGTTACAGTATCCAGAACGAAGTTGAGCCAGAGTGACTCGCGTTTCCCTGGGGAGTATGCATTCCTCTTCCGCAAGTTTTGGGTACTGTTCCCTGAGTACTGTATTCACCGGGCAATTCCCGGCATAAAGGTCCGACGCCTGTTTGTGGAGTTCACCAAAGACCTGCTTGTGGTTTTTTGCTTCATACGGCTGAGTTCTCAGGTGCCGTATTTCCTCAAAATGCTTACGGAGATGACTCCTTAAGTCCCTATGCGGTGCTGGCTCATCAATCAGATGTCTGTTGGGATGCCCAGGTTTTTGGGTATTCAACAGGAACTGTTTGGTTAGCATCTCATTTCTCTCCCAGGTGGGGAGTATTCTCGCCTCATTATGTAGATGGTGTTCTGGGGACATAAGAAGACAGCCCGTAGCGGTTCTGAGTGCAGTATTTTGGCTGGCCTATAGCCTCTTCCAGTGGGTAGTTTTTAGGCTTGGCGACCATATAGGGGACGCGTAGCACGCAAACGGCTGGCCAATTGCTTTGTATGTGGTAATGAGCGTTTCTTTGTCTTTTCCCCAAGTACTGCCAGCAAGGGATTTGAGGATTTTATTACGGCTCTGAATTTTTGGAACGATTGCGGCTGCGTGCTCACCAAAATGTAGATCCTGATCAAACGTCACACCCAAGATTTTGGGGTGTAGGACAGTCGGTAGCGTAGTGCCATCGACGTGGATGTTCAAAATGGTCGACATTTGGGACGTCCAAGTTGTAAATAAGGTCGCGGATGATTTAGTCGGAACATGTAGGAAAGTGACACCGTCCATGGCAGGAGCTGCATTTGGCGGATGTCGCAAACGTATATATTCTGTGCTGGCAAACGGTGCAAAGGGAGGTAGGGACTAAGAGTCTGTTTCCCTGACCTACACAATTGCTGCCGGAAAAGAGGGGAAAGAAGACGGGGGCAGGGGCTGATGCTCGGCATTGCTCCCGACTCTACTACGGAGATTGTAGGTATGAGTTGGAGCAGCCGTGTGAGTTGGTGGCGCCGTGGGGCGCGAGCAACAGCGGGTACTTGTGGCTTGCTGAGCAGCGGGGCTGCTGGAAGGTGGCGGGGGGGGGGGGGGGCGCTAAGGCGCAGACTACGGAATGTCATAGGACGTGAGCAGCAAGGAGCCACAAAAGATTTATAGAAGTTACGTGGACGTCTCCCTCACTAGGGTAGGCACCTTGTCGTTGGTGTGAGGGCTTAGCCGAACTCCATAGCGCCCGACTATGAGGCGGAGCTGTTTAGGACTGACATCTACGCCGTTTCGCCTCATAGGAGGGCGGCGGGATGTCGGTGACCAAGAACTGCCAACCCCCTAATCCAGGGTGTTATGCGGACCGTGTCTATTGGACGATTTGCAGCCAGGGGATAAATTCGGCTGTATTCGAACGGAGCCTTCCCCATACCGGGCCACCTCGGGAAGTATTTATGACTCCGTATATAATACTGGACCGCTGAGCCCGCCTTATCGGTTAGGTGGTCGTACGACCAAGATGAAGACTCATTACCTGATTGTAATAAGGACGATGTAAAGAGGAGTCGCAATCCAAGGACGACAAATACGAATTAAGCGATGTGTCGGAGTCGGGGAGCGAGAGTAGTGTTGAAAAATGAAAATGAAACGACCCAACAGAAGTGAGATCGAGCGCTTGGAATGACCCCATGAAGCGGTAGAAGTTGGTCGAAGGCAGTTCAAAAGGTTTGCTGCGAGAAACCCTCGGTTCTGCAACCGGTACGAGGAGGAAGAAGCGTCGAATGGCAGAATGGAGAGACAACGTTCGGCGGAAGCCGACAAGCCTGCTTTCAAGAGGCAGAAAGGACCCAGTCCTAGAGCCGCGAGGCAGGGCAGTGGCATAGACAAGACAAGTAGGCCCAAAGCTGTAAGACAGATGGGCTCCAATAGCGACGTAGCAACTACCTCGAAAGCTGCGAGTCAGAGGGAAGTTCCAACTACGGAAGTAGGAGATAAGCCAAAGGGAGATAACGCTAAGACTCCGGCTTTCTCGGAGGTGCCAAAGGGAGATAACACTAAGACTCCTGCTTTTCCCGAGAAGATGAGTGATGTGGCAAAGCAGTCACTGACTGTGGCGCTGGTTGATCGTAGCAGTCCTTTCGGACAAATGACTACTGAAAGGTGGAGATCTGTGGAAAGGGAGCTTATTAGCTTAGTGCTTAAGATGATGCCCCTTCCAACCTTTGATTCGAGTGGATGGTATAATGCTGTGAAGATGATAGCGTGCGACAACATCGCGAGCATGCGGTGGCTGGAGGAAGTGGTTCCAAACCTCCAAAGGCAAGGCACGAACGTGCGGTTTGAGGTGGTGGATAAAGCGCAAATCCCCACGGTACCAAAAGTTAAATTATGGATACCATGCGTGATGAAGTCGGAGGATACACTGCGACCTGCAGAATCAGAATCCGAACATACCGACACAGGATTGGGAGGTACTTACTGTATCTCGGCCTAACGAGGATGGTCAGTTCTACATCTTCCAAATAAACAAGCAGGCGGAGGATATTTTGTACACGCAGCTTGGCAAAATGTCCTTTGGCACCGGCAAAATTTACATGCGACTCAGGAAAAGAAGTCCCGAGGATAAAAACCCTAACACGCTAGAGGTGGGCGAAGTCGAAAAGGACCTCAAAAGCCTAAGGCAAAAAAGACAGGTGGAGGTCCCCGACGTCACCACGAACGTGTTAGAAGAGGACCAACCGCTAAATGGTGCTGTGACTCGCACAGAGGAACACCCGGCACAACAGTCACGAGAGGCTGAAGGCGACCTCGAATACTCTAAACCAAAAGGGCAAGGGGAGGACGACGACGTCAAGACCAAGGTGCTGGAGGGGGACAAACAGCCCAATGGTGCTGCGAGTCCTACAGATAAACTTCCAACACAGTAAAGTGCCGTTGAGCGAACTCCTAACCCTTGAGGAGGGTTCGTTTGTCGTGGGGCTGATCCAGGAGCCGTGGCTCTAATCGGGAGGAAAGGTTTCTGGACTTTGCGCGCGCGGGTTTGGCATTTACTACGCGCAAACGGAAGGACGGGTGCGAGCTGTAGTAATGGTAAGGAAACAGCTGCATTCATATATGCTGCCTAATTACACCTCTGAGGATTTCGTAGCGGTGGCCGTTGAGCAAAAGAATAAGCAGGCATTTATCCTGGCGTCCTGCTACATGGCCCATGCTGCATGGGTTCCACCGATGGAGTGCAAAAGGCTAGTACAGGAGGAAGGGCGCAAAGGGCGGTTGGTTATGGCGCAGATGCAAATGCGCACCACAATGCGTGGGGAGGAGTAGATACGAACGAGAGAGGCGAATCTCTATTTTGTTACATCCTGCAAACCAATTTGCAGATAGCCAACAGGGGAAATGTCCCTACATACATTGGTCCAACATCCAGCAATGTTCTGGATATTACATTGAGCTCCGAGCGTGATATATCAAGGTATGATTGGATGGTTCTTGATAGACCATCCTTCTCTGACCATGCGTATATCAGCTTCAGCATCCCCCTAAAGAGGGTAGAAAAGGGAGGAACCTTTAGAAACCCTAGGTCAACGAACTGGACTAAATTCCAGAAACATGTGGAAATAAAACTCGGACAACACAAAGAGGTTGCTAATGTAGAGGAACTGGTGGAGTCGAATGAATTCCTAACAAGGACGCTTATGACTGCGTATAACAAAGCTTGCCGTCTAAGAAGATTAAGAGGAAAGACAAAGCCGCCATGGTGGAGCAATGAGCTGAGTCTTCTGAGAAGACAGGTAAAAGAAATGTTTAAGCTCGCAAAGATCGCGGAAAGCGAAGCGTGTCGGGACGAGTACAGGGATCTACCGAGAATCTACTAGCGTGAAATTACCGGGGCGAAGAGAAACTCATGGAAAAATTTCTGTACGGACATAAAGTGCTCCAGCGAAACATCACGGTTGAAAAAAGTCCTAGCGAAGGGAAACATTACACATTTCCCATCGGGAGACGGTTTAGAAGAGCCAGCAGAGATCACTCACACTTCGATCACGGAGCTAGTAGTGCCGGGCTTGGTGACCGATACCAAGATTGAGTGGGCAGTGAAGACGTTTTCTAAGTTTAAATCGCCGGGCCCAGATGGTATATTCCCGGCCATGCCACAAGTCTCAAGTAGGGCGGTCGTGGAATGGCTTAAAATAATATTCGATGGGTGCATAAGACTGAATCATGTACCGCACTCTTGGAGAACTGCTCGTGTAGCTTTTCTACCAAAGAAGAGGAAGATCGGTCACGTGTATCCCAAAGACTATAGACCCATTAGCTTAACATCATTTCTGCTCAAAACCTTTGAGAGGCTGATAGATGTGTACATAAAGTCCAACGTGGATGAAAAGCTGCTCTCCACAACACAGCATGCGTACACCAAAGGCAAGTCGGTAGACACCGCATTGCAAAGGGTGGTAATAAGCATAGAGAAATCCCTGGAATATAAGGAGTATGCTCTAGAAGTCTTCTTGGACATTGCCGGGGCTTTCAATAATGTTGCAAAATGGGCGATTATGGATGGTCTTAATTACATTAAAGTACATCCTGCCTTAATCAGATAGATCGGCTGCATGTTAAATTGCAGAAAGATTACATCACAATGGCGATTGTACGAGGTCACGAAATCAGTGGACAGGGGCATACCACAGGGAGGGGTGCTATCACCTCTGCTGTGGACGCTGGTCATCAACCCACTGCTCAGGCGATTCGATGAGGGACCCGTAAAACTTACGGCTTACGCAGATGATGTTGCAATTGTCATAAGTGGAAAGTGCCTTCCAACGATTAGTTCTTTGATGGATCGGGCGCTTCGGGATATTCATACCTGGGCATCTAATGTCGGGTTGAAAGTCAATGCGGAGGAGACGGATATGGTCTTGTTTACAAAGAGGTACAAGGTCCCAAATTGGACCAGGCCTAAGTTAGGAGGGATGACCTTACAGGAGAAACCTTGCACAAAATATCTAGGAATCATCCTAGACAGTAAGCTGTCATGGAAGCTCAACGTGGAGGAGAGGGTCAAGAAGGCCTCAACGGCACTCTATGCATGTAAAAGAATGCTGGGGTACGGTTGGCGCAAGGGTGCGCAAATGGCGGACGAGGCGATACATGTGTACACCGATGGTTCCAAAGTAGTGGAAGGAGTAGGGTCTGCAGTATACTGCGCTGATCCGGAAATGAGCAGATCCTACAGGCTGCCGGATTACTGTAGCGTTTTCCAAGCGGAAATATTAGCCGTAACCAAAGCAGTAGAAACCCTGGAAGAGAATAGCTTAAGCTGCAACCGTGTTAACTTTTATATTGACAGTCAAGCAGCAATTAAGGCAATAATCTCGCATAGCACAGCATCTAAATGCGTGTTAGAGTGTAAGCAGTCTCTGGAGAGAATCGGGACAGGGAGAAGCATACATCTATATTGGGTCCCGGGGCATATGGGAATATATGGGAATGAAAAAGCGGACGAACTAGCTAAAAAGGGCGCATCCCTTGAAGCTTTCTCCGTAGACGTCCAAATTAGATTGGGCAAGATTAAGCGAAGGCGAGAGGTACACATGATCGACCAAGCGGGAAAGGCGTGGGTTCAAGCGCGGGGCTGTAAAGTGTCGAAGATTATGTGCAGGTCTTACAACCTTAGATTAACACAGTTGATTCTATCATTAAAAAGAGAGGACTGTATACTCATGACGGGTATTCTGACTGGACACTGCCTTCTGGCGTCACATGCCTTTAAGTTAGGCTTGGTCAGTGATAGCAGATGTGGGAAGTGCGGGTTGGAGGAGGAAACGATCGAGCACGTTCTGTGCTTGTGCCCTGCACTAGCCAGGCTAAGACTCCAGCTATTAGGAGTGATACAGCTGTCAGATCTAGAAGCAGCAAGTGGCTTAAGTCCTAGGAAGCTTCTAGTATTTGCCAAGAGGACGGAGTTATTTTATAACATATGTCCTGTTTTTTGATAAAGTTTTTCAGTTTGGTCGTTAAAAGAAACTTCTGGTAACACTACGGACTCAATCAGTCTATGTGAGGTCCTTATGGACCGGCCAGTTCAACCTGACCTAACCTACGTGGACGTCTGGTTTTGGGGTCTAGCCCAGAACAACCTGTCCGATGCAACCATCCCTTACACGAGACACACTGACAAGAGTACGACCGTCCTAAAAAGATTCTTTTCCGGCAGATGCAGCAAAACCATTTCTCAGGACCCGGGTCAGGAGACGGACCCGGATTGGGTTCGATACCTTCCCGGAGCAAGAGAATATGGAGCAGTCCCGCTGCAAGGAGCTGCTGGGAGGATGACAATTTGTGGGAGGGACGCAACAAATTAAATGGGGACGGCCTTGGGAAGCGTTTGGGTGTAACCGAACATTATATGCTCAGCGTGAGCTTCAATTGCAAATTTCATTTCAGATAAATTACTTTTCTACATAACAGGTGGCACCGCCCGTTTAAAAAAATGTCTTCCTATTTCCTCTTACAATTAAACTTGATAAGTGAAATATCATTGATTCAAAACTATTTTGGGCTAAGTTATAGCTTATTATTCTAGTCTACGACCCTTTTAAACTTGTTTTATATCTAAGTTGCCGTGGTCTTTAACCGATCCCGTCCATTTTTACTAGAAATATTTCCTGCTATAAGGAAAATTTGTGTACCCAATTTTATTACGATCCGTTAATTTTTCTTCGAGTTATGGCTCCCGAAACATAGAAAATTACTTAGTCATAAAAGGGGCGGTGCCACACCCATTTTGAAACCGCTGTGATGGCTGAATGGTTATAGCAGCGGCGCCTAAACGTTGCCGATGAAGGAATTTAGCAGTTCCCGAAATGGATCTATACAACGAGCTTTGGCAGTTGTCTAAATTTTTTCTTTCTTCTATTCTAATTTAAAAATTTTTTCAATTAAGAAAAAATTTATCATAACAATAATAATGATAAAAAATTATTGTTAGGCCTTGAGCTCGATTCGAACCCGCGATCTTAAAATCAGTAGGCCGATATAACAACAAAAATTATTAATAATATTTGTAATATCGATTTTATCATAAGTGGGCGGTGCCACGCCGATTTTGAAACAAATTTCCAAATTTTTATCAAGAGTCTCAATATCAGTCCACATGTCAAATTTCAACATTCTAGGTGTATTATTTACTAAATTATCAGGTTTTTGTGTGTGCAAAGCACGCTGAGTATAAAAAGTTTAAAAGAGGTACATAGAAAATTAGTATGTTATAAAAATTTGGCATCGCATTGCATAAGAAAAAATAAAATTAAAATATCAGGCCTAAACCTAAGAGTATAGCATGGTGGCATCATCAGGTGAAGTAAATAAAAAAAGACAGAAGATGTACGCTATCTGAAACGGTAGTGATGTATTTTCGACGGTCAGAAGAGGGTAAAATTTTTACCCGCTTTGAAGAACTAGGAGTAGAAAAATAAATACCTTGCTACGAAAGCCATTACAGAAATTGCGGTTTTCAGCATATCAGTGCAAAACTGCATACAAAGCACCAGTGCGAGCTAACATTACTTTTAGGATCGAATAAAAAAAAAAAATTCAATTTGGCCACTTTAACTGATCTTTATTTCAACTGCAGTTGAAACTTTCATTGAAAAACCGAACATAAAAGAAACATGTGTTATTCATACGCGTTGGCGATGGCGAGTACCGAAGAAGATTTAATGATGAGCTGTACGAGCTATACGCAGACATCACCATAGTCCAGCGAATTAAAACGCAGCGGCTGCGCTGGCTAGGCCATGTTATGCGAATGAATGATGATGCTCCGGCCAAGAAAGTGTTTCTATCGGAACCCGCCTATGGAAGCAGAGGTAGAGGGCGGCCCCCACTCCGTTGGAAGAACCAGGTGGAAAACGATCTAAACTCCCTTGGTGTGACCAATTGGTGCCGGTTGGCGGAGCGAAGGAGCGACTGGCGCGCCTTTTTGGACGGCCATAACCGTTTAGACGGTTAAGCGCCAATTAAGTAAGTAAGTAAGTTATTCATATAAAGTACATACATATGTACGCCAGTTATTTAGTTGTACTTTTCTGCTTTGGCGGAACTGAAATGGGTTTCGGGTTCGATGAAAAGTTTTACAGTCACACTTGGTCGTGATCGTGATAGTCTTAAATGTGTTTCCGTCCCTTAAAATTCATTGACATGTTCATCTGCTTTATTGATTTCTCGTTGAGAGTCGGGATTAAAAAATATGCTCTTCTAATATATAACAACAAACTTAATCAGAAGATCCCCCAAGCATTCTTGACAGTTGAATTCATGATGTATTAGTAATGTTACCGAGTTATTATTTACCAAAATATATCAGGGGATAGACTAGCCCAGTGGCATTCGGCCTAGAACGATAAGATGCTGATCCAAAGCGAGCTGGATTCATATATTCTAAATTACAATCCTTAAGTGTAACATTCCTGTTGTTGTTGTAGCAGTGCTTCCTCTCATCTTAGTGTTCTGATTTTTGGGCCAAACAGCAACAGTGAGTTACAATTTTTTGTATATTTAGAATACCACTGTTTAGCCGAAGTTTTTTCAAAATAAGGTATAATACGACAATTTTGGGGTTCTTGTATGAATGAGAAAAACATTCCTCGAAAGTCTTCACTAGTACTGTACAGGGGAAAATCCATGGTTGAATATGACGTGAATGCAAATAGTTTTTTTTAACAAAGTCCTTTTTCAATTTTTTTGGGAACAAATTAAACATATGTATATAATGATAATATCAAAAATATGGAACTATTAGTTTAGCACGGCCTTACTTATGGAAGAGAACACCAAAGATACCCTAACTGATGAATTTCTGTAATTAAATCCAGTAAAGGTCCATCGATATTCACCTAATAGTTTATGTGAAAAAAGTACTATAAGTGGCATATTTTACTCCTGAAAAATGCAAAAAGCAACACTTTCGGGGACAACATTGGTGAAAAATTTTCAGATAGCTGAATGACAGAACAAAGAAGAATTTAGAGCGAGACAATTGACGGCTTACTTCACCTAGTTATTCCACCATGGAGTATATCAGTATGTAAAGCGGCAAACGAGCATTCAAAGCCAATGCAGTCATACAAATCATTGTAACACGAGCACCAATGATGCAAGGGCCTATTTCTGGAAAAATTTTGCCGGCATAGAGGTAAATGAAAAGGCACGAAATGTCTGGAGGTCCTAGCAGGAACAGCAAAATTTAGTTGACTGATTAGGTCAGGGGAGTCAATCACGCCGATGATGAGCTTGTGAATGAACATAACGCCGTGTAATACTCTACGATTCTCTAGAGATGGCAAATTAATTAGAAGAAGCCTATTCCTGTATGGTGGAAGATGAGTACTTGATTCCCAGTTGAGACATCGTAATGCAAAAATTAAAAACTGTCTCTGGACCGACTCAATCCGATTTATATGGATTTGATAGATTGGAGACCAAACACATGAACAGTACTCGAGAATAGGACATACCAGCGAGGTATAAAGCATCTTGGTGAAATAACGGTCATCAAACTCTTTAGCCCAACGTTTGATAAATCGTAGTACACCAGATGCTTTGTCTATAGTGGTTGAAATATGTATGGCAAAACTTAATTTCGGATCAAAAATAACACCTAGATCAGTTACAACAGGAGTCATTTGCTTATACTGTTTTCACACAGAAACTTAATGATCTCATTTCACCTGCTAATGAAATCGTAAATTTTTGCTTTCACACAGAAGTAACTGCTCGATTAGTATGAAGGATGAGACAGACAATCATGGCGGAAGGATACAAGGTGGGAGCATGGTGACATACCTACAAACAAAAAAAATTCCATGTACTTGTAAATTCGATGGACAAATGTCAAAATCGTACTACGCCGGTAGTTGATGTATCAAATCAAATAAAAAAGGTTATAATCAGCTGTTCGATGCGGCCACCTTGTATCGTTCCGCCATGCAGACAATGGCATTTGCTTTGAAAACTAAGAAGCGGAAACGGAAGCGGAACGCTGCCAACAGAGTTGCATTGTGCTTTTGACTTCATTACGCATTCGATTAGCTACTAATGAAATAATAGTAGATTCGAATTTTGTAGGGAAGATTGAGCTCAATAACCCTACAAGAAACTCTGATAGTTTTACTAATACACTCACACTTGTAATTGACAATGCTGATCCTGCGATGACGTAAACATTGATACTCAAATTTATGTATGTTCATTTGTTCGCTCACGCATGTCCGCATGTTCCCAACGACAGCCTATAATCATGGAAAAGGACTCAAACTGGGAAGGCTTCGGACACCTGGTACAGAACAAAAGAACATACAGCAGATACCATAATGCATGAGAGACAGATACATAATTCTCAACGAAATTTTATGTATGCGAGAACAGATTATCCGATTTAATCATGTTGTCACTACTGACTGTCATATGGCAATCAAATGATTATCACGGTTGTTTTGTTATTTTTTAAATTACGCCATTTTCAAACGACGAAAACCATATAAAAAATAAGTCTAAAAAATGAAAAAGAGAGCATTTCAAAGCTCCATGCTAAAAGAAAAAAATCTAAAATAATATTAAAAAATACTAAAAGCTGTCGGAATGTATGGGGCGCACTCAAAAAATTGATACGCGAAAAATAATAGTGGTTAGTGGTGATTCATTTTTAAATGTGTTTCCGCATGAGGAAAGCGCTCTTCTGTTGTTTTGTTATTTTCTGAATTTAAATTGAACATTTTGAACTCGAATTCTTATAAAACTATTTATTTTAAACAAATAAGAAACACGTATGCTTTTATCACGTACAAAATTAAAAACGTAATGAAATAAAGTAAATAAAAAGCAAAAAGCATTGTTTCATTTTTGGCGGAATATAACAATGGTCATTTATGATAGTATAACAGTCAAACCTGATATCTACAGTAAATTATCATTTATGACACTTTTTGATAGTTAGAGTGTCAGCACTGATCCAGGAAAAGGAATGAGAGTGAGCAGTACGGCTATATACTTAATCAGTAGGCCATGTTAGTGTATAAGAAGGAGACAAAAACTCACACGTACACAATTGTTTACATCATATTTGCGCAAGTCCCCTTAAGTTTGTGATAGAAAGTTTGTATGAGGCGCTGATCGTTAGGTTGACATTGCTGACAATCAGATGATAGTCATATGATAGTCAGTGTTCTTGTAGGGAAGCGTTTTAATGTAGAAAATTGCCTTTATTATTCAATAAGCCGTCTGTGTGAAATTAGTATAAGATTCTCACTTCGCCCTGTGAAATTTTAGCCACTTAAAATGTTCAGTGCCACCCTGTATGACTTGAAAAGAACAAAAATTGTAACCATTTTTACAAAAAAAATGCAGTTCGTGTGGTTGTTCGCTGTCAAGTGTGATCGCAAATTGCTTTTGAGTGAGGCATGATGCGGACACATACGTTCATATATAGCATTCGCTTCAGCTTCGTGTGATTCATCAGCTAATTGACAGGGCTGTTTTCTGCACCGTCAATGGCAGCGAGGGCAAGTAATGTTGCATTTTTGGCCATTTTTAGGGGTAGGTTGTTGAGAAAAGATAATGATGCCCTCTATGGAGGCTAAGCTGATTTTACAACAGAATACAACTTTTTGAAGGGTTGGCGAGAAGGCGACATTTTCGTGTAGAAAAGAAAACACCATTAGAGTAATTCAAAAAAAGTAAATTTGCAGTACACCAGCTTTGATATGAGTCAAGATCGGCCTGAAGCTGATCAAAATAGAACAAGTTTGAAGGCAGATATGTTTAACAAAGTTTTACATCATCTGCATACATACAAAACTCTAGAATGTAAGATAACCTGTGGTAAGTCATTAATGAACAGGTAAAAAGTAATGGGTGCAAATGGCTACCCTGGGGCACGCCAGAAATTACATCAAACGACTTTGAAAGATTGTTGTTGAAGAAAACTCGTTGAGTCCTATTTTCAAGATAACTTGAAATCCAACTTAATAAAGGCACTGGAAAGCCCAGAAGATATAAAAAACAATCTAAAAAACCATTTTATAACAAAAGACGTAAATTTTAGCAAGTTGGTAGTTGTTGATCTCCGATGCACAAAACCATGTATACAAGGTAATATTAAAGAGCTACACAGATATTGAAGCTGATATGTAATTATCTGCTCAAAAGTTTTAGGGTTAGCTGAGAGCTTAGCTATGCCTCTGTAGTTCTCAATATTAGACCTACTACCTTTTTTAAGTAAAGGTATAATAAACGATTGTTTCCAAATAGATGGGAATGATGCAGATTTCAGAGATAGTTTAAATAATTTAAAGATAGGCTCAGATAAGCTGACAGCACAGTACTTAAGCACACAACTAGGAACACCATCTGGACCAGGTGAAGATATTCGTTTCAATGCAAGAAGACTATGAGGAACAGTATCTTTATCTTTAAAATATTATTAGAACTTTCCAAGCAATATGGAATGTAATATTGGTATGTAAGCTAAATGTATATTGACTTTACTTAAAGGATAGTTATTTTTCGCTGCTGTATTAAGTAGTGTGGTAGACGTTATAGGTTTTCAAGGCGTTATTGACAGTGTTTATCGTTTCCGTTTTACTGCAGTCTAGGGCAACATCCATGCGGGTTTATAATTTCGTCAACGGACGGATTTGCATCATGTGTTCGGGAGTCAATGCAGTGGTGCATGTCGAACATTGAATCGGACCATTATCATTGTAATGATGAGATATGCTGAACAGCATGGTTTCAACTCTCATTCTTGCAATCTTTATACATTCATCACTGGTAAAGTTTATATTGTAGTTTGGCCTCTTTGTGCCCAGGTTGTGTGTTCGAAGAAATATATTTGAATTTTTCTTGTTCCTCAACGTCTTGACAACTATAACAGTGGTTTCTTATAATACTGCTATAGCAAGGTACTGCCACAGTTAATGGTAACCGGAGCGCTGCTTTTCCTTTGATTCCTATGTGGCCTGGAATCCAAAGGATTTTTATTAATTGATCCTCGCCAGGTCTTTGGATTTCCGGTCCATTATATTCAGTAGAGCCAAATGTATTTGACTACACTTTGGCTGTCGGAACATATCAACGTTTTTCTTTTCTTTCAGCAGCGTACATAATTGCCTGTTCAACAGCTGCAAGTTCTGCATCGGAAATTCCTGCATGTAGCGGTAATAGACTTTGCTTCAGAGTTTTAAAGGAGTCAACTGAAGTTTGTTCTACTAAAGCATAGGTTGAGGTAACGCACTGCCTAGAGAAGTCAGTGAACAAAATAAGGTCTGGGTTGAATTCATTTTTTATTTTTGCGTAGAAGGTTTTAAAGACTAGCATTTGTATTTTTTTTTTTTTTTTTGAATTCGCAGTGTCATATACGTATGGAATTTTACTTTAGGTGACTTTCTTAGTGGTTGTGCTGGTATGGGTGTTTTATTATTGTTAAGGTAGCTTATAATGTTTTCCAGAGCGCTAGCGTTTCTGCCGCCTACTTTTCTTCTATTCGCTGATTGTAGCTTCCACATATGTTCGTGTAATGGGTGATCTCGTAGTGCCAAATTTTTCGCTGCGAAACCAGCTGACCTCCTTTGTAGTTGACAATCGATATCGTGATACCGCGCTTCTAGGCTGACGGCGGCTATTGGGGTAGCCATGAGCAACCCTGCAGCCGTTCGAAAGCATCTATTCATTCCTGTTTTGATTTTGTTTTTTATACTAAATTCATAATTCTCACTAACGAACTAAACATGTACATATGTGTTCTTTCTTTTTTTAGAGCTCTAGAGAAAACAAAACCTTTTCAACGTAAATTACACCCAGAGGAAATATGGTTGTATAAAAATCCACGTACACCGGATATTTTCTCAGCACAAGCGCTTTTATTATCAGTAACATTGGGGCCATTTTTTGTGACACTGTTTCAGCTGTGGCTGACAGGTGATCGCCGTGACTTTCGCGCTGCCAACTGGGTGTGGACATTGGCACTTGGATTGAATGGACTTGTAACTAGTATTTTAAAAATAACAGTTGGACGTCATAGACCCGATTTCTACTATCGCTGCTTTCCAGATGGAATAGAAGTGCTAAACAATAGTACCATTCCAGGCGAAGACATTTACAATTGTACAGGTGATATACGCCAAATAAGCGAAGGACGTAAAAGTTTTCCCAGTGGGCATGCTTCTTGTAAGTTGTTGTAACGTGGATTAGAAAAATTCGTCGACATTTTTACTATTCAAAAATTTCCTTCTTGCATTTTAGTTGCCTTTGTTGCCTTTGGATTTATTTCCATGCTTGTAGGTGCGAAATTGCATGCATTTAGTACACGTGGACGTGGTCAATCTTGGCGTTTATGCGCTACAATTATGCCACTAATTTTCGCAGCCTTAATTGCTTTAAGTCGTACTTGCGATTATCATCATCATTGGGAGGATGTTCTTACAGGCAGCATAATTGGCTTAACTATTATTTATTTAATTTATAGACAATATTATCCATCACTAACATCGAAAAATTGTCATCGCCCATATTTACGTACATGTTGGAGGATACGTGAATCAAATATTCGATCAAGGTTTTACGAACGTTTATCATCTAAAGAAGATATGAATGATGGCGATGAAGAAATTGTCCCATATGAAAACCACGGAAATTCATCTAGAAGCGAGCATCGTCGACTTATTTAGAAAAAAGTGATTTTAGACTTAATTTATGAACCGCAGAGAAAGAGTATGTATTTATGTACCCCAGCGGGTTAGGGGATCAGAATATACCCGCGGTAGGTATGCCTGTCGTAAGAGGCGACTAAAATACCAGATTCAAGGGGCTGTGTACCGCAACCCTTCAGGTTGCCAGCGCAATATATGCTTCTCCAAACCCAATTGTCAACCTCACCTATCCGCGGCGAACCCTGTTTTACTAACAGACGAGGCTCTGACGACCCCAAGCTCCTCATGGAACTTGGGGGTAGGGAGGGAGGGAATGGCCTGAGGGTTTAATGTGGCCACATAAATCGATGGTCGGGCTAGCACCTTAATGGTGCTATGGTACCGGAGCGTACCGGATTTGTATGCGGCAAAGGACCATCACATCGATAACACTCCCCAAAGCCTTCGGGTAGCAACCTTATCGCTACAACAACAACAGTATGTATTTATGTATTATTTCTTGTCCATAATGTAAAATTTATACATGGTTAGGCTTACTTAAATTTATTTAAACTTTTTTTATAACTCTTAATTCCATCTAGTGATACATAGTTAATATTCCTTGGAAATATGAAGTTATGAGATTAAACACTGCATTAAAGATTTAACTAGTTTTTACTACTAGTTTGTTATCAATATAAAATGATATTTAAACAAGTAAGGAAGGCTAAGTTCGGGTGTAACCGCTGAGAGCTTTGGAGACAAAATAAGGGAAAATCACCATGTAGGAAAATGAACGTAGGGTAACCCTGGAATGTGTTTGTATGACACGGGTATCATATGAAAGGTCTTAATGAGTATTTTCAAAGGAAGTGGGTCTTAGTTCTATAGGTGGACGCCTTTTCGAGATATCGCCATAAAGGTGGACCCAGGGGTGACTTTAGAATGTTTTGAACGATATGGGTATCAAATTAAAGGTATTAATGAGGGTTTTAAAAGGGAGTGGCCCTTAGTTGTATATGTGAAGGCGTTTTCGAGATATCGACCAAAATGTGGACCAGGGTGACCCAGAACATCATCTGCCGGGTATCGCAAATCTATTATATAAAAAAAGTCAGGTTTTCCTTCCTGACGCTATAACTCCAGAACGCACGAACCGATTTCCACGGCTTTGCATTCGTTGGAAAGGTCTCGGGCTCAGTGAGGTTTATAGCAAAATTCAGGATCGACGCACAGGGTCTCGAGATATATGTATGCCAAAACGTGGACCCGGATACCCCTAGAATGTGTCTATAGGATATCGATATCAAATGAAAGCTGTTGATGAGTGCTTTAGTAGAGGGTAATTTCCATACCCCTGGGTGACTAGGGTCTTGAGATATTAGCCAAAACGCAGGCCCGTTAACACCTATACAGCGTTTTTACATTATGGGTATCAAATTGAAGCTGTTGATGATTGCTTTAGTAGAGGGTAATTTTCGTACCCCTGGGTGACGAGGGTCTCGAGATATAGGCCAACACATGGACCCGGGTACCCCTAGAATGTGTGTGTATTATGGATATCAAATGAAAGCTGTTGCTGAGAGCTTTAAAGTAATTTTCATTGTGATATTCGATTTAGTCGCATAAACATGGCAAAACTGATAAATATGCATGCGAAGCCGAAATAAAGACATGAATTAATAATACCCACATACCTATTTACATACGCCCTATTCGATTTGCCTGAAATTTGGTATATAAATTTGCCTATATGTATTAGAATTTACGATGCTTTTCCCGGGAAGTAGACCAGAGACGGACTGGAACTAGGATTAGGACTAGGACTGGGACTGAGACTGAGACTCGAAGTGGGACTGGGACTGAGACTCGGAATGGGACTGCAACAAAATACATACCACCCTCTGGGACTGGCAATAAGATATGAAGAGGAATGAGAAAAACTTGAGAGAAGAGAAAAGAGAGGAGAAGAAGACTGAGAAAGAGATAGAATGAGACGAAGATGGAGATAGATGAAGCGAAAAATACGGAGGGAGGAGTGAATACAAAGATTAGGAAAAAGTGTAGAGGGGCAAGGGCAGAGTTAGACGGAAAAAGCTTATTAATATGAACACAGATATACCAAATTTAGGGCAGAACAACGTCTGCTGTATGCTTTAGTACAGAGTAAGTTTTACACCGCTGGGGGACTATGGTCTCGAGATATAGGCCAAAACGTGGACTCGGATACACCTAGAATGTGTTTTTACATTATGTGTATCAAATTTAAGCTGTTGCTGTATGCTTTAGCACAGAGAAATTTTTACACCGCTGGGTGACTAGGGTCTCGAGATATAGGCCAAAACATGGACCCGGATACACCTAGAATATGTTTTTACATTATGGGTATCAATTTTAAGTAGATGGCGCCGATGCGTGATACATTGTTTGACAGCTACTCATTGTACTGTGTTCAGTTAATTTCATGTAACATTTATTATGCGCACTTCTTTCAAACGCTAATGTGTAAATCGGTAGCGTTCACTGTGAAATTGGGGTTAAAGTTATTCGTTTCCTAACAGTTCAGTTGGAAACCATCAAATCAGACTTGAGCAAATTTTTATTCAACTTCAACAGCAGGCATTTGTCCTTAAGGTGGTGAGTTGAACTGTGTAAATTATGTGGATGGTGCATTTGAGGTTAAAAGTCTGTCCATAGTCCAAACTGCCGAGAGGACGACGTGCGAACATCGGCCGCCGTGGAAGACAGGTGTATTCACAGAACTTAAGCGAAGAAAGACAAAATATAATAAGAGAAAATTCCCGATTGAGACAACGCGTGAGCACAGGAAGATCATTGGCATCATACAATCGCTTGGCATTCCCATATGATCCCACTGCGAACTACAGTGATGATGGTAATTTAGATATTTGACCAATGACGACTGTATGCCGATATTGCAATGCGTTAAAGTTCGTAAGAGAAACGGACGGATTATGCTGCGCAAGTGGAAAAGTCAAACTGGATCCATTACTTCCACCACCACAGCCACTGAAACCATTGTTCGATGGAACTGATCCCGATTCCAACCATTTTCTTCAACGTATCCTTGAATACAATAACTGCTTTCGCATGACTTCCTTTGGAGCTAATATCATTAGAGAAGGCGGCTTCATGCCTACTTGCAAGGTAAAAGATACAACACACACAACCAATCACTCACACCAATCAATTGCAACACATAACAACTACACATACACCACACACTACACCATCCCACGATCAGAAGTATTACACTTGGAATCAATCAACAAAGAAATTCCAACGTCGCAAACAAGGAACCCCAGTTCCAAATTGGCCACAGGTGTTTTCCACTGATGCTCTAGGTCGCATGTATACTGTTCATCCTAGAAATGATGAATGTTTTTATTTGCGACTGCTGTTGGTAAATGTACGTGGACCAAAATCATTTGCGCATTTGAAAAATGTGAATGGCCACCAATGCCAAACATATCGAGAAGCATGTCAACTATTGGGTTTGCTGGAGAACGATTCTCATTGGGATTTAACACTTGCGGATTCAGTTGTTTCATCAAATGCGTACCAAATACGAACGCTGTTCGCAATTTTAATCACCTCATGTTTCTCTTCACAACCAATTCTGTTATGGAACAAATACAAAGACGACATATGTGAAGATATTGTAACGAATTTACTGCAATTCCCCTTATTTGCAATCTTCTTCTAACGTTCGTATCGCTAAACTGTTGAATAAATAACTCCAATATTGAATAATGGAAAAATTGCCTTTATTAAAGTACAATAACACTTTTATAACTCGCAACTAATAGCTTGCTTAATTAAACCAAACTGACTGATAGCTTAAATGAAACTGATCTCTCGCCTCTACTGTTGTCGTCTTTTTGTACTGTCTGATTTCCTCGTTGCATATTTCTAGGCTTTTCTAATTCCATAATTATTGAATTATTGATGTGAATTCACGTCACTGCTTAGCATCGGCTTAGAGATGGCAGTACCCCTTAGTGTTTCTAATATTCGTAACACTGCCCTCCACCTAAGTCTGATCGTCCCGATCAGACAAATCTCTCGATCTAAACGCTGCTAGCCTCTCCAAATGAACCACTTTCATTTTGGTTCGTGGTTTCCCAATGGTTTGTATGCGGTACACTACATCGTTGATCCGTTTTACAACTTTGTATGGGCCTTCCCAGTTACACTGCAATTTCGGGGACAAACCTTTTTTTCGTTGTGAGTTGTATAGCAGCACCAAATCTCATTCCTGAAACCCTTCCGAATTAATTGCTTTATCGTACCTCGCTTTCATCTTATCACTCATAATCTTTGCTCGTTGTCTTACCAGATCGTGTATATCTCTCAGCTCTTCTTCCAAGACACCAGTGGATTTCTTGACATTCCTCTCCGCATCGGCATCTATCCCATACTTCAAATCAGCTGGCAGTCGAAAGTCATTGCCAAAAATTACCTTTGCGGGAGTTTGATCGGTAGGCCATCAAGAATAATGATATGTGTGTCTACTACTTTCCTTAAATGCTCCTCCAATGTTCTATTGAAACGTTCTACCATACCATCGGACTGAGGATGCAATGCAGTTGTCCGTGTTTTTCGAATGCCCAACTTCTTGCACATTTCTTGGAACACAGCTGATTCAAAATTCCTGCCTTGGTCAGAATGTAACTCCATTGGTACACCATACCTTGCAACCCATTCAGTGCTGATTTGTTTGTTGCTTCGACAACCCACAATTTGTTTGTCCCACAATCTCCATCAACCTTTGCCCAGATGACTGCTTCGGATTTTGGTGGTATTTGCTGACTCTCTTCCACCAGCACTCGTTTACTGCTGTAGCCTCTCTCGTAGCCGAAATTAAGCGGCACATCCATGTTTGTTGTTGTTGTTGTTGTAGCGATAAGGTTGCTCCCCGAAGGCTTTGGGGAGTGTTATCGGTGTGATGGTCCTTTGCCGGATACAGATCCGGTACGCTCCGGTACCACAGCACCATTAAGGTGCTAGCCCGACCATCTCGGGAATGATTTATGTGGCCACATTAAACCTCGAGGCCATCCCCTCCCTCCCCACCCCCAAGTTCCATGTGGAGCTTGGGATCGCCAGAGCCTCGTCTGTTAGTGAAACAGGATTCGCCCCGGATAGGTGAGGTTGGGTTTGGAGAAGCTATATATTGCGCTGGCAACCTGAAGGGTTGCGCTACACACCCCTTGAATCTGGTACTTTAGTCGCCTCTTACGACAGGCATACCTACCGCGGGTATATTCTGACCCCCTTACCCGCTGGGGGTACATCCATGTTCTTATATCGCATCGTCTTGCTTTGCATATCGATCTTGATGCCTTGGTTGATTAAGAAGTCCACTCCAATTATGATTTCATCAACAATATCTGCCACTATAAAATTGTGTAGTACTTCTCCAATTACCTGGGTGTCCTCTCCCGTGGCTGTACGTAATCTTGCTCCAGGAAATGGCCTTATCTGTTTGTTGACTAAATCCGCTCGAATGATGGAATGAGATGCACCCGTATCTACAGTCAGTAAACGTTCCTTTCCATCCACATGTCCTCCAACAGTAAGATTGCTCGAACTTCTTTCAATTGCGGGAGCTAGCTGTCGCACCCCTTGCGGCTGACTCGATTTAGTTTAGCGATTGAGTGGTCTTGGAGATTTGCTCATCTCCTTCTGCTCTGCGTTTACGACCACCCACATTGTTGGAAATGTTAGGGTTGGTGTTGCAATAACGCGCAATATGCCATGGCTTTCCACACTAAAAGTATTTCACTGCATCATTATTATTCTGCTGCGTACCCTTCAATGCTTCCAAAATTGCGTCTACCCAGTCTGGCCTTTCCACTTCCACGCGATGAGCTTTATACGCTGGCTTACTAAAAAGTGAGGCTGTTTCCTGAGTCAGTGCATGCGATACCGTTAGTTTTGGATTCGCATATGTAGCCCGCTTCGTTTCCACATCTCGAATGCCATTTATGAAACTCTGGATTTTTACCATTTCAGTGTGCGTCCGCATTTGCAAGATGAGCCAATCTATCAATATGTTCGAGCGGGGATAAATGGCGCCGGAATTCCTCGTGAATTCCGGAAACGGGGAACCTATGGGGAGCCGGTTCTTGAAACTCGCGATAATGAAACGGAAAACTTACCAGCTGTGCCTAGCTGTCCAACAACAAAAAGATAAGTTAAATATCCAAAGATATGAAGTATATATGTATATATATATGATAGCCCTGTCGCACAGGCCTTTATTAAAAATATAAAGGGATGAAATACAAATGTATTGGCAAACACTCATCTGATGGATCGCTGGTAAAAGAATAAGGGCGAGTCTATCGCTGTTCGTCCCCTATATAGGCTCTAAGGAACTGATGCCGTTTAACGGATCCGCAACGCAACGAGTGCTTGCAGCGAGTCTTCTACCAGCGACCCCTTCAGGTGAGGTTTGTAGTTGATAATGCAGACTTTAACACAATATCTGAAGCAAACTCCTGCAATGTCTCATTTGCTTTTTGGTAGCGGTTTTGCAACTCAATTTGGAATATCTGTTTCCTATGCTCGCTTCCATAACGTCGTTCTACAGCAGCCATCAATGCTTCATAGTTGTTTCGCTCTCCTTCGGGAATCGTCTGTAGGATTTCGGCTGCTGGCCTCTTCAAAGCCACGAACAGTGCAGCAACTTTATCTTCCGCATTCCAGTTGTTCACTGCTGCGGTCTTCTCAAACTGTAGCTTGAAGACCTGGAAAGGAACAGAACCGTCAAAGGATGGTGTCTTTACCTTCGGAGTGCTTGCTGAAACAGCTGGGCGATTTAGTTGTAACTGCTCCATACGACCTTTTAAATCATCGACTTCTGCCTGAAATTGAGCGATTTTTGCATCCTGCGCTTCCAGTTTTGATGATACCCTTGCTTCCTGTCCTGAGAGTTGCGAAGATATGCGAGATTCTTGTGCTTTCAACTGCTCAGCCATATATGTCTTCTGTTCTTCTAACTGTGTTTCCATCTTAGATGTAATCTGTGTCGACTGTGATTCCAGTTGTTTTTCCATCTTGGATGTTAAACGTGTCTCCTATGATTCCAGTTGGGATGACATGTTGGTGGATATTTGTGATGATATTTCGGACATTTGTGCCGACATTGCAGCCAATATCATGTTCAGGTCTGTGTTCGCCATTGTCTGCGGTGTTTCTTCCATTTTTGTTGTTTCCTCACCATCAAGATAAAAGTCATACTCTTCCACGTCAATTCCTTCTAATTCCATTGCCTGTCGTAGTCGTTCCTGAAGATCTAGTTTAATGCCGGTTGTATTCAATCTACGGCTCTCCAACTCCTTCTCCAGTTGCTGGATCTTCAATTTACTTAACTTTGGCATGTCCAAGTTGTATTCGAAGTCTTCGGAATTTATTCAATTCCTCTTCTGAAACCAATTGTAACGAATTTACTGCAAATCCTCTTATTTGCAATCTTCTGCTAAGTTCGAATCACTAAACTATTGAATAAATAACTCTAATATTTAATAATGCAAAGTGGCCTTTATTAAAGTACTTCACAATAACTAACTACTATTGCCCGACAGATTGCGTGCTTAATCAAAACTGATTGATAGCTTAAATGAAACTGATCTCTGGCCTCTACTGTTGCGCCTTTTTATACTGTCTGATTTCCTCGTTGCTATTTCTAGGCTTTTCTAATTCCAGAACTTATTAGTTAGTTATCAATTTCTCAGCTACAACTACAGATGTATAATTTTTATAGCTTCTCTCATACCCCATGCGCTTGTATGTGTGACCGACACTTCCACAATTATAATTGCATACCTTCAGAAGCATTTCAGATAAGATATCTGCATGTGTTTGTGCGTTGCTTCTCCGCTGCATGTCCGTGTATGTGTAGACATAATTATTGAATTATTGATGTGAATTCACGTCACTGCTTAGCATTGGCTTAGGATGGCAGTACCCCTTAGTGTTGCTAATATTCGTAACAATATCTTGTATCGCTTGCGCATTCGAACGAATAATTCCGACATGCAAATAACCGATGAAATCTACAATGAAGGATTGATTCTGATTGAGGATCAATGCTGGTCTATTGCAAACAAGCTACTAATTCAAGTAGGAATGATTCCGCCAAATCAATCGATGCACGATGCATTTAACCAAGAATTAATTCGAGCTGCAATACAATGTTGATACATTGCAGGAATTCATTCGAAATAATGTGCCGTTGCTGAATGAACAGCAAAAACAAGTATACGAAACATTAATGCAAGCGGTGGACAATAATACTGGTGGTCTATTCTTCATGGACGCACCTGGAGGAACAGGGAAACATTTGTCATTTCATTGATTTTGGCCACTATTCGATCAAGATGTAACATAGCTTTGGCGTTAGCATCATCTGGAATTGCGGCGACTCTTCTAGATGGCGGTCGTACTGCACATTCTGCGCTTAAGTTGCCACTCAATTTAAACACAATTGATACTCCAACATGCAATATTTCCCGATCCAGTGCAATGGGAAAATTGTTGATGCAATGCAAACTGATTGTTTGGGATGAGTGCACTATGGCACATAAGAAATCACTTCAAGCACTTAACTTCACACTGAAGGATCTTCGGCGAAATAACATCTTTGGCGGCTTGATGATATTGTTGGCAGGTGATTTCAGGCAGACGTTGCCAGTAATTCCACGTGGAATGCCTGCAGATTAATTGAATGCTTGCCTGAAGGCATCGCCTTTGTGGAATAACGTAAAAACATTATCGCTAACCACTAATATGAGAGTTTAACTTCAAAATGATCAAAGTGCTGCACAATTTTCCAAACAATTGTTAGCTGTTGGAAATGGAAGAGTCCCAGTTGATGCGACAGATGGATTAATTACTCTTACCAACGACTTTTGCCAATTTGTAGACTCAATTAGCTCTTATTGAAAATGTTTTCTCAAACATTAGTGAGAATTATCAGAATTATGCTTGGTTAAGTCAACGAGCAATTCTCGCCGCAAAGAATAATGATGTATACGCACTGAATTTCACCATTCAATCAAACATCGATGGCGATTTGGTGACATACAATTCCGTTGATTCCATAATAAATCCCGATGATGTAGTAAATTATCCCATGGAGTTTTTGAACTTTCTGGAGTTACCAGGATTTCCACCCAAACGATTGCAATTTCCGGTTCACCTTGCGCTCGCAATGACAATTAACAAGTCGCAAGGCCAATGGCTTAGTATTTTGCGGGATAAACTGTTGCATAACTGACTGTTGGGGTAAGGCGGAGGTGGCACTTGGCATGCTGGCAAGCCCCTGCTAGCTCGTCGGGTGGGGTGAGTTTTTGCTCACCCGCCTTACTACAGTTATACAAACAAGAGAGAGGTTCATGCCTGAAATCTATGAAAAGAAAAGGAAAGCTGGAAGAAAAGGTCTGTCCGTGTCAGGTGGAGTCATCCCTCCCCTTCTGCGTAAAACCTTGACGCAGCCTTGGGCGTTACACTGACTCCGAAACTTTAGTAACGCCCCCTTAGCCTGACATTTGTCTGTACGTTACGGTCCCATGTCCCTAGCCTGTCTAGTCTGTCACAGTCGCCTCACACCCACGTCCCCTACATTGCACTCGTGCAACACCCACACCAATTTAAAGTGTTTAGCCGCTCATTCTGAGATAAGCTCAACCCATCTAACTAATGAACACGATAGTATGAATTTCTTCGTAAAACGTTATAAAACTCTTTATTAGCTAGTTATACTAAAATAATGCTCAAAACAATTCAAAACTTCCCTGATATCGAATTTTCCTTAAGGCTAATGGTTTGAAACTAATTCTACCTAATTATATGTATAGCAAGGGCGGTTGGTCATAGGCGCAGATGCAAATGCGCACCACAATGCGTGGGGAGGAGCAGATACGAACGAGAGAGGCGAATCTCTATTTTGTTACATCCTGCAAACCAATTTGCAGATAGCCAACAGGGGAAATGTTCCTACATACATTGGTCCAACATCCAGCAATGTTCTGGATATTACATTGAGCTCCGAGCGTGATATATCAAGGTATGATTGGATGGTTCTCGATAGACCATCCTTCTCCGACCATGCGTATATAAGCTTCAGCATCCCACTAAAGAGGGTAGAGAAGGGAGGAACCTTTAGAAACCCTAGGGCAACGAATTGGACTAAATTCCAGAAACATGTAGAAACAAAACTGGGACAACCCAAAGAGGTTGCTGATGTAGAGGAACTGGAGGAGTCGAATGAATTCCTAACAAGTACGCTTATGACTGCGTATAACAAAGCTTGCCCTCTAAGAAGATTCAGAAGAAAAGCAAAGCCGCCATGGTGGAGCAATGAGCTGAGTCTTCTAAGAAGACAGGTAAAAGAAATGTTTAAACTCGCAAAGACCGCGGAAAGCGAAGCGTGTCGGGACGAGTACAGGGATCTACTGAGGATCTACAAGCGTGAAATTACCAGGGCGAAGAGAAACTCATGGAAAAGTTTCTGTACGGACATAGAGTGCTCCAGTGAAACAGCACGGTTGAAAAAAGTCCTAGCAAAGGGAAACATAGTCCAGAGACTAATAAAGAAAGAGAACGGGGAATGGTCACGTGATAGTGAGGAATCCCTTGAGGTGCTTCTCGATACACATTTCCCATCGGGAGACGGTTTAGAAGAACCAGCAGACATCACTCACACTTCGATCACGGAGCTAGTGGTGCCGGGCTTGGTGACCGATACCAAGATCGAGTGGGCAGTGAAGACGTTTTCTAAGTTTAAATCGCCGGGCCCAGATGGTATATTCCCGGCCATGCTACAAGTCTCAAGTAGGGCGGTCGTGGAATGGCTTAAAATAATATTCGATGGGTGCATAAGACTGAATCATGTACCGCACTCTTGGAGAACTGCTCGTGTAGCTTTTCTACCAAAGGCGGGGAAGATCGGTCACGTGTATCCCAAAGACTATAGACCCATTAGCTTAACATCATTTCTGCTCAAAACCTTTGAGAGGCTGATAGATGTGTACATAAAGTCCAACGTGGATGAAAAGCTGCTCTCCACAACACAGCATGCGTACACCAAAGGCAAGTCGGTAGACACCGCATTGCATAGGGTGGTAATAAGCATAGAGAAATCCCTGGAATATAAGGAGTATGCTCTAGGAGTCTTCTTGGACATTGCCGGGGCTTTCAATAATGTTGCAAAATGGGCGATTATGGATGGTCTTAATTACATTAAAGTACATCCTGCCTTAATCAGACGGATCGGCTGCATGTTAAATTGCAGAAAGATTACATCACAATGGGGATTGTACGAGGCCACGAAATCAGTGGACAGGGGCACGCCGCAGGGAGGGGTGCTATCACCTCTGCTGTGGACACTGGTCATCAACCAACTGCTCAGGCAATTCGATGAGGGACCCGTAAAACTTACGGCTTACGCAGATGACGTTGCAATTGTCATAAGTGGAAAATGCCTTCCAACGATTAGTTCTTTGATGGATCGGGCGCTTCGGGATATTCATACCTCGGCATCTAATGTCGGGCTGAAAGTCAATGCGGAGAAGACGGATATGGTCTTGTTTACAAAGAGGTACAAGGTCCCAAATTGGACCAGGCCTAAGTTAGGAGCGGTGACCTTACAGGAGAAACCTTGCACAAATATCTAGGAATCATCCTAGACAGTAAGCTGTCATGGAAGCTCAACGTGGAGGAGAGGGTCAAGAAGGCCTCAACGGCACTCTATGCATGTAAAAGAATGCTGGGGTGTACGTGGGGCCTATCGCCTTCTCTTTCTCATTGGGTTTTTACAGCGATTGTAAGCCCTATTCTATACTATGGAGTTCTTGTTAGGTGGAAAGCCACACAAAAAACAACATACCTCAAAAAATTAGAGGGGGTATGCAGACTATCGATGCTTTGCATTACGGGAGCCCTGAAAACAACCCCGACGGCTGCACTGTATGCCATTCTGCACATTCCACCTGTAGACCTGGTAGCAAAGAACAAAGCGTTAACGACCGCAACCAGGCTCGATGCTTCGGGGCAGCTTGAGCGCCGACCATATGGCCATAGTAGTATAGCGTCCTCTGTCACAAGACGAACAGACTACATGATTCCCTACCTGCACTTTGAGGGAGATCTTAAGGCCACAATAGAGGTGGACGGTTGGCGCAAGGGTGCGCAAATGGCGGACGAGGCGATACATGTGTACACCGATGGTTCCAAAATAGTGGAAGGAGTAGGGTCTGCGGTATACTCCGCTGATCCGGAATTAAGCAGATCCTACAGGCTGCCGGATTACTGTAGCGTTTTCCAAGCGGAAATATTAGCCGTAACCAAAGCAGTAGAAACCCTGGAAGAGAATAGCTTAAGCTGCAACCGTGTTAATTTTTATATTGAAAGTCAAGCAGCAATTAAGGCAATAATCTCGCATAGCACAGCATCTAAATGCGTGTTAGAGTGTAAGCAGTCTCTGGAGAGAATCGGGACAGGGAGAAGCATACATCTATATTGGGTCCCAGGGCATATGGGAATAGATGGGAATGAAAAAGCGGACGAATTAGCTAAAAAGGGCGCATCCCTTGAAGCTTGCTCCGTAGACGTCCCAATTAGATTGGGCGAGATTAAGCGAAGGCGAGAGGTGCACATGATCGACCAAGCAGAAAAGGCGTGGGTTCAAGCGCGGGGCTGTAAAGTGTCGAAGATTATGTGTAGGTCTTACAACCTTAGACTAACACAGTTGCTTCTATCATTAAAAAGAGAGGACTGTAGACTCATTACGGGTATTCTGACTGGACACTGCCTTCTGGCGTCACATGCCTTTAAATTAGGCTTGGTCAGTGATAGCAGGTGTAGGAAGTGCGGGTTGGAGGAGGAAACGATCGAGCACGTTCTGTGCTCGTGCCCTGCACTTGCCAGGTTAAGACTCCAGCTATTAGGAGTGATACAGCTGTCAGATCTAGAAGCAGCAAGTGGCTTAAGTCCTAGGAAGCTTCTAGTATTTGCCAAGAGGACGGAAATATTTTATGACATAGGTCCTGGTATTTGATAGGGTTTTTCAGTTTGGTCGTTAAAACAAACTTCTGGTAACACTACGGACTCAATCAGTCTATGTGAGGTCCTCATGGACCGGCCAGTTCAACCTACCTACCTATATGTATAATAAAAAAATATAAATGATGAAGATAAGGTTGCTAAATTGAAGATAATAGAGAAAAGGAAGTGGGAGCTGGGTTGTAAAATTGCCGCGAAAAGCACGTTACGTAATTCAAAGAAAATCAAGACATCGAAAGTCAGAAAGATCAGTTTGTTTAATGGCAGAATTGAGAATGAAAAACAGAAAATTAAAAACCGATGGAAAATCAAAAGTAAAAAACTTTAAATTGAAAACTATTGAATAAAAAAATAAAAAGGATGTTACGTAAAAAGGAAAATTGGACCGTGCACCAAAAACTTAACTTGAAAATTACCGAATAAAAATGTGAAACTTTAGCGTACAAAAATTAAACTTGAAAATTAATAAATGCTAATAATGCTGTCGTTATCGGACCGCCACTGTATCCCAATAACTCCTTAGCCTCTGCTGGCTTCCAGCAGGTTTGTTTACAATTTGATATATACGTATGTTTGTATTTAAACTATTTACGTAGGTAGTTAATAACTTATAACACTAGCACTTACCGATCAATCCCGCGACGGAGGCGCCTGCGTCGAAGAGAGAGTTTGGCTGCAAAGAACGTATGTACATATACATCTACCTACAAACCTATGCTGAAAAGTGTTCCAGCCTACAATGGGAGGTGACAGTAAGAAATTTTACAAAGTTATTCGGGCATGCGGCTGCGGCCCGAATCAAAGATTTTACGCGTGGTTAGAGCGAAGTAAAAATCAATAGAATAAAAAAATGGAAAAAATTATAAAATAAAATATAAAAATATAAAATCTGATAGTGTTATAAAAATTCTAATAGTGTTATAACAATTTATCTGAAATTTAACCAATATGCCAAAAGTGGAATTGAGGGCCAATTTAAAAAAATGCGAATAGCTTTACGTAAAAAAAAAGGGATAGCTCAAAAGAAAACGTAAAGCAACAAAAAAGTGAAAAATAATATAGAAAACAAGTAAGGAAGGTTAAGTTCGGGTGTAACCGAACATTACATACTCAGTTGAGAGCTATGGTGACAACATAAGGGAAAATAACCATGTAGGAAAATGAATCGAGGGAAACCCTGGAATGTGTATCAAATGAAAAGCATTAAAGAGTATTTTATGAGGGAGTGGGCCATAGTTCTATAGGTGGACGCCATTTAGGGATATAGCCATAAAGGTGGATCAGGGTTGACTCTAGAATGCGTTTGTACGATATGGGTATCAAATGAAAGGTGTTAATGAGTATTTTAAAAGGGAGTAATCCTTAGTTCCATATGTGGACGCCGTTTCGAGATATCGCCATAAAGGTGGAACAGGGGTGACCCTAGAATTTGTTTGTACAATATGTATCAAAAGAAAGGTGCTAATGAGTATTTTAAAAGGGAGTGGGCCTTCGTTCTATAGGTGTTCGCCTTTTCGAGATATCGCCATAAAGGTGGACCAGGGGTGACTTTAGAATATGTTTTTACGATATGGGTATCAAATGAAAGGTGTTAATGAGTATTTTAAAAGGGCGTGGGGCTTAGTTCTATAGGTGGACGCTTTTTCGAGATATCGCCATAAAGGTGGACCAGGGGTGACTCTAGAATGAGTTTGTACGATATGGGTATCAAATTAAAGGTATTAATGAGAGTTTTAAAAGGGAGTGGTGTGAATGCGTTTTCCAGATATCGACCAAAATGTGGACCAGGGTGACCCAGAACATCATCTGTTGGATACAGCTAATTTATTTATATATGTAATACCTGCCAAGATTTTAAGGGTTTTTTATTTCGCCCTGCAGAACTTTTCATTTTCTTCTACTTAATATGATAGGTGTCACAACCATTTTATAAAGTTTTTTCTAAAGTTATATTTCGCGTCAATAAAACAATCCAATTACCTTACCATGTTTCATGCCTTTTTTCGTATTTGGTATAGAATTATGGCATTTTTTCATTTTTCGTAATTTTCGATATCGAAAAAGTGGGCGTGGTCATAGTCGGATTTCGTTCATTTTTCATACCAAGATAAAGTGAGTTCAAGTAAGCACGTGAACTAAGTTCATTAAAGATATGTCGATTTTTGCTCAAGTTATCGTGTTAACGGCCATGCGGAAGGACAGACGGACGACTGTGTATAAAAACTGGGCGTGGCATCAACCGATTTCGCCCATTTTCACAGAAAACAGTTAACGTCATAAAATCTATGCCCCTACCAAATTTCAAAAGGATTGGTTAATTTTTGTTCGACTTATGGCGTTAAAAGTATCCTAGACAAATTAAATGAAAAAGGGCGGAGCCACGCCCATTTTGAAATTTTCTTTTATTTTTGTATTTTGTTGCACCATATCATTACTGGAGTTGAATGTTGACATAATTTACTTATATACTGTAAAGATATTAAATTTTTTGTTAAAATTTTACTTTAAAAAAATTTTTTTTTTAAAAGTGGGCGTGGTCCTTCTCCGATTTTGCTAATTTTTATTAAGCGTACATACAGTAATAGGAGTAACGTTCCTGCCAAATTTCATCATGATATCTTCAACGACTGCCAAATTACAGCTTGCAAAACTTTTAAATTACCTTCTTTTAAAAGTATATGGAACAAATACAAAGACGACATATGTGAAGATATTGTAACGAATTTACTGCAATTCCCCTTATTTGCAATCTTCTTCTAACGTTCGTATCGCTAAACTGTTGAATAAATAACTCCAATATTGAATAATGGAAAAATTGCCTTTATTAAAGTACAATAACACTTATAACTCGCAACTAATAGCTTGCTTAATTAAACCAAACTGACTGATAGCTTAAATGAAACTGATCTCTCGCCTCTACTGTTGTCGCCTTTTTGTACTGTCTGATTTCCTCGTTGCATATTTCTAGGCTTTTCTAATTCCATAATTATTGAATTATTGATGTGAATTCACGTCACTGCTTAGCATCGGCTTAGAGATGGCAGTACCCCTTAGTGTTTCTAATATTCGTAACACTGCCCTCCACCTAAGTCTGATCGTCCCGATCAGACAAATCTCTCGATCTAAACGCTGCTAGCCTCTCCAAATGAACCACTTTCATTTTGGTTCGTGGTTTCCCAATGGTTTGTATGCGGTACACTACATCGTTGATCCGTTTTACAACTTTGTATGGGCCTTCCCAGTTACACTGCAATTTCGGGGACAAACCTTTTTTTCGTTGTGAGTTGTATAGCAGCACCAAATCTCCTTCCTGAAACCCTTCCGAATTAATTGCTTTATCGTACCTCGCTTTCATCTTATCACTCATAATCTTTGCTCGTTGTCTTACCAGATCGTGTATATCTCTCAGCTCTTCTTCCAAGACACCAGTGGATTTCTTGACATTCCTCTCCGCATCGGCATCTATCCCATACTTCAAATCAGCTGGCAGTCGAAAGTCATTGCCAAAAATTACCTTTGCGGGAGTTTGATCGGTAGGCCATCAAGAATAATGATATGTGTGTCTACTACTTTCCTTAAATGCTCCTCCAATGTTCTATTGAAACGTTCTACCATACCATCGGACTGAGGATGCAATGCAGTTGTCCGTGTTTTTCGAATGCCCAACTTCTTGCACATTTCTTGGAACACAGGTGATTTAAAATTCCTGCCTTGGTCAGAATGTAACTCCATTGGTACACCATACCTTGCAACCCATTCAGTGCTGATTTGTTTGTTGCTTCGACAACCCACAATTTGTTTGTCCCACAATCTCCATCAACCTTTGCCCAGATGACTGCTTCGGATTTTGGTGGTATTTGCTGACTCTCATCCACCAGCACTCGTTTACTGCTGTAGCCTCTCTCGTAGCCGAAATTAAGCGGCACATCCATGTTCTTATATCGCATCGTCTTGCTTTGCATATCGATCTTGATGCCTTGGTTGATTAAGAAGTCCACTCCAATTATGATTTCATCAACAATATCTGCCACTATAAAATTGTGTAGTACTTCTCCAATTACCTGGGTGTCCTCTCCCGTGGCTGTACGTAATCTTGCTCCAGGAAATGGCCTTATCTGTTTGTTGACTAAATCCGCTCGAATGATGGAATGAGATGCACCTGTATCTACAGTCAGTAAACGTTCCTTTCCATCCACATGTCCTCCAACAGTAAGATTGCTCGAACTTCTTTCAATTGCGGGAGCCAGCTGTCGCCCCCCTTGCGGCTGACTCGATTTAGTTTAGCGATTGAGTGGTCTTGTAGATTTGCTCATCTTCTTCTGCTCTGCGTTTACGACCACCCACATTGTTGGAAATGTTAGGGTTGGTGTTGCAATAACGCGCAATATGCCCTGGCTTTCCACACTAAAAGTATTTCACTGCATCATTA